>NC_140590.1:354347333-355064833 GCF_964204655.1 Triturus cristatus
GCTCACGGTCCATCCAGTCTACTTTCTATTTTCATTACTCTTTCCATGCGGCGCTTCGTCTACAAACGGCGGGAACCGACAAGCGCAAAGTTGCCAAACGACAGGACGAGGTGTTCGTACATACGGAGACGAGGTTAGTGTCAAGATTCGGGAATACTACCAATGGAGACATGATACGATCTCAAAACGCTTGATGTTTAAATAGTGAGATTATTTTGCATCATCACTCGAAAACAGTTTTAAACATGTTTTCGTCTTTGTAATTTATATAGATTCGGCTTGTTGCTGGTGCTATGTAGACTCAGTGACCAAGGCTAGAGACTCTCTAGCAACATATGTGATACTTTATTTGTGAATTTGACTGGTGAATTTACATGTTGGGGTCACGCATATTTTCATAAAAGGGAGTTATACACATTACGATATTGAGAACGTCTCATCAGGATCATGAATGGTCCTTTTAATACTATGGCCTAGACCGCTTATTAATTATAATTCGATTCATAACGACTTAAGAACAATCATGAAGATTATATTTGTATATACACTTATATACATATGCGTTCTGTCTACATACTGGGAATTCACAATAGGATGTTTTTCCATTTTATTTGAACAGAGAGGACGTACATTGGTCCTAATACGAATCATCTCTATGAACATTAATGAATTAGGATCTGACTAACATGTGTCATTGGCGAATTGGTGTACAACTACTTTGAATATTTATTTTAGGTAAGATTTTTACCCATAACACACAAATACGATAATGATATAACCTAGTCACTTTACAGTTATCGTGTCAGTTTAGGCGTTATTAATTCAACTGTACATTGGTACTCAAAACTTATACATATATATATATATATATATTCGACAATCCAGTTCAAGCGATGATTGAAGAGGCGCTATACATATATATCGATCTATTTGCAGAATTTATGAACGAGTACTGACATTAACAGGAGGCACCTACAGTGCAGTATTCAATTATAATAATTCAAGGTGAGATTGCGGCCCCCGCATTAGTTACACTATCCCTTACAGTGTGGGGTTATATTTATCGGCTATATCATTTGTTAACACTACTAGAAGACTACGCATTACAGATGACTCTCTAATTCACGCTATAATTTGGTGATAAGTTCTGTCACCCTTCACTCTTTATCTTGATCTTTTAATCAACCTGGTACGGGACTGTCTTAGGTGGTGGCAATATCTGGATTTAAGTCTTTTACTCTTGTCCTTACCATGGGTGTTTCAGCACAATCTCATTCTTTCTTGCTTATTGACATATGGCTTTGTGAGATTGTGATGCTTCTAAACATATTTACCTATGGAGTCAAGTAGACTATATGTTTTTTTTTTCTTCTTTTTATCTATGCAGCCTTGAAAAACCCTGCGTGAGAAACGCGCGTCGGCTGCCGTTTTGAGAATTGGATACGTTTTTGACAAATAAACATGTAATACAACATCCATATCACGATTGGACAATGATTTACATCTTCATGTGAACTTTACTACTACAGGATAATACCTAAGGAAGTGGATAATTTGTGGTATTATTAGATTGTTGTGGTGTGCTGCGTTGCCCTTCTAGTGTATACATAACTCACATATAATGAAGGCAAAAGAGTACCCATTGCTTATAAATCACACTTGTATACAAATGCAAAGATGCGTTTCACATCCACAGAAAACATTCTAACAGAAGTACAGACTGCTTTAGTGAGAAAAAAATCACTGGCTCAGGGGAAACAAAAAATTGTAGTTACTCCGGTACCAGCCTTAGAGGCTGCTACAAAGGCAATCATTCCCAACGCTAAAGCGTTACATCCAAAATGGATGTAATGGGCTAATTCTCTCACTGCATTGGATGTAGAATACAGATATGATCCTAGGCTAGAAACACAAGCATTCCTACAATATGAACAAGAATATCATCTCCCGACCCAACGAACAGCAGAAACTCTTCAAGATCATCACTCATCTCAACAAACCCACCTGCGAAGCCTCAGACATCACCCCCTCCCAAGATCTCTGCAACAAGCTAAGCACTTTCTTCCACCATAAGATCATGACCCTCTACGTGAACTTCAACGAACCAATGAATGCGTCCACTCTCACCACCACCATCTCCACTACGCCTACCATCACCACTTGGTCCCCTGCCTCCATCAATCTCATCACCACCACCATAAAGAAACCTCACTCAGGAGTCCCCACGGACCCCTGCCCCCCCCATATCTTCCACAGAGCCTCCTCGGACATCGTTTCAGAGCTAGCCCGCACAATCAACTCCTCCCTGTCCACAGGCACCTACCCCCCAGATTGTAAATGCGCAGAAGTCAAACCCCTCCTCAAAAAACCATCGGCGGACCCGATTGACCTAAAGAACTACTGGCCCATCTCCCTCCTTCCCTTCGCGGACAAAGTAGCAGAGAGGCTCGTCAACACCCAACTGACCACTTTCGTCGAAAACAACTGCATCCTAGACACTTCCCAATCCGGTTTCCGGAGCAAACACAGCACCGAGACAGCCCTAATCGCCGCCACCGACGACATACGCATGCTGCTCGACCAGGGCCACACCACGGCCATCATTCTCCTGGACCTCTCCGCAGCTTTTGACACCGTATTGCACGGCATACTGACCACCAGACTCCACAACGCAGGGATCCAGGAAACCGCCCTCAACTGGATCCACTCTTTCCTCTCCAACAGGACTCAGAGAGTTAGGCTCCCTCCTTTTCTCTCCGAACCTACGGACATCATCTGCAGAGTCCCCCAAGGCTGCTCCCTGAGCCCCCCCCTGTTCAACATCTACATGGCCCCCCTCGCCAACATAGTCTGACAACACGGACTAAACATCGTATCCTGCTCATGGTGGCCACCTGCCCTCGGCCCCCCCACCCCTACGGACCACGCACGTAACCTCAGCATATTCCTAGACTCCTCCCTCTCCATGAACCGCCAAATCAACGCCATCTCATCCACCTGTTTCAACTGCCTACGGACTCTATGGAAGACTTTCAAATGGATTCGCCCAGATTGCAGAAAGACAGTCACCCACGCTCTCATCACAAGCAGGCTAGACTACGGAAACGCCATCTATGCAGGAATCAACAAATCTCTACTACGCAAACTGCAAACGATCCAGAACGCAGCCGCCAGGCTAATCTTAGGGACACCTCGCCATGATCACATGACCCCTAACCAGCGAGAACTCCACTGGCTCCCCGTCGAGAAGAGGGTCACCTACAAACTACTCACACATGCCTACAAAGCTCTCAACAACATCGGACCCAGCTACCTCAACAACAGAATGAGTTTCCACGCACCCACAAGAAACCTCGGTTCAGCGGACCTCACCCTGGCAACCGCCGAGCCAGATCAGGAGGAAGAGCTTTCTCCTACACCGCTGCCACAGCTTGGAACTCTCTCCCATTAGGAATACGGCGCTCTCCTAACCTGCACTCATTCAGACGAGATCTCAAGACCTGGCTCTTCGACTGACCTGGAGCTGCCCTACCCTCCCCTCAGCGACTTGAGACCCTCACGAGTGAGTAGTGCGCTTCACCAACCCCATATTGATTGATTGATTGATTATGCCTCTAGATCAGTCTGAATATATAATTTACACTGACGGATCTGCTAAGCTGGCCAAAGAGAGTGAACAACAATACAGCGCTGCATGTGCGACTGTAAAAGAACATATGCAGGAAGGCAAGTTCCATCCCAGCGATACGAAGACACAGTCTCTGGGAGACTGCACGGATCAGCTGGCAGAATTGAAAGCAGTACTACTGGCACTAATAAATATGGATCAAAAATTCCCCATACCGATTGAGTGTGATTCTTTTTACTGTGTCCAGTCATACAATGAATATCTTCATTATTGGGTACAACATGGGTTTAAGACTCAAATGGTGGCACAGTTAAGCACAGAATGCTATGGGAACAGGTAGCTGAGTTGAAAAAGGAACTACCAAGAGCTCACGTTATGCACATGCTGAGTCATCAATGTGATGGCGTTCACATTGAAGGAATTCATCGGCTGATGAAGCTGCGAAGGGGGCAGTACGAACTGCATCCATAGCTGCAGTCACTCGTTCAAAAACAAGAATAGATGGATAATGGTTAGCTGTCATTGCTTCTCGCAAAGACAACAAAGCACTCCCAAAAGGTTTTCCACCCAAGTACTCCTACAAGTTACATGCAAACAACGTTTCATTTGCTCGGATTCCTGGAGTGGGGAATAGAGCAATACCAAACATGTATCGCAGATTAGGCTTAATATTTGCTGCACACAAGGGTCTGGGTTCTGAGCATGTAGGAGTTACGGTGACCGTTTCTTTACTTAATCAATGTATTGGTGGCCAGGGTTCAAGAAGCAGACCAAAGATTATGTCTTAAAGTGCGACATCTGTCAACAGATGAAGGGCTCCACCATAACACGACCAGCGCAGACACCGTTGCTAATATCAGACAGACCACTCGCGTGTGTCTATTTGGACCACTGCAGCCCCTTACAATCGGATGGGGCTTACAAGTATATCATGGTTGCAGTGGATTCCTGCTCGAGATTCCTATGGGTGTGGCCTCAGCGCTCGGCTGACACTCGAACTGTTATCAACGATTTGCGAGTCTTTATAGGGACATACGCAGTTGGCACATTACATTCTGACCGTGGCCCCACATTTAGCTCTAGGGCTTACGAGGAGATCATGGGAGGCTTGGGTGTAGCATTGCTGTACTCCTATCCATACCATCCTGAGGAAAATTTGGTTGTGGAGAGGGAAAACCAGGACTTAAAGCAATCACTAACAGCTAGAGTATTAGGCACGGCGGTAGTTGGCTCTATCATTCTATGGGGTGCAGAGGGCCTTAAAAAACATGTCAAGAAACTCATTAGGGGGGTGTCACTCCTTATGAGGTCCTTATTTGGGACGAGAATGTGGGTACCTGATCTTGATTGTGAAGGTGCAGTGGTGGATGAAAAACCTTTTGACCTCCATAAACGTTTGGCTGTTTTACAGTACCTGAATGAATCACAGGCACTACAAAGCAATCTACAAGTGAAAAGGTTCACCACTGGGGAAGTCAAGTCCATCACAGCAAGACCTGTCCGGGTCCCTAAGGTTGGGGATCTGGTCAGAGAGAAAATAGCAGACAAAAAAGAATTTGGGCCATCATACAGGAAATCTGTACCAGTACTAGCCGTTGAAGGAACAAGAACTGTGCTTCTGCCACCTCTTGCGAAGAACCACCCATACAGAATGGAGGACTAAGCAACAATGCCATGGAACTCGTTCCCCTTGAACGAGGAAAGTAAAATCAAGAAGAAATGCAAATTTCAATTCGACCTAACATTGATGTCTACATAAATATGCCTCGACAAGTACCATCTACAAGTTCAACAAAACCTGCTGAGCTACTTAAAATAGATCAAACAGCATTTGACTATTTCAATGATTTTGATACCTTTTCATTGGATCCAAGTGAACCTGAAATGACACCAGCCCCAATATCTCGTCAATAACAAATCAAAGACTTCTACACTTTTCTAAAAAATAATTACCTGGTGTCACCTTGGATAGAACTTTGGATAAGCACTGGGATACTTTTCTTTCTCTTCTGGTTAGACTTAGTAGCTGTTCTTTCCTTCCATGTTAATGGAACTTACCTTCGCCAAAGCTCTGCAGCATCAAAAGTGAACTTGCTCCTGAAACCTCATGTTTCCTCACATGATGAACAAAGAGACGTGTTATCAGTGAACATTACAGCAGTTCCTATACCCAACGGTATAGAATGGGACAAGGTTGACTGTGATATATTCGGACTAACAGAACTTTTAAAAATACCACTTTTATTTAAAATTTTCTTGAATGATATCATCACCGTCAGTACATTTTTTCCGATGATTGGGATTTTGAAACTGTGAATAACATGTTGTCTGATTTAGAACAATCTGCCACATTTTCTAGCAATAAAATGTTAGTAGATCTGATCTGTGAGGTGTTTATGTTGCATCTACCAGCCAGTACACATCAACATTTAGTCCGCCGTGTTATGAGAAAAATACTGCCTTTTTTCAAACAAACTGAAATTGGAACTCCAAAACAAATTGACAATTTTTTTTACCTGCATGGCTTTCCAATGCTTATAGTTGTTTCAACTATATATATGGACATATTAGAGCTATGGCTTGAGTGAAATATTTTCTGTTTAGTACTTTTTAGAGGTTTTTTTTAACATGTATAACATTTTTTAGCAGAACTATGGGTTTTTACTACATATGTTTGCATACCAATACCTCGACAAGTAGTATGTTAGAATTAGACTATGTCGTCCGGTCAGATGAGGAGTGGGTGTTATATTCCATAGGGGTACCCTAATATAGACTCAGGTAGCATCATAACCTTTCCCCTGTATTCTCCCCAACATTACATACTTAACGGTTCTTAGGGACTGATCTTTTACCGGGATTTCCCCTGGTAAAAGCCTCATACATTATGCATAAGTATTCTTGGAAGCACAGCAGGACTACCATCTCCTGTATAATATCTATGTACGAAGTTCATTCCCAACATCATCCTAAGTCCGACAATGTAATATGTTATGTAATGTTAAAATGTTTTGTATAGCGCACAGCTGCCTCAGCAAAGAGGCGTCCCAGCGCTGAAACAGAACATAGAGGCTGGTGATCAGAAGAAGGCACTAGGCTGTGGGGAAAAGATAGGTTTTAATAGCCCTGCAGAAAGCCAAGTAGTTCTCCATGGCACGAATGGGAAATGGCAGAGCACTCCAAAAGCTTGGCAGCCAGTAAACGGAAAGAGCGTCCGCCTGATAGCACCCTCCTCGTACGAGGCACAATCACCAGATGTTGTCCCGAAGAGCAAAGTTGGCGCGTGGGGAAATAAGGTGATAATAGATTGGATAAGATGGCTGGAGAGGAAGATTTCAAGATTTTGAATGCAGTGCAGAGGACCTTGAATTGGCATAGTCCAGTCTTGATAAAATGGAGGCCTGAATGATAATTTGCCTAACAGGTGGATCAAAAATCCCAAGTAGCAGTTTAAGCCCCTGAAGTATGCCAATGTAAGGTCCCTGCAACTTTCTTGGTTTGAACTTGAAAGCTAAGGTTCGAATCGATCCAGACAGCAAAATCATTCACCACCTGCTTAGGGGTGGGTGCACAACCCAAAATGGCCGGCCACCACAGATCCCCCAGAGCTCTTGATGGTTCCCCACCAGCAGGACCTCTGACTTGCTGAAGTTCAGTTGGAGACAATTATCAGTCATCCACTCGGCGACAGCCGCAAGATCCTCCTGAAACTTGGATGTTGTTTCCCCAGTGTCATTCGAGAGAGCAACCACCAGCTGAGTATCATAAGCATATGATACAATGGTGAGCCCTCTGCTCCTCGCCAGGACTGCCAAAGGTTGCACTTAGAGATTAAAAAGCGTGGGGCTCAACGTTGAGCCCTGTGCGACCCCTTGTTTGTTGGCATGAAACGTGGAGTCAAACGGTGGAGCCATGACCTGGAAGGCCCTATTAGAAAGAAAAGAAGCAAACCAGTCCAAGGCCAAGCTTGTAATACCTGCCTCCTTCAGCCTATGTAAGAGGATCCAATGAGAGACCGTGTCGAATGCGGCACTGAGGTCTAGAAGAATCAGAGCCGACATACGTTCCTCATCTAGACTAAGCCTGAGATACTCCATGACAGCCAGGAGAGCCGACTCCGTGCTGTGGCCCGAGTGGAAGCCATTCTGAGAGATGTTCAGACGGTTGTTCACTTTCAGAAATCTGGTAAGGATGGAGTTTACGTGAGTCTCAGTGATCCTAGCGATCCACGGGAGAAGGGAGATTGGGCAATAGTTTTCCAGTTTGGTAGCGTCCAGAGTAGGTTTCTTAAGCAGAGGAACCACCCTTGCTTGCTTCCAATTGTAGGGAACAGCCACACTGAACAGTGATTTGTTGATCACCTGGCTCAGGGGTGACAAGAGCACAGATAACGATCTCATAAACTGGTCAGGTTTGAGGGGGTTGGAGGGGGATCCGGATTTAATCTTGGTGGAAACCAACCGTAGCTCCTCCAAAGAGACCAGCGGGAGAGCAGCCAGAGTGTGAATTGGGAGCGGACCCGAAGCAGGGTCAGGACTCGTGACAATGCGCGGAAAGGATGAGTAAATGTTTTCCACCTTTTCAACAAAAAATGTGGCAAGGGCCTCACATTGCTTGTTAGATAATATCGGAGGCACTGCTGGGACCCCAGGTTGTTTCAAACTCTTCAGTATGGAAAAAATCGCTTTGAAAGGATTGACACACTCCTGATTTCTCCAGTGAAATAGGAAGCTCCTGGAATGTGCTGGAACCTTCTAGAAGGGAGGTGCGGTTTTTACTTTTGCTGCCTTGGCTAGAGGTCACCTGACCTAGGGCTACTTAAGTGAGGGAGGGAACTTTTTCTAGGCAGTTGGCCAGTTGGGGTAACACAGAGCTGGAGAATCCACGCAGGAGTTTTAGGCGGTAGGGCCTAGCCAGGGACTTATGCCTCTGAGAGTGACAGGACTTAGGTGCTGCCTCTTAAGTGAGTGAGGGATCCTGTAAAGCCCACTGATCTTGCCCAGCAGTAGGAGGACCCAGGGACCCTCTGCCCAGCCTGAATAGGAAGGAACTAGTCACCAACTCAATCCCTACCCCAAGAAACAGAACCCCTAAGGGTGCCAGAGACATCTGCGCCAGTAAGACTGCTAAGACTGAATGCTGAAACTTTATGCTGAACCTTCATGCTGAAACTGAATGCAGAAACTAAGCGCTGGAACTTCATGCTGAAACTGAATGCTGAGATCTAATGCTGAAGCTCCTAGTTGAAACCTAAACTGCAACTGACTGCTGGACTGCTGGGGATCAACCAGGTACTAGCGCTGTGACCCCTGCGCTCCCCGACCTGGCCTGGGATCCCCCGAGTCAGTCCACACTGAGCTCTGAGCTCGCTGTCATCCCGCTTAATTTGTACCCCCCCCCTTTGTGCGGGGACCGGAAGCCTGCCCTCATCGAGACGGCGCCCGCGGAGAAGCCCGGGGCCCCGCCGCTGCCGTCGCAGCGTCTGAGTGAGTCGCGGAAGGCCGGGAAGCCGTCTACAGCCCCACGTGACGAGGGCGGACTGCGCGTCGCCGCCCCCGCCGCTAAGCACGCTGACTGCAGGGCAAAAGCAGTGGAGAACCCCCGAGTGACTCCCGAGACCAGGACGCCGAGATCAAGGTAACCCCCCGGGGGCTGGGAGGTAGCGTGGCCGTGTGAAGGCCTGGGACTCACCCCCCTGCTCCCCAGGAGGCTTGGGAAGGACCCGGTGCGCCCCCTGTCGATCGGGAGCGGCACCGCACGCTGAGACTCGGATTTCCCCTCTGCGGGATTCCCTCCTTGCATCGGAGACTCTGACTCCCCCCTCCGTGGGAGTGCCCCTTGCCTTGGGACTACCGCATATCCGGGGAACGCTTGTTCAATGCTTTAGGATTCCGAGTAGCACTGTGTTCCCATGTGCTGCCCAGAAGTGCTTAATGGTTCATGATTTCGAGTAGCGCTGTGTTCCTATGTGCTGCTCAGAAGTGCTTAATGGTTCGTGATTACGAGTAGCGCTGTGTTCCCATGTGCTGCTCAGAAGTGCTTAATGGTTCATGATTACGAGTAGCGCTGTGTTCCCATGTTCTGCTCCGAAGTGCTTAATGCTGCATGATTACGAGTAGCGCTGTGTTTCCATGTTCTGCTCAGAAGCGCTTAAGGTGTTATGATTACGACTAGCGCGGTGTTTCCATGTTCTGCTCAGAAGCGCTTAAGGTGTTATGATTACGATTAGCGCTGTGTACTCAAGTACTGCTCAAGTGTGTTCCTATGTGCTGCTCAGAAGTGCTTAATGGTTCGTGATTACGAGTAGCGCTGTGTTCCCATGTGCTGCTCAGAAGTGCTTAATGGTTCATGATTACGAGTAGCGCTGTGTTCCCATGTTCTGCTCCGAAGTGCTTAATGCTGCATGATTACGAGTAGCGCTGTGTTTCCATGTTCTGCTCAGAAGCGCTTAAGGTGTTATGATTACGACTTGCGCGGTGTTTCCATGTTCTGCTCAGAAGCGCTTAAGGTGTTATGATTACGATTAGCGCTGTGTACTCAAGTACTGCTCAGGAGTGTCTAATACTCTATGATTACGCGTAGCGCTGTGTTCTCAAGTTCGGCTTAGAGGTGCTCAATGCTGGAAGATTACGAGTAGCGCTGAGTGCTCAAGTTCTGCCCCCGAAGCGCTAGGAACGCCCGGGGTACCGATATGCTTGAAAGGCTTGCCTTGAGGCGCGATTAAATTAAAAGGTGGGTCCCAGACCAATTTCGAAGCGCTAGTTACCGCGCTAGTTACCGCGTGTGGTGCCACGGCAGAGTGAACCGTTAGTGGTAGAAGGGGCGCAGTGCGCTGGTTACCACTGTGCTTACCGCTCCCCCAGATTCGCCAGGTAATTGCCACAGGAGCTATGCAACAGCGCTCTGGAATCTGACGCTAAGGTATACAGGTGTGGCTTCCTGCATTATAATGAAGTAATGGTGAATCTGACGCTAGGGTATTCAGGTACTGCCTATGTGACCATAAGGAACTGCTGGGGATTCAATTGCTAATGTGTTCAAGTAATGCCCATTGCCATCTCAGAAACTGTGCTTGCATAATTTGATTAGATAAAACTGATTCATTTGCATTAATCCTACTGTGTGGCGTCCCTTATTGTGTGCGTTTCCTGCTTCAGAGGATGTGTGTGTTGTATGGTCGCTTTACACAAAAGCCTTTGGGTGCCCAACCGCTCGTGTCACGTTACCCCCTTAGGGCTTGGTGACCCCAGATCTTACATTGGTGGCAGCGGAGGGATTCAAACCCACGCCTCCGGAGAGACTGAGATCAAATAATGATCTGACCAACTATCCGGCATGGGCGTGAAGGCTGATAACAAAGGAAGATTTTAGAACACTGGGTCCAGCAAATGACCTGCAGAGTGAATGGGACCCTGAACCAATTGTGTCAGCTGACAGGCACCCAAATCCGCCAGGAAGTTGCACAGTTCCACATCCTGGGGATTTTCTACGTGCTGGTTTAAATCCCCAATGACACTAAAATTAGCTGTCCTTGTGGCCATGATATTGACAGTTTCCACCAGTGACAACCTAAACTCTTTAGAGGGTCCGGGCGGATGATATATAAGTAATCCAGACATGGTATGCAGGCGTTCAGAGAGAGCCCGAAGTGAGCGCACTCACAGCCAGCTAGAGTCTCTTTGACGAAAGAGCAGGTGTAACAAGATTTGAAAATCAGGGTAATGCCGCCCCCTCTAGACTCTCTGTTAAGGGTCATGATATTGAAGCTCTGGGGAAGGGCCAGTCCTAACATTGAGTCTGAATCAGCGGATAGCCAGGACTCAGTTAAAAAGAGGGCATCAGGGGTTTCCTCGGATAGCAAGTCATATAGGTCAGAATGATGTTTAACTAATGAGTGAAAATTGAGGCTAAGTAGATTAATAACGTTGTTGGCGCGTGAGGGAGGAGAAGGCAATGGGGGGGATCAGTGCCCAGGAATTGAAACCACAATGCAATCAGCAGAATGGTCTCTCTGGGAGGAGGCCTGGAGAAAGGTTGCAAAGGCGGACAGCTCTCCTAATGTCCAAGAGGCTGGCCGGGGCACAGGTGAGCCTGATTTTGGTGAAACTGGCAGCGTACATGGCGTCTGGTGACGTCCAGGCGCGGACGGGTGCAGACGGGCTTGCGTTAAGCGCCCCTTTAGCTCGTCAGTGGCGCGCCGACTGCGCGCAGACGCGATCTCCTCACCTGAAATAGAGGAGCTCGTAAGCTAGTCCCGCCATCCTGAAGCCCAACCAGAAGTGCGCCTCACCAGCGAGGTAAAACCCCTCATACAGCGAGGTAGAACCCCCATGGAGACCTATGGGTATATATACATCACATCTTGCTAAGACAGAAGAGAGGAGTTCAGGACTTCCATGCCGACACACTGACGCAAGATGGTCTGACATCCATTGCGGGGTGTCCAACCCGAGACCAGGACGGGGTCCCACAGTTTCTCACTTCAGGTAATGGGGTGGACTTTATCCTAGAGGGATTCATAGCTCAACACCTACAAACATACTAGGTACACTTAGGTACATCTAGTTAGGGTAGCATCATAGGAGTACGTATTTTATTGTCATGTATGTTATCTACTTGCCTATATTCATGGTTATAGCAAAAAGGTAGAGATCTACCATCCTTTTACATTCCTAGTGCTACTAATCATCTATATCTGTTACTGTCTAATGATTGTTTCAGAACATCTATTTTACAACTGTTCAATAAATACTTATTGAAAAGGTCCTTACCGTTTATTCTGTGTATCTATCTGAGACTGAGTGAGCACGAGTAACTGAGTGAAAAGTAGTACGCTGTTTCCACGGTCCTGAGGGATCAGGGTTATCATGATCGATAGTTTCCAAGAACTATTGTCTCCTTGGTAAGAGGAGTTTCTAGTGGCACTGTGAGCTAGCTGGTACACAGGCCAACATATCCAGTAGGGGTGTCCGGAATCAGTCTGACAGCAGTCCTGCAGTGTATGTTGTCCAAACACGCAGATCCTATATAAGGTTTATAGGAACTACACAACACTACAAAAAGCAATTGCATGTTACCACATAGAAGCACCGGCGTTAAAACTTGACACAATCTCCTTTCCAACCTGGAGAAAGGTATGAGAAAATTATGAACTTCCAATTTACTGAGCACTCCCAATCAAATAATCTCTTGGATGTGAATCAGTTTAACTTTCATATTGGCCGTAACATGGTGACTGCCCTGATCAAGGCTATCGAGGAGATCAGACAGGCCCTCGGCCAGGGAGGGGAAACTGATCTCATCTTGCTCGATCTCTCTGCAGACTTTGACACTGCGGGCCTGATTCACAGAACTAACTTAAGACAAAATCCTAAACTTACTACTTTTGGTATTCACAGAAGTTAGGATTTTGTCTTAAGTTTGTCTTAAGACAAACTTAAGACAGACTTAAGACAGACTTAAGACAAACTTAAGACAGACTTAAGACAGACTTAAGACAAACTTAAGACAAACTTAAGACTGACTTAAGACAGACTTAAGTTAGGATTTTGTCTTAAGTTTGTCTTAAGTCTGTCTTAAGTCTGTCTTAAGATTGTCTTAAGACAAAATCCTAACATCTGTGAGCAGTCGGTGCAAATTGGTTAATTTGTCTCTCATTCTTACTTGCTCTCATGTGGGGTCCCTCAGGGGTCAATCTTTACAACACCCGCTAGTCAAACCTATTCAATCCTTTGGCTTTTCCTTGTCCTCTTACGCAGAAAACACTCAGATTGTCGTCTACTTATCCAATGATGAGCCAAACGCAGGTTCGAAATTTTGCAACTGCATGCAGGTAGTCGACAACTGGTTGGGCGGGATCTGCTTAGAGTCGAATTTAGTAAAACCGAAGTGATTCTCTTTCTGGACCCCAACCTGCTGGTCAGAAATGCACCCAAACTTGGATTCCTCATTGATGACAAACTGTGCTACATTGATCAAGCCAATGCAATAACATCCTCTGCTTTTCTCATGCTCAGAACGATAAAAAAAGATACTTCCCTACATTCTTACCCTTCTCCAGAAAAGTTTGGTCACATCATTAGTTCTGGTGAAATTAGACTACTGTAATAGCCTGTTCCTCAATGCCCACCAATACAGCTTTAAAAAAACTGCAAATCCTACAAAATGCTGTGGCTAGTTTTCTCTTAAAGATCCTGAAATATTGCTCAGTAGCCAAGTCTATCAGGCAGCATATTGGCTCCCTGTGAGGCTGAGGATCACTTTCAAGTCACTCTGTATTGTTTACAAGGCCCTACCTTTCTGCAGCATAACTTCATCTGGTACTCACAGAGCAGGACTTTATGCTCATCTAATGCCAAACTCCGAATTGTACCTAAATGTAAGCGGGCATCTTAGGGAGGCAGTGGTTTTCTTCTGTAAGCTTCTAAATCCTGGGATGCTTTTCCTTTGTACAATTAAAATACCCCTAATCTACTGTCCTTCTGCAAATGGTTGAAAACCTTGCTCTTTAACTCACCATAGCTTCTCTGTAATCCCCTTTTAGTCAATACTGCCTTTTTAGCTTCGCACCAAGACACCCTCGAGTATTTGTTGCACTTTAGAAATCCTTATAACATAACATAACATCAACAGGCATCTGCAACTAGCTTTATTTCAGTGGGACACTGTTAACCTAAATTCCTCAGGCATTCTGCTTCCCCTGAACACCTCTTATCTGGTAGGGAAACCTCAACTATACCTGTCAGAGGCCTTTAACAGACGAGTGTGTACAGACATCTTGTATATGCGTTTGCTTGGTCTGTCAGTAACCGACTTCAACCCGCAATGAGCCCACCCAGGAAAGGTGGGGGCATGCAGACTATGCAACTTCAAACGTGAACCCTGGTGGCACCTCCTGTCCTGGTGCCCCACCCTCAACGCTGTCAGGAGCTCCTTCCTGAAACCAATTTATCTTATGAAGAGGACTCCCAATTGTCTGGAGGCCACTTCTTTGTCTTTTCCCGATTCAATGTAAGAACACTGTTGAGGTGCAGTAAATATGTTAAAGAACTCAGTGCTAACTTTCTATACCGAACCCCCCAGTTACCTTTGCTCAAAAGCTGATAATGAACTACAGCACTCAGAAACCCTGAAACGGGAAAACAACATGGCTCGGGGCTCACAGTCCACTTATTGCACTTTTTGACTCTGATAGAAAGTGCCTTTTTTGTCATGGTAACCCTGCCCCCCCACACTTTTTGCTCTAAATGCTGTCTTTTTAAGTCTAAAAGTGCACTGGTACCTGCTAACCAGGCCCCAGCAGTGCCAGTGCTTTTCCCCTTAAACTATCACTGTTGAATTGGTACACCCAAATGGCAAGCACGTATCACTCCTTGCAAGTCCCTACAGTGGTACCCAGCTCAAGGGTGATAAGAGGGGTCCTCAGGGATACAGCACTTTATTGTGCCACCTTTGATGACCCAAGTAAAGGTATGCCTGCAGGTCTGCCATTGTGGCCTGCACAAGCAGCCTGTCTGCTTTAGAAGTGCTAGGCACACATCACATGTTGCAGAGCCACCCCATTTCCTTAATGTAAGTAAGTCACACTTTCGGTTGTCCTCCTCCTTAGCCCAGGAGCTAGAGTGTACTATGATAACAGTGTGGATATATGTTTGTACATATATATCTCTACAGTAAAGCTGTAAAGCAAGGCTTTACTGTGAGTGACCAGCACTCCATAGAGTAACATGGACCGGCTACTGGGAAAACTCGGGCTAGCCAGCTCCATTATGGAACAATCAAAATGTGCAGTGTTTTGTTTCAAACACTGCTTTTTCATCCCCACATGATTCTCGTGTCGAGGGTGATCTGGCATGCACAGGATTGCCACCCTGTGTGGGTGCCCCCTTTGGAAACAAAGCTCTAGTGCCTTGGCAGGCTTCTCCAAGCCGTTTGCTGCCAAGACAAGACTCTACCCTCTTGGTGGAATGTGCTAGCACTTCCCCTGGACAGAAAAAAAGGCCTGGACAGGAAGGATGTCACATCTCCACTCTCCCAGGATGGCTAGTGCTTACAGCAACCAAGGTAGTTAACCTCAAAGGCTTCACCGCCCTTGATATGTAATTACCTTGTCACCCGCTCAAGGACAAAGGCCTACCTGCCCTGTCCAACCCGACAACCCAACAAGTGGGAAAATTAGTTATCCAGGGAGGCGTACACCCCCCAAGGCTAACCACACCTCTAAGGTGGGTTATGAGGCCTGTACAGCCAAGGGCTGGTCCAGGCACTTTGAAAGGACCCAAAAAAGAGGATTCTGGGTAACATATTGATGTACACCCGCAGGATGTTGTTCCCACAGGGGTGGGTTAGCCGGAGGGACTAGTAGCCCATTGGCCACTGTCCTTCTTTCCCTTAACGTCCCCTAAACTAGGATTTAAGGGGCTCCCCTGGCATCAGAATTTCAGCAGTACTTTGGAATCCAAGAACAGGCCCACAAAGAGGATGCCGTCACCGAGGGCAGGACTTTGAACTCTTCTGCAGCACAAAGAGGGGACACTTAAGTGCCCTGAAGAGACTATAATGGAACCGTGTGTTGATGTGTGTCTGTGGTGAAAGTTCTTTGCTCCCAGCAAGAAAGACTCCAATAGACACCAGAAATCTAAAGCAGACTCCCCTGACTGGTGGAACCAGTCCACTGTAACCCGCAGAAGAATCAACGTGCTGCGTCACAAGAATTATGACCCACTGGGTCTGTTGAGAGTGAGCACAAACAGAAGTGGTGTCCTGCAAGCCTAGCATGGTAGCTAATGAGATGTAATGTTTTGAAAATATCTCATCAGCACATCCTCGAAGCCCGTTCAAGAACCTTACAGCAACGAATGCTCATCTAGACTACACAGATCAAAAGGAGTGACGCTGCGACGCTGGGAGTCTTAATAGCAGCTATCCCATTAGAAGAAGTCTCAAGCCAAGAAAGACTTGACTCAAAGAGCGCTAGAGACAGGACAGCAAAAGTAATAGTGGCAGGAAAGGGGAGAGGGAACGGGAAAGAGCTATGGCAGGGATCTTCAAACTGGCGGAGGGGGGCCCTAGGGGAGCCTCAAGTGATCCAGGGGGGGCACCAGGCTTTGGCCAAAAGAATCATTATGCTGATAACTGCTTTGGTTTCAGCTAAAAAAAAATGTAAGTAAGCTGCTCTGTAAATTCCCATCATTAACATCTTTTGTCATTAATGTCCTGGGTGGAGGAAGGTGTCAAAAGTAAAGGGACACCAAATCCCCCACCGGAAGTAGAGGAGAAAGGCGTCAGCCTTCCTGGCTTAAAGCCTCTCTCCTCCACTTCTGAAACGCAAGGTTGCATCATATTTACAAGAATGTGGTGCAGCCTTGCGTTTCCCCCTGCGATGGTGCTAAGTTTAGCAACTAAGCGCCAACACATCCACCCTTGTACCAGAGTGCAAGGGTGTTTGAGTGCAGGGGAAGATTGTTATGTGTAGGAATGTGTCTAGGAAACAATCCTAGAAATGCCTTTGACAATGACTTTCATGTGTGCTGCTTCATGCAGCACACATGAAAGTGACAAAATTGCTTTTTTTTTTTAAAGTTTGGTTATGTACAGAAGGAACACCTTCCTGCACATAAACAAACAATGGCATTTTGCTTTTCCATGTGTGTGGCACAAGGCAGCACACATGGAAAAAGCAAAAACAAGGAGAAATAATGGATTTCTCCTTGTTTCGCCATCTTAAGACCAGTTTTTACCTGGTCTTAATTGTGGTGCTGCCTCCTATGTACGCCACCTAGTACTTAGGGGGCGCCGTCAAAATGAATGGATGTTGCAGTGGAATGCCCCCTGCAACACCCACTGCCCACCCCTTTCACGCTAACCATAGCATGAAACGGGGCCTTATGTACAAGACAGTGTTAACCCACATTTAAGTGGCTTCGCAATAGGTGATGTTGTGTTGGCGATAGGGGCTTGTACATATGCCCCTGTTTGGCAATCATGTGTTTGATTCTGTTTTAAAATGGTAATATGACTTACCTGCAATATTTTAATAAGTTTAAACCTATTTAAACACTGCCAATTTAATAGAATAATTGTGAAAAATTTAGGGGGGCCCTATTTTTTGGGGGGGGGTCGGTTACGAGGTGGGGGGTGCACATCATTAAAAAGTTTGAAGACCACTGAGCTATGGAGAGAGAGGAAGAGGGAATTAGAGAGAAACAAAAAGAGGGTATGAGGCAGATAACGCAAGGGTGCAAGTAGAGAGAGGGGGACACGAACTCTAGAGGGATAGGAAGAGAGAGTGAGTGAGTCAGGAGGCGAGAGATGTGCTGGCATCGATTGCCTTAATGTCAATTTAATTTTTTCCCAATTCTACGTAGTTAGTTTAGAAATTCAGCATATTTGGAAACAGAATATTGGGAACGTGGTCTTATGCACTCAAGAATATCCCGAAGGCCTCTCACCTGTGCTGCTTGTGTTCTTCTTTCCTACAGAGTCCGCCCCGATACAACTTGTGAATGGACCTAACGCTTGCAATGGGAGAGTGGAAATATTATACGGCGGCCAGTGGGGGACCATATGCGACGATTCATGGGGAATAGAAGATGCGAACGTGGTGTGCCGGCAGATAGGGTGTGGCCCCGCTACAGATGCAAAAGGGTCTGCTTCCTTTGGCCAGGGATCTGGGAGCATATGGCTCGATGACGTCGGCTGCACAGGAACAGAACTTACCCTCGCGGACTGCCAACACCCAAGTTGGGGACAGCATAACTGTGGGCATAGTGAAGATGCAGGAGTGGAATGTTCAGGTGATGTATTGCTTTTTATCATGCATTTTACCTGGCTCATTCTAAAGTAGGGAATAACAGGCAGTGCTTTAAACGGAAACAATAAGTGTACTTACTCACCAATTGAACCATGAACGATCGGTGTAGTTTGAGACAAGGCAGGGCTAAGACGCTAGCATTTATTAATGTGACCAAGAATTTCTTACAGTGCACTTGTACGATGACACAGAGATATCTCAGCCATTTATATTCCTTTTGCACTTGCACATAAGAAGTAGAAATGATTATTTTTCAAACGTCATTTGTGTGCAGATTGTTGGTGAACATGTATGGCCCACAAACAGCATACGAATTTTCACATTATGCACTGTAACAGATAGTGTGTGCAATCTGAGATATGGATATATCATGACCCCATTCTCATTGACAGGCTGGCAAGTTTCAGTAGTCTCATGTACCTGACATTTATTTTGTCTTTTTATTCACCAGCGTCAGCCCGTTTAACCATGTGTACTTCTGTAGAATTCCAGAGCAATGCTTATTCGCCTGATGTGGCAAAAGTTGTTTTAGGAGTTACTCAATAATGCAGTGCACTAATGTGAAGTATTCAAAGAACAAAACAAAATTAGTGGAACTTCTCACAACTGTTTAGAAATTAGGCATCGATGCTGTATTCAGTCACCCTGGATTCTTCCAATTGACCAGGCTTAAAAGCAGCGGTGAAGTTGAAATCCTAGCTCATTCTGTTAATTTTTATTTACAGTTAAAGTGACAAGTAACTTCTTTAAAAATGTTGTCTTAAATATAGAGTACTCATTTGTTCATCTTCCACCATTTCAACGTTCAACATTTTATGCGGGGAAAAATACTATTTCGATGAAGTGTGGAGCATAGCTCCTTCTTCGGGAAAATATTTTCCTCCGGGAAAGAATGCATTTGTAATTCATTTTAATAACATACTGATAATTTCCCCATCTCATTTCCCATAATTCTTCCCCCTCCTTTCTCTTCCTTTATCTCAGTTCTTCTCCTCTTCCTTTCTCTTACTAAATTATTTCTGTGACTTCCACTTAACCCTTGTTTGCTCTGAAGTTTTGGCGCTTGTACTTAATGACTGCCAAGTGTTGTCAGCCCATTTTCGACAATGAAAAAGAGATAGCTAGATTATTTTATATATAAGCTGAAAGCTTGCTTTCCACTTCTTTCCACACAAAATAAGGCAAGAAAAGACCTAAATTATTCGCAGTGATGATTTATTCAGCAATCACCATGTCGCCATATGTATATATATATATTCACTGAAAAAACCATAGGTTTCAGGCACGTTATAGTTAGGAATTAGCATTTAAAAAACCTTAGAAATTCACTGAAGAAACCATAGGTTTCAGGGGCGTTATATTTAGCTGGACTTTTCACTCGTACAAAACCATTGAAATTCACCCGTTATAGTTAGTTCAGCTAACTATAACTCGCGTGCCCGCAATGCACTGCTGATGACGTCACATATTACATCACTCATGACATGGTCAGTAACATCACTGATGACATCACAATTAAGGCCTTGGCCCCCCTCCCAAGGCCTTAATTGACCCTGGGAACCCCAACCCCTGGGTCATGGCCTTTTTAAAAAAAAATCTTTAGGAGGGGGGCTGCGTTGCCCCCCTCCTCAGGACCCTTATGGCCCCGGGGACCCCATCCCCCGGGGCTGGCCTTTGTTTTTTATTATTTTTAAATATATAAATATTTATAGAAACACCTAGGACATGCTGGACAAACCGTATGTACCTATCACCATAACGATTTGCGTGATATTCATTAAAAGGCGACTATGCATACAATGAATCCACGTGGAATGTATTTACAACACTAGTGAAGCTCTGACGTGTCTGACGCCCTACCGTGTCTAATCCCGGTGCCCCCGACGGTGGGTACTCTCCAAGTAGACACCCTTGTCGTTTATTTAAACAAACATGGGTAGCTATTGACAGGCACACTTAATACACACACACACCAAGCCATTCAAAGGGGATTCGACAAAAATTCGACCAAACTATGCAAGAAACCCCCCTCACGGTTAATAAAACACACATCCACCGCCGGATGTGTAATACTTTTTATTTTACTCTCTGGAAAGGAGACGAACCTCACTTGAGAGTCACAGCGTGCTAATGGCTGAGCCCAATGCTGTGTTACACCCACCAGTGCCCGCCGACTGCTACACACCTCTGTGTTGAATTCCACCAGCTAGTGTGTATGCTATGATACTCTCTAGCCCATGTGCACTGTAACACCACCCCTTGAATATGTCATGCCACACTTGCCTTCGCACGGGATATATTGGCCCATCTAACGTGCCTTCCTCGATGCCTATGTTATAACGCACAGCGCTATGCCATACATATTACAATCTGGGATCCATATCTTTGTCACAGTGCATATGCAACGTTACACTCCCCAACACATATTTTATATTACAACTTTAGAGACTAGTTACGTTACACAACACTGCCCTGTGCATATTACACTCCAAGGCGCATATCGCATAGCACGCACTAGTGCCTGTGCTATCTTGTGCTCTACAATGAATCTGTCATTGCGCACAATGTATTGCATATTATATTTCACGCCCCGGTATCACCCTTTTTGGTGCATAGTTTATACCATATACTATATCTAGTTTTCATTTTCAATCGTGCTCTCAGGACTATGTTCTATATAACACTGCGTCCACCTACCCTTTTCACGGGCATTACATTTTGCGATGGGGTGTGGAGGGTCAGGGGGTGTTTCTGCCAAGTGAGCCTGGAGTCACAGTCACAAACGTCCACTTCTTCCTGAATAAAAGTGAGATTATGCTGCATACTTGTTCATGTTTTAAGTAGTTCACACAGACACACATTTTAAAAACAATAAAGTTCCTAATACCCACCTTCTCTGAACAGTGAGCTTGCTGCCCCATCCACCTCTTCCCTATCCTCTGTTGTCTGAATCCATGGACTAGCCTCCTCCCTCCTGCCATGCATGGTCTGATGTGCTGCCACTGCCTTCCATTTAGCATGATGTACCAGTCCATTCCTCCTGCCCTCCATTGCCCAATTCTATGGCCCATCATTGACCTCCTGCTTAGCCTCTGTGCTTAGCTTGCTGCCCCTATTCTCCTTCCCCTTGCCCTCCGATGTCTTTGTGCATGCCCCTGCTCCATCCTATTTGCCCACCATGTCGCATGGACCTGCCACTCCTATCTACTCTGAGTGTTCTGTTGAGCTGCCACTCCCCTCCCACCTGCCTAGCATTGTCAGATGACTGTAACCTGTCCCTGCCACTTCCACCCTGCCTGTCCACATGCCATGCCCCTATCCTCTTCCTTCTGTCCTCCATGGTCCATTTTACTGCAACACCCTTCTGCCCTCCCTGGTCTGTTGTGCTGCAACTGCTCCTCCTGCCTGCCCCGCCGGGTCTGTTGTGAGGCCCCTTCCCCTGAACTCTCTTGTCTGTGCCCAGGTCCTGACCCTCCCTTCTATCTTCCATGGTCCTTTGTGCATGCCCCTGCACCCTCCTTCTTGCACATCAAAGCCATTGTGCTGCCACTAACCCTCCCGCTTGCCATGCATGGTCTTCTGTGCTGCCTGACCCCCTCCCAACTTCCCTCCATGGTCTGTGTGTATGCCATCATAGTCTCACTGTTCTCTCCATGGTGTGTCTTGTTTGTAGTGCCCATCCAGCCTGACCTCCATGGTCATCTTGCTGCTCCTGCCCTCGCCCCTTGCCCCCAGCCCTCTGTTTCCTTGTGCAGACCCCTATTCCCTCCCTCCTGGCTTTTCTGTCCCAATGTTATACCCCTGAATCGTCCCTCCTGCCCTTTATGGTCTGTTATGCTGCAGCTTTCTCTCCTGTCTGTCCATTATGGTCAGCTAGCTACCATTGCCTCTTTCCCCTCTGTTGTCCATCTGCATGGTCCTGTCCCCTACCTATTGCTTTCTATGGATTGTTGTGCTGCACTCCCGTCCCGCATGCCCTGTGTGGTGTATTGTGCTGCTGCAAACCCTGATGCCTGCCCTGTAGGGTCAGTTTGGTGCACCTCTCCATGTCCCTCCTGTCCTCTGTTATTCGAGTCCATATCCCTACCCCAATTCCTCCTGCCTACCATGATCCAATGTACCATACTTGCGAACATTTTGAACTTGGTAAGAGGGAGATTTTGAAAAAAAACCGGGGTATTGATTTTCCCCTTTGAGTTACATTGAAAAAGAGGAGATTGTAGACAGGAGACAGATCAAATAAAGCCCAATTGAGCTTAAAAACATTGGACGTTTCCTGGCTGAAACGGGTCTGTTGGCATGTATGGTTGTACTACCACTGCCTCTTCCTTCTGCCCACAATGGTCTATTATATTGCCACAGCCTCTCTTGCCAGTCCTGTATTGTTGTTTTTTTACCCCTGCCCCCCTTTCCACTGCCCTCCATAGTCTGTTGTGCTGCCACTGCCCTTCCTGCCTGCCCAGTGTGGTAAAATGTTTGCCTCTGCACTCTCCTATATGCCTTCAATTTTCAGAGTCTGTGCCCCTGGCCTCTGCCTCTCAACAGTATCCCAATAGACAACTAGATTGCTAACATTCTATATTTATTACAAAAGTGTGGAACGCCTGACGTCATCATGATGTAATCAAAACTGTAATACCTAGAGCATTTCCTTTAGAAATTACATATATGAGAGGGTCTTATTTGCATCAAAATTATGGTTAGTGCTCTAAAAAACTAAAATGAGGACTTGTTTTCTGAGTTTTCAAATAGCGACAAAGAACTTTTAGTAATCTTTATGTTTTTTTATCCAGTTGACCACGTGATTAAATGTTGCACTTAGGGGAGAGGATGTGGTGTTACTTCCAGAGCTGCAGACTTTGCAACTGGGGAACCAATTTGGAGTTTCTGCTTCAGCTCAACATTCTGTGATTCTGGTCAAATCACTTAATCTCCCCATGTCTACAACCAAAATGAATTTGATCTTGTGTGATGTAACCAATGCTCATGTAAAGCACTACAATACCTGACAAGTCTGCACTATATAAAACTGCAAATACACAAAAAATAAGTGTTTTGCACACTTCTGTCATTGGGCTACATCTGGGTGATATTTGTGCTGCATTTGGGCTCTTTTGTCTCTGGTGGCCATCTTGGGAGATTTATTTGTATAATTTCCTCATTTACTGCAGTCTCCTCAGTAGGAAATGCTTTCAGTTTTTTACTTTGATTCCATCAAGAAGGTATTCAGATATGCCACACATTTGCCATAAATTCTGAATGTTAGCACTCTAGTTGCTCATTAGATCACTGTAGTAAAGCTACTGCTCACCACGGAAGTCTGCTGCTGGTATTAAAAAGTGTATGTTTCAGTCTTCATATCAGAATTTTTTAATGTGATAGAAGAGGATTTGAGAAGTCACTCAAAATGTGCCCTAATTTTTCTTTCTTCAGCACTAATCATAATTTCTATGGCAAAATGAACCCCCTCATTGTGTTCCTTTTTAAGTTAAACGTTTTAAGTGTTACTAGTTTATTCCAATCAAGATGGCTTCAGGTGTGCCATACTTTTGTCATAAGTAAGACAGTAAGCGCTCTAGTTGTTCTTAAGAATACTCTGGGACATTCTGTCATTGGGCTATACTTGGGCTACATCTGGGTGATATTTGGGCTACATTTGGGCTCTTTTGTCTCTGGTGGCCATCTTGGGAGATTTATTTGTTATGAAGTTTCCTAATTTCCTCATTTACTGCCGTCTCCTCAGTAGGAAATACTTTCAGTTTTTTACTTTGGTTCCATCAAGAAGGGATTCAGATGTGTCACACATTTGCCATAAATTCAGAATGTTAGCACTCAAGTTGCTCATTAGATCACTGTAGTAAAGCTACTGCTCACCAAGGAAGTCTGCTGCTGGTATTCAAAGTGCATGTTTCAGTCTGCATGTCAGAATTTTTTTATGAAATAGAAGAGGATTTGAGAAGTCAAAATGTGCCCTAATTTTTCTTTCTGCAGCACTAATCATAATTTCTATGGCAAAATGAACCCCCTAATTTTGTTCCTTTGTAAATTAAATGTTTTAAGTGTTACCACGTTATTCCAATCAAGATGGCTTCAGGTGTGCCATACTTTTGTCATAAGTAAGACTGTTAGCGCTCTAGTTGTTCGTTAGAACACTCTGGGACATTTTGTCATTGGGCTATACTTGGGCTACATCTGGGTGATATTTGGGCTACATTTGGGTTCTTTTGTCTCTGGTGGCCATTTTGGGAGACTTATTTGTTATGAAGTTTCCTAATTTCCTCATTTACTACAGTCTCCTCAGTAGGAAATACTTTCAGTTTTTTACTTTGATTCCATCAAGAAGGCATTCAGATGTGTCACACCTGGGAAGTCTGCTGCTGGTATTGAAAGTGCATCTTTCAGTCTGCATGTCAGAATGTTTTAATGAAATAGAAGAGGATTTGAGAAGTCACTCAAAATGTGCCCTAATTCTTCTTTCTGCAGCACTAATCATACTTTCTATGACAAAATGAACCTCCTTATTTTGTTCCTTTTTAAATTAAATGTTTTAAGAGTTACCACTTTATTCCAATCAAGATGGCTTCAGGTGTGCAATACGTTTGTCATAAGTAGGACTGTTAGCGCTCTAGTTGTTCTTTAGAACACTCTGGGAAGCTGCAGTAGAACACAAAGGAATCAACTGACAGTCTCTGCCCTTGTTGGATGTACATGTTTTACTGAGAATGTCAGACTTCATTGTCACATGACTGAGAAAGATAATGTGAATTTACA
Organism: Triturus cristatus; assembly: GCF_964204655.1. NCBI lineage: Eukaryota > Metazoa > Chordata > Amphibia > Caudata > Salamandridae > Triturus > Triturus cristatus. Next base: position 354,372,545 of record NC_140590.1, read on the forward strand.
GAAAATATGCTCTCAGTTTAGCTTATAGATCACCTTCCAAACCTCTGTGGGAAAAGCATGAGAAAATAGTTTTCTCTCAAATATGATTCATGATATTACAGCAGAAGGCTTTTTCACATGGTAAAATCACCTTACAACACACCACAATTCCTAAAATGAGTATGGTACCATCAACAAATGATTTATAATGTAACTAAAGTCTTAAAACATTCTATTAACTGCAATGCTTTTTAATAAAGTGCTATCATGTATATTGGTTCCAAGATGGCTGCCAACACTTCTTGGAGGAAGTACTGACATCCAATCAGATCTCACGATGAGATGTGTGGTTAGGCTCCGCCCAGATATATCTATCTTTTTAACTCTAATTTTCTTAGGAACTACTGAACGGATTTACACCATTTAAGCAAAAGGCATGAGTCTGAACTGAGGACTACCTCTTTGCAAATTTGGTGTAATTCCGTTCAGCAGTTCGGGCTGTAGCTGCGTCAACAGGTCCTAAGGGAAAATGCATGGGGAAAATGCGTTTTGGGACCCCCCTTTTTTCCCGCCCCCAGCTTGACGAATCACCGTGAAATTTTCAGGATAGTAGCGGACCAGAGCTGGCCAAAAGTTTGAAAAATTTCGCGAAGATTCGTCAATCGGCACCAACGTTATTCCAAATAGAATGTTGCGGATTTCCTATGGAAAATAGGTCCTAACTATAACTACCTGCTGGCGACTGCCAGTAGGTAATATATATATATATATATATATATTCACTGAAAAAACAGGTGACGTGGTCAGTGAAATCACTGATGACATCTCAAATGACATCACTGATGACATCATCCAGTGACTATGTGTTTCTGTAAAGTTTAAATGTGTTATATATATATATATATATATCTCTAGAGAGAGAGAGAGAGAGAGAGAGAGATAGATATATATATATATGCCTAGGTGTATTGAAGAATGAGTGGGTCTATCAGTGTCTGAATGGATGATTTAGTAGGTGCGTGACTGACTGTATACGTGAGTGATTTAACATGTCTTACTGAATGCATGGGTTAGTTACTAAACTGTGTGAATGTCTGTATAAGTCTGTCAGTTGGTATGTAAGCAGCTGCATGGGTTAGTGAGTAGCTACATGAGTGTTTATATGGTTTATATGGGTTATTGATTGGTTGTCTGAGTATCTGTATGGGTTTCTGAGTGTCTTTGTGGGTGGGTGGGGGGGTGTGACTGTGCAAAGATGTGTGAGTTTGTGATTCACTGAGTGTATGGGTTCAAGAGTGAATCTGTGAAGGGCTGTATGGGTGGGTGAGTGTGTGTATGGGTGTGCTATTGAGTGAATGGATGTCTCAGTGGTACATGTGTGAGTAACTACATATGTGAAAAGCAGTATACGTGAGTGTTGGAGTATATAAATATCTGTATGTGAGAGTGACTGATTTTGAGAGTCACTGTATGGATGAGTGTGTGCTTGTATCAGTGATTGTATAAGAGAGTACGTTTTAGTTAGTATCTGTATGAATAAATGAGGTGGTGTGTGTATAACTGTATAGCTGAGTAAATTGGAGTGTGATTGATTCTTTGCTTGACTGACTAGGTGTGTGAGTAACTTTATGGATGAGTGGCGGGGTGTGAGTGTCTGTATAGGTGTGTGAGTGTATATGATAGTGCTGTATTGATGAGTATAAGACCAACAGGAAATGGTTCAATTACTGAACCCAAATGGATTCAGGCTGCACCTCTCTCGACAAACCCTTGCCAACCCTCCTATATTGTAGATCCAAAGGAAAAGCTGTTAAGCTCGGATGGTGTGCAACCACGCTACCCCCGCCGTTTTCCAGAGGTGATCAACTAGACCCAAAACTTTAAACCCACTGCAGGTTGCACTACCGCATATAGTCCAGACTTCTAATGATTGAAAAAATGTCCATTCATTTTGATGTAAGATTTCACTATTTTCTTTTATTTATTCTTGCAATTTCACAGTTCTTTGGCAGCCAACGCGTTTCGTTCTTTTACTTAGAACTTCGTCAGGGCTGTAAAAACATATAAAATACAAATATATAATACGAATTGCAAACAATCCATTAATACATTGTACTTCTTTTAAAAAGTTTTCAATAGGCCAGAGACAGAAAAACGTCTATAGAAAAACTTAAATCATTAACATAGTATTGGTTTTCAAAGTCAAATCAATTATACATTGCACCCAAAATTGCTAGTATCAAATTGATGAGCTAGAACATTTCTTAGTATGCATTACAAAATACATCATCCGTAAAGGTTCTAATACAATAAACCCAATAACAGAATGTATTCACAGAAAAGCCCTAAGTACACTTTATAACACTTATTTAACAAAGCTTTTCCCACCTCAGACAAGAAAAGATAAGAAAAACCTTTTTTCTCCTTTTATCTCCAGTTTTATGGGTTACTGTATTAACCTATCCCCTCCCAAGTATAAAATAATAACAAGGATATTAAAATACATACCAATGGTTATTGGCAAACAAATTGTGTTTTTGAAGTCTTTTGATGGGGTACCTCAATATTTGGCTCTCCGATTTGTTAGGATATCTGTTAGTCCATTGTTACACCTTTCTGCTATTTGCATTATCTAGCAGGAAATATTAGTACCATATTTGCCTCCCAATCCAATTCAAGGCTCATGTGCCTGAAATAAAAATATATTGAGTGTATCAATCTCCTTATTTGAGTATTTGTAAAGCCAATAATGAATCCTACGCCAAATAGCCCCAATAGAATTTCAGTTTAGTAACAACCACAGAAAACTACATACTTAAGAAACTCCATATTCTACGATTTGAAAGGGCCACCTATTTGTTCTGTCAACTGAACAGACTGAAATAAGAACGCCTGAACCTAATATATACATGCCCATATCGTACATCGTCCGGCTTTATGTTATAATGTTTGCCGAAAGGAAACTCCCAATCCACCCATATGTTCACAACCTTACCAAAACTATATTCTAATAACACAAAAATCCAAATTGTGCTACATGCAGTTTATCTATCTAAGCACAACCATGATGTGCCCATCTCTCTTCCTCGCCTATCCATGTCTCGTTTCATCCTTATCCAAGTTGCGAAGCACACAGGAGCTCAATATAAAGCATGCGGTTAAACAGTTTTGTATCGTTAATCTCAACTGCGCTCTTAACTGTCCCTCATATCCATGACGTCGTTGAGGACTAATTATGGTTGTACAGAAAATCCCCCTAACCCACATACGGCTAGTATTTTATATCTTCGCCGCAGTAGTCTATCAGGCATTTCACTACAAGTCCATAACTCCGTTTGGAACGTATAACAGTTCTAAATAAAACCTCCCTAACCCACATACGGCCAGTATTTTGTATCTTAGCCTTAATAGTCTATCAGGCTTTTCTCTGCATAATTATACAATCGCTCACATTCAATCTGGTAGATAACGACGACCGGTAAACATTCACGCCCAAGTGGCTCGAAGAGGGTCTCGCGGGCGTTTTCCGCGTCTTAAGTACCTCAATCGACGTATATCACATGCCCTCACGTATACCTAAGCTTTTGTTAGGGACACTCGTCAAATTACTAATTCCATTACTACCGAGTCATGTCTCATTGTTAGTTAAAAACTTTATGTGAATGTTTGTTGATCAAGCCAACGCGACATTATCAGCATGTCCAAATCCCATAGGTGAAGCACAATAAAATTGCTAAAAAATCTTCCATTGTTTAGTGTAAATCAAAAACACAATTGTCAAACGACATTTTTCAAAATCCCACGAATCCTTGAGCTTCGTTAGGGACATTCATTAAATTATTGACTCAATTGCCACGAAACCACATCTCTCAGTGAAACAAACTTTATGCATATATTTATCGAACAAACCCGAGCACGATTATCAGCATATCTGATTTTCCCGATTGAGAACAAATAATTGCTACATTTTATGCATCGATTTGTCCATCAACAAAAGCCCAGTTGTCAATATATCAAATTCTGTTCGCTACCTAACATCCCAAATCCACTTTCTAAAATACCAAAATCCATCTCAAATACAAAACCATAGGTAATCCAACTACTGCTTCCTCAATACCCAATTTGTGCGAACCTCAAAATCCCGCTATCCATGGACCACATAAGGGACATTCTTTTAAGCGCTAATGAGGCAAATATGCAGTCATGCCTCATAGTTTGATCAAAATTACTCATACTTATTTTGGAATTACCAATCGCAAATCGAGCAGAAATGCATATCTTAACATCTCATAGAAAGTGTATTTCCTTGAATATTAAAAACAAGCTTCATGCGTAGGCCAAAACGTTAACTATTCATGATATAGGTTCCCCTATTTTAGATCATTACGTATAATTCCCCAAGTGAGGCCTCAATAGTTGCTCCAACTTTGATTCAGAACCTTGAAAATGGTCCATTAGTTTGTTCTAAATGGACTTACCCGTTATTTTCAAAAATTGGTTGTTATTCACAGAAAATAGTGCAGTTCCTCATCACTATTATGCCCCTTGCTGGTACTCTGTAATCTACATATCCATCCCGCCTCATTGCGTCTTAGGGCCAATTCTCTATCTCCCCCCCTAGGTCTCATTGGAACATGATATATTCCATGAAACCAAATTTCAGGTTGCCCTCCGTGTTGCTCATTCATATGTGTTGTCATGGGATATCGTGTATCCCTATTACGAATGGCCCGTACATGCTCCTGAATCCTACTTTTAAGGGGCCTAGTAGTACTCCCTACATAAATGATGTCACAACTGCAACCTATTACATATGTCACATATGTGGTCTTACAAGAAATGGTGTGCCTGATTGTGTAAGTCCGTTGTGTTTCGTAGCTAAATTCCTTAAGTCTGTTCTTCCCGTACTGACAAATGTTGCAGTCAGTACACGTGAAAAACCCTTTAATGGTCTTGGCAACCAAGTTGTCACTGCTTTACCCCTATGCGATACATAACTAGGACATAGCATATCCCTCAAAGTTCTTCCACGTCGATATATGATTTTAGGTTTTTGCGAAATCATCTCTTTAACACCTGGTACCTCATGCAACAAAGGCCAGTGTCTGTAGAAGATTGTATATACTTCTTGGCTCTGCTTGTTAAACATGGTCACAAAGCTAATGGAAGTAGATGTGTCCTTCTTCTTGTCCCCCCCCTGTAGTTCTTATTTGCCCCTTGCCAAAAATGTTATGTCCAAAAAATCAATTTCAATGATTTTGCAAAAACCTAAAATCATATATCGACGTGGAAGAACTTTGAGGGATATGCTATGTCCTAGTTATATACACAACGGACTTACACAACCATTTCTTGTAAGACCACATATGTGACATATGTAATAGGTTGCAGTTGTGACATCATTTATGTAGGGAGTACTACTAGGCCCCTTAACAGTAGGATTCAGGAGCATGTACGGGCCATTCGTAATAGGGATACACGGTATCCCATGACAACACATAGGAATGAGCAACACGGAGGGCAACCTGAAATTTGATTTCATGGAATAGATCATGTTCCAATGAGACCTAGGGGAGGAGATAGATAATTGGCCCTAAGACGCAATGCAGCGGGATGGATATGTAGATTACAGAGTATCAGCAAGGGGCATGATAGTGATGAGGAACTGCACTATTTTCTGTGAATAACAACTAATTTTTGAAAATAACGGGTAAGTCCATTTAGAACAAACTAATGGACCATTTTCAAGGTTCTGAATCAAAGTTGGAGCAACTATTGAGGCCTCACTTGGGGAATTATGCATAATGATATAAAAATGGGGAACCTATATCATGAATAGATAACGTTTTGGCCTACGCATGGAGCTTGTTTTTAATATTCAAGGAAATACACTTTCTATGAGATGTTAAGATTTGCATTTCTGCTCGATTTGCGATTGGTAATTCCAAAATACGTATAAGTAATTTTGATCAAACTATGAGGCATGACTGCATATTTGCCTCATTAGCGCTTAAAAGAATGTCCCTTATGTGGTCCATGGATAGCGGGATTTTGAGGTTCGCACAAATTGGGTATTGAGGAAGCAGTAGTTGGATTACCTATGGTTTTGTATTTGAGATGGATTTTGGTATTTTAGAAAGTGGATTTGGGATGTTAGGTAGCGAACAGAATTTGATATATTGACAACTGGGCTTTTGTTGATGGACAAATCGATGCATAAAATGTAGCAATTATTTGTTCTCAATTGGGAAAATCAGATATGCTGATAACCGTGCTCGGGTTTGTTCGATAAATATATGCATAAAGTTTGTTTCACTGAGAGATGTGGTTTCGTGGCAATTAAGTCAATAATTTAATGAATGTCCCTAACGAAGCTCAAGGATTCGTGGGATTTTGAAAAATGTCGTTTGACAATTGTGTTTTTGATTTACACTAAACAATGGAAGATTTTTTAGCAATTTTATTGTGCTTCACCTATGGGATTTGGACATGCTGATAATGTCGCGTTGGCTTGATCGACAAACGTACACATAAAGTTTTTAACTAACAATGAGACATGACTCGGTAGTAATGGAATTAGTAATTTGACGAGTGTCCCTAACAAAATCTTAAGTATACGTGAGGTCATGTGATATACGTCGATTGAGGTACTTAAGATGCGGAAAAGGCCTGCGAGACCCTCTTTGAGCCACTTGGGCGTCAATGTTTACCGGTCGTCGTTATCTACCAGATTGAAGGTGAGCGATTGTATAATTATTCAGAGAAAAGCCTGATAGACTATTAAGGCTAAAATACAAAATACTGGCCGTATGTGGGTTAGGGAGGTTTTATTTAGAACTGTTATACGTTCCAAACGGAGTTATGGACTTGTAGTGAAATGCCTGATAGCCTACTGCGGCGAAGATATAAAATACTAGCCGTATGTGGGTTAGGGGGATTTTCTGTACAACCATAATTAGTCCTCAACGACGTCATGGATATGAGGGATAGTTAAGAGCGCAGTTGAGATTAACTATACAAAACTGTTAAACCGCATGCTTAATATTGAGCTTCTGTGTGCTTCGCAACTTGGATAAGGATGAAACGAGACATGGATAGGCGAGGAAGAGAGATGGGCACATCATGGTTGTGCTTAGATAGATAAACTGCATGTAGCACAATTTGGATTTTTGTGTAATTAGAATATAGTTTTGGTAAGGCTGTGAACATATGGGTGGATTGGGAGTTTCCTTTCGGCAAACATTATAACATAAAGCCGGATGATGTACGATATGGGCATGTATATATTAGATGCAGGCGTTCTTATTTCAGTCTGTTCAGTTGACAGAACAAATAGGTGGCCCTTTCAAATCGTAGAATATGGAGTTTTTTAAGTATGTAGTTTTCTGTGGTTATTACTAAACTGAAATTCTATTGGGGCTATTTGGCTTAGGATTCATTATTGACTTTACAAATACTCAAATAAGGAGATTGATACACTCGATATATTTTTATTTCAGGCACATGAGCCTTGAATTGGATTGGGAGGCAAATCTGGTACTATTATTTCCTGCTAGATAATGCAAATAGCAGAAAGGTGTAACAATGGACTAACAGATATACTAACAAATCGGAGAGCCAAATATTGAGGTACCCTATCAAAAGACTTCAAAAACACAATTTGTTTGCCAATAACCATTGGTATGTATTTTAATATCCTTGTTATTATTTTATACTTGGGAGGGGATAGGGTAATACAGTAACCCATACAACTGGAGATAAAAGGAGAAAAAAGGTTTTTCTTATCTTTTCTTGTCTGAGGTGGGAAAAGCTTGGTTAAATTAGTGTTAGAAAGTGTACTTAGGGCTTTTCTGTGAATACATTCTGTTATAGGGTTTATTGTATTAGAACCTTTACGGATGATGTATTTTGTAATGCATACTAAGAAATGTTCTAGCTCATCAATTTGATACTAGCAATTTTGGGTGCACTGTATAATTTTGTAATGTATACTAAGAAACGTTCTAGTACATTAATTTTTACTAGCAATTTTGGGTGCAATGTATCATTGATTTGACTTTGAAAACCAATACTATGTTAATGATTTAAGGTTTTCTATAGACGTTTTTCTGTCTCTGGCCTATTGAAAACTTTTTAAAAGAAGTACAATGTATTAATGGATTGTTTGCAATTCGTATTATATATTTGTATTTTATATGTTTTTACAGCCCTGACGAAGTTCTAAGTAAAAGAACGAAACGCGTTGGCTGCCAAAGAACTGTGAAATTGCAAGTATAAATAAAAGAAAATAGTGAAATCTTACATCAAAATGAATGGACATTTTTTCAATCATTAGAAGTCTGAACTGTATTGATGAGTGACTGCACATATGAGGTGAATGAGTGGATGTGTGTGTAGACCTAGGAATCAGTGAGTGGGTATGCAGTAAATGGTATTGGTGTGTCTATGGTTTCGAAAATGGTAGTCTGTATTTTAGAGTGGGTGTATCAAAGGTTTCATTAGGGTGTGAGTAGGTGCATCAGATTATCACGTGGATGATGTCATCAGTGATGTCATCAATGATGTCATTTCATTTGAGATGTCATCAGTAATGTCATCAGTGATGTCACTGACCATGTTGAATGATTTAATATGTGACGTCATCAGCAGTGCATTGCAGGGGTGCGAGTTATAGTTAGCTCAACTAAATATATAACGACAGAATTTTTCTGGTTTTGTGTGAGTGAAATGTCCAACTAACTATAACCTCCCTGAAATCTATGGTATTTGTAGTGAATTTCAAAGGTTTTTTAAATGCTAATTTCGAACAATAACGTCCCTGAAAGCTATGTTTTTTTCAGTAAATTTCCAAGGTTTTTTAAATGCTAATTTCTAACTATGCCTACAGAGGTAGGACATGTGAAGAAAGAGGAATAAAGGCACAGAAAGAAGCAAGAGAACTCCAGAAAGAGGCAACAGAAGTCCAGAAAGAGGAAGAAAGATACAGAAAGAAGTAAGAGATATGCAGAAAGAACCAACAGAGGTGCAGAAAGAGGCCTTGTTGCAAAGTCATCCTGTGCCATGGGCACCCCCCAACTTTCTGCTGACTGGTACTGGTGGCAACTGACTCTGACTGACCCTGGGCTCTGCCTAACCAGGCCCAGAGCCAGTGCTATGCTGAAAGACACTGAGAATGCAGTGAAAACACCTACATACACTAGGTTACACTATGACTTGGGGTACCCTTGAGATTGGCATGACCTCCCCTGTAAAATCCTAGAACATAATAGGGCAGGGGGATTAAAACTAACTCTAAGCTAAGTCCCTAGCATATAATATGGCATGGCAGTTTAGAGGCTAGCAGCCCTTTTCTGCACTTGCATGCGTGCCTGAGATCAGTTTAAAAGTGCAGAAAAAGGAAAGAGAGGTGCTGAAAGATGGAAGAGAGGTACAGAAACCAGCAAGTGAGGGGCAGAAAGAAGCAAGAGAGGTGCAGAAAGAAGCAACAGAAGTACAGAAAGAAGCAACAGAGGTGCAGAAAGAGGGAATAGGGGTGCAGAAAGTGCCAAGGGAAGTGCATAAAGAATCAACAGAGGTGCATAAAGAGGCAAGAGAAGTTCATAAAGAGGCAGCATAGGTACAGAAACAGACAGAAAAGGTGTAGAAAGAGGGAACAGGGGTGCAGAAAGAGAGAACAGGGGTGCAGAAAGAGAGAAAGGGGTGCCAAAAGAGGCAACAGGTGTGCAGAAGTTTGCAAGAGAGGTGCAGAAAGAAGCAAGAGCAGTGCAGTAAGAAAAATAGAAGTATAGCAGGAGGCAAGAGAGCTATTGAAAGAGGCAAAAAGAGAGCATAAACAAGTAAAAGAGATGCAGAAAGAGGCTAGAGGGGTGCAGAAAGAGGCAAGAGAGGTGCAGAAATAGGCAAGAAATGTGCACAAAGAGTGGAGAAGGGTACATAAAGAGTCAAGTAGAATGCAGAAAGAAGCTAGAGAGATGTAGAAAGAAGCAAGAGAAGTGCAGAAAGAAACAACAGAGGTGCAGAAAGAAGAAAGAGCAGTGCAGAAAGAAGCAAGATCAGTGCAGAAAGAGTCAAGAGGAGTGCATTAAGAGGCAAGAGAAGTGCAGAAAGAAGAAAAAGAGGTACAGAAAGAGGCAATTGTAGAAAGAGGCAAGAGAGGAGCAGAAAGAGGCAAGAGAGGTGCACCCAGAGGCATGAGGGGTGTAGAATATCGCAAGAGAGGTGCAGAAAGAAGCAAGAGAAGTGCAGAAAGAAGCAACAGAGGTACAGAAAGAGGGAAGAGGGGCGCAGAAAGAAGCAAGGGAGGTGCAGTAAGAAGGAACAGAGGTACAGAAAGACACAATGTAGGTGCAGAAACAAGCAAGAGAAGTGCAGAAAGAGGCAAGAGAATTGCTTAAAGAAGCAACAGAGGAGTAGAAAGAAGCTAGAGAAGTGCAGAAAGAGGCATGTGAGGTGCAGGAAGAGGCAAGACAGGTGCACAAAATGGCAAGAGAACTGCAGAAAGAGGCAAGAGGGATTCAAAAAAGGGAAGATAGGTGCTGAAAGAAGCAAGAGAGGTGCAGAAGGAGGGAAGACGAGTGCAGATAGAGACATCAGGGGTGCAGAAAAAAGCAAGTGAGGTGCAGAAAAAGGTAAAAGAAGTACAGAATGAAACAACAGAGGTGCAGAAAGAGACAAGGAAGTTGCAGAACGAGGCACAGAAGTTGCAGAAACAGGCGAAAGAGGTGCAGAAAGAGGGAACAAGGATGCAGACAGAGGCAAGAGAGGTACAGAAAGTGGGAAGAGGGGTGCAGAAATTTGCAAGAGAGTTGAAGAAAGAAGCAGAAGCAGTGCAGAAAGAAGCAAGAGAAGTGCAGAAAGAAGCAAGAGAGGTGGAGAAATAGGGAAGAGGGGAGCAGAAAGAGGCAAGAGGGATGCAGAAATTTCTAAAAGAAGTGCAGAAAGAAGCAAGAGCAGTGCAGAAAGAACCAACAGATGTACAACAACAGGCAAAAGGGATGCAAATAAAAATATATAAAAAAATACAACAGGCTAGACGGGTGCCGAAAGAGGTAGGAGAGTTGCGTACACAGATAAAAGAGGTGAAGAAAGAGGGAAGAGGGGTGCAGACAGAGGCACAAGTATTGCAGAAGAGGGAAGACGGGTGCAGAAAGATGCAAGAGAAGTGCAGAAAGAAGCAAGAACAGTACAGAAAGAAGCAACAGAGGTGCAGAAGGAGGCAAGAGAGATGCAGAAAGAGGCAAGTGCAGTGCAGAAAGAACCAAGTGATGTGCAGAAAGGAGCAAGAGAGGTGCAGAAAGAGGCAAGAGATGTCCAGAGAAAGGGAAGAAGGGTACAGAAAGAGGCAAGAGAAGTACAGAAAGGGGCAAGTGAGGTACAGAAGGAGTCAAGAAAACTGCAGAAAGAGGCAAGAGAGTTACAGAAACAGGCAAAAGGGGTGCAGAAAGCAGGGACAGGTATGCAGACAGAGGCAAGAGAGGTGCAGAAAAAGGGAAGAGGGGTATAGAAAGATGCAAGAGGGATGCAGAAATTTGCAACAGTGGTGCAGAAAGAAGCAAGAGCAGTGTAGAAAGAGCCAACTGAGGTACAGAAAGAGGCAAGAGGGGTACAGAAAGAGGCAAGAAAAGTACATAAAGAAGCAAAAGAGGTGCAGAAAGAGGCAAGAGAACTACAGAAAAGGGCAAGAGAGGTACAGAAAGAGACAGGAGAGGTGCACAAAGAGGCACAAGGGGTACAGAAGGAGACAAGAGGTATGCAGAAAGAAGCATGAAAAGTGCCGAAAGAAGCAACAGAGGTGCTGAAAGAGGCAAGAGGTATGCAGAAAGAGGCAATAGAAGTGTAGAAAGAAGCAACAGAGGTGCTGAGAGAGGCAAGAGAGGTGCAGAAACAGGCAAGAAAGGTGCAGAAAGAAGGAACAGGGGTGCATAAAGAGGTAAGAGGGATACATACATTTGCAAGAGAGATGCAGGATGAAGCAAAAACAGTGCAGAAAGAAGCAAGAGAGGTGGAGAAATAGGGAAGAGGGCTGCAGAAAGAGGCAAGAGGAATGCAGAAGTGTTCAAAAGAGGTCCAAAAAGAAGCAAGAGCAGTGCAGAAAGAACCAACAGAGGTGCAAAAAGAGGCAAGAGGGGTACAGAAAGTGGTAGGGAAGGTGCAGAAAGAGGCAAGAGGTAGACAGAAAGAAGCAGGGGGTACAGAAAGAAGGAAGAACACTGCAGAAAGAAGCAACAGAGGTGCTGAAAGAGGTGAGAGGGGTGCAAAAAGAGGAAGAGATGCACAGAAACAGGCAGGAAAGGTGCAGAAAGAGGGTACAGGGGTGCAGAAAGAGGCAAGAGAGATGCAGAAAGAGGAAAGAGGGGTACAGAAAGCAGCAAGTGAGGTACAGAAATAGGCACAGAGGTGCAGAAAGACCAAGAGAGGTGCAGAAACAAGCAAGAGATGTACAGAAAGATGCAAGAGAATTGATGAAAGAACCAACAGAGGTATAGAAAGAAGCAAGAGAAATGCAGAATGAGGCAAGAGGGACGTAAAAAAAGGCCTTCTACCACACTGTAACACTTGTTGCTGCATTTTTGGTAAAGTTTGAGCCGTTTGAGCTAGAAACAAGATTTTTTTTGTTCATATCTGCAGATTATGCAGCAGATGATGGATTATGTGGCAAATACGGAAAATGTATAATTGTGCAAAAGTCGGTGCAGCCAAACAGTCGAATAATTCCAGTTGCCCTGCTCATATCTCTGACTAGGTCCAGAAGTGCTCCTCAGTGTTTCCTTCTTTTATTGTTTTATTGAGTTTATAGTTTATCTTCTATGGAAAGGAGGATGACTTAACCTGAGGTTACAACTCCACAACACAGAATATCAGACCACACAATTACTCTCCATAACACATATTCCCACTCTACATAATTCCTATACACTAAATACCACATACTTTCTATCCACATAATTTCACAGCACAACATATCACATAATTCCACTAAACACAACCTACATCTACTCCACTCCAAGAAACATTAATAAAACACTTTTACATTTACAATGCCAAAAAGAGAGAGCATGACCTCCAAAGACCTCTTAGCAATCCCACTTTGTGGGACTTACGGGAGGTAACAGGAGGAGTAGTTGGCCCCCAAGGACAACCTTGGGGGCCAACTACCCCTCCTATTACCTCCAGTAAGTCCCACACAGCAGCATTAGTAAGTACTCATAGCAGGCCACACCCCCTTTGACCACCAGTATGCAAACGAGATCCCTGGCACACTCTTCAATGGGGATTAAAGTCACCTTCGCTGCTGGGGGTTCTTAGGGCATAATAACCTACATGGGACCTCCAGTAAGCCCCAGATAGTGGGATTTCTAAGAGGTGGACACAGGCCCTGCCCCCTTTCTCCACCACTCTGCAAATGTACCTCCTGGCACACTCTTTATTAGGCGATAAAGTCCCCTTGCTTCCTGAGGGTCTGTGGGTGTCAACTAGCCCTTCTGTTATCTCTAGTAAGCCCCACACAGCTGGATTGCTGAGAGTGGTCCAAGGCCATGCCCCCTTTTTACACCACTCTGGAAACGTGCCTCCTGGCACACTGCTGCTCGGAGGATGAAGTACACGTTAGTCCTCAGAACACAAGAGGACCTCATCGCCACACCAGTAGTGTGCCAAGAGGCGCATTTGCAGAATGGTGTAAAAAGGGGCATGACTCCGGACCACTTCTCAGCAATCCCACTTTGGGCGGCTTACTGAAGGTACCTGGTGGGCTAGTTTGCCCCAGGGAACCTCAGGATTCAAGGGGACTTAATCCCCTAACTTATAATGTGCCAGGAGGCGCGTTTGCAGAGTGGTGCATGGAAATTGTGGGGCCTCCGGCGAGATGCCGGCTTTTAAAAAATATTTATATTTTTAGCAGGGGGGCTCTGTGGCCCTCCTTATTTTAGTATTTGTTGGGCCCCGGGGACCCCATACCCCAGGGCCGACCCACACGTTGGGTACCACAGGGGAGCCCCAATGCCCTCATGGTCCCAGACGGCTCCCTGCCTCCCGCAGGACCCGGCATTGCTTTTGGACGAGGGGAGCTGCTAACATGCAGCTCCTCTTGTCCAAAAGCAATACTGCTTTGCTTCTTGGAAGCGAGAGCAGGTTTCCTGCTCTGGCTTCCAAGAAGCAAAGCAGTGTTTGCTATGGCAGGGCATGAGCTGTTCTCCCGCCCTGCCATTGCAAATGGCAATGTCCCAGGGGTGGGCTACAGGGGACATTGCAGGAGCCAGGTCTAGTGGGTGGCGGTCCCCAGGGCCATCGAAGGTTCCAGGAGGGGGGCCGTTCAGCCCCCCTACTTACTGATTTAAGCCCCGGGGAGGTGGTGGTCCCCAGGGCCTGGGGGTCCGCAACGGACCCCAGTATAGAAGTGATGGTCCCCAGAGCAGTGTTGGGAGGGGCAGGTGTCCCCCCACACTTCTTTATTATAATTGTAGCCCAAGGGAGGTGGTGGTCCCTGGGGCGTGGGGGGGCCTATGAGGCTCCCCACCCCTGTTAAACTAAAGCCCCTGGGAGGTGGCAGGCCCCAGGGCTTTATAAGTAATTGCCCCTGGGACCTGGCACACCCAAGGCTTATAGAAAACAAAGCACTGGAGTCCGTGCTTTGATGTTTTTTTCCGGCCGGATTAACGCAACCATCGCGAATTCAGATGATTGTTTTTTAAATGCTGTTTTGGGCCTTTGGGGTCCTTGCGGGACCCGCTGAGCAGGCCTAGGGGGTCAGGGTGTTTCTACGCTGCCCCCTTTTCTTGTTTTTGTCCTTTATTTAACTGATTTCTTGTTACTTGGTTTTACCGAGTCACAAGATGGCTGCCAACATTTCCTGGTTTGGAGTGTTGGCAGCCAATCAGAATGAAGCTCGTGCTCGGGAGGTTTCGCAAATCCTCCTTGGCCCTCAGATATCAATATTATTTTTTTTTATTTCTCAGCAACTACTGAACGGATTTACACCATTTTACAAAAGTACGCTTTCTAGACCAAGACCTGCCTTTTTGCCAAATTTGGTGTAAATCCGTTCAGCAGTTTGGTCTGTAGCTTTGTCTAAAGTTCCTACGGAAATTAACATGGGGAAAAAGTGCTTTCGCACCCCACTTTTTTCTCGGCCCCTGCTTGACGAATCACCCTGAAACTTTTAAAATAGGAGCTGACCTGAGCAAACCATTAGTTTTGATGATTCGTCAAACGGCGCCAAAGATATTGGCAAAAGAAAAAACGCTTTTTTAATAGAAACAAGGTCCTAGCTATCTATATATATATATTAGGTAGTTATAGTTAGGACCTAGTTTCCATATATATATATCCTACTGGCGACCGCCCTATCATAGCAAGCTTCTGCTTTGCTTTATGGAAGCGAGAGCAGGAGAACTGCTCTCGCCTCCATGAAGCGAAGCAGATTTGCTTTTGAGCAAAGGGAGCTGCATGTTTGCAGCTCCCTTTTTCCAAAATCAATGCCGGCTTCCGTAGGAGGTGGGCAGCTGGCAGGGACCATGGGGGCATTGGGGCTCCCTCCGCAGTCTCCAACCTGAGGACATGCCCCGGGGATGGGGTCCCCGGGGCAGACATCGACTGGGGTCATTTTTTTTCTCTCGTGTTTAGAGTTGCTACCCCATCGCGGCTCTCATCGCGGCCCCCCGTGTAACGTCACTGTGGATTCATGGATCCACCACAAATAAATAAGTTAATAGTCTTTAATTTAGAAGGTAGTGTTGGATTTGTCACCTTTTTTATAAAGTTAGGGAGATTGACATTATTAATCACATTAAATTTGATAGAGTTAAATAATAATATGATAAAATAAAAATTTTAAAATAGTAAAACTTGAAGAGTGTATTGTGTTGTAGTACATTGAATTAGTGCTTTTGTTTTGCGGATTCATGACAGGTTCACAGATCCTGTGAGAAGTTGGCCTGATATATGCTGTCCACTAGTTATAGTGGGCACCTTGTATCAGTCCATACAACCCCATATGGTGATAGGTTAAAGACAACCTTTTTTGAAAGCTATCCTAGTGGCAGCTATGGAGAGCATCCTTCAGGCTAAGTCTTAAAGGAATGTAAAGCAGCCTGTTTTACTAGTCTATAATCTCCTGAATGACCAAATGAAAGGACAACCACACCAGGTATATATTTAAAATATATGTATTTAAGGTAAAACACACCCCTCTAGTCTCTTTATGAGGCTGGAGTTCAAAGTACACAAGGAACCACCCAAGGTAGTGACACAGTGCAGTGTGAGAACACAGTCGCGAATCGCCGTTAACATCTATGGGGAAAGTTGTGGTTGGAAATTAAGAGTTAAAGGACACTTAGAGGACGATTTCAAGCAAACCCTTTTGGACTTAGAGGTGTCTAGGGACAACACCCACGGGAGCACCAGAGTACTAGAGTTACCTCACCCAGGGAAGCCAGGTGCATAGGTGTTAAATGGTGTCGGGTCGCGGCGTCCTTTTCAATGGAAGCTGCTCAAAAAGTGCTGCTGCCATGAAGAAGAGAAGTGTCTGAAGACATCCAAGCCTGGATCGATGATGGAAGGAACCTGAAAGCAGAGGGCACAGAGTCTGGATCACTTACCAGTGACCAGGGGCATGATAGTCCAATGCCCACTGATGTTGGGTGCTACAGGTGACTTGACAGATTCTTCAGCCACGAGATCCCGGAGGCGTTGATGATGACCAGGAGCTGAATTGGAGCTGTCCCACAAAGTCTGTCGAGTGCTGTGGTGTCGGCGACCAGATTGGACCCAACAAGCCTTGGCAACAGCAAGTCATGTGAAAATAGAAAAAGGACTTCGGTGCAGACCAGCAAGGTCTGGGGGACTCACCCAGCAAGGGTAAGTTGGGGCACGTCTGGGGCAACCAGGAAAGCCCAATCAGAAGAGGAGTTGCCTTCGTGGGGACCCACTAGCCAACGGGCTAGCGATCGCGAAGGAGCCTCGAGCAGTCGCACTTGAAACTGGCCCACGGGTCACTCGTGAAGTGGAGGCCATAGATCTTTGGTGCAGGAGGTGCTCAAGGCTGAGGCTACTCGGAGCCCAAAGCCCAACTTCAAGGAAGACCAGAAAGTGGATGGATCAGCAAAAGATCACGGTGTCCAGGGGTCATGGTTTCACGTCACCCACAATAGCCACGGGCCTCAGCTTTGCTGTGGACTCAGGGTAGCCATGGGGAAGTCTGGAAATCCACCTCTGGTGATGCAAAGACTTTGGCGTCCGGTGGGAGCTTCAGAGTTGCAGACCGGACAGTTGTTTCTTTGGTGCCTGCCAAGCAGGGGAGTCACTCCTTGACCCAAAGGGAGATTTCTTCAGTCTTATAGTCGAAATAGAAAGTCGAAGGTCCAGGATATATGTTGCAGAGTTTCGTTCAGGGTAGTACAAAGTCTCAAGGACTGGGTTCCCATACTTATACTAAATTTGGGGGTTGGACATACTCTAGGGACCCACCTATGGGAGGGTTTGGAAAGAGGGGTGGTTACACCCATTTCCTTTGTCCAGTTTTGTGTCAGAGCAGGGGCAGGTAGCCCCTGCAACCAGTTTGAACTGGACTATGCACAGAGACACCAAGTGAGCCTCCAGTGCAGGACTTCAAAGCACCAGAGAGTGCTCCCGCCCAGCCCCAATACACATCTGCCTGTCTGGGGAGGTGGTTACACCACCCTGGGACAGGAAACCTGTTTCGGTCAGCAGCAGGAGGCCAGACCTGTGTCTGTGGCAGTGGCATCCATTTTGTGATGCCAGGGCTTTAGAAAGTCTTTACCGGGTAGACCGGTGTGAACATGTCTCTCTCTCTAGAAGGGTAAAATGCTACCTCGCCGCCAGAGCTGGCAGGGGGGTAGTATTCCAAAGTGTTTGATACCAAACACAACATGTTTCCGTGCAGCCAGTCCACAGTTAGCATTTACCGCGAGGTTATAATGCACTTAAGCGTATATGGTCAGGCTGCACCACAAACAGCATCAGAGGAGGTACTCTGAACACTGCCGAGGGGCGCTGCTCATGCAGGGGCACCCTCTCACATAAAAACCAAGCACTCTGCCTTCAGGATTGTTAAGGTCTGCCATAGGAGTGAGTAATAGGTTTTATATGTGTGTGCAATGGTAGTGATATAGGTAGCCTATACCACAGTAAGGGGTGCAGGCACCACCTTACCCATGCTGCAATAGCAGCCCTGTGGTGTCATTTTGGAGTGCTTCCCAGGGGTGGCATAATACATGCTTCAGCCCCTGGTAGGCCTCTGAGGTACCTATGCCCTAGGTACAAAATATACCATATACTAGGGGCTTATAAGGCACTCCATAATCCAATTAGAGATGTACCTAATGTACATGGAAACCATTTTAGAGAGGAAGCAGCTAGGCTGGGGTCCTGATTAGCAGAGACACAGCCATACTAAGGTCGAAAAACAGTGAAACACCAGCAAAAAGTGGGGGTACCCATGTGAAGCAGATCCTACTCTCCTACAGAGCCCTTGTTTTCATTATGACTTTTTTGGAGCTACATGTAAGTGCAGTCACACAGCTTAAGGTTGTTGAAAATACTCTGTTTCCTTGATCTGTGAAGTGAACTCCATCACTTCTGTAGATTTCATGCATATCAAAATGTAGATTTTTGTTATAGATGGAGCCCATACTATGTTCTCTGAGGTAAGCAGAAACAGCTTTATTGGCATTCTTCCTAGCTTTCTCAAACTGTGGACAGAATTGATTTGCCCACTTCCATTTCTTTCTTTGGTATATATTAGAGTATACAAAGGCAGTTTGAGGGAAAAGAAACATCAATTGTGCAAAGGTATCCTTAATTAGCAATTTCAGACCTACCCCAGTCAATGTACCTAGGTCATTGCCACTGCAGTGCGCAATCATGAGGTCAGAGGGTTGGAGATGCAAAAAGGTTTTAACCAAAGGCAACAATTGGTGCCACTTTAGTCCATTCTGTGCAATCCATTTAATATCCACATTTTGCAAACCTAGGTTTGTGTTCAGCATACCGTTTACACCAGAAAGCATAGCTGTACCCTACAATCCACACTGTAAGCATCTTGAAGGGATGTCTGGAAGTAATGAAAAGATTTATGTAGCTGAGGTAGTCAGTTGGTGGAATGACTGGTATCTAAAATGGTGGAGAAATGCTATTTTTGAAAAAGCTGAAAAGTGATTGGCTGTTCATCAACATTGCGCACTCAAAAATAGGATGCGCGTTACTTTGCTGAGGAATCATGTTTCTGATTGGTTATTAAAATGTTTGAAAGGTACAGTAGTTAGGATAAGGTAATATTTTGAAAAGGTCAACCACACCTGCTATTTGCATTTGTTAGCTAGTGTGCTGAACTTGAAAATGTGATGAACTTGTGACCTGCCAGTACAGTTGAATGTTGCAGTAACTGTTACTGTGGAAACTGGGATTATGCATAATGGAGGAAGGGTTGACCTTTAACCGTGGATTTAAAATGTGAATTGGAAACTTAAATATAAGTGATATGTTTGTAAATTAAGTGTTTCTAAGTCAGTAGTGTGTGTAAAAGGAGTGTGTTGTCAAAAAGAAAATATTAGTATTTTCAGAAATAGGTTTTTGAACTCCTGTAAGTGTTCGCGGCCTCATCACCGCGGTGCCTCATTAAAGCGTGATGCTTTAATGAGGCACCGCGGTGTAGTTGCCACTCCAGAAAATCACAGAACCAGTTTGGGCACTTTTAGAAGACAGTTAGAAAGGGTTGATATGTTTTACCAATAGATATGTGTTTGACAATTTTAAATAATGTAGGAAGCAATGTGATGTGTTACATACATTTATTTGTGTGCAGAAAGAGAGGTAAAGTTTGCCATTACTGGTTTTACCTTGTTGAGAGTGCTGCATTACATTTATTGTGTGCAAAAGAAAACTTTAATGAGTTTCTGATATTTGATACTCTGCAATACTATTTCAAAGGTGAGTTACAAATTTGTAAGGTGTGTCATTTATTATGTAGTAGTGTTTCACTGTTTGTAGTGAGATTTTTAGATTTGAATTTTCTTTTTTTAAAGTTTGGAAATTATTAGAGAAGTGTGATGTTTGAAATATGTTATGAAATGTACAGATGTGTATTGTAGTTTGTTTTATTGTCATGAAATGAAGATTTAAATAGTTAATGCATAGTAACATGTACATCGGTAGATGGATTAGTGATTATAGTAATTTGTATCTGTCTGTGGAAAGGTGCAGATGAAGTATGCCACATAATTTTAGGTGTCTCCTTGAAATGGGAAGTGCAGTATGTCAAGTGCTAAGGTTTGTATGGTCTTGTGGCTGAGGTGTGTCTACTTGCACATTTATTTGTCATATGTATTATGCATTTGAATATATCAGATGTATAAAACACAGGTATACATCTATCTGTATGTTTCGTTTTTATATAATATGAGATGGAAAGGGGTAGACACAAGCATGCATACTTTAGATAATATGTTGAAACTTCTAAAAGAGATATATGAAGGGTTGTTTGTTTGCATTAGGCTAGGCCCAACAATATGAGTAGGTGCAGAATAGAGAAGCTGCTAGAGAAAAGTGAGGTTTTAGACATGTTGGCACAGGTTTACTGATTATGGTAGATTGTATGAGTCTGATGAATGGTACAGTTGAAGTATGTCACAAAATTGTCGGTGTGTTCTTAAAATGAGAACTGTAGTATGTTACGTTTTAAGGTATGCATGGTTTTCTGACTGAGGTTTGCCTGTACTAACACATGTATTCCCACTTGTGTTATGCATCCTTTTGTAGGTGAAAATTACACTAGCAAAAGGTACTGACATATGCATGCATGCTTTTAGGAATATGGCTAGGCCCAACACTCTCAGTAGTCGCTGAATACTGATGCTGCAGCATAAAAGTGAGTTTAAGATATGTTGGTAGAGGGAATAGTGATTAGAGAATGTTGTTTGAGTCTAGGAAAAGTACACTTGACAAATGCTGCTTAAATGTAGGTGTCTCTTTCAAATGGGGAATGGAGTCTCACAAGTTGAATGTCCTTTATAGTCTTAGAACTGAGGTATGCCTCTATTTGCACATGTATTCTGACATGTGTTATGCCTATGATGATGTTACAGGTATAAAAAAAGGTATACATCTATTTGCATGTTTCTGTTATATATGATGCCACTAGGAAAAGGTACAGACACATGACTGCTTGCTTTCTAAAATATAGTGAGAGTTACAAAACACACATGCAAAGGGTTGGTGCTTTATAGTTAGCTAGGCCCAACTCTCTCTGTAGTTGCTGAATAGTGATGCTGCAGTACAAAAGTGAGGTTTAAGATATATAGTAGAGAGATTAGTGATTAGACAACCTTGTATGAGTCTGTGAAAAAGTATACTTGAGAAACCCTATTCAAATGTATGTGTCAAATGGGAAGTGGAGTCTGACAAGTTTTAATGCCTGTATGGTTTTGTGACTGAGGTATATCTCTACTTGTACATGTGTTATGACATGTAATGAGTATGAAGATGGTAGAGGTATAAAACACAGGCATACATGTATTTGTATGTTTCTTTTATATATGATGTCACTAGTAAAAGGTACAGACACATGCATGCATGCTTTTGTGAATTGTTTATTTTTTTTATTTATTTTGAAGGTTTTATATAGCGCTGGCTAGACCCAGAGGTATCTATGATCGAAGCGTTTGCAGTCCGTGATGAGCCTGGTAGCAATGTTGAGCACAGCTTTGATTGGAGCTAGGTGTACTTTGGGGATTCCATTAAGGATGGCATTACCATAATCAATACGTGACAGAACAAGCGACTGAACTACGAGTTTGAAATCATCGGTGGGTATGAATGGTTTCATTTTCTTGAGGTGACGGAGAGTGAAGAGGGCTCCTTTGGCAGAGTTTTTGATGTGAACATTAAGGGTTAGGGTGTTGTCGATAGTGATGCCAAGATATTTGACGGAGTTGGACAGGGTGAGTGAGCAATTGAGTGCATTGAGGTCAGGGATCCATGATTGAACGTATAGAGGGTTATTTTTGGGGGAGAAGAGAATGATTTCGGTTTTGTTAGGGTTGAGTTTGAGATGATTGGAATGGAACCAGGTTTGGATCTTGGTAAGGGTGTTGTTCAGGTGTAAGATGTCAGCGTGAGTTTTAATCTTGTAATAGATTTGGGTGTCATCGGCGTAGAGGTGGTAATTTATGCTTGCTTGGTTAAGAATGGGGTTACATAAAGAGGTTAAAGAGGGAGGGAGAGAGAATAGATCCTTGGGGGACTCCAAGGGAGACAGGAGTGGGGGTAGAGAGACAGTTTTGAATTTTGATTTGCTGAGTACGGTGTTGTAGATAGGAGATGAACCATTTGTAGGCGGTGCCATTAAGGCCGAAACGGGTCCTAAGCACATTAAGTAGGGCTGAATGGTTGACTGTATCGAATGCTGCGGAGAGATCAAGAAGAATAAGAAGGCATGTCTCGCCATTGTCAAGTGATTGATGGATGTCATCTATGACATTGAGCATTGCCGTTTCGGTGCTCCAGCCTTTTCTGAAGCCAGATTGAAAGGGGTCGAGAAGGTTGAAATTTCCTATGTGTTTGTCTAGTTGTAGTAGGATACATTTTTCAAGTACCTTTGAGAGTAGGGGGAGGTTAGTGATAGGGTGGAGATTATTTAGGTCATTGGGGTCAGCATTGGGGTTTTTGATTATGGGCGAGATTTGACCAAGCTGGGGACACAGCCCGTGGAGAGAGAGGTGTTGATGATTTTGGTCCAGAATGGGGTGATGATGTGCTTAAGGGCAGGGGTGAGGTTGGAGGGTATTGGGTCTTTTGTGTGGGAGGACGGTTTTAGATTGCCAATTATATTGAGGACTTCAAGCTCAGTGACGGGGAGAAAGTTGAGCAAGGAGGCATTGTTCTTAAGCTGAGATTTAGGGGAGTTGGTTACTGGAGATGTGGAAGGTGAGAGGCCTGTGGAGTGGTGGGGGGTTATGGAAATGGGTGGGTGAGGAGTCTCGCTGGGGAGCGGTAGGATAGAGGGCAGAGGAGAGAGTGTGTCGTCTGGAAAGGGGGATGTGGAGTAGGCATTAGAGGTGAGAACCGGATTGAATTGGGAGTTGGAGGACAGTTGTGGGGGAAGGAAGGATTGGTCAATTTTGGCAATTTTTTCCGAGAAGAAATGGGTAATTTCTTCACATCTGTCTGATGAGGCTGTCATATTTGGAGGTGCGGGGAAAGTTTGGTTTCGGATGAGTTTGAAGAGTTCCCTGGGTCTGTTTTTGGCACAGTCAAGTTGAGTGCGGAAGAAGGATGCCTTTTCGTTGAGGATGTGTTTTTTGTAAGTGGATCTGACATGTCTGAGAAGTGCAAGATGGGAGGGTGAGGGATGGTGTCTCCAGGTTCTAGCCGACAGTCTGAGTGCCCGTCTCTCATTATTTATCTCTGTATTAAACCAAGAGTTAGAGGGGGTGTTTCTTTGGTTTTTGAGTTTAGGTGGGGCTAGTTGGTCAAGAATATCTGTAACAGTATTGTTAAATAGTTCAGTGAGCTCATTCGCATTTTGGGAGGGGGGAATGAGAAGAAGTTGAGCTTGGAGTTTCGATTGTAGAACTCCTGGGGGGATGCCTTTTAGGTTTCTGGTCAATTTCTTAGGTCTGGTAGTTTTAGGGGCAGGGAGGTTTGCTAAGGTAGCAATGGTGAAGAGTATAAGGTGATGGTCGGACCAGTCAGTGGGGATGATATTGGTAACGGAAGTCAGATCATCGTTGGACAGACTGACGTCAAGTATGGATCCTTTAGTGTGAGTTGGAGATTGGCAGAGTTGTTTGAGTTCGTTGATTTCAAGAAGTGTAGTGAGGAGGGAGATGGTAGGGTCATTGGTATCATTCCAATGGAGGTTAAGATCCCGAAGAAAGACATTTTTTAAGTTGGATAATGCTGATTGTGCCAGTAGATCAGATAAGTCCTCAATGAAGGGCTGTGGTGGTCCCGGGGGGGGATAGATGTTGTGTAGACGAATTGGGTGGGAGTTTTGAGTTAACAGTTCTGCTTCCAGGTATTCGCATGAGGAGTAGCCTGGGTTAGTGATAAGGGAAATCTGAAGTTCCTTTTTGAAGCAAATGGCTATCCCTCCCCCAACTCTGTTAGGTCTGTCTTTTCTAAGAATAGAGTATCCCGGGGGGAGAGAAGGTCAAGTATGCTCGTTGAGTGGTCATTTAGCCAGGTTTCAGTGAAGAATGCAAAATCAATGGATTCACTCAGGATGGTTTCCGAGATTTCCATGGCGTGTAGGACCGCGGAGCGACAATTAACTAGCATGCATTTCAGTGGAGTGGGGTTGGGTTATGGAGGGTGGGCAAGAGTGGATCAGCGATAGTTGAGGTGGTGGTCTGGGGGAAGCGGTGGAGGAGGGGGTTCTATTTGTCCCTATGATAACAGGGATGGGGGCAAAAGGGAGTGGAGGGTCGGTGGTTGGCAGATTAGTAAGGTAGGAGTTACATAGGTCGGCGAGGTCGGACGGGGAGAGATGGTTCGCGGTGCGGAGAGGTCTATGCTTATGGCATCGGAGAGGGAGTGATCTCCAAAGGTTGTGTTTGTTATTGGGGATGTTTGAGGGGGTGAGGATGGTGGTTTTATGGTGAGGGAGGGTTCTGGTGCTGTGGACAAAGAAGTTTTTTCTGAGTTGGGCAAATTCCGTAGTTAAATTAGATAGGTCACATTCAATGTTGTGTAGGATCTGGGCAATTGAGGAGAGGGGAGGTATCGGGAGTGCGTGGTCTGAGTTATTTGCAGAGGGTGGACTAATGTGAGAGGGGTGAGATGTGGTAGATGGTATGGGGTGAGCGGTGACGGGGCTGGGAGGAGTGAGGGGTTCGGAAGTTAAAGTAGGTAGGACAAGTACAGTGTTGTGTAGGCTTGGGGTAGTCCGGGTACAGGGAAGTGATGAAGGGGCGTGGGCGGTAGGGGGAGAATGGTCTGGGGATAGGGAGTGGTCGTGATTAGTTGCGGATGGAGGCCTACTGTTTGAGGGGGGAGATAGGGAAGTAGGTATGGAGTGATGGCTGGCTGATCTGTTAAGTGAGAGTGGAGGGGTTAGGTTAAACAGGGGGCAGAAATCTGCAGGTGATGTGGTCAGAGAGGATAAAAGGGCATGAAACCAGTGAGAAACGAATATAGAGAGACTTACAGATTGAAAAAGTTGATTGTTTGTATTTGGAAAGACTAAACACTCTGAATAGTTGCTGAATAGTGAAGCTGCAGCACAAAAGCGATGTTTAAGATATGTTGGTAAAGGCATTAGTGATTAGGTTAAGTCATGTAAGTGTATAGAAATGTACACTTCAAATATACCACATAAATGGAGGTGTCTCCTTGTAATGGGAAGTGCAGTCTGTCAAGTTTAACTTTTTGGTCTTATGATTGAGGTATGTCTGAACTTGCACATGTGTTCTCACATGTGTTATGACTATAAAGATGGTAGAAGTGTAAAACACTGGTATGCATCTATTTCTATGTTTTTTTATATATGCTTGCGGAGCGTGCTTATTTTGCACTACTACGCACTACGCAAATTGCACCTAGCACAGTGCAGAAACGCATAGCGTAGCGGGCATTTTTTGCTTGCTCGCGGTCCTCAACATCAATTTGGCGACTGCGAGCGAGCAAAATCAACATCCCGGTGAGACTTTTTCCTCGTTTGCGATCAGCAACATCAAGTTGCAGATCGCGGACATAGAAAATAAACCTCCCGGTGAGATTCTCAACGCGGGGAGGTCAGGTTTCTCTTTGCGAGTGGTCGGGTACGCTTCGCTTTGAGAAAGGTGCCGCTCGAGTACAAATCTAGTAGAGCGGCAGAAAATGACCACTTGCACTGTGCAAGATGCCATTTGCAATGATTGCACAGTGCGGACAAGCATCCGGCACTGTACAATCAGTGCGAACAGCCTTTCCCTACCGCACTATGCAGTTTGCGTAGCTACGCGTAGCATGCATAGTGCGAAGTGCACTTCGCGTAGCTACGTGTACCGCTACTACGAAAACTACGCCCAGGGTTATTATCAAGCACAAGCCATGCACTGATCTAAGGAGGTAGATATTACTCTAGGACACATGAATTCACTCAGGTGCTCCCATGCAGTTATGCTATCAAGGGGGCACTACCTATACTCACATCTAATCACTTAAGCATTTATCATATATTCATGCAATCACCCAGGCACTTCTATTCCACTGAATCATTCACTCAGGTACTATCCATGTACTCATCTATTCACTCAAGCACTACCCATTCACTCATAAAATGACCCAGGCATTACTCTCACACTCATACGTTCACTCAGGTATTTCTCGTACACTCACCCAATAACTCAGGCACTACCCCTGCACTCATAATATCACCCAAGCACGACCCATGCACTCATGGAATCACACAGAAAACTACTCTTGCACGCGACCATTCACTGATGCATTAGTCATGAACTGATCCATTCTCCCAGGAAGGACCCGGGTACTCATTCAATGACCCAGGCACTAGAGTTAGACTAATCCCTTCACTCAGACACTACCTATGGACTCATCCATTCACACAAGCACTACCCATACACTCATGCAATGACCCAGGCATTAGCCTTGCATTCTTACTTTCTCTCAGGTATTTCCCATACACTCATACAATCATCCAGGCACTACCCCTGCAGTCATATAATCAAACAGGCTGTACCCATACACTCATGGAATCACACAGAATACTAGACTTGTATTCATCCATTTATTCAGGCACTGCTCATGCTTTCATGCATTCTCTCAGGCAGTACCCATGCACTCATCCAAATACCCAGGCACTAGAGTTTTACTAATCCATTCACTCAGACACTACTCATGCACTTATCCGTTCTCTGAGGTAGTAACCATCCACTTGTGAAATGACTCAGGTACTAGATTAGATTAGAGTTGGACTAATCCATTCTCTCAGGCACTACTCATGCATTCATCCATTCTCTCAAACACTACCCATACACTCATGCAATGACCCATGCATTAGCCTTGCACTCATAGTTTTACTCAGGTATTTCCCATACACTCATACAATCACCCAGGCACTACCCCTGCACTCATTTAATCAACCAGGCACTACTCTTGCACTGAACTATTCTCTCAGATGCAGCCACTATTCTTACAGCCGTCCTTTTACTCAGACAGTATCCATGCACTCATTCAGTTAATGAGGAACTACATATACACACATCCAACAATCAGGCATTGTGTATGAAATTTTGCAATCACCCAAGCACATCTTTTGCACTCAATGATTCACTCAGACAATACCTATGCACTCATCTATTACCTCAGATACTACTATAGCTGCACTCATACAATGACCCATGGATTACTCTTGCAGTCATGAATTCACTCAGGCAGCACCAATGAAGTTATCCAATCAACCAGACAGTGCCCTTGCATTCATGCAATCACACAGGCACTACTCCGGTATTTGTGCAATCACCGATATAGTACCCATATACTCATACAATCACTCAATCACTACTCTTGCAGTAAACCATTCTCTTAGGCAGTATCCATGGACTCATTCAGTGACCCAGGCATTACTGTTACAGTTATCCTTTTACTCAGGCAATACCCATGCACTGATGTAATCACCCAGACTTTACTTGAGGCGGTAGTTATTCTAGTTATTGGTGTACCAACAAAGAGTTGAAAAATATGGCAAGAGTTTGTAGATGTTAATAAACTTCAAAAGGCTACATTATATCTGGTACTGAATAACATGTATTATCAGAATATAAAGGTTGATGAACAGGTAATATGCTTAGAAGTTGAGAAAGAAACTTCAAGTGGCCAAATAGAAAAAGTGGATAGGTCCAGGAGTGAAGAGATTTATGAACATTACACTATACAACCTCTACATTCAAAAGAAGTGATAGGAAACAGTATTGAATTATTTCAAATGAAGAAAGCAAAGGGAACTCTCATGAGTGTATGGGAAAAACGTGTAGAAGCTTGTTGTTTTTCACAGTTATTCCCCACTGAAGAAGGTGAACGATTTGATGAGCGAGCTGTACAGATTCCAGCTTCAGAATACCACTCAACAAGATGTACTCTGAAGATCCAAGATTTTGAGACTGCATTCCATATATATTTCATCTTCTGTTTGAAAGTGACTTGTCTGCACTTTCATATGCAGTAAACCACATATTAAAAACAGGAGTTCATCTTCCACATGTTTCTGCAAAGGAATTTATGTACAAAGTTCAACACAGAGATGAACATTTAGAATCTCAGTTATTTAATTTGATGATGTGTCAATGTTGTACCAATAAACTTAAATGTATGTTAAGAAACTGAGGTACTCCTACATGGCTTGTAACACTTAGCTGTGTTGAATATGTATGGGATGATTTACTTGAATATCTACGAGAAGCAAATTCAAATGTTAAAAATATTGAATTGTAGACAGTTGGAGAACTCTGATCATTGGACCCTGTAAATGTCTGTAGGTTTTTTAACCATATGTTTCAAGCTATGATATCATTTCTCTGCAATAAAAATATTTCAACTCTTGGAGAGGTAATAGATTTCTTTTGGAGAAAGGAGTACCAAGCCAGAGGTGCTCCTCATATACACATGCTATTACGGATCGAGCATGCTCCAAAATTTGAAATAGATACTGATGAAAGTGTTTTATCTTTTATCGAACAGCAAGTTTTGCGGTTTGAGAATCATCGATGTGGAAAATACTACAGATGAAAATACAAGTATAAAGGTTCATATGATACAAAATGTCATTTTGTATTCCCATGCCAATAATTTCTAGAGGAAGAGTAAATCGTTTTATGTCAGCAATAAGACATACAATAACTGGAAAATCACAGAAGAATACATACAACTTAAATAGAACTATATACTCAAAATATATCAATGACTACAATTCAGTGATTTTGAAAATGTGGAATGCAAACATGGATATATAATATGTTGCAGATAATTCATTTGCTGTTGCTCACTATGTTCTATCATATATATCCAAATCTGAAAATAGAATAGAGTATTGAATACATTACAAGAAATCGAATAATTAGCACTAAATGAACCAGAAAGTACAGATATTGTTAAAATTAATATGTTGGATACATACTATCCGAAAAGGAGTACATATCTTAAAAATCTATGTCTCTATGAAGTACTTCAACATTACAGGTTTAAAAGAAAAGTTACAGAAAATATAAAAGAAGAACAATATGCAGTAATTGGATGTGACGGATGGTTGGTAAAACATGCCAAAGGAAATCTTATTAACAACAGAAAACTGAGTTGTGAAAGTCCAGATAATAGGACATTTTTCTGTTTAGCACTTCTACAATTGTTCAAGCCTTGGCGCAGTGAAACCAAATTACTTGGAGATTTCGACTGATATATAAATTCTTTTAATGCAAGTAAAGATAGTATTCAGTGCACAATCTTTACTATATATCTACAAATGTTAAATGATGAGATTGAACAAGAAAGTGCTATTGCAGCGGAAATAGCTAGAGAAAGTTCTCGAGATAGTCAAAGTTTTGGTCCACTAAGTCAAGATCCACTGGGAAAATCAATAATCAAAAATGAACCAGCTATAGCCATGAATGAGGTAGAAACTGCAATATAACAAGCACGACAGGATATTATCCAGTTGGAAAAGTTGGAAGAACAACTAAATATTGAACAGAAAAAACTATATCTACAAGTAAAAGAACAGATACAACATGGTTTGCTACATGAAAAAAAGAATGCCAATGTTCATCATTTAAACCTATTCTAATAAACATCAGTGGTCAAGCTGGAACAGGAAAAGGTTTCTTAATTAAAGTTTTGACCAGGTATCTACACAAAACTACAGAATCACTTGTATCTTGTGTTGTAACAGCTCCAACTGGTTTAGCAGCACATAACATTAAAGGAATCACTTTACATTGATTGCTTATTCTACCAGTTGAACGTGATAATAAATTGGAATATCAGAAACTATCAGGAGAAGCTTGTTATGAAGTGTCAAGAGTACTGAAGAAAGTGAAACTTTTAATCATTGGGAGCATGGTCTCAAACGTAATGCTTACCTTTCTACATTTAACAATGCAACACATTTTAAATACAAATTACAATGTTCTGTTTGGAGGAAAACATTTAATTGTGTTGGGAGATCTACTACAGCTTACTCCTGTAAAAGGACAACCTGTTTTTAAAACAATTGTCTATGAAGGCACTAGGAAAGCTTTGGGAAGAATTGGAAATGTGAACATTTGGTTACATTTCCAATATAAAGAACTTGTTGAAAATATGCAACAAGCAAGTGATGAATATTATGGAAATATTCTTCAAGACATAAGAATTGATGTTTTGACGAAACATGGTAAACGAGCTGTAAAAAGTCGGCTACTGAGGAACTTGTTTACAACTGTAAACACATTGGCTGAAGTAATGTACAATAAGCTCGGAGAAAATAAGTCTATAGTTTGCCTAATGCCTACTGTGCAAGAGTGTTCTACATTTAATCAAGCACTTTTGAAATTGGAAAAAGAAGACATTTTGGAAATTGAAGCTATTGATAAAATTGAACACAAGGGAGTGACTATTCTTCTTACTTAGAAACTACAGGCTAAATTACACTCTGTGGAAATGTCTGTATCTAAAACTGCAGGCTTAGAAATGACTTTACATGTATGTATAAACTGTCGGGTAATTTTACGGCATAATTTATGTTTAAAACGTTTTTATTGAAACAAAACAAACCATGGGGGAGGGGGATAGGAGGTTAGGGTACATATAATACAATCAAAGAAAAACGGTGCAACTCAAGAGGGTTGGCGATGGATAGCTCGATGGGCCAGGGGAAAGGCACAGTAAATGAAAGGCTAGAAATGCAATCTGTGGAATCCCTGCGTGCATATCCAACACCCCAAATCTGAGCAATGAAAGCCAGCAGCAACTCAACAAAGCACAATCCACCCCCCCCATCCCCCATCCCCCCAGTAAAGAAAGGAAGGAAGAAAAAACAATACCCCACCCCCCCCGTCCTATGGTCCCGCGCCAGATTAATCCTCACCAAGAAGCCCCGCACCCCCCCCCCGGAGGCCCCCGTCTCACATGTGATCTAGTCCGCCGGGATCACCGGCGGCGTCAACCTGAGAAGCCTAAGATACCTCGGACAGGTGAGCTCCCGGAATTCGGTGGACAGCAGCGCTAGAAAGGGTTGCCACAGCTCTTCAAATTGGTCTATCTCCCCCGCCACCGTGAGCGACAGCTTCTCCATTCCCAGCACATGCCAAAGCCTATGCAACCAACCCGTGATGGAGGGGACAGTGGTGGTGCGCCAGTGGATAAGGATGTTCTGGACCGCAGACCCCAGCGCAATCGCGATCTGCCTACCCCTGCGGGACTTCAGTGGGTACATTAGGTCATTGGGGAGGCCCAGCAGGACATACGCCGGGAAGCGCGGCAGCTCTATCCCAAAGTGCTTATCCACCTCGTCCAAAACTTCCTTCCAGTAAGCGGTCAGCACGGGGCAATCCCAAAGAATGTGTGAGAGGGTACCCTCCTGCCCGCAGCCCCGCCAGCACCCCTTGTCAGTGTGTTTATGCATTTCATACAGTCTCTCCGGGGTGTAGTACCAATAAGTGGACACCTTAGTAAAGGTCTCCGTAAGGCCCGTGTGATATGCAGAGTGCCGCGCCCGATACGCAATTTTGTCCCATTCCTTGTGGCTGAGTGTCCTACCCAATTCCCTGTGCCAGCGCTCCCTCCCCGGGTTGTAATAGTGAAACGGCGGGGGTTGTAGGTACTTGTACAGATCGGTAATTAGCTTAGCGTCGGAGGTCCGGGTAGCCAGCCACCTCTCATACGGTGTAATTTGACGAGCAGCGGTGTCACGCACCTGGGGCTGGAGGGCCCAATGCCGAACCTGCATGTAGCGCAATCTGTCCAGCTCCGTCAGGCCGAACTCCTGGCGGAGTTGCTGAAACGGAATCACTCCCTCCGGGCCATAGATCTGGAAGAGCGCCCTGCAGCCCGCCTGCACCCAATGGGAGAAAACTCCCGGCTCCATCCCTGGGGAGAAGTCCGGGTTGCCCACTATGGGTGTGAATGGCGAAGGGAAGGTGGTGAGGCCCCGAGCCTCACAGACTGCGTCCCACACCCGCAGGGGGACCCGCGTAACAAAAGAAGCGTAAAGGTTAGGGGGGCGGTGCGCGCGGCGCAAGAATGGAACCTCTTGTAAGGTGCGGCCCACCACTGCCTGGTCTTGAAAGAGCCCACCTGCTCCACTCCACCAGATATCGCAGCTGTGCCGCCTGAAAGTACTTACGGAGGTCCGGAATACCGAGACCCCCCGCCTCCGGAGCAAGCGTGGAGAGGACCCTCTTCATTCGTGGCTTGCGGCCCTGCCAGACAAAGCGGGAGATGTCAACCTGCATTTGTCGTATCCAGCCCACCGGGGGCTGGAGAGGGAGGGCCCGGAAAAGATACAGTATCTGGGGCAACACCGTCATCTTAACCGCCGCGATTCGCCCCAGCCAGGACAGTAGGTCCTTGCTCCAGCGACCAAGCTCCTCCTTGATCTTCCTGCTGAGGGAGGCATAATTGGCCGTAACCATCTCCGGTAATGTGGGCGGCAGCAGAATCCCCAGGTATGGCACCGTGGACGAGGACCACTGCATGGGGAAGAGTCGCTGAAGGTCCCTCCTGGTGTCCGCAGCCAGGGACACGTCTAACGCCACCGACTTGCTCATATTCATTTTGAAGCCGGCCACACAGGCAAAGGCGTCCAGTTCCTGGAGGCAAGCCGGCAGCGACCTCCTAGGGTCGTCCAAGGTCAACAGGACATCGTCCGCGTAGAGACTGACAGTGTGGACATACTGGCCCATCCGGACCCCAACAGCATCCGGGTTATCGTGAATCCTCTGAGCAAACGGCTCCATGTAGAGGGCAAACAAGAGCGGCGAGAGGGGGCAGCCCTGCCTTGTGCCGCGTTCGATGGCAAATCCACCGGAGCTACACCCGTTGACCCGCACCGACGCTGAAGGATGCTTATAACAGTTGAATACCATGGTGCGGAACTTATCCCCGATTCCCAATTTCTTGAGAACCAGCTCGAGATACGGCCAGTGAACTCTGTCGAAGGCCTTCTCCGCATCAACGGACAGCAACATCCGCTCCCCCGGGATCCGCGAGGCCTTCTCCAGAACATGCGCCACCCGCTTGGTATTATCAACCGTCTGTCTGCCGGGTACAAAGCCAGCCTGGTCCGCCTCCACCAATCCGGGGAGGTGTGGACCCAGCCTAGACGCTAGAATCCCTGTATACAACTTGAGGTCGACATTTAAGAGCGAGATGGGTCGATACGAACCGCAGAGGGCCCGGTCCTTTCCAGGTTTCGGAATTACCGCGACCGTCGCCCTCAGGAGATCCGGTGGGATGGCTCCCGGTTCGGAAAAGGAATTAAATAGCCGAGTAAGGACAGGGGCCACAGCCGTGCAAAAAGTCCTGTAAAACAAAGACGTGTACCCGTCCGGGCCCGGGGCCTTACCATGCTTCAGCCGCGCGATAGCGGAAATCACTTCCTCAACATGGATATCCCGCTCCAGGTGGTCCGCCTGAGCCGGATCCAGCACCGGAAGGGTCACCGACTCCAAATAGCCTTCGGCGTCCCGTGGCGAGGAGGGCTCCTCAGCATACAGCGCCTCGTAGAAGCCGCGGAAAGATTCCGCTATCTCTGCGTCCCCGGAGACGACCACCCCGTCCGTGCCCGCCAGTTCCTTCACGACGCCACGCTGCTGCGTGACCCGGAGCCGGTGTGCTAGGAGCTTGCCACATTTGTCCCCCCCAGTGTAGAAGGCATGTTTCAAGCGCAAGGCGGCATACTCCGCCCTATCAAGATCCAGTGCCGACAGGAGCTTCCTCGCAGCCTTCAACTGCCTCCACACCCTTGGCGCCCCCGTGCGGCGGTGGACCTGCTCAAGCTCCCGGACCTGAACGGTCAGCTCGTCCCTCTTCCGTTGCCGCTCCCTATTTTCGGCTGCGGAGATAGAGATAAATTCCCCCCGGAGGACTGCCTTCAATGCCGCCCATTGTGTCGCCTGCGAAGTGTCGGAGTTGCTATTGTGAGTTAGGTAGTCCTGTATGACCTCCCCAATGCGCTGCACTACAGACTTTTTGTGTAAAAGGGTATCCCGGAGGCGCCACACCCCCCGAGAGGGGGAGGCCGCCGGCCACTGGAAAATGCCAATGACTGGTGAATGGTCAGACAGGGTCAGGACCCCGATGTCCGCCGCCGTGGCAGCGGCACACATCGGTCCACTCACCAGAAGGTAGTCCAGCCGTGAGTAGGTTCGGTGTGCGTGTGAAAAGTAAGAGTAGTCCCTATCCGTGGGGTGCATGGAGCGCCAAAGGTCGTGTAAGTCCATTTCCGCAATCCGGGCCTGCACAGCCCGGGACAGTTCCCCCGTCTGCGGGAAGCGCTGCGCCGATCTGTCCATCACAGAATCGAAGACAATATTAAGGTCTCCCCCCAAAATGACGTGGCGGTCGGGAGAAGCAGTGACATCCACCAACACTGAGTCTAGGAAACGCTCTTGGTGGTCGTTTGGGCTATAAACGGAGCCGACCGTAAACGCTATGCCTCCTAAGCGCATGTGGTACGCAAGAAGCCTCCCCTTCTGTTCAGCACACAAATACAAAACCTCCCCCCTAAAGGAGCTTGCTAGAAGAATGGCTACCCCCGCCGTCTTGTTCGCTGCCGAGGAGAAGAACTGGGTAGGGAACTTAGCAGAGCGCAGCCTATGGCAATCCCGGGACAATAAGTGGGTCTCCTGCAAAAGGCAAATGTCCGCCTGCGTCCCCTCCAGCAAAGATAAGATCGCTCTGCGCTTCACGGGGTTATTCAGACCCTGAACATTAAGGGTCACTACCTTTAGGGCCGACATTCCTCTCGGGGATCGGGAGCGCCGTGCGATGGGCAGGGGATCAGCGGGTGGGGCGCGCGGGGCAGCCGCGCAGGACAAGCCAAAACAGACCAAGCGTGGGCATGGACAACATCGGACGGGACCTCCCCAACCCCAGAACAACCCCTACACCCACCCAAAACACAACCCTGGCAACTAGCCAAACGCAAACTCAAACACCCCATTGTCCCAGTCAAGCCCCAAAACGGGCAAGTCCGTAGAAAAGAACGAAGTGGACGTCCAGCCACTCACCTCCATCCGCTCCCCCCCGACCCCCCCGCCCCGTACCCAGCATTTAAAGAAGTTAAAGGCATCTCCCCCCGGAGTGAGTGTTAGGCCGTCAAGGCCACGCCGGTGGAGCCGGCCGAGTCCCTGGCCGCCGCCCTCAAAGCGTCGGCCATGTCCGCCCTGATGGTAGGGGAATCAGGACGCCCTGCGCTGGCCGCTGATCGTCGCCTCGTCAACCTCCGCCGGCTCCGTCTCTCCGAGGGCCTCCACGACGGTGTAGCTCCTTCCTCCTCCGCCGCCGTAAGCCCCAGGACTCCACAAATGTCCTGCAAGGAGCGTAGCTGGTGTAGCACCCCGTTCCACCGGAAGATCAGGCGGAAGGGATGACCCCAAGAGTACGGCGTCTCGTGTTCGCGCAAAAAGTCAGTGGCAATCCTGAAGGACCTGCGTTTCTGCAGCGTGATGGCGGAGAGGTCCTGGTAAAGCGCCACCGGCCGCTCCCGGAAAGTCAGGGGCTGTTTCCTGCGGGCCTCAGTCATGATGCGTTCCTTCAGCGGAAAGTCGGGCAGGAAGGCCAAAATGTCCGGTGGAGGTGCCGATGACTGGCGCTGCCGGCCAACCCTATGTGCCCTATCAATGCCAATGGGGAAGTCCGCAGCTTCCCCCAGGACCTCTCGGAACAGGTCCCGCAGGTAGCCCCCCAGATCGGACCCCTCGTCTGCAGTCGACACACCACGCACTCGAATGTTGTTCCTCCGTGATCTGTTCTCGAGGTCCTCAGAGTGGGCCTGGAGCTCAACACACTGCTCCCGGAGGCGGAGAACGTCCTGTTGAAGATGGACTATCTCCTCCTCCCGGCGTTGGGCCTCCGTCTCCACCGTTTCAACGCGCTCGCCAAGGCCCTCCACTTCCCTGCGCACTTCCCGGACCTCGCTGGCCACTTCCCGCTTCAGTGTCTGGAAGTCCTCCCTGAGGGAGCTAAACAGTTCCTCCATAAAGGTCCTCGTGACGGGTGGCTCCCCCCCAGTCACATCCGCCGAGGCCCGGGAGGACCCCGGCGAAGGCTGTGTTCTGTCCCGCAGTTGCTGGGCCCTGCCAAGCATGTCCGGCAGGGTGCGGTCCCCCTTCTTCGAGCCGCCTCTTCCAGACATCGCAAGCACTGTGGTCGGGCACAGGTCCAGCCGCCCCAGGGATGCCCAGCTGCTGGCGAGCACTCGACGTGGGTGTCCCCCCACAAGCAGAGTCGCTGCGTCACAGGTGACAAAATGGCGGTCCAGTCCGGTCACCGCCAGCCGCGGGTGCCCATCCGAGACAGCAATGGAAGCTACAGTGGGGGCCTCCTCATCAGCACATCCCCCAAAAAGTCGGCCCGGCAGCAGCGGCGGTCACATACATCCACCAGCAAGGGCTCCGGTGAAGGCCAACACCACTGATCCCTCGGGGACAAGATGGCGGCAGGGCGGGGCAGGGCAGAACGACCAGGCCCGGCGACACCACCGGGGCCCCCAAAACGCACAGCAATCAAATAGGTTCCACCGCCGGTTTCAGTCTGTCACACGCAGGGGCCCAGATGGTCCGACCCCAACAGAGAGTCCGCCGTACTTCGGCCAAGGGACAGGGGCCCCGCAGTGCGAAGTGTCGCCGACACAAGTCTGAGTGCCAAGGCACCCGTCCTAAGTCTTCCGCACTGTCGGGTCCCCTCCCGCAGGGCTCCTTCACCCTCCGTCGAGCGACGGGCCAGATTCCCTCCAGATCGCAACTTTCAGCACCAGGCCCAACCGAGGCGCCCGGACAGCACTCTGATGCGCTCCGCCTCTCAGGCCCTCCGTCGCTCCTCGAACTCGAGTGGACCCTTTCCCCCGAGGCGATCCGAACCAAAACGGCAACAACGTGCGCACTAGGTGCTCCGCCACGCTCCTCTCCCACGCTGAGCCTCAGCGGGGGGAGAAAAGCATAAGAAAAGGGCTGAAGCTTGGCCGGGCCGGAGGAGCTACGGGAGGAAGCGTCCGCTCACCCCGCCATCTTGGCCACGCCCCCTTACGGCATAATTTAAATATAGAAGAAGGTTTAATAAATGGAGCAATGGCAAAAGCTGTTGATGTAAAATTTCTGAACAGGGATGGAATAGAATTTTTTCTCAGAAAATTTGATCAGATTAAAGAGGTAAGTAAGATTGGGTGTTGTGTTGTACTTTTTTTTTTTTTTTTTGCTTGTAAAAGTTGTGTATGTTCGCAGAAAACAGTTTTCTCTATCTTTAGCATATGCATTAACTATTCATAAATCTCAAGGTTTAAGTATAGACACTGCTTTTGTAAATATCGGAAGTACAGTGTTGAGAGGGAATGGCATATGTTGCATTATCTCGAGTAAGAGCATTGTCTGGTTTGTATTTGATAGATTTTGATGAGAAAAGGATTAGTGCTGATGCGAAATGTATAAGAGAGTAGAATTGTTCAAGACTTTTTGCTCCTGATTTAGGTGAGTATCCCATATATGAAAAACTTGTAGTCAGTCCAAAATGAAAATATGTCAAAGATGCATTTGAGGTTAAAAAAAAGAAAATGAATGAGGAGAAATTTGAACGTGTAAAAAACTTAAAATAGAAAGTTTTGATGACTTTGTAGAGTACCAGTTAGAAAAGAGTTCAGGTATCAACTGTTATGCTAATGTGATTCTGAAAGTTGTGTTTTATCTACAAGATCTTCATCATTAAATTATGGGAAATCATGAAAAAAGATTATGTTCTTTACCGCATTATGTATTTCAACAGTTGGTAACTGACAGAAGCAAAATTCATACCGCTTTTGGCATTTGGCATCTTTTGGATAATTGTACTGGCTCTTTGACATTTACTCTCAATATACAACAAGATGCACAAGAATTTCTAATCATTATGCTTGGAGTATTAGAACATGAGGGAATACAAATTGAAAACTGTTTTGGACTAAGTTACTGATGGGATCTTAAATGTGAAGACTTTTCATTTACTTCTACCACTGAAATACAAACAGAACAATTTATATACATAATGATACCAGACTGCAAATCCGTACCTTTTAACAAATTGATAAAAACAGCTAATCAGGACATGAGATGTTCACATTGTAGATCAGAGATGTTGTCTACATTACGTATAGATTTGGAAAATATCTCATGGTAATGCTACAACGTTGTAGTGCAAATGGAAGAAAATTGGAAACAGAAACTTTTTTTAAGGGAAGACAAATATTTCAAAAAGAACTTTAACAGCAGTGGCTATTATTTTCCATGATGGAACTTCTACAACAACTGGACACTATACTATTTATTTAAAGTGTAATAAAGGATGGACACATTGCAATGATGCCCACTTGGAATTCAAACCTAGATTGCCTTATGAAATACCAAATTCATCTTTGTTATTTTTGAAGCCAAAGGTTTGAGTACATCATTTGACCTATTGGGAAGATGTGAACAGAAAGTAGACAGGTCTGGAAGCTATTAATATTTGTAATTAGTGTTTGGAATATTATTTGCGCTAATTTATATTGCATTTGGAAAACTGTGATTAAAAGAAAATACTTTATATATTTTATGTCTATATTGTACCAGATGTAAATGAGAGTCTACATTTTGGGAAATGTATTTGAAAAAAATTATAGAGTTAATGTAGATGAATGAAGTAATTAACAAAAGTGTAGATCGGAAAAGACATAGCTACACATATTGATGATGATGCTCAATGATGATAATTTTTTTTACAATCAATTTGATTATTTTTTCCCTGCTGTTCAATGATGACAATGACAATGACAATGACGATGACGCTTTATTTGTGTGATTAGTAAAAAAACAATACAAAAGATCGATTAATATAAAAGAAATAGTTAAAATAGAATGCAATTCTTAAAAGCCACCGTTTGGTGTTTTTGTTTTATAAAATGCAATAGTATTAGTACTTTAGATGCGCCAAAGCAAACTTTCAGTGGGGGCCAGACTGCATGGGTCCCTCATCCAGATAGTTCCCACGTGGTGCCAAGGTTGACCTGTCCATACGAGCTTGGCAGGCGTGATAGATGAACTTAGCAAAATTGGCCATATGCTTCACTGTGTCCAGCAAGTATAATTGTTGAACGGCCTAATTTGCCGTCTGTGTGCCCGGTTGGAGGAGAATGGGCCTTAGGTAGATTTGGTGTACTGTCAACAGGGCAGGACAGCATAGCAGGATGTAAGCCAGCGATTCACGCTTGTAATAGCAGAGGCGACACTCCGTAATGGCTGGTTTTACTTTCACTGAGGGGTACAGATATTTTAGGGGAAGCGAATGTAGTCTGGCTGCTAGAATCCTATGTAGGGCTTGCCTCCCCACTGGCTGAGTGAGATGTGGTTTAAGGACATATGATATATGAGGGGAGCTTTGGGTCTCGTGGAAGCCTCTAGCTGTCAGAGCTTTGTCCAATATACGAGAGCATGATCTTACTTGCTTTTTTATTGATGTTTAAGTGGTGGTATACTTGATAATATTGGGATCCTAGTTCTCTATGGCTAATTTCAACAGTTCTTTGGCTGAGGCAAGGCCAGTTGACCACGGGTTGCCAGGTTGTTGAAAAATGTTGTTGATAACAGTCTTCATTGAATTCTCTGGGGCCACAGTTGTTAGATAAAAGTATTTTGACAAACTCACCAGTTCCTCCAAGGATTGTCGATTAAGGTTGAATTCCAGGAAATTAAAGTATTCCTAATGCATGCTGGAAGACAAAATAGATTTTTATAAGTTGCACAGTGGATCTTTTCAAGGTCCTGTGCGAAGTTGCCTGGAAACACCTGTATCGCATAATTAAGAGAAGGTAATAATTTTGCCCTCAAGAATCGTTGCATGGCCGTAGTTGTTGAGCTTTCTAAAATGGCATGAAGTTTACAGATGGCATAGGTAACCATTTTTCCTTTCTGCTGGAGCTTGTGGCGGTGCACCTGTGAGCGGCCAGTTTCACTGAACCAGATTCCGAGGTAGTTGTACGTTTGTGTACTGTGCAATGTTAGTGGGCCCAAACTCCATTTCATCAATTTCTTTTTCGGATGGTGTCCAAAGATCACTATCTTGGAATTCGTTGGGTTTGCAACCAGCTTGTTTTTAGCGTTATACTGTGAGAGTGCTGTTAAAGCTTTTTGGAGACCAACTTTGGTGTGGTCCAAAAGGACCAAGTCGTCTGCATATTGCATCAGCTGGATCTTGATTCTCCCAATCCTTGGAGTCACTAAAGTGGCTCCGTGCAGAGTGCTACCCAAGTCTGCTGTATATAAATTGAAGAGCAGCAGGGCAAGGACACAGCCCTGCTTTAACCGTGGTCTGTAATGATTTTTGAAGTAGCAGATTCACACGAAAGTTTAACTCTTACCCAAGTTTGAGAGTGCAGTGATCTGATGGCCTGTAGCAGTTTTGGTCAGATGTTCCAAATGGCCAGTTTCTTCCATAGGATGTTACGATCTACCCCATCGAATGCTGCTGTGTAGTCGATGAAGCAAGCAAAAAGCGGCGATTGCCATGAGCCATTGTTTGGTGTACCAAGTATGATAGGTCAATGATATTATCTAAGGTGGAGGCTCCTGCTTGGAACCCGGCCTTGTAGAAAGGGAGCAGATCTTCCTTGCTGACCCAGTCTGTTAGTTCGTTCAGGAGTGTACTTGCATAAGCCTTGCCCTCAATGTCCAAT
Source organism: Triturus cristatus (assembly GCF_964204655.1). Classification (NCBI taxonomy): domain Eukaryota; kingdom Metazoa; phylum Chordata; class Amphibia; order Caudata; family Salamandridae; genus Triturus; species Triturus cristatus. The sequence continues at coordinate 354,413,406 of NC_140590.1, forward strand.
AAGGCAATCATGCGATAGTTACTAGGGTCAGTGCATGGCCTTTTTTGTAAATTGGATGTAGTAGTGATCCTCTCCAGGAATCTGGGACATCCTCCAAAAGCCTACACTCTGCATACAACTGTGCCAGATTTTCAGCCCAGAAGCTGATGTCCTTCCTGAAGAGGGAACCGGGAAAGCCATTAGGGCCAGGGGCTCTGTTATGGCATATTTTTATTTAAATAATTCGTATTACCTGTTTTCCTGAGGGGGTATAGATGGCCAAAAGATCCATGGGTTCAGTTGTCACTTTACTTGGTCGTTCCCCAAAAATTGTTATTCTTTCTGTTATTTTTATCTTTGAGTCGTCTGGTTTTTACGTGGGCTGTCCAATTGCTTGCGCCAAGTGGGTTCTCTCTGTTGGAGGTTCCATGAATTACCTCGTTTAAATATTGCCAGAATTCTTGAGATTTGCTGGGTGCAAGCAGCTCGAATATCTTCATCCATTTTGCTTCTGTGAGTTCACGTTTTACCTGCCAGACCAGTGTTGAGTGGCTCTAAGCCGCTAGTTTTAATTCTTTTTTTGCAGACTCGGATCTAGTTGCTCGATATGCCCTGCGTTTGAAATTCAGTTGTCTGGAGGATTTCTTAATTGCTGGTTGATGTCCCAATTTATATGCAGAGTTAACATAGGTTCTATGGATGTTGCTCCCCCGAAGCCGAGATGCTAAATCGTAAGCAAGTGAGCCCGATTCCCCTATACGACCCTTATCATTCAGGCCTGTCTGCCAGCCTTTCCATGTTACTTTCCATGAGGCAAACTTATGACTCGGGAGCGTCCCCCATTTTATTCTTCTAAGGAGTCTATATAGCTCTTCCCCCTTTGTTGCTCCAATGCAGCGAGGAGTGTAACGTATATTCCCAGTAATGGACAACTGTAAGGTTGGAGCAGCATGGTCACATTCGTTCCGGAGTTGGACCACATAATTTAACATATGTTTTTGTAGATTCTCACTTAATAGAATATAATCTATTGTGGTCTGGTTGTGATAAGTGTGTACTATCAATGTTGTTGGGTTGACTTTTGTAGTTAAAGAATGTGTCGTTACCAGCTTATATGCCCGCATTAGGGCGTTGAATCTTCGGGTGCTCCCATTGGGGTGGTTTTCAGGTGCATTTAGCCCTATGTCGTGCGTGTTAAACTCACCAAGAATGATGGAATCCGTGCCTGTATACTGTAATAGCAGAGATTCGATCTTGTTTAACAGCCGAGTGAGTTTGTCTTTCGAACCCGGCCCGTGGCGGTTGAAATATACATTAATTAGAAGTATAGATATTGGGCCATCTATCGTGTTCAAGCCTTTCAAAGTGTCAGCCGAAAGCATATCTGATAAATTCTTTATTACTGAAAACTTAACTTTCAGTGCATGCTTGATGTATATTGAAATGCCCCCTGATGTTCTCCCAAAAATGTTGGTTTTAATTGCGGGTTTGAAATATTCAGCATAGTCCCCTATTGGTGTTGAAGAAATGCCCCATGTTTGCTGGGCGCAGATTATATCTGCTCCTGCAAGAAATGTAATTGCCCTTGGACTTTGCAAAACCTTATGTATCCCTGCAACGTTCCAGGTCATTACATTTATCATTTGATTGTTCTCAGTGGGGCTACTGTGCTGAACACGGCCTATGTTTAGGGCATAGGTGGTCTTTGATGGTATCAATTGATTGCCCAATAAGGGTCTAAGGTTAGGAGCTAGAGTTTAAAGCCAGTGGGAGCCAGGACCAATCTTTGATGCTGTTGCCCTTGGTTGAACATGAGTGATTACCTCCATCTACATGTTTGGTAATTTAAATTGAATTTTTGCTCTGCTGTCTTGCCTGTGTGCCACCTATAGATCCATGTAAAATCGATCCAGTAGTTAATAAGGTTGGGTGTTTGCTGTTCATCTATTTCTGTCTATTCAGATCTTGTTCTCCCTGTTGAGCGCAGGCACTTTATTTTTCAAAATCTCTGGATATTTGGTGACAGGTGGGGGCTTGAGTTTTATGCCCCAGTTGTCCAGTTGTGTTTTGTAGCCTCTCAAAATGTCCACCATGATCGAGTTGGAGAAAGTTATCTCAGTTGTTTCATATAATTCGATCGGCCCTGGGCTGGAGAAAGCCACCGACTCAATATCAGTTGTTTTGATGTTTTCCAGACCCAGAATATTTTCGCAGCGCTTCAGAAGATTTCCTCTATTGAGGATGTCCCAATTCCCCTGCAAGGTGTATTAGGGATATAACAAAACTTTCGGATTTTCTCGGCCCGTGGCGTGGTCCTGGGGAGGGGGGGGGGTTTGAGTAAGTTGAAAGGAACCTTGGTAGTTTCCAGAGGCTCTGTTAAATTCCAAGTTGGATTTTCATGGAGTGCAAGTCCCCCCCGGTCCAATTTGTACTTGAGATGCAGAGTTACGAATCACTCCTGAGGTTGGAAGTGCGGTCCGGGGCGGACGGACAGTCCATTAAGACTTACTTGGGCGAATTTCCTCTCCTGTTGTCCCGTTGGTCATTAAATGTGTTTGCAAATTGAGGCTCATTGTGGGCCATTGGCTGTGTGGCGGCAAGTTTGTTTATGTTATCTTGGCATTGCTCTTCGATCTGTGGGCCATGTGTGTTTGACAACTGGTCACTGGCCGTGGAGAATGTTATGAACAGAGTTTTAATCGAGTTCCTGCTTGAGTCACCTAAAGTGCTCTGAGTAGGTGTTTCAGAGATAATTGTACTGTAAATTTGTGTGCCTCTGTTTGAATCAGCAGTATTTAATTTTTGTGTTGGGCCACAGACATTCAGATTTTTCTTGCTATATAATCTTTGTTTTCATGTTTTTCTGGCACAAGCAAATGCTTGATGGTCCCTTTGGGATTTCTTTTGTCGTTTTTTGTTTTGTTTAACTCTTTCAGTTTTTTCTTGTTTTTCCTGGATAAAGGTTGGAGTGCTAAAGATGATGATGTTTGCTCATCTGATTTTCCAGGGCCAATAGCGGTAGTGAGGCATTATTGGGGTTTGGACTGTGAGCTTGGTTTCAAAGCTGGGACTTTGAGGCTGTTACTATCGTTCCTGAAGGTTTCCTGCATTTTTTCTGAGCTATCTTGATTATCCTGTGGCCATTGTTGTGGGTCCAGCATGGACTGCGGGTCTCTTGTTCCTATTTTGTTTGGTTGGTCTCCCGTTAGCCCTGGTGGGACATTCGTGGCTTTTATCGTGTTTTTTTCTTTATGAGTATTCTTCGTATTTGGACTCTGAATTGGGTTAGGGAGGGGGGGACGTGATGTATTACTTGTCCACCTGTTGACCTCACTCTTGAGGTCTGTAACTAGGGTGCTCATTATTCCCACGGTCTGTAGTATTGGGGAGCACCCACAGTCGTTTGGTATTACCTTTGCATCTGTGTTTGCCTGGGCTCTGCGTATCAGGGAGTTTAAATGTTCCAGTTTCGAATCCACTCCAGAGATCAGGCTGGCAACTAATTTTAGTATGTTTATTTGAGTGTCTATTTTATCTGCGTGCATTATGGCTGCATTTGCCATTAAAATCAAAGCTTCATTAAACAGTACAAGATGGTTTGCTATCTTTTGTGGCTCCAAACCGGTTTCCATTTCTGTTTTGGGCAAGTTGGATGGCCATGGATCATTTGGGCTTTGGTCTAGGTGTGGGTCTGGGTCAGATCTCTCTTTCAATAAAAAGTCCTCTTCCCTAAGCTCAGTCGGCATAAAAGGAAAAGCAAGGGGGTCCAGCTGGGGTTTCAGAGATATATATCCATAATGACCGTGGTGTATCGAGTTAGAGAAGAAAGTTCCTTGCCTGTCTCACTTTCCTCTGGGTCAGGGGTAGGGGGAACTTCCGTGGGACCACTTTCTAAATTTATGGGCCCCGATATGCTGATTCCTGAGTTGTTGAGGTGAAACAAGCTGAGATCAATTGCATTTTATTTTGCTTGTACGCTGTTCCCCTTAACTATGATAATTTCTGGTGAAAGTGGTGCAATCAGTAAGGAACTTTGATTCAAAGTATCATATTTTCCAGCGCATGCTAATGTATTAGCAATGATTTCGTTGATTTAGGTGCTAGTTGCATAGAGGGATATATCAGCTGTTTTCCCATAGTTACTGGAGTTGCCTGATTTAGGCAATTGTTGTAAATAGTTTCTGATGTTGTTGTTGCCTTTAGGACTGTTGCTGATACTGATACTGATTCTGTTACTGTTGCTGTTGCTGTTGTCAGTTGCGCGGTACTTACTCAGATTTTGGGTTATATTTGTGTTTGCATTTGTGTTTATCCTTAATGTTGAAGGAGGGTTTGATTGCTCCTCTCCCAGTTGTTGCCCGTCCTGTGAGGTCAAACCGCTTCTTACACTGACTTTGCCAGGGGGATACAACATCTTAGGCTTTTGGCGTCTCGCAGATTTGTGAGGACCGTAATTGACCTGGGGCTGAGTGACACCCGCATTTCATGTCCGCATAGTTGATCCCTGGTCCTTGGTCCTTAATCCTTGATCAATGGTGCAATTCCTCCTGGTGGGCATAAGAGGGTGCCAGAGTAGGAGACAGGTGGCGGGTGACAAGGGTGCAGGAGACAAAAAGAGGGAAAGGAGTGGCGGCGGGGGTAGAGGGTAAAGGGAAGGGCCTGGTGCCCCAGCACCAGTACCTCTCACCTCTCACCTCTCGCCACCCTCCAACCACTCTGATCACTATTGACCCCGCACCTCTCTGTCTCACTCTGCTCCACGCCTTGGTGTATTGTCCACCCCTGGACTCCCTGGCCTGGGGGGGCCGTCCCAGTGCCCCTGAGCCCATGTGTCCGCCTCTGCAGGGGAGTGTAGGAGTAGGCGATGCCTGGAGTGCTTAGGGGGCAAACCAACTTCGACCACTGCACACAGTCTCTGCTATACTCCACTTGTCACCCAACTGGCAGGCAGAAAGCCAGGTGACAAGATGAAAATGGGAGCCAGAGGCCAGGGGAACTAGAGCAAAGAGAGCAGGGGAGCAAAAAGAGCAGGGAGCGGGGGGGCGTGAGAGTGGAGGAGCAATGAGGAGCGATGGCAGCGGTAACGGCAGGCAGGACAGGGCACGAGGGCAGAAACAGCTGCACCACGCCTGCACCGCACCGCATGCCACCCACCACACCATGCCACCACACCAGCACAGCTCTGCTTAACTCACCCCCAGAGCTCCAGGCTCAGCCAGTCTCAAACCTGGCACAGGCTCAGGCTCGGGCTCGGGCTCCAGGCTACAAGCAACAGCAAACTCCAGCACCGGGACCATGTCCTTATCCGGGTCCTGCTCAAAGTTCACGGGTCCAACCAGCCAGCTCAACCGAAAGCAGAGCAGAGGAGAGCAGTGGCGAGCAGAGGGCAGCACAGCGGTAAACTCGGCAAGGTAGGCTCCTCCTGTTCAATGATGATACTACATTAATATTACTGTGTATGGTGAAGTTAAGTGAAAAAAAGGGAATCTGAAAATGTTATGCTCTTCTAAGTTTATATTGAGTTCTGAATAATATATTATTATGAGTTCTGTAACATATTATGATTAAATAACAGTTTTTCTTTTTCTTCTGTATAGTAGGTACTGTTGAAGTTTGAAAAGAATTTTACTGCTGTTTAGGAGAATACTATTCTAAAATAATGGAATGTATCTGAATTACTTAAAAGGTAAGAATACATAATATAATATGCATGATAACATGAAAAAATGTTTAAAGTTCAATTATTTGCTCTTTGTTTCTAATATGAATAATACTGAACCTTTACACTATTTACAGGCTATTATGATGCTGCTGATGTAATCTCCAGACAGTCATCCTTTCAAGCTAACACTGCCTGTGCTCTCATCTATTCTCTTTAGCACAACCTTTGCACTAATAGAATAACCAAGGCATTTTCTTTGCATTCTTCCTTTCAGACAGCCACAATATATACACTTATCCAATCACCCAGGCAGTACTCCTGTACTGTTACATTCACTCAGGCACTACTCTTGCACTTAACATTTCACTCAAATACAACCCATGCACACATCTATTCTCTCAGGTACTAGAGATGTACTCATGTAATCATCCGGTTATCCTTTTATAAAGGCACTACCCATGCACTGATCTAAGCACTCACACATTACTCTTGCAGTTATGCAAGCACCCAGGCAGTACCTCTGCACTTATAGAATCACCCATTCATTGCCCATGTACTCATGCAATCACTCAAGAAGTATTCTTGCACTCAAACATTCAGTGAGGCTCTCTGATGCACCTGTGCAATCAAGGAGGCACTATCTATACATATATCTATCCACTCAGGCATTAACCATATATTCATGAAATCACCCAGACATTACCCATCCACTCATCTATTCACTCAGGCACTACCTATGCACTCATGCAATCACCCAGGCACTACCCTTACATTTATACTTTCACTCAGTACTCCTCATACACTCATGCAATCACTCAGGTACTACCCTTGCACTAATGCAATCTCCTAGTCAGTACCCCTCCACTCATGCAATCACTCAGGCAGTATTTTTGCACTCATACAATTACCCAGGCACTACCCCTGCACTCATTGAATCACTCGGGCACTACTCTTACACTCAATTATTCACTCAGGCAATGTACATGTACTCATCCATTCTCTCAGGCACTACCCATGCAGTCATCCAGTGACCAAGGCATTACCCTTGTATTCATCCTTTCACTCAGACAGTACCAATACACTCATCAATTCTCTCAGGCAGTACCCATTCACTCATCCAGTGACCCAAGCATTACCCTTGTACTCATAATTTCACTAAGTGAGTACTCACGCACTCATCCAATCACTCAGGTTTGACCAATGCACTCATTTAATTACCCAGGCACTACCTTTGCACTCATCCCTTCACTCAGGCACTACCCATGCACTCATGCAATCTCCCAAGCAGTACCCGTCCACTAATGCAATTACCCAGGCTGTATTTCTGCACTAATGCATGTTACCCAGGCACTACCCATGTACTCATGCAATCATCTCATGCACTACTCTTGCACTAAATTATTCACTAAGGCACTACCCACGTACTCATCCATTCTCTGAGGCACTACCGATGCACTCATCCAGTGACCCAGGCATTACCCTTGTACTTATATTTTCACTCAAATAGTACTTTTCCACTCATCCAATCACCCAGGCACTACCCTTGCACTCATCCATTCACTCTAGAACTACCTATTCACTCATCCAATCACACAGGTAGTACCCCTGTACTCAAACAATCACCCAGGCACTACCCATGCACTCATGCTATCACTCAGGCACTACTGTTTCACTCAACCATTCACTCAGGCACTACCCATGCACTCATCCATTCTCTCTGGCACTACCCATGTACTCATGGATTCTCCCAAGCAGTACTCCTCCACTCAGGTAATTACCAAGGCAGTATTTTTGCACTCATGCAATTACCCAGGCACTCCCCATGCTCTCATGCAATCACTCAGGCACTACTGATGCACTAAATTATTCACTAAGATACTACCCATGTACTCATCCATTCTCTCAGGCAGTACCCATGCACTCATCCAGTAACCCAGGTATTACCCGTATACTCATCCTTTCACTCAGTCAGTATGTATGCACTCATCCAATCACCCAGGCACTACCTTTGCTCTCATCCATTCACTCAGGCACTAACCATGCACTGATACAATCTCCCAGTTAGTACCTCTCCACTCATGCAATTACCCAGGCAGTATTTTTGCACTCATGCAATACCCAAGTACTACCGGTGCACTCATTCAGTCACTCAGGCACTACTCTTGCACTAAATTATTCACTCAGACACTACCCATGCACTAATCCATTCTATAAGGCATTACCCATGCACTCATCGAGTGACCTAGGCATTACCATTTGTACTCATCCTTTCACTCAGACAGTACTCATGCACTCATCCAATCACTCAGGTACTACCACACACACACATTCAATCACCCAGGCACTACCCTTGTACTCATCCATTCAATCAGGCAGTACCCATGCACTCATGGAATCTCCCAAGCAGTACCCCTCCACTCATGCAATTACCAAGGCAGTATTTGTAGACTCATGCAATTGCCCAGGCACTACCCATGCTCTCATGCAATCACTCAGGCACTACTCTTGCACTAAATTATTCACTAAGACACTACCCATGTACTCATCCATTCTCTCAGGCACTACCCATGCACTCATCCAGTAACCCAGGTATTACCCGTGCACTCATCCTTTCACTCAGACACTATCCATATACTCATTTGTTCTCTCAGGCACTACCTTTGCACTCATCCATTCACTCAGGCACTACCCATGTACTTATGCAATCTCTTAGACAGTACCTCTCCACTCATGCAATTACCAAGGCTGTATTTTTGCACTCATGCAATTACCCAAAAACTATCGATGCACTCATTCAGGCACTACTCTTGTACTAAACTATTCACTCAGGCACTACCCATGCACTCATCTATTCTCTCAGGCATTACCCATGCACTCATCGAGTGACCTAGGCATTACCTTTGTACTCATCCTTTGACTCAGACAGTACTCATGCACTCATCCAATCAATCAGACACTACCCATTTACTCATTCAATCACCCAGGCTTTACCCTTGCACTCATAAATTCACTCCTGGAAGAATGAAAAAATTGGGTGGGATCCACCAAGTAGCAGAATAGAAAGTCTCCTAACCAATTAAATCCTTTCTTTTGAAGTCACATGGGATTTGTGTACTGGACGCATATTCACAGTGCACCAGACACAATTCCCAAAAATATGTTTAAACAATAATATACATTTATTCCAGTTACAACTATAGTACAATTACAAATGTGAATGTAAATCCGTTGGTATAATAAATATTGTAAGGTTGTATATATATGTTTTTTAGAATAAAATAATTTGCTCTGGATTTGCGTACCTATCGCATACCCGGAAATACGTGTGTGAGGGTACGCAGGATCGTCGTGGCTCCCGTAACTTAATTATAAGAGCTCAAATATTCAAAATATTTATGTTAATATCAATTTTATAACTCTTTCAATAAAGCACATACGATTGATTTAAAAAACTATATAGTACATAACATGTATTCAAATTTTTTTTTAATGAAAAATTTGCGAACCGCATACACATTTCACACCCTATGTGCATGCTACCTGAACAAACAAATATGGTGGCTATTGTGGCACGATGCTGGATTCGCACACCTACCGCGACCGGTATGCAATCGGTAAGCGATGCTCAGAGTTTAAAAAAGATAATATATACATTTGTGATAAAAAAATACATTACACGCATGAATGCAAAAATATTTTGAAGAAGCCTTCTTAACACCTACTGTAACTTCAATACACTGCAATTCCTCAGAAATGGTTGAACATGTAGCCGTGGCAGATCTGCGGCTCTTGTAATCACGTGTGCGGGCCTGAACAATGGGCCTGAGATGCCGGTACATATGGGCAGCAGACCCACATTCACAGCATTGTTTTTAACCTACTTGAGTAGGAACTAATTATTTCAGGCAGGGGTCCCACTTGGGATAAACTACGATACCCAGAAGACATCTGGGTCTTCAACACCAATGTGGGCGGGACTATGGACTATAAATGAGTGTTCTATAAAACCAGCTGCTTTCTTGAGCCAGTGATCAAGGACTGAACAGAGTGTCCGAAATGCGTATGGCGTATCAAGATGAACAATGCAGAATTGTGGAGACTGCTGCTGCCAGCATTAAAACCTGTGGATATTCTCATTGCGTGCTGACGTCTTCATTGGGCAACTTTTGTGTAAGATATAAAGCGGCTTGTCCGGCCGCGAAGACGCCCCGCTGTGGTGGCAGATCTGCAGTGCTTGTAATCACGGGCGCTGATCTGAACAATGAGACTGAGATGCCTGTACATATGGGCAGCAGACCCGCATTCACAGCATTGTTTTTAACCCACTTGGGTAGGAACTAATTATTTCAGGCAGTGGTCCCACTTGGGATAAACTAGGATACCCAGAAGACTATATGTGAGAGTGAGTGATTATGAGTGTGGCTGTATTCATAAGTGACTGCATATATGAGTGACTGTATGGGTGAATGAGTGGATGTGCATGTAGACCAAGGAATCAGTGAGTGGGTATGTAGTAACTGGTATGTCTATGATTTTGAAAATGGTTGTCTGTATTTTAGAGGGGGTGTATCTAAGGTTAAATTAGGGTATGAGGAGGTGCATCAGATTATCACGTGGATGGTGTCATCAGTGATGTCATTTGAGATGTCATCAGTGATGTTACTGACCATGTCATGAGTATTGAAATGTGGGACATCATCAGCAGTCCATTGCAGGGGCGCGAGTTATAGTTAGCTCAGCTAATTATAACGGACAAATTTCTCTGGTTTTGTACAAGTGAAATGTCCAACTAACTATAACGTCACTGAAACCTGTGTTTTTTTCAGTGAGTTTCAAAGGTTTTTTAAATGCTATTTTCTAACTATAACGTCTCTGTAACCTATGGTTTTTTCAGTGAATTTCAAAGGTTTTTTAAATGCTAATTTTTAACTATAACGTCCCTGAAACCTGTGGATTTTTCAGTGAATTTCAAAGGTTTGTTAAATGCTAATCCCTAACTATAATGTCCAGAAAACACTTTTTCTAAATGTTTAAGCTTTTACCTGTACCTTTTGCTAGCAGCATCATATATAAAAGAAATATACAAATAGATGCATACATGTGTTTAATACATCTAGCATCTTCATATATATAACACATATCAGAATGTATCACCTAGTAGAGACTTTCTTCAATCCCAACACTATGCACACCTGAAAACTTCACAAAAATTATGTGGCACATTTCAACTGTACCTCTCTAGAGACTTATAAAAAGTAGCCTAATCACTAATACCTTATGTCAACAAGTTTTAAACCAAACATTTGTGCTGCAGGTTCACCATTCTACTACTACTCACAAGTCTTGAGCCTAGCCACATATAAAGCAACAACACTTCTTTGTTATATGTCCTGCATCTTCAAATGTATAAGACATATGAGAATATATATGCAAGTAGAGACATACTTTAGTCACAAGTTCATGCACACCTTAAAACTTGACAGACTGCAATTCCAATTTGAAAGTGACACCTAAAATTATGCAGTATACTTCAATTGTACATTTCTACACACAAATACAAACTATCATAATCGCTAATCCTTCTTTCAATATCCACATATTACTATACGCAATCTATTTCAAACAAAATTTATGTACAATAAAACAAACTACAATAAGTATTTCTACATTTAATAATATATTTCAAACATCACAGTTCTTGAATAGTTTCTGAAGTTTGAAAATAAAGATAATACATAATACACCTCACAAATTTATAACTCACCTACCAAATAGTTTTGTATGAAATATCAGAAACTCATAAAAGATTTTCTTATGCACACAGTCAATGTAATGCACCACTCTCAACAAGGTAAAACCAGTAATGGCAAACTTTCCCTTTCTTTCTCCACACAAATAAATGTAAGTAACAAATCACAATCCTTCCGACATTATTTCAAATTGTACAACACATTTCGATTGGGTAGACATATTAACCCTTTCCAACGGTCTTCTAAAAGTGCTCAAACTGGTTCTGTAATTTAATGGAGTCGCGACTCCACCGCGGTGCCTCAGTAAAGCGACGCAATGGAGCTGCAAATCCATACGGGAGTTCAAAAACCTATTACTAATAATACTAGCATTATTTTTTAAGAACACACCACTTCTAAACATAGTACTGATTTGGGATATCTTATTTTATTAACATATCACTGATATATAAATTACAATTCCATATTTTAAAACCACAGTTAAGATTCAACCCTTCCCCCATTCTGCTTAACCCCAGGTTCCTAGTACCAGTTTCTGCAACATGAACAGGCAGGTCACAAGTTCACCATATTTTGAAGTTCAGCACACAAGGTTACAAATGCAAATAGCAGGGGTGGTTGACTTTGGCAAAATATTACCTTATCCTATCTATTGTACCTTTTAAACATTTTTAATCACTAATATTAAACATACTTTTTATTGAAAGTAACATGCACCCTATTTTCGAGTGTACAATGTTCATAACCAGCCAATCAGTTATCTGGATTTTATAAAACAGCATCATGTCCACCATATTAGATACCTCTCATTCTACTAACTGATTACCTCAGCTACAGACATCTTCTCGTTACTTTCAAACATCCCTTCAAGATGCTTATATATGGATTGTAGTGCACAGCTCTATCTATACCCCGAGTAGGTAATCTTTCTATATATATAGATAGATTACTTTCTGGGGGTCACCAAGGTTTTGCATACGTTGGTACGGTATCCGCATGGCCCCCGTCCAAGAGCTTTCCATGGCCCTGGGGACCACCATCCCCAGGGCCGGCTATAGCAATGTCCCGGGGTGCCCACCCCTGGTACATTGCAGTTTGCAATGACAGGGTGGGAATACCGCATAATTTTAGGTGTCGCTTTCAAATTGGAAGTACAGTCTGTCAGGTTTTAAGGTGTGCATGGACTTGTGACTGAAGTATGTCTCTACTTGTAGATGTATTCTCATATGTCTTGTATATTTGAAGATACAAGATATATAAGAAAGAGGTGTTGTTGCTTTGTATTTGTCTAGGCTCAAGACTGTGAGTAGTAGTAGAATGGTGAAGCTGCAGCACAAAAGTATGGTTTAAAACATGTTGACATAAGATATTAGTGATTAGGCTACATTTTATAAGTCTCTAGAGAGGTACAGTTGAAATATGCCACATAATTTTTGGTGTTTTCTGTTGCGATTGCAGAAAGTCTCTACTAGGAGATATATTTTGATATGTGTTATGTATCTGAAGATGCTAGATGTATAAAACACATGTATACATCTATATGTATATTTCTTTTATATATGATGTTGCTAGTAAAATGTACAGACATATGCATGCAGTCTTTCAGGAAGATGGTGAGACTTACAGCAGAGTTAAGTGAAGGGTTGCTGCTTTATATTTGGCTAGGTGTAATACCCTAAGTAGTCGTAGAATGGTAAAGCTGCAGTACAAAAGTAAGGCTTAAGACATGTTTGCAGAGCGATTAGTGATTAGGCTAATTTGTATGAGTCTGTGAATAGCTACACTTCAAATATACCGCATAATTTTCAGTGTCTGTTTGAAATTTGAAGTGTAGTCTCTCAAGTTTTAAGATGTGAATGGTGTTGTGACTGAGGTATGATAGACGTATAAAACAGAGGTATACATCTATCTGTATTTTTCTTCTATATATGAAGCTGCTAGCAAAAGGTACAGACATCTGCATGCATGCTTTCAGGAATATGGTGAGAGTTACAGCAGAGACATGTGAAGGGTAGCTGCTTTGTGTTTGGCTATGCTCAATACCTGATTAGTAGTAGAATGGTGAAACAGCAGCAGCAGACATGTGATGTTTAAGATATGTTGGGCGAGAAATTAGTGGTTATGATACTTTGTAAGAGTTTATGGAAAAGTTCACTTGAAGTGCACTGTATAAAGCTAAGTGTCTGTTTGAAATGTGAAGTGCAGTCTGTCACGTTTTAAGGTCTTCATGGTCTTGTGATTGAGGTATGTGTGTACTTGTATATGTATTGTGTCATATGTTGTGCATCTGAAGATGCTAGACGTATAAAACACAGGTATACATTTATTTGGATGTTTCTTTGATAGGTAACGGTACTCGCATGAATGCTTTCACAAATATGGTGAGATTTACAGCAGAGATATGTGAAGGGTTGTTGGTTTATATTTGGCTATGCCCAACACCCTAAGTAGTTGCTGAATGATGAATCTGCCGCTCAAAAGTGAGGTTTAAGACATTTTGGCAGAGGAATTAGAACCCGGGCCGGGTAGGCAAAGCCGGACCCATTAGAGGCCCAGGCAAAACGCCATCCGGGAGCGGCGGCCCTCCCCCGTCCACCCCCCTCCTGCATTTGCATAGGGACTAGGCCAACGGGGCCAGGATTGGCCTCCGGTGGCGTGAACAAGACCCCCCAATCAGGGGTCGAGCATAGGGGCCAGGGGGGGGAATAAAAGGGGGACGCAGGGCTCTAGTGGAGTCACACATCCCCCCCCGGGCTGAGGACAAAGGAAGAAGAAACCCACCCACCCACACCTAAGAGTCGGGCGTCGCAGCTGCTTGGTGGAGGGTAGCGGAGCTAAACTAACTAAATTACCAAACGAAAGGGAAGAACTCATTAGAAGATAGATGGGAGGCTCTCACAGTGTCCTGGGGAGGCCGCACGGCAGGGGCACTGAGGGAGCCAAAGGGCGGCACGCCGCCAGCAAAGATTAGAGATAATGCTCTCCCATGACCCTTGGGATGCCTCACGGCAGGGGCTCAGGAGGAGACAAAAGCAAAGGACCCAGTCGCAAGAAAATAGAGTAGATGCGCAGGAAAGGCCCTTGGGATGCCAGCCGGCAGGGACCTCTGGGAGAAGGGAGGGCCCACGAAAGGGCACAGGGCGAGCGGGACGGCACTTGCGGCCTAGACAGGTCCAAACGGAGATCCGCCAAATCGTAGCAAGCTGAAGCCTAGACCCGGAAGCAGAAAACACAAAAAGGGTTCCCTCCCCTCCCAGGTGATTGAGAAAGCTGGGTCAAGAATAAGAATAATGCAACATGTACATAACCATGAACAATGTGATACAAATGTATAAATTGTTATTATGCGAATAAACTGCGACCTTTTCAGGCACCCAAGAAAGTTGTCAGTGGTGATTTAAGGTAGCAGAGCGCAGCTGGACTGTACGATGGGGGAAGCGGGGAAGGGAGACTCGCCGCCTGGAGGGGGTTAGTGTTTAGACTACTTTCCATGAGTCTGTGGAAATGTATGCTTGAAGTTGAAATACACCACATGATTGTAGGTCTCTACTTTAAATGAGATGTGCAGCTTCTTAAGTTTTAAGGTCTGCATGGTCTTGTGACTGAGGTATGTCTGTACTTGCAAATGCATTTTCATATGTGTTATGTATCTGAAGATGCTAGATGTATAAAACACAGGAATACATCTATGTGTATGTTTCTTTTATATATGATGGCACTAGGAAAAGGTACAGGCACATGCATCCATGCTTTTTGAAATATGGGGAGACTTGCAACTGAGATATGTGAAAGGTTGCTGCTTTGTAATTTTCTAGGCTCCTCATCTGATTAGTAGTAGGATGGTGAAGAAGCAGCAGCAGAAAAGTGATGTTTAAGATATGTTGGGCGAGGAATTAGTGATTATGGTCCTTTATAAGAGTCAGTGTAAAACTTCACTTGAAATATGCATCATAAATCTAGGGGTATGTTTGAAATTTTAAGTATAGTCTGTCAAGATTTAAGGCCTTTATTGTCTTGTAAGTGAGGTATGTCTCTACTTGCACATGTATGTGTTATGCTTTTGGCAATAGGTACAGATACAAGCATGCATGTTTTTATGAATATGGTGATACTTATGGCAAAGACACGTGATAGGTTGCTGCTTTATATTTGGCTAGGCCTAACATTCAAAGTACTCGTAGAATGGTGAAGCTGCAGCACAAAAGTGAGTTTTAGGACATTTTGCCAGAGGCAATAGTGATTAGGCTACTTTCTATGAGTCTGGGGAAATGTACACTTGAAGTACACCGCATACATTTATGTGTCTCTTTCAAATGTAAAGTGCAGTCTGTCAAGTTTTAAATGTAAGGTCTGCATGGTCTTGTGATTGATGTATGTCTGTACTTGCACATGTATTCTCATATGTGCTATGCATCTGAAGATTCGAGACAAAGGTATACATCTATTTGTATAATTCTTTTATATATGATGATGCTTTCAAAAGGTAGAGACATATGCATGCATGCTTTCAGGAATATGGTGAGACTTACAGCTGAGTCATGTTTTAGACTGCTGCTTTTTTATTTGGCCAGGCCCAACAGAAGTTGCAGAATGGTGAAGTTGCAGCACAAAAGTGAGTTTTAAGACATGTTAGGAAACGGATTAGTGATTAGGCTAGTTTGTATAAGTGTGTGAAAAGGTAAAATTAAAGTAGGACACAAATGTAGTTGTCTGTTATGAAATGTGAAGTACAGTCTCTCAAGTTTTAAGGTCAGCATGGTTTTGTGTTTGATGTCTGTCTCTACTTGCATATGTATTCTCATATGTGTCATGCATATGAAGATGTTAGACGTATAAAACACAGATATATCCCTATTTGTATGTTTCTTTTATATATGGTAGACTAGTAAAAGGTATAGACTAACCCTGGGCGTCGTATGCGTAGTCGCGCTACGCATAGGTACGCAAAGTTGTACTTGCGCTTCGCGAGCTACGCGTAGCTACGCGAGCGTGCGTAGTTGCTTGTCCCGTCCGTTCACGATGCATTTTTCTTGCACGCGAAAGTGTACTGCGTGTTCGGGAGTCTGTTTGGGTGCTCGGGGTACAGTATTTCGCGAACTTACCCATGCGGTCACCTATGGGTACGGCCATCTTGTTTTTGACTTGTCCTGCCTGTTCGTGATGCCTTATTTCCTGTTCCGGGTCGCGTATAGCGTGTTCGCGATGCGCATGTCATGTTCGGGAACGCGACGTTTTCGCGACGTTTTGTGCGTGCCCGTGGGGAAATATCGCTCGAACTTACCCACGCGGTCACGATGGGCATGGCCATCTTGTTTTTCACTCTATGCTGTGGTTCTGCTTTTCTATCCTCCCTCAAGCTTTGCCATCCTTAGCTTTTTACACTGTTTTTCTGATCTTTTTTATTTATTATCTATCCCTCTCTGTCCCTAAGTCTATATTTTTCATTTAATTTCTACTTTTACTGGGATTTTTCTCACTTTTCTACTGTTTTTTATTACTTTCTTTTACTCCTTCCCCTAACCTTATTTTTCCCTTATTTTCGTTTGTGCCTCCTGCTCACCCCCAGAGCCATGCCTAAGGGTAGTACTACCATCGGCTTCTCCAAGGGCAAGGCGCCTGCGCCCAAGAGCTGCCTGCCTTGCGGCAGACTGCGCCAACCAGGGGTGCAGGCCCGGGAGCTTTTGGGGAGGTGGAGGTGGCCGCCCTTGTTTTTTTTGTGCAGCGCCACCTCCCCTTGACCTTGGCGGCAGGCCTGGGTCCGGGTACCCGACCCAGGAGCGTCACCGCCGGTGGGCGAAGGTGCGCCGGGCTGTGTTTCGCCAGTCCGGGGTCGAGCGCACACATCACCAGCTGTCCCACCGGTGGTCTGTCATCTTGGACCGGGAGCAGGACCTGCTGGACCTGCTAGGTGTCGATGTCGTGGGGCTTGGTGAGTAGCTAATATACTAGTAGTATAAGTATTGTGTATACATTTTTTTCCGAATAGCAAGAATACTGCTGCTTACATTACAGGTAAATTACATTTTAAAATCTTCTGTGATTGTAGGACACAGGTGCTCGGCGCCTCTCTTACTTGTTTGCAACTTTGCGCTTGCTTGGGCTGATTATGTAAGAGTTTACTTAGAGAACTTAAGTTAGGTAAAGCTATTGCTTTGTCCTCCGGTCACTAAGAAGAGATAGTGGTGGATGGATTGATTGATATGATTTAGGTTTATTTTGTTTAGTTGGTAATTTTTTTAAAAGTCTGCGCGACACATCCTCTCTGTCACTGAGTGCTGCTTACCCCAGTCCTTAGTAGAACCTTTTGTAGTTTCTTTAATGAGTAGTAAGGCTTAGCAGGGTCACTAGCAGAACATCAGACGCAACCAACAATTTGGTGTATGCACAAATTTATGCATATGTCCTACACCTATGCATTTTTGACGGCTAAAATTTAAATGCAGACTTTTTGAACAATTGGCCAGTCTGGAATACGTGAGCTAGGTCAGGTGGTGCATAGGCTTAGTTAGTATTCTGGAATCAGAATGGAACACTGGATTAGTGTTCATAAATAATAAGTAGATGGTCTGTGAATCCCACAATAATACTACTAGTCGATCTGATGAGATAGGTCAATTTTATTGCAATAGTTGTTTCCTAAAATGTTTTTTGAGTGTTTTTTAAAATATTTTATTTGTTTCACAGTACACCAATCATTAATGTGTGTTTCTTTCGTTGTTATATCTTACATGATCAGCACCCAGGGGCAAGAAGACGGGGACACAGGCAGCGGGACAAGATGAAGATGCCTCCCATGGCCAGGAGCGCTCTTCTACCGAGGGCTCTGCTGCTGGACCCAGTAAGTCCTCTAGTGGTTATGTTAATAATTATATTTCCCTAACTTTTACTGCACCTTATTTTTTAAGAACTATTATTTCTGTTTCCTAATTCTATTTTTTTTCAAATCTTCTTCGATTTCGACTGTTTCTAAATTCTTGTTGTTATCCCTGCCTCCAACTGCCTCTGCTATGAGCCTATGCTATGACTCTCTGTACTACTACTATTAGTCTGTCTGTAGCTAAGCTTGCTAGTTGGCCACTCTTTATTTAAAAGGTTTTAAATAAAACTCAGATTCACCAATAGCTCTAGCCACGGAGTCAAGTCCTTTGTGTTGTCCTCTTCTGGTCTTAATCTTTCTTGAGGCTTTTCAACAATTCCCACCAACAAAATGCCCAACCAGATATTTGACTATTTTTATTAAAATAACAAGCTCGGTACGTTGTTCTACAATTCAAATCATTATACTATACGAGCCAGCTAAAAAAGCAAAATGCATAAGATTAAAACAATAAGCATTGTTATAAGTCCACCGAAGAGTCAAACGATCTCAGTGTGAATTCTGGGGGACCCCTCACCTTAGAACATAGAAGTACTGGTTACATCATAAGCTCTGCAAAGCTCTTGTTCGTTCGTAGAGGGGAATCTTTTGCCTGTTATGATAAAAATGGTGCGCGTTAGATAGTATAATGCAAGCATTTCTCAGTCATGTCAAAAAGTGTAGCATGTTATGGTATTGGCTAAGCAATACGGACTGACCAGAAAGTGGCTTTTTTTCCGACCTCTTGTACGCAACGCTCAGACAGTAGCTGTATGAGCTCATGTGGGCTCAAAGGCGTCTTACACAACAAGCTGCGAGGTAACGTGAGCAGAAGACATGAAGACATGAAGCTAAAATGGTGCATGGCTCAGGCTAACTTTGCAAAGAGTAGAGTAGACTAGAATGACCCTAGGGACCATAATAACACTACTAATGTCTACTCTAATTTAGTACCCGATTTGGATTAGTGATGTATGTTGTATATGTATGTATTAACTTTTTTTCCAATCTTGCTAGTGAAAAAGAATGATTAGGGGGAGGTGTATATGGCATCTAAAAATGTGTAATGTTTTTTCTAGGCGTACTGCCAACTACCCCCAGTGCTGGGGCCAGCGGCAATGCGGCCATTCCGGAGGGAGCAGGAGATGCGGCAGAGGAACCTGCAGGTGCTAGTACAGGGGGTGAGCCAGCAGCAGCGGCGGGTGGTGGTAAGATAATATGTTCCTTACTTATATATTAGCGGGAAGGGTGTACTGTACACTCACTGTACTGTTGAGACTTAGTAAGTATGAAGTTGCAGTGAACATTAGACAACAGTGGAAGAAGACACCCTTTCACTAGCAATGGCATTAGCAGCAATAGCATTAGCAGCGTGAGTTGAGTAACCAATGGCCTTTTCTATCTGACTCCAGCTCAGCTGTGAAAGTAAAATGGAGAAGACTAAAAGTCAGACAGATGACCTTGATGGATGTGTTGAACAAAAAGCGAAAGAAGGGTGGAAGGACGGGCGAGATGTAATATGACTGGCAGAGAAGGATACTTTGGAAGCATGCATAGGTGGCCGATAGGAATCAGATGCATGGGTTGTTGAAGGATGGGTGGAAGGTCAAAGAAAAGATGCCTGCATGGGTGCCCAAACCGTATGGGTGGATAGGATAGCAAGAATCGTCAGCGGTGTTTTAGTCAAACTCAAAGCCAAGGTAAGCAAGGATGCATGGGTGGTTGTTGGTGAAACAAACTAAGGTTTGTTGAGAGATTAAGAAGAATGTTAGACGTTTACTTTGAATGGATGGATGCCTTGATGTATTCATCCTAGATAGCATAGGTGGCGACTGTCACTGTATGCAGACCAGAGTCTTTGAAGAGAATGTAAAAGAAACCGTGCCACAGTAGCAAAGCCGAGTGGAATATAAATAGTATTTTCAGAATACTCCCTTGACTCACAGTAGTTTGCAAGCACATCATATATATATATATATATATATATATATATATATATATATATATATATATATATATATATATATATATATATTCACTGAAAAAACCATAGGTTTCACACATGTTATAGTTAGCGGAAATTTTACTGATAAAAAACCTGTGAAATTGCCCCGTTATAGTTAGTGCTGGCAACTATAACTCACGCGACCGCAATCCTCTGCTGATGCTAATACTGTATCTAGACACTTATTTGCCCATGTCTTCTTCCATACATTTTTAGCTATACATATATTACAAATATTTTTTTTTCATAAAGACACATATGTCATCAGCAGAAGATTGCGGTCGCGTGAGTTATAGTTGCCAGCACTAACTATAACGGGGCAATTTCACAGGTTTTTTATCAGTAAAATTTCCGCTAACTATAACATGTGTGAAACCTATGGTTTTTTCAGTGAATTTGCAAGGTTTTTTAAATGCTAATTCCTAACTATAACGTGTGTGAAACCTATGGTTTTTTCAGTGAATTTGTACGTTTTTTTAAATGCTAAGTTACTTTACGCCATTCGAGGCGTGCGCGCCCACTTAACGCAGTTCGTTCCGTGCACGGTTTTTATCAACTTTAATAAGCCCTGTACATTTGGTGGCCTTCGGCCACCAAAAGCACAGGGGGTGGGGTCAATGTGATAGTGTTTTTTTTATTTCGATTTTATAATTTCATGTTGCCAAAATTTAGTTTTTTTTAACCTATTAATAAGCCATGTACATTTGGTGGCCTACGGCCACCAAAAGCACAGGGGGTGGGGTAAGTGTGGATAGTGTTTTTTTTATTTTTGTTTTTTTACCGTACGCTTACGGTAAGCGTACGGTAAGCGTACTCGGCGAAATTGCCGAAAAAAAAATAAAACCGTTTTTGCTCTTGGGGGATGTTTGGGGACTCCCTCAACATGACTATGTGGGAGGGAGTTGTCAAAACAGCCCCGTAACATGTTTTTGGCCATCATGTTTGATAAACAACACTCAGTGCGAGAGACAAAATGGCGGACGCCGCTTCCTGGTTTCGGCCGATTCGAATGTTTACTAAGATCTAAGAGCCAATCAGAATCGCGCTCGCGCACGCCACCGTACGCTTACGGTAAGCGTACGGTAAGCGTACCGTAGGCGGGCTCAGATATATATATTGATTTAAAGGCTATTTTCTCAGAATCTACTGAACAGATTTACACCAAACCTACAAAAGGCACTTCCTTGACCTAGGGACTACCTCTCTGCCAAATTTCTAGTAATTCTGTTCAGCCGTTCGGGCTGTAGCTCGTTCTAAAGGTCCTATGGAAAAATGCATGGGAAAAACGTGTTTTGGGACCCCCCTTTTATCTCAGCCCCCGCTTGACGAATCTCCCTGAGACTTTCAGGGTAGGAGCGGAGCGTAGCGCCCCACCTATTTTGAGAAATTCGCGAGGATTCATCGACCGGCGCCAAAGTTATTCAAAATAGAATGTTGAGGTTTTCCTATGGAAAAGGGGTCCTAACTATAACTACCTACTGGCGACCGCCAGTAGGTAATATATATATATATATATATATATATATATATATATATTGTTTATGTATGTAGTTATCAGCGCCTTCCTCTGACTCAGAGGACCACTCCCTACCTATGTTAATTTTACTGTAGGCCAGCCTGCTATGGGGGGTGGCCTATCTGTTGGTTACACAATCAATCATAATAAAGTACCTCATGTCGTCCCATATATAAGCAATGGTGATTGGATCAGATAAATAATGTGCCTTTTAGTAGTAGTCTGGGCCGGGTGAAAGTGAAATTGAGCAATTGCCCTTGATGTAACTGAGAGACTATGTCCAGTGCCAACCGTAATAGAAAATTATGAGCTTCCCCACCTGCAGACAGTAGTAAATAGAACTAACATGAGTCTGCGTCATGAGTCAGACTCGAGTATGTTTGTCTTGGGTGCAAGCTGACTGAGCTGGCATGCCGGCTACAACAAGGTTATGTAATTTCGCTAAATTAAAGAGAAAAAGAGGACCGGTGTACTGAGCCATAGTGCTAGTATAATGCCTGAAACTCCCACAAATGTTAGAGGCTGAGGAAGTGGGAGGAGAGATACATACCACAAATATTATGTGTACTGTGCTTGCTAGTGCTACAGCTACTATGCCACTATGTGTTAAATTAATTTTGTGTTACTGTTTTGCTAAGAGTTTTGGTAAAATATTATTTTTTTCTTCCTTGATATAGCTCCTCAAACGCCAATGAGGAAGGAGTTGGCTGTCATGGCCCGTTGCTGGAAGCTGGAGGCCATCTGCGCGGAATACCGATAGCTGGTGGCTCTGGCGGAGGAGGAGGAGGAGGCGACAGTAGCTGCAGCTTTCTCCAATGCCCCGGGCCCCAGCCAGGCCCCTAGTTGTTTGGCGCCGCGGTCAGGCAGCCACCCATCGCCACCCGCCTACAACATCCAACACTAGTGCTGCCCCCTGTGGATGTAACTGCAGGGCCTATGCGTGCCGCATGCGCCTCCGGAATGAGCAACTGGAGGAGGAGGTAGAGGAGTTGAAGAAAAAGTTCAAGGCCATGGAGAAGGACATTAGAAGACTATCCCGCCGCTAAAGACCCTGTTAAATTGCCCCTTTTTTATAGCTTCTTTTGGTGGGTGGAAATCGGGAGTTGGGGTTTTTCACAATTGGACATTGGATTTCTGGGACTTTTAAGGTTTGGACATTGGTTGGGGTTAGGGAGAGGGATGGGTTAGGTGGTGTTGTGGGAATTTTTACATAGTTTATTTTTGTTAGGGGATTAAATTATATATGTTTATACTTTACATACGATGTGGTTAATGTTTTGTGGGTGGGGTTACTGTTTTACGTCACACTTTTACCTTGCTGCTGCAGGTCCACAGCCAGTGTTTGATTTAAATAATTGGCTGAATTTGGAAGACACAAACAGATAGATGCGGTACCCCTCATTAAGTGACTTGTCCTACTAGTACAGTCAGTCTCTCCTCCTAGTCCATTATTATACTTCCCCCAAACATCTTTTCTTTTCTTACCTGTGATTGATGTTTAAGTTAGGCACAGCGATGGCTGCATGACGATGCAGGTTGGGTTTCCGAAGAGAATGCAGAATCAGATGCCATGGTTGCGGTGGTAGTAGTAGTAGACACTGGCAGTAGCATGTACAAAAAAAGAAAAAGAGTCAGTCAGTCGCCTGAGAGAGACTCTGGGAGGAGTAGTAGAGCGAAGTAAATAAAACATAATGGGTGAGGGGATAGCCTCGTACAACAAGTTACAAAATCGTTGTTTCCGAGTCACTCAACTAGGCCTACACTAGACACAAGCGTAACCTTTAGTGCTGTGTGTAATAGCAGGAAGGATGACAATCAATGCCAGCAATTAATGATAATTGATTAGGTTCCTTTGTTAAAAAAGTTAACTCGCAAATATACTTATCATGGATGGACAAGCAGAAGAAGATCCTCCCCCTTCCTTGAAATTGAATTAGTGTTGCTTTTGCCACATCCGCCCCAGCAAGCGTATGATCAATTATTGGTGTACATTTAATTTAGTCATACCTCAATAAATCACACAGCCCGGGGAAAGAGGGTTAGGGTTTGATGAATGGTTGGGAAGGGGGGTTTTGGGAAAGGTTTGACAAAGAAAAACAGTATGCATGGACAAACAACAAAGGAAAGCACAGTCTTTGTAGACTACCATATCCATAAATCTGTTAAGGGTGAAAAAGGAAATGCATGCATGATAATGATAACTTGATGGTTAATGATAAGTAAAACTTACTAACAACTACTACTAGACAATTAGACGGTGCAGATCATCAGACAGTGAAGGTCATCAGAATATTAATATTAGGCACTTTGACTTGCCTGTCTGCCCTCATATAGAAAGACACAGATAACAGATTACATACAGTTTGTGTTCTGTTCTGTTGTACCGGGCTTACTTTTAAAGATAGCAAAGAACATTTTAAAATAGCTGTAGGGATGTATTATAACTTATAAGCAGAGAGCAAAAGTAATTAATAATAACAACAACACACGGTATTAATGATTGAAGACAAAAAATGAATCAAATTGTTTCAAAGATGAAGAAAGTTGATACTGTTACTGTGTTATCCTGGTCCAATGGTGAGTTGCATCTCAGCATTCCTCTTGGTCCTCAGTCCCTTCCATGGATGCTCCGTCCATTAATTTTGGGTGACGCCACTGCCTGCCTGGCATATGTAGATTCATTGGGAAGGTAAGTGGGCGTTGTTTTTCCAAGTATAGCACAGGGTAAAATCCGGCCTGTAAGTGTAAATGGAAAAACAAATGGGATATTGTAAAATCAATGAATAAAATAAATGCATCAATTACGGTGGAGTGCAACAAGACAGGGAAGAGAACACTTTTAGACTAAGGTGGCATGGATAGATACATCATGTCTGGCTACTCTGTTTACAGCATTTTTTAAGCTACACCAACAGGACAGAGCATGCCCATGGCACCGGGCCGTAACCAAACCTCCATTTAGCTGTAATTTAGACAAAGCCAGACAAAGCACATATACAGCAACCTTGCATTTCCAAAATTAAGTGAATAAATCAATGCACCACTGTCAGTCATACCAGTGCACTTGAGTCCACCACTATACGGACATGTAGGTCTGCTGTGGTTCTTGTTGACTTGTGTTTACCTTCCATGGCACTTCATGAAACGCAGTTATTCCATCAATCATCTCCGATCCTAAGTACTGACTGACTGCGAAGAGTATATGTGGTGATCATGATCATGGTGTACAATGGATAGCCCTGCAGTAGAAGTACAATTTTTATTAAACAAGTCTGTTTACAGCACCATTAACCAGAAACAGTTACAGGAGGACACATTATATGCAGCAACATAGCATTTCCCAAAGAAAGTAACTAAATCAACACACGGCTGTCAGTCATACCTCCACTAGTACACTCGTGACTACTCGACTCCACTACTACACAGACATGTAGGTCTGCTGTGGTTGTTGGCTTCTTTACCTTTCATGCCACTTGAATTGAAATGCCCAGAGTTATTCCATCAATCATCCTCGATCCAACTGACTGACTGAGAAGATAGTATGGTCATCATCATGGTGTTGTACGTGTTGGCCAACTCCAACTCAGTCTGTAGTGTTCCATATTATAGATTGCAATCAATATTATCCTGCAGTAGTAGGAGTACAATTTGGTTATTAAACAACAAGAAGGGAAACATTGACTGTCACTTGAGTCACTTTTGGTTGGTAGATTATTTACTAGTACAGTTCGACTTCATGCACAACATCATGAACACAAAAAACAGCAATCACTCTGAGTCTGCATACAACGCATGCATTGCCAACATTAGTACATTACCTGTTTTGCTCTTCTCTTTTGCTGTCAGATACCTAGTTCTTTCTGACAGGTGTGTGTTTTTTTTACCGAGCCAGTGGCCTCATTATTACTCCACATTCATTTTGAGTGTTAGTCGCTGTTTCGGTTTTCTTATTCATCTTTGGCACTTCTTTGTTGCAGTTGAAGTTGGTTCACATAATCATGGTCAGTGCTGTGAGATGGGCCGCGGCCTGGGTAGCAGTCTTTATTCAATTGAATTGCGTTTGCAGAAATGTGACATGTCAGCAAGTTTCTTCAAAGAGTCTCTTGACTTTCTCTGCCAAGTACCTTCTGTTCTGACATTGATGAGCTTTTTTATGCCTACCGAGGCGGTAGCCTATTTCTGACAGGGACGAGTTTCGGCTCGTAAACAAAAGGAGGATACCTATAGTCACGTTCCACTTCTTCTGGAGGGACTGTTAGAGGCAACAATTTTTCCTGTACTATTATCCATCAAATGTCTGGCTTGAGGGAAATGTATTTAGGGCGAGTCAGGAAGATGGAACAGGACTCTGAGGAGTGGACAGTAAAATGCACAGAGTTGCAACTCTAATAGGGAAATAAAGAGAGAAGATGGTGGTGATGGATTCATTTGTTGTGATTTGATTTGAAGCAGAAAAAGACAGATGCACACACAAATAAAGGAAGGTAGAAAGAAACAATTTGAAAGCCTATTTGTCAGGGAAGAGGAGCTTGTCCTCAAACTCTGGTGGTTCGGACAGAAGTAGGTCATGTAACCCACTACTTATGTCATCAAAGTTGTTCTCCTCTTCCTGCTGTGATTCACGTATTTTGTAGTCCGATGGTATAAAGTGCTGATTCATTTTGATCATGGTTAACCACTCCACACTTTTGGGAGAGAGACTGGTCCTTTTCACCCTTACAATGGCACCAGCAGCACTGAAAACACTCTCAGAAGAGAAACTTGCAACACGGGAAGCCAGATACTTTATCGCCAGCCTCCTGAGCACTGTCCATTGGCTTCTTTTCCCATACCATTACACCAATGGATTTCCATCCATGAAGACCTCTGTCGGGTCACCCAGATACACCTGGACCATCCGCTCAATGCTCAGGGGTGTTCCGATGTGCTCGGCCTCTTTTGCCTTTGCATCAGCCCTGGACTTACCATACCCCTGCCGTAGAAACCAATCAGTTGCAGATTGTAGTGTGGATGATCCTGTTGTTGCTGTTGATGTTATTGGTAGTGTTGGTGTCGGTAAACGCACTGCCCTCAGGCTCTGAAGTAGAACTTGACTCTGGAATCTGCCCTGGAGTACTTGTTCTGGGCTGGGGCGGGAGGCCTCTTATTACCAGCCGTTCGTTTTCAAAGTCAATGGCTTGCTCAGCGATCAAAGTTTTGAACTTGGCAACATCCACTTCTGAGAAAGAAATTACTGCCTTACTGTTCAGAAATGCTTTGTACCGTGGATCCAAAATTGCGGCAGTAATGTAATGTGGATGTGACACTATGTTATTTTGAATCCTTGTATTTTCAGATAAGCGAAAGGCTAAGGATTCCGCCAAATAATTTGCATCTTGTTTGTCATCCACACCTGCGTATGTTTCAGACACCTCCTTTAGCTGTTGCTCTAGCATGTGCAAGAATGGGATAGGTTGGCCCATAGTACAGTCCTCCCTGCTGACTTCACATGTGAAGACCTCAAAAGGAAGTAGCATCTCTGTCAGGCATTTAACAGTACAGTAGGATCCCCTAATCTTCGCATGACATAAGCATTGAGTGGTATGTACTGCTCAAACAGACGATCAAGCATGTAATAAGTTGAATTCCAACGTGTTGGCACCTCCTGGATGAGTGCTTTGACTGGCATTTTATGCTCAGGTTGAATGACCCTCAGCTGCTTCCGGGCTTTAAAAGAATGGCTGAAATATGTGCATATTCTTCTGCAGGTGACCAGTAAATTGCTGACTTTGTATTCATTTTTCAGAAAGTCTTCAACAACAATGTTAATGCAGTGTGCCAAACACAGGACCCTGAAATAGTCAACATCTTTTATGGCCCTAACTACATTACTGCCATTATCCGTGGCAACAAAACCAATGTTAAGCCCTCTTGGGCACAGCCACTCAAAATCCTTGCTGTTAAACTCATCCAAAATGTTTGCAGCAGTATGAGATTTCTCCATGACAAACATGGCTACAGTCGCATGTTTGCGAGTGGCATAAAAAATCTCAGCAGTGTCAACACCAGCAGATATCTGTTCTTTAACCCCCATGAAAGAGATCCAGTGTGCAGTTACACACATGTAATCAGTGGCTTGGCAACTGGTCCACATGTCTGTTGTCAGGTGGATACTATGAACAGCACTCTCCTTCAAGGCGTTTCCAAGCAATTCCAGCACGTCGTGATGTAGTGCTGGAACAGCAACTCTGGCAAAATAGTAGCGGCTGGGAACCTGCCATTTTGAGCAGATGACTGTCACAAATTCCAGAAAACCCACCCCTTCAACAAAATAAAAAGGGAGAAGGTCCAGTGCTAACATTTTAGCCAGCTTCGCATTGTACAAACGTGCTATTGGGTGGTTGCGTTCGCACTGCCCCTCCACCGGCCTAAACATGCTGATAGTGGTAGGCTGCATGGTTTTCCTTCCTCTTAGGCTCAACGACGCACTTTTTTTCATTGAGGTACTCGTTGCTGTCCCAGGCTGACTCTTACTCTTGTGCCACTGAGATGTTGCTGAAGATGTGGTCGACAATAACACTGCACTGCTGGGGACAGGTCTACTTTGTGTAGCACTACCAGAGAGAATGTATCCCTGTCCTTCCTCTCCCACCGTGATCAGATCTTCTTCTTCTACTCGTTTATCCCCACCAACACCAGTGGTTGCAGTTTTTATGCCACAAAGGTGGTCCTCCCAGTTGATCAAGTGGTGTTTTTTCAGATGGGATATTTGGCCTCCGGTACCATAGTTTGTACCAAGCTTATCCCAACTAACAGAAGTATTTCAAATGGAGTATATAGCAATGTTCTCCTCCTTTTCACTAACCGTAAAGAAGTCCCAAACTGGGGAGCTTAACTTTTGCCTCCTGCTGGAGGTGCCACTTCCAATGCCGGATGAACTGGAGGGCGTGCGTTGAATTTGACTCTGTGCTGTACCATTACATACTTCTACTGAGGTGGTGGTTGTGTTGGATGTAGGTCGCTGACGGGCCTTTGCTAATGCAAATATGGAAGCTGTAGGTCGTGTTGGTGTTATCTGTGTTGGAGGTATGCGTGCTACATCACTCGCAGCGATTTTGGATAGGGTAATAATGTTGGTCTCCATCTCCTTGGGGCTGGGAGTGATGTTTGTGATGACTGGCTCATCATGATCATCATCCTGCTGTTCTACATCAACCTCCATAAGAGTAAGGCTTTCTGGAACCTTCCTTTTCCCTAGCCTGGTCTTGGGACGTGTCTTGGACTAACCCTGCTTTTCCTTGGTGGGTATTTGGAAGACAATGGAACTTCTGAATGAGTGGCTTCCTCTTCTTCCTCTGCATGAGGCTCAATTTCCTGAACTGGCCCTACTTCGGGAGGAACAACAACTACTATTGCGGGTGGTGGTTGCGGCTGTTGTTGCTGAGCACTTATCTTCTGTGTTTCCTCCCGCTTTGATTGGGTACTACTTTGAGATAGCGATAAGTGGACTACAATTAATAAACTAAATTTTAGTGCAGTTAGAGGGGCCAACTGGAGGAGGATGCTATATTTTAGCAAGTGGTTACTATATAGAACCCCCTGTTGTGTAGCTAAAGTCTATCCCAATCAATCGGGACATTGTTTTCGGTGTCATACTCACCCTGCAGCCAATTGGACTCACATAATATTACATTGCCCCAGGATTCAGGAGTTTTAGAACAATATTTTTGAATATCTGGCAACAGAATGCCCAATGTCTATTGGATTTAATGATCGACTAATAGTTTGGGGCATGATTCAGATTTAAGGCTTTCCATGAAGGTGATTAAATTGTTATATATTTGTATGGCAGTTGCTAGATCACTCCTTCTTCAAAGATGGCGGACGGATTTAATACCAACTAAGATCGATTGGGTTCAGAAAATGAGACAGGTTAAAAGAAGTGAATGAATTTATGCTTCACGGATAGGAGGACTGAAGCAATTTGAGAAGATCTGGCAATGGTATTT
Organism: Triturus cristatus; assembly: GCF_964204655.1. NCBI lineage: Eukaryota > Metazoa > Chordata > Amphibia > Caudata > Salamandridae > Triturus > Triturus cristatus. The sequence continues at coordinate 354,443,162 of NC_140590.1, forward strand.
TGATTCTGATTCTTAAGTCAGTATTTTATTGTTTGTAATTTTTTTTTTTTAAATGGATGTTTTATGATCTATTAATGTCACTCTTTTTTGTACCCCTTCGGATGTCATGGACTGTAAAGGATGTATATTTGTATTTAATGCTATTTAATATTGGTTTTCAATAAAAAAAATAAAATAAAAAAAACAGATAGCGATAAGTTTAACTCAGGCTCAGGATCACTGCTTTCCACCATTAGGCTGGCTACCTCTTCCACACTCATGTGCTTGCGCCTGGGTTGGTGGGTTGGTGCCACTGATGCGGAGGTGCTGGCCCCAGCTTGCCCCCCGGACACCGCTGCAGCAGGCGTCATTTTCGGTTTCCCAAAAAACGTTTTGGGCGGCACACCAGACTTAAGTGTCACTTCCTTCTTCATTTCCTTCTTCTCAATAGCAACTTTCTTGGTACTGGAGGACCTGCTACCTGCTACCTGCTTTCTTTGGGACCATCTTATTCTGATGTCAGCAGCACTCGGTTGCACAAGTTGCATAGGTGTCTGGTCACGTCACTCACACGTCACGTCGTGTACAGCAGCAGGACGTCTGTCTGGCAGCACAACGGGCGATGATGACACACCTCCTCCTCAGTCTTTTGTGCACCTAAAAGCAAAAAAGCCAGAAGAACATCAGTCAAAAGATAGTACAATCAAACTAATATAATATATAACTTCTTAGTTTGTAGTGGTGGTCACAATTATTAAATTTTAGTATCTCAGTGAACAACAGTGTAGCAATTTATGAGACTTTGACAAGGCCAAGGCTTTCCTGGTGTACTGTACTGTGCACACTCAGGAAGAATAAGAACAGCAAAGAACAAAAACAAAAATGTAGTGGAGCCTGTGTTTGTCCTACATTTGTGCATCACGTGGGATGGATGCAGCATCAGGGAGCTGCAGCTGGCAATGGGGATGGATTTGGAAGCAGACAAGAGGAACAATGGAAAGACACGCAGGCCTATGTGGCAAAAGCAGCACACTACTAACTACGACCACAAAATGGCCCCCAGCCAAATGGTCAGGCCAGCCACAATAACAAGAAAGTGAAGACAAAGGACAGGACCAGGAAGTTGGAGACTCTGGGGAACTTCCTTCCTCTTGTAAAAAAATTGTTAAAAAAAAAAGAAAAATGACTCCTTGCTCCAATAACTACAGCCAAATGACAACCTGAGGAGTTATTTTTAGCAAAATGAACAAAATCAGCGTTTTCGAGAAGGTTTAATAATGTTCATGAGATATTCTTTGCCAGATCGCAAATTCTGCGTGTTCGGCATCGCGATCTTTACAAAAAGACGTTATCGCGTTCGCAAACACGCATATTGACTGTGCGAAAAAGACAAAAAGTATAAGTCCGCGTTGTCGCGCTGTGCGGAGTTGTCAAAACTGTGCGAGCTGAACACCTAGGGTTACCTACTGGCTGAAAAGGCCTATTTATTTAACACACACCAAAAAACTGACATTCCACCCCAAAAACCGCATTTTGCAATTCAATCCAATGCCATAAATGGTGTTAAAATTCAACTAACAAAATAGAAATAGTTTTTAGGTACCCATGATGAGATGACTACCTCTGAGCCTTCTGGCAGACTAGGCCACAAGCTTGGGACTGAAGCCTATGGCAAAAGAAAGCACACTGCCTAACTCCACAAAATGGCCGCCACCCACATGGCCAGGCCACCCACAGAAAGTGAAGACACTAGACAATGAATGCAGGCCTATGTCAAAAGCAGTGGACACAGCCTTGATGGCTCCACAAAATGGCCGCTAGCCACCCACAACAAAAAGAAATGGAAGACAGACAATGCAATCCTATGGCAAAAGCACACTGCCTGCCTTCACAAAATGGCCGCCACCCACATGGTCAGGCCATCCACAATAACAATAAAATTAAGACAAAGGACAGGACCAGGAAGTGACAGACTCTGGGGAACTTCCTTCCTCTTTTAAAAAATTGTAAAAAGAAAAATAAAATGACTCTTTGCTCCCAAAACTACAGTCAAATAACAACCTGAGGAGTTTTTTTTAGCAAAATGAACAAAATCAATGTTTTCGAGAAGGTTTTATGCTGCTACCGAGATATTCTGTACCAGATTGCAAATTCTGCGTGTTCAGCATCGCGATCTTTACAAAAAGTCGTTATCGCGTTCCCAAACATGCATATTCAGCGCGCGAAGAAGACAAAAAGTGTAAGTCCGCGTTGTCGCTCTGTGCGGAGTTGCCAAAACTGCGTGAGCTGAACACCTGGGGTTACCTACTGGCTGAAAAGGCCTATTTATTTAACACACACCAAAAAACTGAAATACCACCCCAAAGACCACATTTTGCAATTCAATCCAATGCCATCCATGCCATAAATGATGTTAAAATTCAACAGACAACACAGAAACAGTTTTTATGCACCCATGATGACTACCTCTGGGCCTACTGGTAGACTAGGCCACAAGCTTGGAAGCCTATGACAAAAGCAAGCACACTGTCTTGCTCCACAAAATAGCCGCCACCCACATGGCCAGGCCACCCCCAAGAACAAGAAAGTGAAGACAGACAATGAATATAGGCCTATGGCAAAAACACACTGCCAGGATGGCTCCACAAAATGGCCGCTATCCACCCACAAAAAAAGAAATAGAAGACAGACAATGCAAGCCTATGGCAAAAGCACATTGCCTGCCTTCACAAAATGGCCACCACCCACATGGCCAGGCCACAACAACATGCATAAGCCAAGGGGAACAAAGAAACGACATGCAGGCTTATATGGAAAAAGCAGCACACTACTAAACTACCACCACAAAATGGCCCCAAGCCACATGGTCACTCACAGTCACAGCAGGCCATGGAAAACAATGAACTCAAGCAGACCTATATATGACCAGACAAAGGAGGCCTGCTAAACAACACAGTTTACAAAAATGCAAAATCGACATTCAACAGGGCTATGAAAGGTTGGAAAGTCACACAGCAAGCACAAACACACATTCAACAAAGGTATTTATTTATTAACACACACACCCAAAAAGTGAAATGCACTCCAAAAGCCAAATTTAGCAATTCAATCCAATGCCATCCATGCCCTACATGATGTTTAAATTCAACAGGCACCACAGAAACATGCACCCTACTGAAACCACAGGACACCCACAACAACAAGATAATTTAAAAACGATGAAAATGACAAAAAAATATAGGGACAAGCCCCAGTAAAACAAACAAGTACACCAATTCCCCAACTTACTTGCAAAATCTCAATTCCAAAAATCCTCAAATCCAATCCAATGATATATGAGGCAGACACAAAAAGTGATCCTTCCAGCTCCAAAATCCAAATGAAAGTGAACAGCATATGGACAAAGCACTGGGAGGAGCCTGCTGGACAGGAACAGGAAGTTGGAGACTCAGGGGTACTTCCTTCCTCTTGAAAAAAAAGTAAAAAAAGAAAAAGGACTCCTTGCACAAAAAACTACAGCCAAATCACAATCTAAGGAGTATTTTGAGCAAAAAGATCATTTTCGAGAAGGTTTTATGATGCTTGAGAGATATTCTTCATCAGATAGTAGTTTTTGCATGATCGGGATCACAATCTTACCAAAACTGCCGCCGGAAGTCAGCTTGCGCGTCCGAATGACGTGTTTGCACACTCTCGCGGGATTGGGCGGCCATATTACAAATCTCATGGTGCACGCGAACGGATAGAAAATTGAGCCGGCGAACGCAGAATCACGGTAAGTCATTACGGCAAGTACGAGAACGCATATTGAGCACGCGAAGAAGAAAACAGCTACGCTACGTTGCAGATTGTGTAGTATTCGGTAATTACGCATTCTACGCGAACCGTAAAGTTACCAAAACAACGGAGCATAGTTCACCGCCCAGGGTTAGTAAAGACACATGCATACATTCTTTCAGGAACATGGTGAGATTTATAACAGACTCATGTGAAGGTTTGATGCTTTATATTTGGGTAGGACCAACACCTTGAGTAGTTACAGAATGGTGAAGCTGTAGTACAAAAGTGTACACCATGCCATAAACCTCTCTTTTGTGCTGCAATTTCACTATTCTGTGACTACTCAGGATGTGGGGCCTAGCCAAATTTAAAGCAGCAACCCATCACATGACTCAGCTGTTAGTTTCCAATCACCCAGGCACTATCCATGCACTCATCCATGCACTGAGGCACTATAAATGCACTCCTTCAATCAGCCATGCACTACCCCTGCACTCCTGCAATCACCCAGGTCCTACCCATGCTCTCCTCCAATCACCCAGGCACTGCCCATGCACTCCTCCTTGCACTCCTCCAATCACCCAGGCATTACCCCTGAACTCATGCAACCACCCAGGCAGTACGCATGCACTCATGCAATCACTCAGGCACTATCCATACACTCAGTCACTACTCCAGCACTCATTCCATTTATCCATGCACTCATAAGATCGCACAGGCACTACCTATGCACTCATGGAATCAGCCAGTAACTATCCATCCTCTCCTCCAGTCACCCAGCCACTACCCTTTAACTCATACAATCGCCCAGGCACTACTGTTGCACTCATCCATTCACCTAGGCACTACTCATACACTCATCTTTGCATTCAGGCACTATTCATGCACTTATCCATGCACTCCAGCTCTACCTCTGCACTCATGCAATTAGCCAGTCACTATCCATCCTCTCCTCCAATTAGTCAGCCACTATGCTTGCACTCATACAATCACCCAGGCCCTACCCATGGAGTCATACAATCACTCAGGCACACCCATCACATGTCTCAACTGTAAGTCTCACCATATTCCTGAAACCATGTATACGTATGTCTGTACCTTTTGCTAGCAACATCATATATAAAAGTAATATACAAATAGATGTATACCTGTGTGTACATGTGCATGTACAGACATACCTCAGTCACAAGACTATAAAGGCTTTGAAACTTCTGGACAGACTGCACTTCACATTTCAAACACGCACCTAGATTTATGTGGCATACTTCAAGTGAACCTTTCCACAGACTCTTACAAAGTACCATAATCACTAATTTCTCACCTAACTTATCTTAAACTTCACTATTCTACTACTACCCAGGTATTGAGCATAGCTAAGAGCAGCGCAGCAACCCTTCACATTTCTCTGCTGTAAGTCTCCCAATATTTCTAAAAGCATGCATGTATGTATCTGTACCTTTTGCTAGTGACACCATATATAAAAGAAGCATACAAATGGATGTATACATGTGTTTTACACATCTAGCATCTTCAGATGGATAACACATATAAACAGACAGAGTTCAGTCACAACACCATGCAGACCTTAAAACTTGAGAGACTGCACTTCACATTTCAAACAGACACCTACATGTATGCTGTGTACTTTAAGTGTACCCTTCGACACACTCATACAAACTAGCCTAATCACTAATCCGTTTCCTAACATGTCTTAAACCTCACTTTTTTGCTGGAGCTTCACCATTCTGCGACTACTTACGGTGTTAGGCCTAGTCAAATATAAAGCAGCAATATATCACATGTCTCAGCTGTCAGTCTCACCCTATTCATGATAGCATGCATGCATATGTCTGTACCTTTTGCTAGCAGCATCATACATAAAAGAAATATCCAAATAGATGTATACTTGTGTTTTATACATCTAGCATCTTGAGATGCATAATACTTATAAGAATACACGTGTAAGTAGAGACATACCTCAGTCACAACACCATGCAGACCTTGGAACTTGACAGACTGCACTTCACATTTGAAGCAGATAATGAAAATGATGGAGTATATTTGAAGTGTAGCTTTCCACGGACTCATACAAAGTAGCGTAATAACTAATCCATCTCCAAACATGCCTTAAACCTCACTTTTGTGCTGCTGCTTCACCATTCTACGACTACATAGGGTGTTGGGCCTAACCAAATTTAAGGGAGCAATCCTTCACATGTCTTTGCTGTAAGTCTCGCCATCTTCCTGAAAGCATGCATGCATATGTCTGTATATTTTGTTAGTAGCATCATAAATCAAAGAAACATACAAATAGAGGCATACCTGTGTTTTAAATGACAGATCACAATACATGTGCAAGTACATACATACCTCAATCAAAACACCATGAAGACCTTAACACTTGAGAGACTGCAATTCATATTTCAAAGATACACCAAGATTTATTCAGCACAATTCAAATGAACTTTTCCAGAGACTCTTACAAAGTACCATAATCACTAATTCCTCACCTAACATATCTTAAACATTACTTTTCTGGTGCTACTGCTTTACCATTCTACTACTAGTTAGGTATTGAGCATAGCAGAAAAAAAAGCAGCAACCCTTCACATGTTCCTGCTGTAAGTCTAACCATCTTCCTGAAGCCATGCATGCATGTGTCTGTACATTTTGCTAGTGCTACCGTATATAAAAGAAGCATACAAATAGATATATACTTGTGTTTTACACATGTAGCATCTTCAGATGGATAACACATATCAGAATACATGAGTAAGTAGAGACATATCTACATAGACACCTATATTCATGTGGCATACAAACATATGCATTCATGCTTTCAGGCAGATGGTGAAACTTACAGGATAGACATGTGATGGGTTGTGGCTTTATGTTTGGCTAGCCCATCACCCTAAGTAGTTACAGAATGGTGAAGCTTCAGCACAAAAGTGAGGTTTAAAACATGTTAAGAGATGTATTAGTGATTAGGCTACTTTGTATGAGTCTGTGGAAAGGTACACTTGAAGTATGCCACATAAATGTAGATGTCCAAGTAGATATATTTCTACTTAATCATGTATTCTTATATATACATATATGTACGTCCCTGGGAGACCACTGCGCTCTAATGGAAGCAAAGCGGGCAGCCGTTCCCAGGGTAAAAAAGGCCAACTGGGGCGGAAAGAGCTTTGTGCTCAGAGCCACTAAAGCCTGGAATGAACTTACGTTTTATTTAAGGTCTGCCACGGAACTTTTAACTTTTAGAAAAAATCTGAAGACTTGGCTGTCCTCAGCCTAGTATCCAACAAGGCTTCTGGGGTGGGTTTTTCCAGGTAAACAGTGTGTAGCGCCAGGACACCTTCGGGTAACAGTGCGCTTTATAAACCTATATAACATAACATAACATAACATAACATGTGTTTTCTATCTGAAGATGGTACATTTGTAAAACAGAAATACACATCTATTTGTATGCTTCTTTTATATATGGTTGCACTAGCAATAGTTACAGATACAAGCATGCCTGCTTTTAGGAATATGGGGAGAGTTATGGCAGAAACATGTGATAGGTTGCTGCTTTATATTTGGCTAGGTCCAACATTCTGAGTACTCGTAGAATGGTGAAGCTGAAGCAAAAGTGAGTTTTAAGACATGTTGGCAGAGGGATTAGTGATTAGGCTGCTTTCCATGAGTCTAGGGAAATGAACACTTGAAGTACACCGCATAAATGTAGGTGTTTCTTTCAAATGTAAAGTGCAGGCTGTCAAGTTTTAGGTTTAATGTCTGCACGGTGTTGTAATAGATGTATGTGTGTACTTGCACATGTATTCTTATATGTGCTATGCATCTGAAGATACTAGATGTATAAAACACAGGTATACCTGTATTTGTATGTTTCTTTTACATATGATAGTACTAGTAAAAGGTACAGATACATGCATACATACTTTCAGGAATATGGTGAGATTGACAATAGAGTCATGTGAAGATTTGCTGCTTTATATTTGGGTATGTCCAACACGTTGAGTAGCCGCAGAATGGTCAAGCTGCAGCACAAAAGTGATAGTCACCATTATTAGTGAGAAATATTGAGTATGACAAGAAAAGATCAACAGAAAAGATAAGAAAAAAACAGTACTATTTAAAAGAGAGGGAAAAGCAGAAATTATATGAAGTTCAAAATGTGACATTGAAGAAAAAGACTTCTGGTAAGAGAACTAAAGAAAATGTTATTGGAATTGAAGAGAATGAAAACGTTGAATAAAACAATGCACATTATGAAGGAGAAAAGCAAAAGAAAAAGACTGGTTAATAGAAGTAACTTTTGCAAAACGCTTTCTCGTGAATGGAAGCGAACTTCTAGTACTGAGCCTTTTTTTAATGAAGAAAGCTATTTTCAACAAAATGCATCAGTTCATGCAGTTGATACCAGTAGTTGTTGTTATGAGATAAAAGATGGCTATCCAAATGAAAAAGAAAAGATGGTTCCTAGAAATGTGGAAGAAGTAATAGCTGAAGAAGTTCAATGGAGACGCACACAAGCTCCAGTGTATAAGTGGGATTGTAGTAGTATTTGTAGTATTAGACAGGAATCTATTGATTTTGAAGTAGTGTTCAGAGCACCACCACAAAATGAAAATGTTAAGGTCCGTATTTTCAGTGGGTCCTTTTAGTTGTGTTGAACAGCACATCTTGATAGATACAAATAGGCCAAAGGATAGTTCTTTATTCTTTATTTCCAAAGTTCAACTTGAACAACAGCTGACACGTGTTTCAGCTTGGACAGTGGACCTGCCGCAAAAAATCCGGCACCAATCAAAAACATATATCAAACGAGTCAAAAGGATTGTGGATTCACCTGTGTGTACACTATCTGAAAGTAACCCCTGTCCAGGAGCACACCCCTATTTTAACTATAGGGGAACAATACAAGCAAGCTATAGCTGGACTGCACCACTCAAAGAGAGCACATTACATATAATTATAATTGAATCATCCTCAAGTAGTTTGTTAAAAGTTTGTTCTTTATTATTTTGTTCGTTTAAAACCCACAGCCAACGCGTTTCGTCCTGTAACGCAGGACTTCTTCAGAGCATTCACAAATTGTAGTCGGCGAGAGATAATGGGTAATAACCATATAGGATTGGCTTCTCACGAATTTGGACAGAAATCTTATCTTTCGGTATGTACATCCAGCTGAATTCGATTGACAAACGGTGCTGGAAATATCCATGCAAACATGTGATATGATAGTCACAGATTTAAGAGCCAGGTGCTGATGGATTAAGAACAGCACATATTGGACTTCGCAATAATGATCAAGTCAGACGTGGTCTAAGTCAGCGCCACTCCCACCACCCTCTGTGTCAATTAATGGTAAGTGCTAGAGAAGAAAAAGTGTGAGATAGGAGCAATCAATAAAAGTGACATGTTAATGAAGAAGCTTCACATAAGAAAATATGTCAGAATGTGTATATATCGTATAGAGGATATCAGAAAAGTGTATCGCGCAGTAAGAGTAAGAATACGGATAAAGTCAAATGTGTCAAAACTAGTTGTTGGGACACCGGAAACGAACTAGAAGAATTGAGACATAAGCATTTAATTAAACAGAAGAACTACGTTTAAAAAACAGTACTGAAGAATTAGTCACAGCGTGGTACAGTAGTATATTTCTCTTCAGAGGATACAAACTCAGTCCACTGGGCGATAGATGCACACAAATCTATAACAAGGTATGCATATACATACTTCTGAGCAATTTGGATTCGGCTAAGAGATAAATTTCCTAAGCGTGTAATTTTAAATGATTGACTTTTATGAATATAGATAACTATTTAAAATAGGACAACTTTTACAAAGGAGTCTTCATAATGTGGGCTCTACCATTACCTCTCTCCCCCCTTCCTGCGCCTGCATAGGGTTCCAAAACCTGTTACTCTCTTATTATAGATAGTGACAGATACTTCTTGTTTTGACATTGGCTAATCGCCTTTTAAGCTTTTACTGTTTTGACTACAAGTTGATAACTTTCTGCTCTGTGGGTAGCTCTTTTTTCTTTATTACATCATTTGTTTAATAGACTTGTGTGCATCTATGGCCCAGTGGATTGAGTTTATATCCGCTGAAGAGAAATATACAGCTGTACCACGCTGTGACTAATTCCTCAGTACTGTTTCTTACGAGATTATGCAAAAAAGTGCTAAACATCAGATTAAGATGTTGCAAGGACAAGATCTTTGAAAAGTGAGAAATGATACTAAGTTGCTGGGTCACTCTCTGGTTTGTCTTCCTAGAAAAGTGTATCTAAGTATTTTTCATCATTTAAGAATGTAGCAGCACATCATTCAGAAATGTGGAAATTGGTAAAAAGATTGTATTACGTAAAAAGTCCTGCATTGTCCTTAAGTGAAATAAACACAGCTCTTTTGCATGGTTCAGTATTAGATGTAAAAAAAGTTTGTGATGATATACAGTTTTGTTTCTCTGGTTCACAAAAGGAGTGTAGAGAGATTGAGAGCATAGGTGTTGACGAACAGGTGGAAGATATTAGTACTGAGAAGTTTGCAGAAGAAATTCCAAAGTTTAAGATACTTTCATGTGAAAAACCAAACTAGGGATGTATTTTTTTTTTTTTTTTTGTGTCCTCATTTACAACCCACTCGGGCTAGTCCACGCTGATGATTATTGAGAAAAAACAGACCAAGCCTGCCGGTGCTATCTCGATCAACAGTTTTTGGACGATGCCCACTTGGGAGGCCCATCGCTCGGCTTAAGCTACTGGAGCGTCTCAATCATATCCTTAAGAGGGGTGCAGTATATACCAGAGAAGGCGGGCTGTGTAATCCTTGGACTAGGGGGGGGGGAAAAAAAAAACCCCGGCTTTATTTCAACAGATTCCAGAAATCCCGCTTCTTCTTGTTTCCTGCCCTTGAGAGGTCTAGCCTAGATGTCCTTAATAAAGAGGACAGCCAGTCCTGGTGTGTAGGTGATGATGAGTCCTTCCATTTGATGTAGATCTCTCTCCTAGCAAGCAAGATGGAAAAAATAAAAGTTTCTCAGATGACCCTTCCAGGTTATTTGCAAGACCAAAAATAAGCATAGGTAAGTTAACAGTAATGTGTGTCCCCAATGATCTGGTAAGTGTGTTACTCACCCCTTCCCAAAAATCAGAAAGGGCAGGACAGTTCAAAAACATGTGGATGTCCGAAGCTCCAATTGCCCCACATTTCGCACAGCATACTGGCGGGCCATTTGAAAATTTTGTTGATCTCTGGAGTGAATAATAGGCCCTGTGAATTGTGAAGAGATGATTCCTACGAAACCAGGCTGGTTTTACAGTATCATATAGCATTTTACAGGATTTTAACCATAATGACTGGAGGTCTTGCTGTAGGATACTACTCTCCCAAAGTGAGATAGGCAGATGAAATTCACCATCCTCCTCTTCCATTATAGATCGATACCAAACCGCAACCTCTTTCTTTGCTGGGGGTTTATGTAGAATCAAATGTTCAAATTGGTTTGTACCACCCATTAGATGTTTGTTTCGGGGAGGTTGAACAGCATTGGCCCAGCTAGTTAGTTGAAGATATTTGAATCTAGAGAGAGATGGACCAACTTTATCTCTGAGAGCCTCCCAGGGAACTAATGTGCCTTCCACAAAAAGTTTTCCCCATCTCTCAATTCCAGCCACCCTAATGGGGGTTGAGATAAGCTATCTAACAAGCACTCCGGAGTCCATGGAGAATTCCAGATTGGGGCATATCCTGAAAAATAACCCAGTTTCAGCGAAACTCTGAGGTTAACCCATGTTTTTGCCAGCCCCTGTAATACCTTCAGCCTAACTTTTTTGAAGAATTTCGCATTGCCATATTTGTATAAAAAGCCTTGCTCTGAAATACCAGACCCTCTCAACATGGCCAGGAACATAGCGCCAACACCCTCACTAACAGGAATTTTTAATAGCATACGTGAATAGGAAAGTTGGAACGCCCAAGCAGCCATAGAGCTGTATATCCGGAGCTGCTAAGCCTCCCTTCTCTCTTCGCCTTCTGATTTTTTTCCAGGCTATCCTAGAATGTCGAGAAGCCCAGACAAAAGCATTAAGTTCACTCTGAAGTTTGCCCAGAACTCCCATATCAAAAAATAGGGGATAGCGCCAAAGAGAAAAGTAGATCTAGGCATAATAGACATCTTGATAAGATTGACTCGCCTGAGTATTGAAAGCGGTAGAAGAGCCCAAGATTTCATTAATTTGCGAGTTTCTCTAGCTATCAGCATTAAATTATACGTAGGTATCTTTTCGATCTCCTCGAGAATGTGAATTCCCAGGTATCTCATGTTGGTTTTCAGAGAGGGGAGCTGGTGATGGGCCTGCATGTTCCATGCCATTATTTCAGTTTTGGAGGTGTTCACCTTGTACCCTGAAACTGCACCAAAGTCTAGTGCCAACTCCATAACTACGGGGTAAGCACTATTCAGATCTGATGTAAATATTAGTACATCGTCAGCGTACAAGGCCACTTTTTTGTCCCATTCTCCAAACTTGAAAGATGATACTCTAAGATCATCTCTCAGTAGTTGGGCAAAAGGTTCAATGTATAGATCAAACAATAGAGGGGAAAGGGGACACCCCTGACGCGTGCCTCTAGAGATCTCAAAAGATTATACTAGGGAGCCATTTATAAGTAGGTTAGCCGATGGATTGCTATACAAGAGGGCAATGGACCGCCTGAACTTTTTTCCGATCTTAAACTTGGCCAGGACCTCCGACAGGAACAACCAGTTGACCCTGTCGAAGGCCTTAGCAGCATCAAGAGTCAAGACAGCAAGTGGGAGAGACCACATTGAGGCCAGGTCTATAGCCCCAATCAGGTCATGAGTCAATTCTGAAAGATGACGCCCTGATACAAAACCCCTTTGATCCTGATGTAAAAGGTCTCCAACCACTCTGCCAAGCCTTTTAGCCTGGATAGAGGCATAGATTTTATAACCCGCGTTTAATATGGAAATTGGCCTGTAGGATTCGCAACTTGTGGGAGATTTTCCCTGCTTTAGTATTAAGGTTATAGTTGCGTTATTGCCATCTAGGAGATTTTGATTGAACAAGATTGTCAGGATCGGGACGACCTCCTTAATAATACACTTGTATATCTCAGAGGGAAGACCGTCAGGACCTGCTGCCTTACCCTTTTTTATCTCATTATTTCTCCATAAACCTCCTCTTGAGTTACTGGGAGGTCTAAGGTAGCTTGTTGTTCCGGGTTTAGCGCGGGGACATTAGTCTTGTTTAACCAGGATTGAATCTTCACAAGATCTGAATCACCGTCCTCCTTATAGATTTCCTGAACGAAAGAGTGGAACGCCCCTCTAATGTCATCATCAGAAGTATAAGACATACCATCCTTAAGGACCGCACTGATATTGTTTCGTGCTTGGTCAGATTTTGTTTTCCAAGCAAGTAATTTGCCTGCCACTTCGCCATATTCAAAATGGGCTATCTTGCTTGCCACCCACCTTTGCATTAGGCGGGAACTCAACACAGCATCTAGCTGGCCCTTAAGATCCCTCAACTTGGTGTGTTTTTCCATTAGTGAGCTCGAGATTTGTAGATCGAGCAATGTCTGAGTAGTTTTAATTTTGCGCTCTAACTCGGAAATATCTTCCTTATTTTTTTCTTATTTTGTAGATGGTAATACTAGTAATGGTACCCCTCAGAAAGGCCTTAAAAGACTCCCATACGTTGGCCACAGACGCAGTCCCCTGATTCCTCGCCATAAAATTTTCAGTCGCTCTCTGAAGAGTAAGTAAGATGTCTTCTGATGCCATTAGTGAACGGTCCATAGACCAGTTCCTAGGCGAAGGTATCGCGCCTACTTCTATGAATATGCTAACGGCAGAATGGTCCGAGAGATGGGCGGGAAGATAGGAGATAGTTTTAACTATTTTGTTCAAGGAGTGGCTAACAAGTATGCGGTCAATCCTAGATTTATGTTTATACTTATAGTTACAAAACGAGTACTCACGTTGAAGAGCCGACCTGACCCTCCATATATCCAGGAAACCAAATTGTTTCATAACTCCCATAAGACAGGTTCTTGTTTTAGGAGAGGTTGATGCACGACTATTTATAGATTTATCTATTAAAGGATCTAAAACTATATTGAAATTGCCTGCTAATATGACTGGTTCAGGAAAATCCAGCAAAGCAGATACCAAGTTTTTAAGAGGGGAGGGGTCATCCTGATTCGGGCCATAATATCCGGCGATCGTCGCTCTCAGACCAGTCAACTGAAGTTCTGCAATAGCCCATCTGCCACTTGGGTCCACAGTTGAAGATCTAAGGGTTGCCCTTGCAGTTCTTTTAACCAGAATTGCCACTCCTCTTGTATTAACTGACTGTGTAGTGCTAATTACAAAGTCGACCCATCTTAACTTCTTGACTAAGGCTAATAATTCTTGTTGAGTCAAGTGTGTCTCCTGCAAGACAATGATCTGCGCGCTACTATCACGCAGGTATTGAAAGATCCTATGCTTTCTAGGATTGGTACGCAGACCATTGACATTTCAGGAGAAAACATGGATCGAGTTCATGGACGATCCATTAGCAGCACGTTCAATATCACCCACCCATATAGCCTAAAAAAACTACAAAGTAGACAATGATAAAAATGTACACATTTTACCCTGTTTCCTTCATTTAGGGTTACCAGATAAAAAGAAGAGCAATTTATAGCAAAAAATAAGGACATTTTTTTAAATTTTTTCCCATTGCGTCCCCCTCGTACCCCCAACCCTAACCCAAACCCCAAACCCCATGAAGGCAAGCGGTCTCCCTACCTTACCTACCACCCCTGAGAACCCCTCCCCCAAGTGTCTGGAACATATCCAGAGTTCGGCACCTAGCCGTGTATGGCCCTTAAGTGCTTTAATTATTTAGCTGTGCTATCTTATTTATTTTTTTAATTACTATGTTCATTTGCCGACTAAATGTGTCCAGTAGTTGCACATCTAAGCCGTCATTGGTTGGCTAATTCTTTCAAGAGTGCATCAGCTGCCGAAACTGAGCTCACGTTATGCATTTTGTTGTTGAACATTATTCTCAAGGATGCAGGAAATTTCAGCTGGGCAGTTGCGCCCAATTTTCGAAAATCTTCTAATCTTCTGCCTAACTCTCATTGCCTTTCAAGAGTAATTCTTGAGAGATCCGATCTTATTTGAAAGTTACAACCGCTTGCTGTTAAAGATTTTTGCTTAAGTGCTGATGTAAGAATTTGTTCTTTAAGAGCATATGTTTGAAAGTTAATTAAAATCTTTCTGGGTTTCGGCCTTGCAGGTTTCTTCTAAAAGGATCCCTATGTATTCGCTGGATATCTTTGGACAGTAGCTCTTCTGAGGATTTTTGATCCAGGGCTTCTTTTAACAGGGCAACAACGAATCTTTTAAGATCGCTTCCTTCCTTATCCTCCGGAACATTTAGAATTCAGAGATTATTTCTCCTTGCGTTTTTCTCCAAAGTCTCTAGGGATGTATTTCTTGTTGACGTACTCAGTATAAAAGTCAAACTAGGAATGTTGATGTGTATTTAAAAACAAGCAAAACAATGATAAGTGGGAGCAATTTGGTACATCTTTGTTGGTGGAAGGTCATTTTGAGTTGGGTACTAATCAACGTATTTGTAAATATTGGTAAAACAAATTAGAAGAGATCAAAATGCCAGCTAGCACAGTACATAACAACGTAGAATTGGTAGCTATTAATCCAGAAATGGCAGATTTAAATTCATATAGGCCAATTCATATTCAATCTGTGCACCCGTTTCAGGCTATAGTTTGTATGGAGCCTAAAACAGGTAAGCTGCCTCCAACAGATTTACAAAGATGTCTGAAAGGAAGAGTTGTGTACTTACCTTTAGATTTTAAGAAAAATATTGAAACTGTTGGTATAGAGAGACAGGAAAGTGAACCTGTAGGTATTCTAGTTAATGGTGTACCAACAAAGAGTCGGAAAATATGGCAAGAGTTAGTAGATGTCTCCAAACTTCAAAAGGATACATTATATCGAGTGGTTCCCAAACATTTTTGACCCGTGGTTCCCTTGACCCATTGGCCATTGACCGTGGCTTCCCACTTTTACTTCTGTTGGAGGGTGGGGGGGATGTAAGCCCGGCCTTGGGAGTACTTGCTTTTTTCTCCCTGAAATAATTAGGATGAAGCTGATAAAGGTATTATAATCATATACGCTGGGTGTTTCGTATTACTAAGTTGGCGCCTCTAATAAAATATTACTAGTTACACTTCTTTGCCCATGCCTTTTTTAGAGTCCCCTCTCAAACTTTTTTATCCTACTGACAGTGCTAGAAAGCTCCCCAATGCATGTAGGCCCCATTGACAAAGTGTTTCTGCGCTAGAAGAATATTTGAATTCACTTCTACCCATGTCATACGTGCCAACACACCTGTCCCAGCAGGGTGAATCACGATTTGTTATACCACATACAGCTTTTTCTTGCTTCCAAATGTTGGCATTATACTAGTCTAACAAAATTAATCACGGCACACAGTTTGGGAACCACTGTCTTATATAAAACAATTTTTATTATAAAACTGTAAATGTGGAAGAACAGTAAATATGTTTAGAAGATGAAACAGAAATTTCAACTGGCCAAATAGAAAAAGTGGACAATTCCAGGAGTGAAGAAATTCATAAACATTTTAGTATACATCCTCTATATTCAAAAGAAGTGATAGGAAACACTATTGAATTATTTCAAATGAAAAAAGTGAAGGGAACTCCCATGAGTGAATTGGAAAAAAGTTTAGAAACTCGTTGTTTTCCACAGCTCTTCCCCACTGGAAAAGGTGAATGATATGATGAACGACTAGTACAGATTCCAGCTTCAGAATACCGCTCGACAAGATTGTACTCAGAAGGTCCAAGATTTTGACAGTATTCCATATATATTTAATCTTCTGTTTGAAAGTGATTTGTCTGGACTTTTATATGTAGTGAACTACATATTAAGAACAGGAGTTCATCTTACACATGTTTCTGCAAAGGAATTCTTGGACAAAGTTCAACAAAGAGATAATCATTTAGAATCTCAGTTAATTAATTTGAAGGCGTGTCAACATGGTACCAATGAGTATTGGTATCATCATCACGGAGAACTTAAATGTATGTCAAGAAAGTTAGGTACCCCTGCGTGGTTTGTTACACTTAGCAGTGCTGAATATGTGTAGGACGATTTACTTGAATTTCTACAAAAAGCTAATTCAGATGTACAAAACATTGAATCGAAGACAGCTGGAGAACTGTGTTCCTTGGATTCTGTAAATGTGTGCAGATATTTCAATCATAGGTTTGAAGCTATGATGTCTTTTATCTGCAATAAAAATAATCCACCTCTTAGAGAAGTTAATGATTTCTTTTGGAGAAAGGAGTACCAAGCCAGAGGTTTTCCTCATATTCACATGCTATTATGGATCAAGAATGCACCTAAATTTGGCCTGATACTGATGAAACGGATTTGTCTTTCATCGAAGAGTATGTTACCTGTGCCGTTCCAAATAAAGGATTAGAAAACAGCTTGAGACAACAAGTTTTATGGTTTCAAAGTCATCGATGTGGAAAGTATTATTGATGAAAATACAAGTCAAAACACACATTTTATACAAAATGTCGTTTTGGATTCCCACATACATTAATATCAAAAGGAAGAGTTAATAGTTTTATGTCCGCTGTAAGGCATACTATAACTTGAAAATCTCCAAAGAATACATACAACTTAAAAAGAACTGAAGATTCAAAGTATATTAATGACTACAGTCCAGTGATTTTGACAATGGGGAATGCAAACGTGTATATTTAATATGTTGCAGATAATTCAATTGCTGTTGCTCGCTATGTTACGTCATATATAACTAAATCTGAAAAGACTGAGTTGAAAGAAATGTGGTAAGAAGTTTCAAGGGAAAAGAGTCTTAGCAAGAAATTGTACAACTTTAGCTTGAAAATCCTTTCCCACCGAGAGATTGAATCCTATGAATGTTCGGATCGGTTGAGCTCTGCCAGTTTATATTCAAAGTCAAGAGGAATCATTTGGATAAGTCTAGGTCTTGCCACCACATGAAATAGAGTGTGGAAATCTGTATAAGAAATTGAATACTTAGCATTAAATGAACCAGAAAGTACAGATATTGTTAAAACTAACATGTTGCATACATACTATCCCAAAAGGAGCCCACATTTGGCAAACCGATGTCTTTATGAGGTACTGCAACATTACAGCTGTAAGAGAAATGTTGCACAAACTATAAATGAAGAAAGAGATGCAGTAATTGGATGTGACGGATGTTTGGTAAAACATGCCAAAGGCAATCTTATTAACCACAGAAAACTCAGTTGCGAAACTCCAGATAAAAGGGATTTTTTCTACTTAGCACTTCTGCAACTGTTCAAGCCTTGGCACAGTGAAATGGATTTGCTTGGATGTTTCGACTGCTATGAAGATTTTTTTAATGCAACTAAAGATAGTATTCAATGCAACATTTTCCAAACTTATCTCCAAATGTTAAATGATGAGATTGAACAAGAAACTACTGTTGCAGTTGAAATAGCTAGAGACAGTTCTCAAGATAGTCAAAGTTCTGCTCCACTAATTCAAGGTCCATTAGGACAACCAATTATTGAAAATGAAGCCATGAATGAAGTAGAAACGGCAATGCAACAAGCACAACAGGATATTATCCAGTTGGGAAAGTTGGAAGAAGAACTAAATATTGAACAAAAAGAAATATATCAGCAAGTGACAGAACAGATGTAGCAGGGTTTACTGTATGAAAAAAAAGAATGCCAATGCACATCATTTAAACCTATTCTAATGTAAATCAGTGGTAAAGCTGGAATAGGAAAGTGTTTCCTAATTAAACTACACAAAACAACTGAATCACATTTATCTTGTGTTGTAACAGCTCCAGCTGGATTAGCAGCACACAACATTAATGGGATTACTTTACATAGATTACTTATGCTACCAGTTGTGCATGAAAATAAATTGGAAGGTCAGAAGCTATATGGAGAAGCTTTCTATGAAGTTTCAAAAGTACTGAAGGAAATTAAACTTCTAATCATTGATGAGGTGAGCATGGTCTCAAACATAATGCTTGCTTTTGTACATTTGAGAATGCAACATATTTTAAAAACATTATGATGTTCAGTTTGGAGAAAAACATGTAATTGTATTTGGCGATCTACTACAACTTACTCCTGCAAAAGGGCACCCGGTTTTAAAAACACTTGTCCATGAAGATACTAAGAAATGCTTGGGAAGTATTGGAAATGTGAATATATGGTTACATTTTGAATATCAAAGAACTTATTAAGAATTTACGACAAGCAAGTGAATGAAGATTATGGAAATATTCTTAAAGATGTAAGAGTTGGTGTTTTGACGAAACATGGTAAACAAGCTTTGCAAATTCAGCTACTAAGGAACTTGTTTACAAACAAAGACAAAGCACCTGTAATAATGTACAAAAGAATTGGAGAAAAGAAGTCAATAGTTTGCCTAATGCCAACACTGCAAGAGTGTTCTACATTCAATCAATATCTTTTGAAACTGGAAAAACAACCAATGGTGAAAATGGAATGTATTGATAAAATGGAACACCAAGGATTGACTATTTTTCTCCTCCAGAGAAATTGCAGTGAAAATTGGAATCTTTGGAAAAGTGTGTATCTAAGACTGCAGGTTAAGAAAAGACTTTACATGAATGTATTAACTGTCGGGTAATTTTATGGCGTAATATGGATGTAGAAAAATATTTAGTAAATGGGGCAATAGGAAAAGTTGTTGATTTTGTAAATTTTCAGAACAGAGATGGAATTTAATTTTTGAAGATTAAATTTGATCAGATTGAAGAGGTAAAACAGATTGGGTGTTGTGCTGTATGTTTGTTGCTTGTAAAAGACTTGTATGTTCGTCAAAAACAGTTTCCTTTCTCTTTAGCATATACAGTAACTATTCATAAGTCTCAAGGTTTAAGTGTAGCCAGTGCTTTGGTAAACAATGCAAGTACAGTGTTTAAAGAGAGAATGGCATATGTTGCATTGTCTCAAGTGAGAACATTATCTGGTTTGTATTTGATTGATTTTGATGAGAAAAAGATTAGTACTGATGCAAATTGTGTAAGAGAGTACAATCATTTAAGAAGAATTTATGCTCCTAACTTAGGTGAGTATCCCATATTTGAGAAAAATGTAATGTGTCCAAATCGGAAATATGACAAGCATTTTACTGAAATTCAAATAAAGAAAACAATTGAAGAGAATCATGAAGGTCCAAAGAAAAAGACAATGGACACTGTTGATGACATTGTAGGATACCAGTTAGAAAATACTTCAGGTATCAACTGCTATGCTAATGTAATTGTGAATGCTGTGTTTTAACTACAAGATCTTCATCATGAAATTATGGAAATTCGTTAAAAAAGATTCTGTTCTTTACTACATTATGTATTTCAAAAGCTGTTAACTGACAGAAGTAAAATCCATACTGCTTCTGGCATTTGGCATCTTCTGGATATATGTACTAGTTCTTCGCAATTTACACTCAATATACAACAAGATGCACAAGAATTTCTAATCCTTATGCTTGGTGTTTTGGAAGATGAAGGAATAGAAATTGAAAGTGTCTTTGGACAAAGTTACAGATGGGATCATAAATGTGAAATGTGCTCATTTTTTTCTACCACTGAAATAGACACTGAACGATTCATATACTTGACAATACCAGATTCAAAATCAGTATCTTTTCACAAATTAGTAAAAACAGCTAATCAAGATATGAAATGTTCCCATTGTAAATCCGAAATGTTGTCAACATTATATATAGAAAGATTTGGAAAATATGTAGTTTTAATGCTACAACCTTGTAGAGCAAATGGAAGAAAATTGAAAACTAAAATTAAAAGTTTTGTGGCAAGTCAAGTATCAATTTCAGGAAGAACTTTTAAAGCAGTGGCTGTTATTTTCCATGATGGACCTACTACAACATCTGGACACTGTACTGTGTGGTTAAAGTGCAACAAAGGATGGACACATTGCAATGATTCCCATTTGGAATTCTAATCTAGATTGCCTTATGAATTACAAAATTCATATCTGATAATTCTGATGCCAAAGTTTTGAATACATCATTCGGCCTATTGGGAAGATGTGAACACGAATTAATGAGTTTTTTTTGGATATTTTCAATGCAACAGTTTCAGAAACATTATTCGGCCTATTGGGAAGATGTGAATAGTTAGTCTATGGATTGTTGTTTGTGCTAATTGATATTGTATTTGGAAAATTGTGTTTAGAAACAAAAAGTTTATATATTTGTTGTCTATGTTATACGAGATGTAAATGAGAGTGTACATTTTACAAACGTATTTGAGAGAAATAAAAGACTTAATGTAGTTGAAAAATATAATTAAGAAACTGTAGATAGGTAAACACATAGCTACACATATTCTAAATAATCCTCAATGCTGATTTTTTTTGTTTACAATCTCGTTGACTCTTTTTTCCCCACTGTTGTATGATGATGCTACATTAAAATCACTGTGTATGGTGAAATTGAGTAGATTCTGAGAGCAGCAAAAAAGGGGAACTGAAAATGTTACGTAATTCTGAAATTAGGTTGTGTTCTTAAAAGTATAATATTAGATTCAATTACACTTTTTCTTCTTTTTTTACAGAAGGTAATGGTGAAGTTTGAAAAGATTTTTATTTTAGTTTACAACAAAACTTTTTGTATCTACATTAGTAAAAAAAAAGGTAAGAACAAATAATGTAATATGCATGATAACATGAAATAATGTTTAGAGGCCATCTTACTACACTCATCAATTCCCTCAAACTCTACCCATGCACTCATCCATGCACCCTAGGCACTACACCCTCACTCATTCAATTTACTGAGGCACTACCCTTGTACTGCTACAATCACCCAGGCACTACCCTTGCACTTATATAATAACTCAGGCACTACTGTTGCACACATGAATTTACCTAGGCCCTACTCATTAGGGGTGGGCGGAATTTGCGAAATTCACTTTCGCAAATTATCGCGAAAATGTCACAAATCTCCGCAAACACACGGAAATATCGCGAAGATGCGGAATTTTGTTTCCCGCCCGTTCGGGATATTTTTTGCATGGTTGCGGGTCGTCAACTTACCTCTGCGGTTGCTCGCGGGCGTGGCCATCTTGTTTTCAGTTGTCTCGCGGTGCATGATCGCGAGAAGAAAGACTTGATCGCGCGACGCATGATGTCACTGCGGACGCGAACTGTCGCGAGAGGGCGCAAATGGCTAAAACAATACAACATTTCATGGAGAACGCGACCGGATCGGGAAAACTTGTCGGCGAACGCGGGGATTCAGGTAAGGCGATCGCGCGTGCGCGAGAATGTATTATTTTACAGCGCGAGCAAGAAACAAATTATCGCAAAGCTGCGGAATGCGGAAATTTTGACATTTCCGCGCTCTCCGCGGAATGCGAAAATGCCAAATTTTTGCAATTTCCGCGAACGGAACGAAATTTTCGCCCAGGCCTACTACTCATGCACTCATCTATGCATTCAGGCACTATTCATTCTCCTATCCATGCACTCAAGCTCTAATTCGGGACTCATGCAATCAGTCAGTCACTATCCGTCCTTTCCTCCAATTACCTAGCCACTAACCTAGAATTCATACAATCACCCAGGCACTGCCCATGCACTCATCCTTGCATTAAGGTACCGCCCATGCACTCATGCAATACCCAGGCACCACCCTTGTACTTCTCCAATCACCCAGGCACTACTCATGCACTCATCCATGCACTGAGGCACTATGTATGCACTCCTTCAATCAGGCAGGCACTACCCCTGCACTCATGCAATCACTCAGGCACTACCTATACACTCCTTCAATGACCCAGGCACTACCCCTGCACTCCTGAAATCGCCCAGGTACTACCCATGCATGCCTCTAATTACCCAGCCACTACCCATGCACTCATAAAATCACACAGGCACCACACATGCACTCATGCAATCACCCAGGCACTACCCTTGCACTCCTCATATCACCCCGGCTCTACTCATGCACTCCTCCATGTACCCAGGCACTACCCATGCACTCATCCAATCACCAAGGCACTACCCATGCACTCATGCAATCACTCAGGCCCTACTTATGCACTCATTCATACACTCAGGAACTACCTCTGCACTCATACAATCACTCAGGCAGTACACTTGCACTCCTCCAATCACCCACGCATTACCCATACACTCATACAATCACCCAGGCATTACCCATGCACTCCTCCAAACACACAGGGACTAGCCATGCATGCATGTAATCACCCAAGCACCACTCATGCAGTCCTCCAATCATGCAGGCACTACCGCTGCACTCATGCAATCACTCAGGCACTACCCATGCATTCATCCATGTACTCAGGCACTACCCATGCACTCATGCATTCACTTGGGCAGTACACATGCACTCCTCCAATCACCCAGGCACTAACCAGGAACTCCTCCAATCTCTCAGGTACTACCTATGCACTCATGCAATGACCCAGGCACTACCCTTGCACTCCTCCAATCACCCAGTGACGATCCATGCACTCATTCATGCACCGAGACACTATGTATGTACTCCTTTAATGAGCCAGGCACTACCCCTGCACTCTTGCAATCACCCAGGCACTACACATGCACTCCTCTAATCACCCAGCCACTACCCCTGCACTCATGCAATCACCCAGGCACTACACATGCACTCCTCTAATCACCCAGCCACTACCCCTGCACTGATGCTATCACCCAAACACCTCCCATGCAGTCCTCCACTCATGCAAGCACTACCCCTGCACACATTAAATCACCCAGTTACTACCCATGTACTCCTCCAATCACCCAGGCACTACCCATGCACTCATTCAATCATCCAAGCAATACCCATACACTCAGGCAGTACCCCTGCACTCATGCAATCACCCAGGTACTACCCATGCACTCCTCATATCACCTCAGCACTACTCATGCACTCCTCCATGTACCCAGGCACTACCCATGCACTTATCCAATCACCAAGGCACTACCCATGCACTCATGCAATCACTCAGGCACTACTTATGCACTCATCCATATTCTCAGGCACTACCCCTGCACTCATGCAATCACTCAGGCAGTACACTTGCACTCCTCTAAACACACAGGCACTAGCCATGCATGCATTCATTCACCCAAGCACCACCCATGCAGTCCTCCAATCATGCTGGCCCTACCCCTGCACTCATGCAATCACTCAGGCACTACCCATGCATTCCTCCATGTACTCAGGCACTACCCATGCACTCATGCATTCACTTAGGCAGTACACATCCACTTCTCCAATCACCCAGGCACTAACCAGGAACTCCTCCAATCCCTCAGGTACTACCTATGCACTCATGCAATGACCCAGGCACTACCCTTGCACTCCTCCAATCACCAAGGGACTACCCATGCAATCATTCATGTATTGAGGCACTATGTATGCACTCCATAAACCACCAAGGTACTACCTCTGCACTTATACAATCACTCTGACACTACCCATGCCCTCCTTCAATAACTCAGGCAGTACCCATGCACTCATCTATGCACCCAGCCACTACACATACACTCCTCCAATCACATAAGCACTACCCATGCACTCATCCATTCACTCAGGCACTACTCCTGCACTGATGAAATCACCCAGACACTACCCATGCACTCATTTATTCACCCAGGTACTACTCCTGCACTCATGCAATCACCCAGGTACTACTGACATACTCCTTCAATCACCCAGGCACTACCCATGCACTCCTCCATGCACCCAGCCACTACTCATGCACTCTTCCAATCACCCTGACACTACCCATGCACTCATCCAATAACAAAGGCAGTATCCCTGCACTCATGCAATCACCCAGGTTCTACCCATGCACTCCTTCAATCACTTTGGCTCTACCCATGCACTCCTCCAATCACACATGCATTACCCCTGCACTAATGCAAATACCCAGGTACTACCCATGCACTCCTACAATCACCCAGGCACTTCTCATGCACTCATGCAATCACCCAGGCACTACTCATGTACTCTCCAAATCACCCAGGCACAACCCATGCACTTATGCAATCACTCAGGCACTAACCATGCACTCATCCATGCACTCAGGCACTACCCCTGCACTCTTGCAATCACTCAGGCAATACACATGCACTCCTCCAATCACCCAGGCACCACCCATGCACTCATACAATCACTCATGCACTACCCATGCACTCCTACATATATTACACTTGCCGCAATTCATACAACACATAGAAGTTTTTCTATTTTAAACCAAATAGGCAGTTCTAACCAGAACCATTTTTTTCTTTTAAAGTTTTTTTAACTCTTTTTGTATTTTTTTTGTGTTTTGAAAAAAAAATGAAAAAATCAACAGAATGAACTGAGAAAACGTTCTCAAACATTTAAAAAGAAACAAACAAAAAACAGTGGCTTTTTGTAGCAACCACAACAGCATCCACGGATTGCTCTCCATAACAAAGAACTTTTTTGCATTTAATGCACAGCTGCTCATGTACAGTAAACTCAGGTATTATTTGGGCTATTTGGGTTGTTTTTGAAGAACTTGATGAGGTGCTAGGCCCTGCGTCTTGATCATCTTGAAAAGTTTGTGTTTGTAGCTATGCGACAATGTTGCTCTCACGCAAGATGACATGGATGCATTGTCTGCAGGTGTTTTAGCATAGATGAAGTGTCAAAGGAGTATTTTTTTCCAGATCCATGAGAGAGGACCTTTTCACAGATAGTGCACTTCACCTTGTGTGCATTTACCATTTTTTCACCTGCTGATATTGAAAAAAAAGCCCACACAATGCTTTCGTATCGCTCTTTCACAGGTTCTTTCAAATCTTCTTCTTCTCCAGGAATCTCCACTGGTGCAACTGAAGACGCGGTTTTTTAGTGAAGTGAAAACAAACACCAAAGAAATGCTACAAAGAGCCGAAAACACAAGAGCTGTGTCTCTGAAGATGTTATTGGAAGAATGAAAAATTTGGGTTGAGTCCTGCAAGTTCTAGAATAAAAAGCTTCTTAACCAATTAGATGCTTTCTTTTAAAGTCACATGGGATTTGCGCACCCAGCGCGCAACTAGCACGCACCAGACGTGATTCCCGAAAAATATATTTAACAATTATATATCTTTATTCCAGTTACAAATATACGATATTGACAATTGTGAATACTAATCTCTTGGTATAATATATATAATAAAGTTGTATACATATACTTTTAAAACTGAATACCTTGCGCTGGATTCGCGTACCTGACGCAACCCCGGAAATACGTATGTGACGTTACGGGGGGCCGCCGTGTCTCCCATAACTTCATTATAAGACGTTCAACATCCATATTATTTATGTAAATATTAGTTTTATAAGTCTTTCTATGAAGCATATACGATTGATTTAATACATTTATAGTATATATCATGTATTTAAAATAAAAAAAGAAAGAAAAATGAGAACCGCGCACCCTTCGCATACCGTACGTGTATCGTGCATGACTTAACCAATATGGCGGAAAAATTCTTGGATTCACGCACCCACCGTGACTGGAACACAATTGGTACACGAATTACAAAAAAAAAGTAAATGCATATTTTGAAAAAGGATATAACATCACATTATTTTTATAAGAGCTTACACATGTAGAAAAAGCATTTTTTGGAAATTATTGTTAAGAATAAGCATTTAAAAAACCTTTCTAATTCACTGAAAAAAACATAGGTTTCAGGGGCATTATAGTTAGAAATTAGCATTTAAAAACTTTTGATATTCACTGAAAAAACCAAAGATTTTAGGGTTTTTATAGTTAGAAATTAGCATTTAAAAAACCTTTGAAATTCATTGAAAAAAAACTACAGGTTTCAGGGAAGTTATAGTTAGAAATTAGCATTTAAAAAACCTTTGAAATTCACCTAAAACACCACAGGTTTCAGGGACGTTATAGTTAGTTGGACATTTCACTTATACAAAACAGAGAAATTCGGCCATTATACTTAGTTGATCTAACTATAACTCGCGCCCTCGCAATGCACTGCTGATAGCATTACAAATTACATCACTCATGACATGGTCCGTGACATCACTGATGATATCTCAAAAGACATCAATGATGACAGAACTAACCTTTGCATTGCAAGCATTCTGTTTATAGTTGTAAACAGCATGCAAGCAATGCAAGGATTGGTTGGGTAGATGAACCCTGAATTCCAAAGAGACCAGAGGGCTGTGCTATGTGCCCACTGCATGAGTTTTTGTGATACTTTCCAGATGCCCTGATCCTATGCTATATGCATGATGAAACAGAACTGTGGCCTCGGTCGAGCAATAAAACAAATAGCTGGCACATTTGAGTAATACAGTTGGAGGCTCACAATGGGCTCACAGTGGGGGCTGGTGAAGTGGCGATGCGCTAATGCCCAATGGAGGAGCTGCCCTGGATGAATGCCAAGAGCGGCTAAAATCACCTTTTATTATGAAGGGATGCTGACAAGCCTTAGAAGCTGTGAAATTTGCCCTAGTGGTGACGAGCTGAAAATGACAAAAAGTGGTGCGATTTCAAGGAAATGTCTTTCCTGCACCGTACTAAATTACCCACCCAACTATGATTATCTATCTGACAAAGTTTGCTGTAGTCTTGTACTATTGTCAGATGTTGCCTTTTTGTTACTGCTTTTATGTTACTCACCTTTGTTTGTCAAAAGAACCACATTCTAAACTCTTCATGTACTTCCTTGAAATTAGTGAGCTAATCCCTACCAGCTCAGTCATATTTGTGGCATTAAGATTACATTTGCTGTTTTTATCAGATGTACACAAATATTAACATTTTTTATCTAAATATTGTTATTACTTTGTATGTAGGAAATGTTGTTGTTTTAAAAATAGGCTGTCCGTGTTTTGGTTGAAACATATAATAACTGATAAAAACCCCACCAAGAGGGCTATAGCCCTCACCGGTGTAAATATATAAACACTGAAAAAACACCGGCACAACCACAAAATAAATGTCATTCAAAGAAAGGAAAAGGAGAGTGAAAGAGTCATTTCTTTTCTTCCTGAGGGGCCCAATACAATGTAACTTTGTTATACAAGGTAGCAGCAAGAAAGACTGGGCTAACATTATATTGCTTGAGTTTTGTTGTTTAGGGATGTCACTAAAATATTGTTTCTTCTTCCTTTTGATTTTTTCAGTTTTGTGGTCTTTGGTCTAAAGTTGTAGGATTTAGAAGCATGTTTTAGGTCTTGTTTAATTGTTTTATAAACTGTATAGAATCAGGAAATATCAAAATCATATTTGATATTTTGACTACGTTCGATTCTTCCACTGATAGGTAAAATGGCTGGTTTCATAAGAATCTTTCCCAATATTTGCCATCACATTTACCCACAGAGAATGGGTAAACACCCTTGATACATCAACCCCCAGTTTCTAGTGAGTCAGTATTGATACTAGGTGAATTGCCAACAACCCAGGCTTTAAACATTCAATGCAAGGTATAGTGACAAGTTGTATGTGAAAAGAGGGCTATCACCAAGCATCTGGGATAGTGGTGAAAACATGACACCAGACTTTTGGAAAACATGGAACGCAGTGTGACTTGAAATGCTGCTGCAAAAAGTTTTTTTCATCAAGTTCAACAAAGATTGGAGTGATATTGTTTGCATTTGCAGTAATTCAGCTATGAATATGAAAAAGTTGTTTGCTGACCTGTCAAAACTGATACCTGAGCTGAAGTGCCTCCTTGTAAGAGATACTTGCCACTTGTTAGATGGTATTCTGAAAGCATCCTTACAATCTTCAAAGTTAATGAAGGATGCTTTTGACTTTCTAGTCCATTTTGATGCACTGTTTTTTTATGTGCAGGAACTAAAACCCAAATATTTCTCATTTTGTGGTTTGTGTGGCATCAAAGAAAGAGTCATCCCAACTTTGTCACTCTCACTTAGCTGATGGTTCTCAGTCCAAGGGAAGAAGCTGTGAATGCTATGTTATCCATGTGGCAACCGTTTACAGACTTTTGATGAGTAATGATGCCAAAGGCAAGAAATGTGAGGATCTTTGGTCACATATTGATAGTGATGTGAAAAGAAAAGAAAACTCTACTGCATTCTTGGATTTTTACAGGAGAACGTAACTGCTGTAGTGGACATAATAAAGCAATTAGAGTCTGAAAACACTCTTGTCTGCCTGTTCAGCATAATTGGTGTAAATGTGAAACATCTCCTTGAGAGTAGGCTGGGCGACACCTTTAGTGAACTTGGTACTGCAACATGTTCCATATTAGAGTGCTTGCCACTAGGTAAGCAAAGCAATGTTCAAGAGAAATTCAGGAGCTTTTATTTTACAATGTATGAGAAATGGCTTGCAATTGGCTTGCAATGATGCATAGAAATGTCCCTTCACCAACCATGGCATTTGAAGTCAATCAAACCTCACTGTGGTACTCTGTACAAGTTCTAAATCCCTTCCGTAAAGGGAATCTTCTCCGCAGTTTCAAACCTGCTGCTTCATTTTTGACTGCTTCAATAACTCTGAGGGCATAAGCGCCCAGTTTAACGCAAATGTTGAAGAACCTGCCCAGAGAATCGCAATCTTCAAGTGCACCAGTATTGGCATGGAAAGCTTTGTCAGTGGCCTGAGTTAGCAAATTATGTACTGACTGTTTTGGCATTGCCTGTCTCAAGTGCCAATGTTGAGAGGGCCTTTTCAAAGAAAAAAGTTTAAATGAGAAGGAAAGAGCGAGTGTACATGACTAAAGACTCACTGAAGAAGTATTGTATGGTGTACTACAATAAGTTTGATTTGCAAAAATGTATTTGGACCTTGTATACACTGTCTATATACTATGCACTGTCAGTGCAGAAAGAAAGCAATAATAAAACCAAAACGTTCCATAAAAACCGGAAAAACACTATTTCTGTTGTTTTTAATGGCGTGAAAATGTGTAACCACTGGTAACCACTGTTTTTCTAAGGTATTTAAATCACTTGAAAACACTGAAAAAACCCTACCAGAATTTACCAAAAATAGAAACTGAAAACAGGAAAGCCTATTTATAAATGTTATGATGTTGCATGAGGCTTTTAACTGTTAGATACTGTGACAACAGGACCACCTTGCATGCTCGTATAGCTTTGATCTTGGAAATTGTGACTGTTTTTTTTCTATTGTATGATTTTATTTAATCAATAAAAACTTAAGTTCTCACTCGTAAATGTAGTTATTATATAAATATGAGAAGTATAGTACAGAATATCATAGTCAGAATATTTTCTAACATAAATATCAAGTCCTAAATTTTCTTTACATAATCACCACATTGGAGGCAATTATAGAAAATCTACACCCTTTGGAGGATTATTTTTTTGTATGCTATATTCAAGACACAATATTTATGTCACAATATTTCTGTCCGAATATAAGATATTATTTCAAGAAATGTGTAACCCTCAACTGTTTTGAAATTCATACTTATTGCAACTATTATAAGGATGTTGTACTGAACCTAGACTCACTCCCCACATTTGAGGTAAACATTGACTGCTTGCTCAAGTCCTTTCCCAGTAGCAAGAATGTTTTTTAGGATCCAACTTCTGTCGCGCACCTGGGCATTTGAGCTTTCTTTACCACTGGACCTGGCCATTTGATATAGCTCAGTGGCCCCTGTGACTTCATACTCCTGTGAACCCTGCCTGACAATCGTTGTAGGTTTTTATTTTACAAATATGTCCGTAACAGAGCAACATCACTTGTTGAATCACAAGAGAGCGTTATGAGAAGTAAATTAAGATGTAAAGACTTACTTGCCACTAAACTGTTATGAAAGGCACTGCAATGGCCCTCAGCAGGTCAACGTTGCCTCCATTAACTTCACTGGCCTCCAGATGCCAAAGTCTTAACACAGAGAGCATCCGACTAGACTTTTACATCTAATGAGACTCATAAAAATCTAGAAGATCCAACTTTTCAGAATACACCACTCATACTAATTGACACTTATCCACTTATGCTAATGTAGTTTTCGGCATTATTTTTGTTGTTAACTGTTTTTAAAGCACTCCGCTAACTACAAAGCAAGATTAGATTTATAAAAAGTTTACCTAATGTGTCTCTAGCTATGAAAGCAGAAAGACGTTGAGGGTTGGAAAGATCAATCTCTTTATATCTCATGTGAATTTATGAACAGTGATTGGAATCGGAATCAATTTGTATTTTGAGGTCATTATAATACCAGAGCCACACATTAGTTCCTTTGGTACAAATATGAGGAACAGTTTATTATTAGTCAACAAAGACAAAATAAATCAATCATATTAAGGCCCGGGGAGGTAACATATTCGGAGTTTGAAAAAACTCAACTATTTTGCTCCGTTTCAAGTCCATTTGAAATCAATAAGATAGGTCTAATTGGGGAATTGATAACTAGAATGAGTGATGCTTTCTGAGGTGAACCACATTCAGTTGCTATGATTGCAAGGGATTTAACTTACTTGATTTGTAATTATAAGTGCTGCATTTAAAACCTAACACTGTAAAATGATTATACAAATAATGTTAGCTTCAAAACATACCCTGTTCAGGGGTAATTTTAGAAAACATATTTGAATGAATAAATTGCCTTGAAATGTTTTACTCATACCTGGGAACACAAATATGTGTGTTGGATAAATGCAACAGAGATGGAGCACTGAGACCCATTCATTTCTATTACAATGACCAGTAATCTTGTTTGATTTGACCGTGACTCGCTATCTCATGAAAATTAACCTAAAAATATAGGATTTACTTTAAGACCAAAAATCTGATCTATACCTCACAGTATGGTATTCTTATGTATCATTTTAAAACTAGGCAATACCGTTCGACTCAATGTAGATCTAAAACACATTGAATTGTAATATTTACAAATTTTTATTATGTTGATTTTTTCTACGGTTCACAAGTGATTTGCACAAGGTTTCTCCTGTCTTTAGTGGAAAAGTGAGGCAAAATAAATAACTCACAATCTGATGGAATGAAGCGTTCTGCAGATCAGGTACCAGCGGCTAAAATGAATTCAAACAGTCCACACATCACTTGTAAGTTTTTCTCTTGATGTGACAATGGGGCATTACATGGGAGTGAGAAAGATGTCATATGAGTTAAACTGGTTGTGAGCAGGGTGAGATAACAGGCCACTCAACGCTTGACACAGTTGCTTTAGTAAAATTATAAGACAAACCACATGCACCCAGGGTTCTAGACCATTTTCTTTATGTTATTTCTTCTGCAGTTTTTCGTACAACAATGGAAAGTATCATGGGGTAGCCTCAGATCACTTTAGTGTGAAGAAGGAAGGGAGGCACAGAGAAGGGATGTAACGAGGTAGAGCAGACGAGGACTGGCACTTGAATGAAAATAGCTAGATTTTGAGGTTTTTTGTTTTACAGAAAAAATAATGCTTAGTAATAATACGAAGGTCCAATGTAAATGAGATCTAAGGAATACAGAAGAGCGTAGGTCCATAATTGCATTCATGATCCTAACAACCTGAAGGAGGTTATCAGAGGTGGCCGTAATGGTCTAGAGGGCACAAAGAGAGTAAACATGTGCTGAAGGATCAAGTTTATAAATTGCACGATGGGACAAACACAGCCCTATCACAACACAGTGTTTAGTAACTGGTAGCCTGTAAGGAGCAGGAAGATGCTGCGAAATTGAAGAATGTGGAGTATGACTCAAAAACAATGGGTCAGCAGTATTTTCAGCAGTTTG
Source organism: Triturus cristatus (assembly GCF_964204655.1). Taxonomy (NCBI): domain Eukaryota; kingdom Metazoa; phylum Chordata; class Amphibia; order Caudata; family Salamandridae; genus Triturus; species Triturus cristatus. The sequence continues at coordinate 354,475,830 of NC_140590.1, forward strand.
CAATCACTGATTTGAGTAAACCTGAAGACCAAAGACATACGTAAAAAGTGTGAAAGAAATGCAAGAGAGGTAATGTACATATTAAAAAGCAGAGGGCTAAGGAGGAACTTTCCAGGAAAGAAACCCAAGAAAGGGGCGCCAGGGAAGGATATGAATGGCTTGGTTTCTATCAGAGAAGAATGATTTGAAAAATGTTAAGGTATTGCTATAGATGACAGCTTGAAACATGCAGTGGAGAAGCCATCATGAGTACTGTGTCAAAAACAGAATTAAGGTCATCCAGTAATGTAAGCAAATCAGTTTTCATCAAGTGAAGTGGGTAGTGTAGGAAACTGGGTTCATGTTGCAGTAGTCCCACCACTTTTGCCTCATATTTGATGCAAATTTGACTGAGGTGCGCTGTTACTGCTACACGAGTGTAATGATGCTTTCACTAGTGTTTCTTCTATGTTCATTACCATGCCAAACAATGCTTGTTCTACAGCATAATTCTGAAGTGGCATGCACATACAATAACATGTTTGTGATTGAATGTATGGCTCGTGGGGCAGTTTCCCCTGAACGTGTTCAGAATGCAACTGCATGCAGATGTACTCTGATCTTCGTTGAGGAAGGATGCACTCCCGTGCTTTTCGCGGAATCCTTAGAATAAAGCATAATTCCACAAATCAACAGCACTCCTTTTGGATTATTTAGATCAGCGCCATCTTTACATCTGGTAATAAGCATTTCTGGGCGGATTTGCATCAATTTCCTGTACTTCAAACAAAATGAACTTTATCTGAACTCGGCCACGGACGTTACCTACAGTCACCGAATCATAGATTTCTTCCTTGCTTCACATGTCGTACCATCGTCTGATTGCCAGGAGCACCTTTTTTTTCACCCAACCTGGTTTGCTTCACAGGTCGCTTTCTCATGGAAATAAGCTGTAGCATGTTTCGTCCGTCTATGTTTTTTAAAATAACGCGGAACGCTGGTGCATGTGACATCACGCTTTGCACATCAAGACAGCCATCTTAAACTGGTTGGAGCCATTTATTTTTCTACGTCCATTTCAACTTTGCCTTATTTTCTCATCCCGGCAGCCATTTTGGGATCGGCTCATATTAAGTTAGTAGATTTCAGCAGTAGCTTGTTCACGGAACATGCAGATTATCAGGTGAGACAACGATCATTGCCCAGTTACATATTCCTTGTTTTTATTTTCTGTTGGCAACATCAACCCTAAGAATTCAGGTTTCTACTGGGAATTACTGGTGAGATTTACATCTTATATCTATTTTAACTTTGATGTACAAGATATGGTTTCAAATCAACAGGTTTCACAGGTAATTCACTTCTTACCTTCTCCTGGGAAACCAAAAACTCTATGGAAAAACTGGTTTTGTTTCTTTGAGAATTACCTGGTGGCTATTGATGTGGAGGAATACTCTCCTAGAAGGAAACTGGCAATTCTTTTTATTTACTTAGGCACTGAGGGTCAACAGATTTATGATAATCTGTCAGTAGCTATACTACCAGCAGGTGATGGAGATGGATGGAATGTATACACATACGCTGTACAAAGACTCAACAAGAAACTCTTAGACAAACCATGTGTCATTCTTGAAAGATCTAACTTTATGAAAAGAAAGCAAGACCCTTATGAATGTATATTTTGCATTAGGGAATTTAGCAGCGAACTGTAACTTTGGTTCTGCTTTGGATACTTACCTAAGAGATCAGTTTGTATATAGGTGCTACTACAAAAAAAATTCAAGAACAAATCTTGAGCTGTAGAGACCCGTCACTTGCAGAAGTCTTTGATATGGCAAAGAATATTGAGAGAGCCATAATCTCTTCAAAATATATCTCAGTTGACAATGCTTCCTCAATTAATCTAGTTCATGAGGATTCCTCAATTTATGCAGTATCGTATAAAAACAAAGGATTTAAAGCTTTTCAAAGAAAACCAATTGCTATATGTTTTAGATGTGGATCTAGGTCACATCTAGGTAACAGCCCAATATGTCCAGCTTTAGGTAAAAGATGCGTGAAATCCAATAAGACTGGTCACGTCCAGTCGGTTTTTAGATGTAAAAGAGTGATTCAGGTCAGCAATGTACAAACTCATGATTGTAATGAGTCAAAATTTCCTGAACATAGAGTCCCTTTACAAAATGTCTTACAAAGATTGATATTGACTGTTGATGCTGATGTTTCTAACCTTCATTGTCAGAAAGCTAAAGGTCCATTTTGTCAAGTCTCTGTAGGTGATATTGAACTTAACATGATGGCAGACTCTGGAGCACCAATGACAATAGTTTCTGATCATTTATATACAAAACACTGGGCTTCATGTGTCACTCTTGAGGACACTGATATCATTCTAAAAGTTTATGGTGATAATGAAATGGACATGCTAGGTTTCTTCTTTGAGAATATAACTTGTTTAAGAAGAAAACCATACATCAAAGGTTATGTAGCCATTAAAGGTAAAAACATTGTAGGTGGGCAAGATCTGGCCAAGAAGGGATTTATATTGGTACCTGGCTCTGATAATCCCATGCAGCTGAACAATGTAAGTATATCTTTGGTATCAGAGAGGAGGATGAAGATGTTCAAAATATAAATGAATTGCCTGAAGATTTTGGTAGTACCTTAGGAAAAATAACCACATTTGAACACTTGATTAAATTGAAATCAAATGCTATTCGCTTTTCCCACAAGCCCAGGTCAATACTGTGGAGTGTGAGAGAAAAAATTACTTGATAAGTTGGAATGTGAAGTCATTATTCAGTCTACTGACTCATCAGAATGGGTCAGTCCCATAGTAGTAGTTTGAAAAAGGGGTGGAGACATTTGTTTTCGTGGTGACTTACGCACACAAAACAAAAATATTTTTGGAGATTGGCACCTTCTTCCCAAAATCCAGGACTTGCTAACAGGCATCAGTGACTCCAATGTTTACACTCTTTTAGAATTATGATCAACATACAATCAGATTCCCTTGTCACCTCTATCTACAGAGTTAACCACCTTTATAACTCCTTTTTGGACTTACAAATTCTTGAGATTACCTTTTGGGTTGGTTTCAGTGGCCAATGCATTTCAGAAGTTCATGGACCATATACTTGGGGGAATTGATGATGCACAGGCATACCAGAATGATGTGTTGGTTTTTCCTAGACTAAAACAGAACATATGAGAACTCTTAAAAAGGTTTTGAATATATTTAATAGATGGTGGTGTCACCCTGGGTAGAGGGAAATGTAAGTATTTTGCACAATCCCTTGATTCCCTAAGTAAAATTATTTCTGCTTCAGGTATTAGACCTAAATTGTCTTTAACACAAGCTATTTCACAACTTCCCAACCCCAAAGATAAAGATTCTTTAAGTCATTTCTAGGTATGACAGAATATTAATCAGGATTTTTTCCAGGATATGCATATGTTGTTCAACCTGTAAGTGCTTTATTTAAAAAGAATTCCAGTTTCATGTGGAACCAAGAAGCTGACAATGCATTTGCTGAAATAAAAAAACGAATTATTTATGCCCTTGCCTAATCCTCATTTTCTCCGGGTCGGAGGTGTTTGATATCTGATGATGCCAGCCATCATGGGTAAGGTGCTGTGTCATGTCAGTGGATTGGTGGCAGAGACACACGGTGGGGTTTTCGTCAAGATCTCTAAATGATGCAGAAACTAATTACAGCACCATATAGAGGGAGGCTCTTGTGTGTTTATGGGCTGTGGAGAAATTAAAAACCTTCATATGGGGTACTGCTTTTGACATCTATACTGATCATAAGCCTTTATTACATCTCCTAAATGGTTATGGTACAGGAAAAGCATCAGTGAGATTAGTTTGCATTTTATCTCATTTACATGAATACTATTTTGTAATAAAGTACATTCCAGGTGTACTAATGTTAGAGCAGATTGTCTTTCCAGATTGCCACTAAGCGACAACATTTCAGATACTAAATTTGATGACATTGAATGTGTTGTAGCCAAAATTAAAGACATTTTTGGTTCTGAGGGTTTTTGTCCTATCAGGACTGGCTTGATGCCTCTGAAAAGGATGAAGTACTTCAATCTGCCAACAACATGGTAGTGACTGGTTGGCCAAGAGAACATTCACTTCCTAAAGTGATTTGCTCAAATTTCAGAGGAATTATCCATAGCCAAGAATATACTCATGCGGGGTGACCTGTGTATTCCCCCTGGTTCACTTTGTTTCAAAATCTTTCCTGAAGCTCATGAGGGTCATTTAGGAATTGGGGGTACATGTAGAAAATTGAAGGAACATTTCTGGTGGCGTGCATTGGACAAAGATGTACCTCAATGGTTAAATATCTGCCAAACTTGTCTCGTTTCTGACAAGCATTGGAAAACCTTTAAAACACCTCTACATTCTGTACCAATTCCTGAGAAAGCCTGGTCAAAACTAGCTCTTGACTTTGCTGGCTGTTTTAATTTATTATCCAATGACAAGATGTACATCATGATATTGATAGACTATTTTTCGGAATGGGTAGAGTTTGAATTAACCGCAACTCTAAACACCATGTCTGTACTTATTTTTTGTCTAGAAAATTTAGTTCAGAAGGTTTCCCAAAGGAAATGGTCACAGATAATGGCACCCATTTTGCATCTTGTAAAATGAAGGTCATTTTTGTATGTCATGACATAAAATACCTTAGGGTAGCATTGTATTCACCTTCCTCCAATGGTCTTGTTGAAAGAATGAATAGATCTGTAAAGAAGGGAATACAATCTGCACTAGCCTGCAACTTACCTGTGGAAGATTTTCTTTAAAAAGAAAATCTGGTCATATGTAACTACTCCAATTCAACTACTGGGATTTCTCCTTTTAGACTACTCAGGAAGAGAGATCCAAAAGGTAATATGTGTCCAGATTGGTTAAAGGATTTAGAAAAACAGAATATGCCATGTTTTGCTTGTACTGATAAACAGAAACTGAGAAAGAACGTGTTAATACAACAAAGTATAAAAAAACAACACTTTGACCCAAAACACACAAATGTGAAATATGATTTTTCAATTGGTGATTGGGTCATGGTCAAGAAACCCAATAGAGTAAAGAAAGATGCATCTAAATTCTCATTGCCAGTACAGGTATTGAAAACTGCTAAAGGATATCGATTTTTGAATACGAAGGGGTGGTGGAATAAAAGGGTGGTTGTTAGGTTGTCACCTGAGCAGGCAGCGAAGATTCTGTTTACTAAGAATTTAACTGAAGATGATACAGACAATTGCACTCCCTTCATGTTGGGTTTACTATCTGACAATGGAGGAGTAGCTAGTGCATCCAATGAGTCGACTCCTCATTTGGAAGGTGTACATATTCCACTCGCAAGTCAACTCCATGAAGAACCTTCTATGCAACAAAATGCCTTATTGCAACAAAATACTTTGTGTGAAGAAACTCCAGATCTTCATGCAATTGTTCTATGCCAACTTGGTTTAGAGATTTTTATGTGTACAAAGTTTTCTTGAAAAGAAGTGGGAAGATGTAATGATGCTTTTAGTAGTGTTTCTTCTATGTTCCTTACCATGCCAAACAATGCTTGTTCTACAGCATAATTCTTGAGTGACATGCGCATACAATAACATGTTTATGATTGAATGTATGGTGGGGGAGTTTCCCTTAATGTGTTCAGAATGCAACTGTGAGCAGATGGACACTGATCTTTGTTGAGAAAGGATGCACTCCCCTGCTTTCTGCTGATTCCTTGGAATAAAGCATACTTCCACAAATCAAAGGCACTCCTTTTGGATTATTTACACGAGTGCCCTCTTTACAACAGGTCCCCAGTGTCAGTGTTCTTTCCCACAAAACACAACACCTGGTCACTTAATCCTCAAGGGACCAGAGCATTAGCACTTCTGTAAGTCCCTAGTAAGTGTTACCTCTGGTACCTAGACCATAGGTACTAAAAAGAGTCCCAAAGAACTGCAGCATATCTTGTGCTACTCTAAGGGACCGAGCACTAAACGTACACAGACTGCCACTGCCAAATGAATTACAAGGTGCTCCAAAAAAGTGAAAACACAACATGACACACCTGGGTGCCATGTCCCCTAAACACTGAATGTAAAATTTGTAAGTAACCCCTGCAGCAGGCCTTATGGTCTTAAGGCAGGGTGCATTATATTACATGTGAATACATCACTGCATTACCCTTGTGCTGGCCAGTTCTTTTACCGACAGTTCAGGTAAACAGGGATATTATCTTAAGGTATTTACTGGGTAGTGGTCAAAACAAATTACCTAGCTACATAATGGCTTCACTGAATCATATGGTGTTTTCTATCAAAAATCTCCTATTATTAAACCCACACTGATTCCAGTGATGGAATTATTAATACGTGTACCCATAGAGCACCTTAGAGGTGCCCCCTAAAAACCTACCAACTACTGATGTGCTGACAGACTGGTCTTAGCCAGCCTGCCAGCACAGAGGAGTTTCTGACCCCTAGGGCCTTTGCTCCAGCAGGTCCGGAACAAAAGCCTACTTGTGCAGAGGGTTTTACACCATCTCCCACAGGATGACTTCCGAATTAGAATTACAAGGCACAGAGTTTCAAAGAGCCCACCACCTATCTGCAAATTTGGCTTCCCTCACAGGAGAGGATGCCCCGCCCATTTGGCGCAAGGATAGGTGGGAAAATTAGCTATGCAGGAGGCGTGTTGCACTGCCAGGCTGTACACACCTTTAGGGTGAACAAGCTTAAAGTGAACACCAAATTTAGGATTCCACCATCTTGCGTGTCGTGGAATTAGGAATTCTGGGACAGGGTGATGCCCACTCCCCAAAGGAAGTGGTCATCTAGGGGTTATAGTGACTCCATGGGTAAGTAGCTCATTGGCTAATTACCCTGACTCCCTTTAATGCCCCTAAATTGAGAATTTAGTTGACCCCCTGATACCAGGACATCAGAGTTTTACAGATCAACAGAAGAAGTGGACAAAGAGACAGACTGCTGACCCGAGAACCAAGAAACACAACTGACTTGACAGCCAGCCTGCCAGCTGCACCCGACCCTCATGTAGCAACTGACTCATCCTGCCACTGTGCAGACCTCAAGAAACCCAGAGAACTGTCAGTGCTTCACCAAAGGAACTCCCTTGGAGAAGAGGAGCTACTCCCCTGCATTCTCAGGCTCCAAAGAAGCAAGACCCGGTACAATGACCTGCTGCCTACAAAGTCTACTAATGCAACAGCTACACTGGGAGAAGAAGCAGTGCTCCTACATGTCATATCCATCCTCCTTCCAAGTGTGGGGATGCCAGGACCGACCGGAGCTGCACAATATCAATTCCTGGGCTAGTGTACCCCTTACGGCAGTCAATGCTTGTTGTGTACAGTTCGGACACCACCGCTGTGGAAGACTGACCTGCACATTGAGAGACTTCATTGACAGTGAGACCCCCATCGAGATCGGCCCAGCTGATGTGTTAGCCCCTCTGCAGCAGAAACAAAGACCAAGATATTGTCTGCAACTGCCTCCACCCAAAGTACCTATGCAACTGTGCCCCAAAGTCTGAGTTCAAGGGAGGTGACAGTCCTAAAGGGGACCCCAGACCGAAAAGATCTAAGCCCATCCTTGGGGTTGCTCAAACTGGATTTCCAGTGACCTCCTGCAGCCTCTTTGTGCAGTCCCCCTCCAACCGAGAGAGCCTCCAGCACTGGAATCCATGCCAAAAGACACCACTGTATCCGACCCCACAGCCCGTGAAGAAGTAGACTAAGGATGTCCCTGCATACCTGAGGACCTCAAGGGTTAACCCTCCTGTGGATTCCCCTGGACTGGTGCCCCAGTCCCTGCTTGTGGCCTTTGTACGACCAGACCATTCTCCTATTAAAGTGAACTGGGCACCCGACACCGTAACACACCCCTGCACCTGGACTCCCCAGAGCCTCCTGAGGTAACCTGTCAGTGTGGCATTGGACCCATACCCACTTAAAGTCCAGAAGAACAGTCCTGTTAGTCACTGACAAGTACAAAAAAGCAGTACATGTTTTTACCCCAAAGGATAACATTACAGCACTCAAAAAGTGCACTGTGTCGTCTTGTGAAAATTGTAAAAAAAATCATAACTTGAAATTACTATCCTGATTAGGATGATCTTAGTATATACATTCATATAAGAGTACAAGTTATTTATTGAGTGTGTGTCTCACTTACAGCCCTTGTGTGTGTAATACATGCTTATCGCCACCCTCTGAAATGTTTAAATGCATGCCCACACTGCCACAAAATAGAGCATTTGGGGTGTAATTTGTGCCTCTGTATTTCATTTGAGATTTGTAGGGACTCATTACACTGTGTACCTCTTTTTGGTCCACTATATAAAGAGCTAGCTTGCTACATTGGTGGTACAGCAGTGGCGCCAAAACCTTGCATTTACTGTACCACTCTTGCAGTATTGTGATTCCACAGAGGAATCCACAATTGGCTTTAGATTGTCAAAAATATTTTTTCAATATATTTTATTTTTCCAAATTTCCAATCTGGTCTGTTAGGCCCTTGGCTGAGTCCCCCGGTCCATGTTTTTTTAGCAATTTATAAAGTATCCCAGACTGTGAGGCCCTTTAAGAAATATAGTGTACTAGATTTTTTCTAACTTACTAGAAAGGGCCCAACTGTTCTAAAACCCATGTCTGAGACAGAGTGTAGTTCCCAGGAGCTAACCTAGGTCCTTACAAAAACCTTAAGTTGACCCAACTCAAGGAACTCTTCAAAACATGGAACTTTGCCGTGGATCCTAAACCTACAAAATGTTCACCTGCAGAACGTGCATGATGAGCATGATATGGCCACGGCAATAGAAACCTATACAGGAGAGGGAAATGGCAGTGAAGATGATGAGGAAGGTTCCAATTCACCTACTGACAGTACCTCTACTGGGAATACTTCTGGTAATACTAGCCAGGAGACTAACTCTAGAGGCCAAACCCTTGGTCATAAAAAAAAAGAATTGAGATGAGTCTGGGTCTCTGGTGGCAGAAACCTAAGTAGGAAGAAAGAAGTAGCATTTGACCCTAAAATCACCAGGATTGTCCCTGAATACACAGAAGAGGAGGATATCACCAAATGGTGTATAGCCTTTGTAAGGGCCTGTAGAATAAGGAAACTCTATCAGAAGTATTGGGGCTCTCTACTCTGCAAGCTGTTTTCAGGAAAGTGCAGGGATAGACTCCTGACACTTGATGAGACGGATGCTGAGTCCTATGACCTCATGAAGGGAACTCTGATTGAGGGTTTTGCACTCACCACTGAGGAATATAGAATTAAGTTCTGTGAGTCTCAGAAAACCTTGAGTCAGTTCTGGGTTGATTTTGTGGACATTTCAGTTAAAGCAATAAGTATTTGGTTAAAAGGAAGTCAGGTGCAAGATTGTGGTGGGCTTTATAATTTGCTGATGAAGGAACATATGTTAAGTAACTGTACCTCTGAAAAGTTGCATCAACACCTGGTGGACCAGGGTTTGATCTCTCCCCGGGAGTTGGGGGAAGAAGGCTGGTAATTTGGTAAAAACTAGAGTGTCTTAATCAAATCCTAGAGGGGGTGACCAAGGAAAGGAGTTGCTAGGCCCTCCCAAGAGATAAAGGTGGACCCTCTAGAGACAAATATAAGGAGTCTGCTGTAGGCCTCTAAACACCTGTCCAGTAGGTTGGGCTATGAGACACCTCACGAAACAAAACTGGGTAAGGCTTTGGAGCCCAAAAAGGCTTGGTGCTTTGACTGCAAGCAGACAGGGCACTGAACCAAGGACACTTCCTGCCCTAATAACAAACCCACTAATGTACCTCCTGAAGCATTCGAGGAAGATTCGTCAGATGAGGAAGTCCTTGTAGCTTTCAACTGGAATGTGGGACTAAAAGGTGGGTTGGAGATCCTAGAGGGAAGCAGACACTTCCCCTACCTACTGGTGAATGGGATACCAGCCACTATCCTGAGAGATAAATGTGCCAGTCACACCATTGTGCATAACAGGTAGGTACTCTCAAACTAGTGTCTTCCAGGTGAGACTAGAAGAGTAAGGGCTATCCAAGTGGAGGTTATTAACAGGTCTATGGCTTTAGTACCCCTATAATTAGCTGGGTTACTTAGTTTGAGAGTGATGGTAGTCAATTTAGATCTCCCCCTTGATTGTCTCCTTAGGAATGACTTCCCAGAGGTTGGTCTGCGTTCAAAACAGGTAGTGGTCCAATGCCTGTTCTCTTCCAATGATTCTGGAGGTGCTGAGACCCTGCTGTTAGTGCTAAGTGGCTCCAGAGAAAACGAAAAAGGAGAAAGTGTAGGAAAGGTGGGCAACGTTTATTCAAAGTTCCAGTAAGTCAAGGACATTCTCCCCGGTCAGGGAGAACGCCACAGATAGACACTGATGAAGCCCTACCCGACTCACAAGAAGTCCTGACTAGTTAGGCAGCTGTTAAGCATGAGATGGTGGATCCTCAGCTAACAGAAGAGAGACTAGAAGAAGAGTGTTTGCTACAGGATGTAGTAACCACCCACTCTAAAATAGCAGACAGGGCCCCTGAACCCAAAGAAGCCTATAAGCTATCCCCTTCACTTGTCAGTAAACAGGTAAAGGTGTGGTTCTGGGCACCTACAGCAGACAGTGGTCTCTGCTGGGTCTCAGCCTTTATGGCTGCACTGTCAGTGGCATGGTGGTCTGACCCCATGTCAAATAGCAAGCTAGGCCCCCTGACCCTGTTGGTCATGCTGCGGTTACTCAAGTTGGGTGAACTGGGGGTAGCCCTGGCTAAAATAGGGTTAGCAGAGGTGAACACCTCTGATCCCGAAGAAATAAGAATGGGTGAAGAAACTTAAGAAGCAGAGAAAGTGTGTTTTAAAGGAGGGGTCCTAACACTACTGAGGCAGGTAAACTTCCCAAAGGAAATGACCTGGGCAGGCGGATGTAAGGCACAGCAGGCCCTGCATCAATCAAGCCTGTTTCCTTACTCTTACTCACTGTACAGACTAGGAAGGCTTTAAGGGTGGGACTGAGTATCCTGGCCTGTTGTCTGGGGGCAGGGTGGTGGGTAGGACACTGAGTTCTTGTTGCAATAGTGCCCTCACTTTTTGCCTGGCATTTGATGCAACTTTGACTGACGTGCACTGGGATCCTGCTAAACAAGTGCCCAGTGCCAATCTTCTTTCCCTAAAACAAGACACCTGGTCACTTAATCCACAAGTGACCAGGCCTTTAGCACTTCTGTAGCTCCCTAGTAAGTGGCACCTCTGATACTAAAGCTATAGGTACTAAAGAGCCTCCCTAAGAGCTGCAGCATATCTTGTGCCACTTTAAGGGAGCCAGCACCACACTTGCACAGACTGCCACTGTAGGTTGTGTGACATCATGATCCAAAAGAGTGAAAACACACCATGACTCACTTGGGTGCATTGTTCTCTAAACCCTGCATGTAGTATTTGTAGGCAACCCCTACAGCAGGATGCATCATATTACATGTGAGGACATCTCAGCATGAGCAGATATGCCCCTGTCTTAGCCAGTTCCTTTACTGACAGTACAAGTGAACAGGGAAGTCATCTTAAGGTATGTACTGGGCAGTGGTGGCTGGTGACATTTGAAAGTGGTGAGGCGTAAACGTTCTGTCTGAGTACACAGCGGCGAGCGAGCGCAGCAAGTGAGCCCAAACAACTTAAGGAGGGTTCGGGGGGTTTTCCCCGCGAAAATTTTGAAAAAAGAGTGGGTAAATGGTGCATTTTTAAGCAAATTTGAGAAGCAAGAAGGTTAATAAAGCAATTGTGAAAGTGCAGCTATTACATTAATAAAGGGATGTCATATAACAACATGTAGATAGAAATGTTTCTGAAGCTAGGCCCTGCCAGTGCCACGAACCTCTAAGCAATATACCATCCAGCAGGGCTTAGCGTGAGAAACATTTCTATCGTTACGTTTCTGAAGCTTGGCCCAGTGCTGGCACTCAGTGAACGTGTAAATGAAATGCATGAGTCCAAAATACAGCCAGATTTCAGTTGCGAGGGGAGCACGGAGACACATCAACCAACAGTTTAAGGGGAAATGCTCAGCAGGGTGCCGGCAAACCCCATGAGTGCTGACGGCTTCTATTTTTATATCTGACAAACTCACATGACTGTACTTCAACTTCTTTAGTAAGGTGGTTTTACAGTATGTTTAGGTCGCAGGTGTCTGTTGACTTTAGTCATGTGGCAACGAGCATCGCACTTGATTAACCTCCTGAGGCTCCAAAGGGAATTACTGAGTGCGGAAGGCGAATTAGGGGACTACCACACCATTAAGACACACATTAGACATTCAACTCAGCAGGCATTCCCCCACACATGAATGCACTTCTGCTGTGACGCATTTTAACTTTGACCTCCCACCACTAATTCCTCAGGAAGGAGAAACATTCCTTCCCAAATCACTTTCTTTTTCGCTTTGTTGCGAGAGAGAGGATGGGGCGGACCTGCCGACTTTTGAGCTATGGAACCAAGTCTCGTTTTCGGGTCAACATCCTGTGATTATGAGGCAAATCACTTACAGCCTCATGCATCAAGCCAAAATCCAGTCGGTAAAATACGGATTCGCTAATAGCTCCCGGTATTGAGTTAAAAATACCCAATCCCAATGCATCAACCCAAAAGCAAAAATCGCTATTTAAGGAATCCTTAAATAGCGATTCCTTAAATAGCGATAGCATTTAAGGAATCCCAAATTGAGATTGCTTAATTTAAGGAATCTCAATTTGGGATTCCTTAAATGCAATGCATGAAAGTTAAAAAATTAGCGAATTCGCTAATAGGGGGAGCAAATTACCATGAAGATGAACTGCATGGTAATTTGCTAAAAGTTTGAAAAATGCACTTTTGTGCATTTTTCAAAGTTTCATGTTGCGCACACACATGCCCTTAGAGCATGTGTGTGTGCAACATATGTGCACATATCAATTTCAGGGGTGCAATAGGGTGTCATTTTGACACCCTTGCACCCTTGAAATTGCAGGAGCAATTTGCGAGAACCTACTGGTACTCGCTATTTGCTCATGCAATCTCCTATTCATTCCTATGGGCCTGGAGGCCCATAGGAATGATTGGGATGGCATTCCTTAATTGCTACTCGCAATTTGCTAGTAGCAATTAAGGAAAGTTAAGGAATCGCTATTTGAATAGCGATTCCTACATGCATAGCCTTTTGCTATTCCTTATTAGCGATTCCTTATTTTTCGCTAATAAGGAATCGCAAATGGCATTGTTGATGCATGTGCCCCTTAATCTCCCCGTGCCATAGAAAAATGAATGCGCTGTTGTGTATTGTAACCGGCGCTCATGTAAAGTGCGCCAATACCGTCCCGCAATGTCAAACTGCAAAAATTAAATAAGTGCAGCAATGATGTGCTTTGTTGCACCAGAAAGGGGCGGTTAGGTTTGTAGAAAGCACGTGCCCTGAGGGCTAAACTATGAAACTCTTCCAGCGACAGAAGAAGGCCATTCGTCTGCCTACACATGAGAGCAGCACAGGACAACGTCTTGCCCACAGTCCTCGATATGAGGAAATGCGGCATAACTAGATTTACAGTCTACGGTTCAAGGAAGCAGTCGCGACTCACGGCACTTAATATTCGGGGGGGGGTCACGCGGGTGTTGGGGTGGGGGTCGCGCGGGTGTTGGAGGGGGGGAGATGTGAAAAGTAACTTACCTGACCGGGTCTGCCTCTGCTGCTAGGCCGGGTCCGGGTCTGCCCCTGCTGCTCGGCCGGGTCCCGTGCTGCCTTTGCTGCTTTCAAACACAGGAACAGGTATGCTGATCCCTCCCCCCCTGTGAAGGCAGCGTTGTGATTGGCGCTGAGCCCCGAGCGGCGCCCAGCCGGGCACCAGTAGGGACGCCATTTTCTCTACGTAGGCTGCATGCAGTCTACATAGAGAAAACGCACATGACGCATGACTGCTTTGGTCGGCCCCCAGGGCCGGCCAAGCAGTCTGGGCACTTAGAGTGGTGCAAGCCACTCCTCTCTGATCCGCCCACACGCCTGCCCCAACCAGGCAATCCCTCCCACCCACCCCCTACCAGGCATACCCCTGACATCTGCTTTCTCGCAGCGCGAGAAGCAGGAAATAAAATGGTATTTTAAATACTGTTTTATTTTCTCTTTCTGGCGCAGCGAGAAAGCAGTAGGGCGGCGCCCCTACGCCCTAATGTAGCGGCCGCTACTCGTACTGGGTACTGCTGAAAACGAGTTACCCAGCTGCATGATGGCTTCACTGAAACATATTGGGCCTGATTCACAAAGGTAAACTTAGATCTTTGGTCTAAACTTTCAGTAGCGGCTCCTGGAGGGAGCGCTGCGGGGCGGTGAGGTGGGACGGGGAGGTGCAGGGTGGGGGGTAGTAAACTCTAGCTCACAGCCGACCGGAGTAATGTAAATAAATAAATAAATAAAACAAATGTCATTGCGCTCACTGAAACGCCATTTGGAGTTTCAGCGCGCTCAATGAAATTCGTTTTCTTTATTTATTTATTTTACATTACTCCGGTCAGCTGTGAGCTGGAGTTTACTACCACCCACCCTGCCCCTCCCCCACCCTGCCATACCGCCCCTCAGCACTCCCTCCAGGAGCCGCTACTGGTATCTTTATGTCCGCACTCAGGGAGGTGCTCCGCCATGAGTGTGGACATAAAGATAATACTCGTAAATGCCCTTTGTAAATTCCCAAAGTTGTAAACTTTGACTTTTGATCTAAGTTTAGGCCAAACATCTACGTTTACCTTTGTGAATCGGTCCCATGGTGTTTGGTATCAAATACCTCATATTAAGAAACTCACACTGATTCCTGTGATGGATTAATACATGCACCCAGCAGACACCTTAGAGGTGCCCTTTGAAAACCTACCAGATACTGGTGTGCTGACTGACCGGTCTCAGCTAGCCTGCCACCACAGACAAGTTTCTGAGCTCAGGGGTGAGGGCCTTTGCTCTCAGGAGGTCAGGAACAAAAGCCTGCTCGGGCAGAGCGTGTTTTTAAATCCCCTCACACAGGATGACCTGTGAATTAGCATTCCAAGGCAGGGAGCTTCAAAGAGCCAACCTCCTTTGGTATACGAATATGGCTTCCGCGCACAGTAGAGGGCTCTGCCCCCCATTCAATGTCCATTTGGCACCAGGACAGGCGGGAAAACTAGCTGTGCAGTTTTACTGCCAGGCTGGGCACACCTCTAGGGTGACCAAGCCTGAAGAGAACACCAAATTTAGGATTACACCAAATTGGTGCAATTAGAAGCTCTTAGACAGGGTGATGCCCACTCCCCATAGAAGTGTTCATCTAGGGGGTGTAGTGACCCTAGGTGTAAGTAGCCCATTAGCTACTACCCCTCACTCCACTTAACACACCATAATTGAGTATTTCGGGTACCCCTTGATACCAGGATGTACGTTTTTTACACAGCAGCTAAAGAAGTGGACAAAGAAGAAGACTGGTCGTCCGAGAGCCAAGGAGCACAACTGACTTGGTGCCAAGTCTGCCAGCCTGCGTGCGGCACTCGATCCTTGTGTAGCAACGACTCATCCTGCCACTGTACAGACCTCAAGAAAAACAGAGGGCTGCCAGTCCTTTGCCGATTGCCAAAGGAACACCCTCAGGTTAGAAGAGTTACTCCCATGCAGCCGCAGGCATCAAAGAAGCAAGACCCGGTACATCGACCTGCACCCTACAGAGTCTACTGATGCAGCAGCCACACAGGAAGAGGTAGAAGTGCTCCTACTTGTCAGATCTGTCCTCCCTCCAAGTGTGGGGGACTCCAGCACTGACCGGAGCTGCACAGTATTAATACCTAGGGTACTGGACCTATTGCAGCAGCCAAGGCTTATTGTGTCCAATCCGGACACCACCGCCAAGGAACACTGACCTGTTCTTTGAGATACTACAGGGACAATGAGCCCACATTGAGTGGCCCAGCGGACCTGTTGTCCCTCTGCAGCAGAAACAAAGACCAAGAGTGAGTCTGCGACGACAGCCATCCGACACATCAAAGTAACTACGGATCCACGCTCCAGAGCCTGAGTGCAAGGGAGGTGATAGTGCCAACGGGATCCCCAGACACACAAGAGCTAAGCTCATCCTTGGGGTTGCCTAGACTGGGCTTCCAGTCACCGACTAAAGCCTCTTTCTGCAGGCCCCCTCCGACCGCGAGAGACTCCTGCAAAGGATCTGACATCAAAAGACACTACTGCACCTGAATCCCACAGCCTGAAGGGAAGTGGACCAAGGGTGCCCCTGTGTGCCCGAGGACCTCAAGGGTCGAGCTCACCTGTGGGTTCCCCCAGACTTGTGTTCCAGTCCTAACTTGTAGCCTTTTTCCAACCGGACCATTCTCCCATTGAAGTAAATGGGGCACCTGATGCCGTAACACACCTTTGCACCCGGATGATCCAGAGCCTCCTAAGGTCACGTGCTAGTGTGTCATTGGACCTTGACCCATACTAACCTAAAGTCCAGAAGAACAGTTCTGTAAGTCGCTGTCAAGTGCTCAAATGAAGTACATGTTTTCCTCCAAAGGATAATATTACTGCAGCCAAAAATTGCAGTGTCCACTTTTGAAATCTGTAAAAATTCATAACTCAAAAAGTGCTTACCTGATTCTGATGATCTTTGTATCTAAATTGATATAAAAGTATGTGTATAAATTGGTGTCGGACTTCTTTATTGTGTGTCTCACTTACTGCTCTTGTTTGTGTAAGAAATGCTTAACACTACCCCTTGATATGCCTAACTGCTCACCCACACTACCACAAAAGAGAGCATTTGGGGTGCCAGTTGTGCCTCCGTAAATTGTTTGAGGTTTGCCTGGACTCTTTACGCAATGTACCTCTTTTTGCTTCACTATATAAAAAGGCAGCTTCCTATAGGTGGAAACCTGAGAACTTGGTCCAGCCAGTTGCTATTCTCAAAGAAAGCAGAGAGCTGACAGATTATCCCCTTTTCTTAAAAGAAGAAAAGGGGTCAATGAAATAAGTAGAAAGCAGGTCACTAGTCCACTAATGAATTCTTGGGAATTTGATCCACTAATTCCCTTCCATTCAGAAGGGACTGAGGAATAAGAGTGCATTGCTCCCTGCGGAAAAAGTGTCATATTTCTTATATAGTATTTGTAGGGAGAAACAGGTTCAGGGGCCCCAGACTTAGTAAAGAGAGAAAGACAAAGAGTAGCTTTGGATATAATGAGACTAAAGTCTGAAAGAGTTAGGAATGTTTATATCAGGATTGCCTGCAAAAAAACAGTGAGAGAATCAGTGAGTTTTCTTAAAGGCCAAAAATAATTAAATCGTGGACGTGTTTTTAACATATCTTGGATTTTGAGAAGAGAAACAGAAAGAGGGAACGAGGCAGAGAAAATAAGTGGCAGGAGGGGGATGGGATTGTGGAAGATTAGGGAGAGAGGGGGGGGGAGAGATGTAAACAATGTGGATCGTGGTAGTGTCATTTTAATTATTTCGCAAGTGTATCTACTGTTAGACTAGAAATGCAGTATTTGGAAACAGAATATTGAAAACGTGGTCTTATGCATTCAGGTATATCCCGAAGGCCTCTCACCTGTGCTGCTTTTTTCCAACAGGTTCCGCCCCGATAAGACTGGTGAATGGACCTAACGCTTGCATTGGGAGAGTGGAAATATTATACGACGGCCAGTGGGGGACCGTATGCGACGATGACTGGGGAATAGAAGATGCGAACGTGGTGTGCCGGCAGAGAGGGTGTGGCCACGCTATAGCTGCAAAAGAATCTGCTTACTTTGGCCAGGGAACTGGGAGCATATGGCTCGATGAGGTCGACTGCACAGGAACGGAAAGTACCCTCACAGACTGCCAACACCCAAGTTGGGGACAGCACAACTGTGGGCATGGTGAAGATGCCGGAGTGGCATGTTCAGGTAATATTTGCTCTTTGTATCCTGCATTTTACCTGGCACAGCAATCTGAGAACAACGCCTGCACAAGAATATGTCATGATCCCATTCTTGTTATCAGACTGGCAGGTTTCAGTAGTCCCATGTACCTGACATTTATTTTGTCTTTTTATTCACCAGCGGCAGCCCGTTTAACCATGTGTAGTTCTACAGATTTCCAGAGTAATGCTTAATCGTCTGATGTGTCAGTCACCCTGGATTGTTCCAAGTGACCAGGCTTAAAGGCAGAGTGAATTTGAATTCCTAGCTCATTCTGTTCTTTTTTATTTACATTTATAGTGACAAGTGACAGATCTATGGCCAAACACAAATAAGGAGATATCACACACAATCTCAGTCGGCAATCTAGACATACTCTTCTTGACAGAAACCTGGGCAGACGCTGCCTCTGACCCTGACTTTGTTACCACTACCCCGGCTGGATAGCGGGCCTCCAGGGTCGATAGACCTCTAAAACGAGGAGGTGGAGTTGCAATTATCCTGAGGGAACATCTCCCTGTTATATTTCACTCTACATCCATGCCTTTTTACGAGGCTCTTCACTTTGCAATTGAACTCAGCCCAAGCCAGACTTTCAGAGGCATCTTCCTATACCGGCCTCCAAGCTCCAGAAGCTCCTTTACTTCTAACCTAGACAGCCTTTCAGAACCCACTCTCCTAAATAATGACTTTACTACCCTTGGAGATTTCAATTTCTATCTGGAAGACAGGGGCAATAGGGACACAGAAGTATTGATAGATACTCTGGGGTGGTCGATCTAACCCAACTGGTAAAGACCTCTACTCATGAGGCGGGACATACACTAGATGGTATCTTCACTTCAGCTCACGGTCTCACCTGCAAAGAAACCCTGGCTCTGACATGGTCAGATAACTCGCTTATTAAATTCGACCTCCCAATCACCTCCTTTGGACTTGGTTGGACCTCCAAGACCCTAGTCACGACTAAGAGGGACTGAGATAAAACGGATAAATCGACCCGCCATACATATTTGGAGAGATCCCGCCCACAGTTACATGGTCACTCTGACTTAACAGTCACTAAATACATAGACTGGATAAATGAAGCTTTCAAGGCTTCAGTACCCACCCGAAAAACTGCAGGGAACAGGAAGACCCCTTAAGCCCCCTGGTTTTCTGACGCTTTATGGAAAAAAAAAAAATGTCATCGATTAGAAAGGTGTTGGCGTGCAAATTATCATTCACCTGAGAACAGTATGTTCAGAATGGCCTTAACACAGTATAAAAACCTACTGATATTAGAAAAGAGGGTCCACTTTACCAAACAGATTGAGGAAGCAAAGCATTCCTCTAAAGCACTCTTTACAGTAGTGAACAAGCTCGCCACACCCAAGACTACAGGTTTCAAGGGCAATCAAAAGTCCAGTGATGACATTGCAGCTGCTTTTAAAACCAAAGTCCTGGACATTTAAAAAAAAATTGAGGACACATCAGCTCACTTCCCCACTAACCCTCCATTAAGCCCTGACTCAGGCACTAATTCCTTGCTTAGTTTCTCACCTGTCGCCTCTGAAACAGTGGCAAAATACATTTACGAAGCAAAGTCAGGATCTCCCTCTGATCCCTGCCTGCCAGTTTTTCTGAAAGAAATCGCAGACATGGTGAGTGGGTTAACAGAAATTTTCAATTCAATGTTTATTTCTGTCAATTTTCCATCCATGTGGAAGGATATCGCCATCCTTCCGCTGTTAAAAAACCCACCCTAGACGCAACCGACCCAAATAACTACCGCCCCATAGCCCAACTGCCGTTGCCTGCTAAAATTATTGACAAACTTATGACTATCCAACTTACCCAATTCATTCATGAAAATAACGTGCTGGATCACGCACAGTTTGGTTTCCGCCAAGAACATAGCACAGAAACGGCACTCATTAAAGCCACAGAGGAGATGAGAACGAGGATGGGTGGAGGAGGTACGGCTGCCCTAGTACTCCTAGATCTGTCAGCCGCTTTTGATACCGTTGATCATTCTCTCTTGCAACAGTGGCTGGAGAGTCTAGGGGTCAGGGTCATTGCACTGGTCCACACCTCCCTGAGCCTGTCTCTATTTAACGTATATGTATCCAAACTGGCCCCTATGATCTGGGACATTGGGTTCAATCTTACATTTTACGCTGGCGACACCCAGATTGTGGAGGGAGCATATAAAAATAAGGTCCCCCCTACAATTTTAGAATTGTATGTGTGCCATTAATCAATGGATGAGCACACACTGTCTTAAACTTAACTCTGATAAAACAGACATTGTGATCTTTGGTAACATCCAACCAAACTGGGGCAAACTGTGGTGGCCGGCAAAGATGGGAGATCCACCAAAACCTGCGGTTAAGGCTAAGAACCTGGGAGTGTGGTTTGACAACAAACTCTCACCCACCGAGCAAACAAATGCAACTGTTTCCTCCGCCCACTTCCTCATCAAGAAAGTTAGGAAGATTCTTTCTTACATTCCTGTGGACACCAGAAAAACTGTAGTTACTTGATTGATTCAGTCTAAGCTGGATTACTGTAACAGGCTGTTTTTAAACATTCAGAAGCAGTGCCTAAAAAAAGCTTCTGAGTGTACAAAATTCAGCTGCACGGCTACTGTCTAATACCCCCAGGTACAAATCTGTATCCAAAGAGATTCGCAGCCTGCTATGCTTCCTGTAGTACAACGGATTCAATTCAAGGCTCTGTGCCTGGCGTACAAAGCACTGCACCACACAGGTCCTGTCTTTCTGCAAGACCTTCTAATCTGGTATGAACCAACCAGATATCTTTGCTTTTCAGGGGCCAAACTCCTGACAGTGCCCAGAATCCGAACATCACTATGGGGGGGGGGGGGGGCGCAGCTTTTGCTTTGGCACCTCTAAACTCTGGAACTCCCTTCCGAGTGAGCTCAGAGGTGTGAGCTCCCTCTACTCCTTCAGGAAGGGACTGAAAACCTGGCTGTTCCAGAACTAGACGCCCAAGCAGGTCCACTATTGTCCTCTGCGCCAAGACACCTCCGGAATAAGTGCGCTTTATAAATTACTGTAACATTAACATTAAAAAGTAACTTCTTTAAAATATTTATCTTGGATATAGAGTAGTCATTTTTCCCCTTTACTTCATTTCAATGTTCCTCTATACATGCGGGGGAAATAACACTGCAATGAACATTGGAGCCATTCTCATCCATCAGGAAAACTGCTCCTCCTGAAAATTATGCACTTGTAATACATTTTAATCATATAT
The DNA here is from genome assembly GCF_964204655.1 of Triturus cristatus. Lineage (NCBI taxonomy): Eukaryota > Metazoa > Chordata > Amphibia > Caudata > Salamandridae > Triturus > Triturus cristatus. The sequence goes on from NC_140590.1 coordinate 354,497,037, forward strand.
TGATCATATCCACCATCTCCGTTCTTTCATTCTTCCTCTCAGTCTCTCCCCTCCTCCTTTTTCAAACTAAGGGGCTGATTAAGATGACGGTGAACCTGCCACTGACAGGCTGTCAGTGGTGGGCTCACGGCCATCGTGAGGCCATATTTCGCCCGCCATATTATAATGTCGGACGGGTCCGTGGTGGTCAGAAACTCTGACCGCCACACATCCGACGGGCTCCTTGAGCCCGGCAGTGCTGCGGAGGCCCTCACAATCCCCCACATGGCGGCGGTGCCTACTAGGCGCCGCTGTTGGGATTATGATGGTCCATCCCGCCAGCCTTTCCATGGCGGTTCACCTGCCATGGAAAAGATGGCGGGGATGGACTTTGAAGGCCCGTAGCGGGCTCCCCTTCATCACGGGCACTTTTGCTTGGGGGTCTCCTATGGTGCCTCCTAAATTTCCCTGCTCCATGTGGCAGGCACCACATGGTGCCTGCCACGTAGTGCAGGGAAATGTAAACAGTGCTTTTTTAGCATTGCGGCGGTGATGCAGGCAGCAGGACCCACTGCAATGCAAAGTATGGCGAGTTCGACCACTACAGTGGCGGTCACATCCTAATACCCCTGTGGGACCTCTGCCTTGTAGGCGGGCGGCCTCACTCCCCGAGACGATGGCGGACAGACTGAAGTCCATCTGCCATCGTAATGATCCACTGAATTATCTCTGTAACTTCCTCGCAACCCCCCTTTCTTCTGATTCCTCCTTACCACTGCTCTTGTCCAATTCCTTGTCCTACTCAGTCCTGATCAAGGCTAATGACCGCATTGGATACTGACGATGGCCAAAACATGTTGGCAGTAGACATAGGATGTATGAAATATTGATTTCTAAGACATCCCATAGGATTAATTTTTAACAGTATCCAGAGTACCCACCAATTAAATAGATATCTTTTGGGTTTGCACTGATGTATTTTTCTTTTATTTAAACTCTTTTTATTAGACAGAGAGAATCAATATTATGCATACAGATAGGAGGAATAAAGCAGCATTAAATTACTATTGCATCTATACATTGAGCCACACAGGTGATACTGACAAATTCAGGACTCAAGGTGTTTCAGGTTCCACTTGGGAGGGGATAGCAGGTGGAACACAAATGTCACCCTAATATTCGGTCCATTTGTTCCAAATCGCGGACCACTTTTTAGGGCACCCACAAGCTATATACAGTGTCTTTTCGCTAATCATGCATCAATCCATGTCTGCCCTTCATTTTTCAAGTTTAGGTGGTACTCCAGAACCCTAGAGCTGCGCTATATTCCTCTTAGCCAACATCAGACCCAGTGTGACCCATAGTTTGTCTTTGCTGTTTAAGTCTGTGGGTTCCTAAACATTTAAGAGACATCGCTTGGCCTCTGGTCTGAGGCTTACCCCAAGGACCTCTTTCATGCACTTGTGTATCTCCTTCCAGTAACTCTGAATATACCCACATTCCCATAATATGTGCATGAATGTCCCTTCCTGACCACACTGCCTCCTCCACCTCCCTTCATTCACTCTTCCCATGCTGACAACCCGAGACCCAGACACATACACTCTATGAAGAATCTTTAACTGTACCAGACGCAACCTAGAGGAAATCGCAACCTCTCATGGGGAGGAGACTGCTTCTTGCCACTCTTCGTCGTCGGGCTCTAGTCCATCCCTCTCCCACTGTTCCCTGATTAATATAAGGGGATCGGACGTGTTATTGATCAGTTTTTTATATGTTAGGGGGATCGCTTTCGTAGGCATATAGCCATCTAGCAACCTGCCTTCCAACGGCAAAGACTCTGGGGGAGAGGCACCTTTGGGTAAATTCACCATCAGTGCATGCCGCCGCAGCAAATAACAGAAATACTAAGTGTCAGCTGGTTTGTACTCTTGCTTCAAGGAGACAAATGACACTACCCCCCTTCCATTGATTCCCTATCTTTTAGATCTCAATAAATCCCATTTGTCGAACCCCTTCGAGGTCCTCAATGTGCCTAGCTGTTCAGTGTCCCACAAGGGAGTAGCGAGTGTAAGCTTCTGATCCCATCCCAGGCTTCTATTTGCTGCCTGCCAGACTTGATCTGAATGTTTAATTGGCCCTGTTAGTGGAAACTTTCGAGTTCTGGAATGGAGGGCCATGTTGTAGTTACCACTTGGAAGCAACCGTTTGCCCATTCTATAACCCGGGTCATCCCAGCACCGATATGTGCAATGGTTGATTGCGGCCAGGTGAGCGGCCCAATAGTATTTTTTAATATCTGGAAGACCGATCCCTCCATCAAACCGACCCAGAACTAGCTTCTGTAAAGCTATTCGTGGTCTACCATCCCAAAGTAGTTCTCTCTGGCGGCCCTCTACTTCCTTAAAATAACGTGTTGGGATCAGGTCTGGGTAGTTCTGCAAGGCATAAAGGAAGTGTGGCAACGACATCATTTTGAAAAGTGCTGCCCTACCCAGCAGAGAGAGAGGTAGTGCCCTCCAGTGTGTAACGTCTCGTTTCAATCTTTGAGGGGGGACTGGTTTCCGTCATATCGGGTCTTGGGGTCCGCCGATATGAAGATTCCCAAGTGTTGGAAGACCCCTTCGGCCACCTGAATTGGACAATTCCTTGTCGGACGCTGAGGATCACCACTGAGAACATACATCAAAGACTTGGTCCAGTTAATTGTATAACCAGAGAATTTCCCGTAGTTGGTAAATATTTCTAGGACTCTGTTGAGCGATAACTTGGGGGAAGCCAAATATAAAATAATATCATCCACATAAAAGGAGATGCGGTACTTCCAAGTCTCAGTCCACTTGAGACCCCGGATTATCGGGTCTCTGCGGATCCAAGCCGCCTGTGGCTCGAGGGAAAGAGCGAACAACAACGGTGACAACGGACAACCCTGACGAGTCCCGCGACCCAGTGAAAGATCTCAGATGTCTTATTATTGACCACTATTTGCGCCAAGGGCTCGGCGTACCCAGCCTATGAAACTAGGACCGAAACCCATTTTTGCCAGGACTGCGAACAGGTATGACCACTCAATAGTGTTGAATGCCATGGTGGCCTCCAATGAGACCACCACTGTATCTTACTGGATTGTACTAAGTCTTCCCAATACCCCATGCAATCTCCTGAGGTTTAATGCGGTGTTTCGGTTGGGCATAAATCCTGATTGGTCAGGGCGTACCAGTTTACTTATAACCTGGGACAAGCGACTTGCCAGCAACTTAGCCAAGACCATGGGTTCTGCGTTCAATAGGGGGATGGGTCTGTAGGATGAACAAAGCAAACACAAAGAGATGATGGACGGAGTGCTGAAACTTTTCAGACACTCACCCCCAGGCACAGATCTGGGTTGAATCCATCATCGTTCTTTAGCTCACTTTGCCACCCCAGTTCTGACACAGGTATATGCAAATCAGTCTTGACCCTGTGCCTCATGGGAACAGTCCAGCCTGAACTGCCAAGCCTTGTCTTCCGTGGACCGGGAACAAGCATCCTCGGACTGGTTTAGGGCTAACAGCCCTTATCAGCCAGGATATCTTGAATCCAGTGGCAAATTGAGCAAGGGACCCACGTCTGGACATACCCTGCCAACTTCGGGCGAACAAAGCAAACACAAAGAGATGATGGACGGAGCGCTGATACTTTTCAGACACTCACCCCCAGTCACAGATCTGGGTTGAATCCATCATCATTCTTTAGCTTAATTCGCCACCCCAGTTCCGACATAGCTATATGCAAATCAGTCTTGACCCTCTGCCTCATGGGAACAGTCCAGCCCGAAGTGCCAAGCCATGTCTTCCCTAGACCTGAAACAAGCATCCTCGGACCGGTTTCGGGCTAACAGCCCTTATCAGCCAGGATATCTTGAATCCAGTGGCAAAGTGTGCAAGGGACAAACATCTGGGCATAACCTGCCATATTTAGGGCGGACAAAACAAACACAAAGAGATGATGGACGGAGCGCTGATACTTTTCAGACACTCACCCCCAGTCACAGATCTGGGTTGAATCCACCATTGTTCTTTAGCTCACTTCTCCACCCCAGTTCCGACACAGCTATATGCAAATCAGTCTCGACCCTGTGCCACTTGGGAATAGTCCAGCCCAAATTGCCAAGCCATGTCTTCCCTGGACCGGAAACAAGCATCCTGGGACCGGTTTCAGGCTAACAGCCCTCATTAGGCAGGCTAGTTTGAGTCCAGAGTTAGGTCGGGCTGGACTGTTCCCATTGGGCACAGGGTCAAGACGGATTCGCATATGGCTGGGTCCAAACTGGAATGGCATGGTGAGCAAAAAAAGCAAAGGATTTATGCCCAGATCTCTGTACTGGGGTGAATGTATGACATTGTTCTGCAGTCTGTCCATCAATTGTTCTTTTTGCATTTGTCACCCCGAGTGTGATGGGTATGCCCAGAAGTAGGTCCCGTGCTCTCCATGCCACTGGAGTCAAGCTATCATGGCTGGTGAAGGCTGAAAGCCCGAAACAGGTCATAGGATGCTAGTTTCCAGTCCAGGGAGGAACTGGCCTGGTAGATCCGGCTGGACTGTTCCCATTGGGCACAGGGTCAAGACTGATTTGCATATGGCTGGGTCCAAACTGGAATGGCATTGTGAGCAAAAAAAGATGGATTTATGCCCATATCTCTGTACTGGGGTGAATGTATGACATTGTTCTGCATTCTGTCCATCCGTTGTTCTTTTTACATTTGTCACCACGACTGGGACCGGTATGTCCAGACGTGGGTCCGTGCTCTCCATGCTAGTGGAATCAAGCTATCCTGGCTGAAGAGAGGTGAAGCCCTGAAACTGGTCCTAGGATGCTTTTTTCCAGTCCAGGGAGGACCTGACCTGGCAGTTCTGGCTGGACTGTTCCCATTGGGTACAGGGTCAAGACTCATTTGCATATGGCTGGGTCCAAACTGGAATGGCATTGTGAGCATAAAAATGATGGATTTAGGCCCAGATCTATGTACTGGGGTGAATGTATGGCATTGTTCTGTATTCTGCTCATCAATAGTTCTTTTTGCATTTATCACCCCAAGTGGGACGGGTATGCTCAGACGTTAGTCCCGCGCTCTCCATGCCACTGGAATCAAGCTATCCTGGCTTAAGAGCATTGAAACCTCGAAACCGGTCCTAGGATGCTTGCTTCCAGTCCAGGGAGGACCTGGCCTGGTAGTTCGGGCTGGACTGTTCCCATTGGGCAAAGGGTCAAGACTGATTTGCATATAGCTGTGTTCAAACTGGAATGGCATGGTGAGCAAAATAAGGATGGATTTAGGCCCATATCTCTGTACTGGGGTGAATGTATGACATTGTTCTGCATTGTGTCCATCCGTTGTTCTTTTTACATTTGTCACCGCGACTGGGACCGGTATGCCCAGACGTGGGTCCGTGCTCTCCAAGCCACTGGAGTCAAGCTATCCTGGCTGATGAGGGCTGAAAGCCTGAAACCGGTCCTACGATGCTAGTTTCCAGTCCAGTGAGGACCTGGCCTGGTAGTTCAGGCTGGACTGTTACCAATGGGCACATGGTCAAGATTGATTTGCATATGGCTGGGTCCAAACTGGAATGGCATTGTGAGCAAAAAACGATGGATTCAGGCCCAGATCTCTGTACTGGTGTGAGTGTATGACATTGTTCTGCATTCTGTCCATCAATTGTTCTTTTTGCATTTGTCACCCTGAGTGGGACGGGTATGCCCAGTCGTGGGTCCCGTGCTCTCCATGTCACTGGACTCAACCTATCCTGACTGATGAGGGCTGAAAGCCTGAAACCGGTCCTAGGATGCTAGTTTCCAGTCCAGGGAGGACCTGGCCCGGTAGTGCAGGCTGGCCTGTTCCAATTGGACAAAGAGTTAAGAATGATTTGCATATGGCTGGGTCCAAACTGGAATGGCATGGTGAGCAAAAAAACTATGGATTTAGTCCCAGATCTTTGTACTGGGGTGAATGTATGACATTGTTCTGCATTCTGTCCATCAATTGTTCCTTTTGCATTTGTCACCCCGAGTGGGACAGGAATGCCCAGACGTGGGTCTCGTGCTCTCCACGCCACTGGAGTCAAGCTATCCTGGCTGATGAGGGCTGAAAGCCAGAAACCATCCTAGGATGCTAGTTTCCAGTCGAGGGAGGACCTGTCCTGGTAGTTTTGGCTGGACTGTTCCCATTGGGCACAGGGTCATGACTGATTTCCATATTTCTGAGTCCAAACTGGAATGGCATGGTGAGCAAAAAAAGCGATGGATTTAGGCCCAGATCTCTGTACCAGGGTGAATGTATGACATTGATCTGCATTCTGTCCAGCAAATGTTCTTTTTGCATTTGTCACCCTGAGTGGGACGGGTATGCCCAGACGTGGGTCCCGTGCTCTTCATGCCACTGGAGTCAAGCTATCCTGGCTGATGAGGGCTGAAAGCCAGAAACCATCCTAGGATGCTAGTTTCCAGTCGAGGGAGGACCTGTCCTGGTAGTTCTGGCTGGACTGTTCCCATTGGGCACAGGGTCAAGACTGATTTGTATATGGCTGGGTCCAAACTGGAAAGGCATGGTGAGCAAAAAAATGATGGATTTAGGCCCAAAACTCTGTACTGGGGTGAATGTATGACATTGATCTGTATTCTGTCCATCAATTCTTCGTGTTGCATTTGTCACCTCGAGTGGGATGGGTATGGTCAGACGTGGGTCTCGTGCTCTTCATGCCACTGGAGTCAAGCTATCATGGCTGATCATGGCTGAACGCCAGAAACCGGTCCTAGGATGCTAGTTTCCAGTCCAGGGAGGACATGGCCTTGTAGCTCGGGCTGGACTGCTACCATTGGGCACAGGGTCAAGACTGATTTGTATATGGCTGGGTCCAAACTGGAAAGGCATGGTGAGCAAAAATATGATGGATTTAGGCCCAGATCTGTGTACTGGGGTGAATGTATGACATTGTTCCGCATTCTGTCCATCCCGGGGAAGTAGTCCCACTTTTCTGCTCTCTTCAAACATAGCCCGTAGATATGGGCTATGGTATCCGATTTGATCTTGTACAATTTAATAGGCAGGACATTTGGCCCCATTGCCTTACCGGATTGGAGATTTCTAATCACCTGCATGATCTTGTCATTCGGAAAGGCGCTTTCCAGTGACTTCTTCTCCTGTGGAGACAGGGTTGGAAGTCGAATGTCCGAAAGCATCGCTCGTGAGTCTTCCTCCAACAAGGAGGAGCTTTTCCAATATACTTGACAGTAATGCTCGGCAAACTCGTTGGCGATTGACTGCGAGTCGGTTATTTTTCTGCCCCTTGCATCTGTAAGTTCTGGCACTAATTGACTAGCCAATTCCTTCTTGTCTATCCAGGCCAGGAGCTTCTCGGCCTTATTGCCCAAGACATATATCCGGCCCTCTTTTTCCCCGCCTAATGTTTTGGCCATATCAGTAGCCATTCTTCCCTCTTGAGTTTCAACTCATGCATTTTCTCGTCTGTGTGTTATCCCTCACTCTCATCTTCCAGCCGCAGGATGTCTGTTTCCACTCAGACTAGGTCTTTTACTTCTCTTTTTCGCACTCCGACAATGAGTGAGAGCGCTTTGCCCCTCAGTACTGTTTTAAACACTTCCCAGATGGTTTGATGCAAGTTCACGGATCCTACATTTTCCATGAAATAGCGACGCATGGCCTGAAGCAGAGCATTCTAGACCACTGGGTTCCGAATTTACCAGGTGTTAATCGGTACGATTTTCCCTACTCTTTTTTTGTTTAGGACTGATTCAACCCATTTGGGAGAGTGGTCAGATATACACCTCGCTAAGGTTGCGCACTCTGCTTATCTGGGATGCCGGCTTAAGGAGGTAGTCTATGCAGGAAAGACTGTTTTGTGCCCCTGAGTGAAAAGTGTATTGGAGACTCTGTGGGTGAAATGCTCTCCACACATCTGTCAGGCCCATTGCTTCCACAAATTCAGGGAGCCATTGTTGTGAAGGGCCAATGTTTCGTGGGGTATGACGGTCAAGTGTTCCCGATACTACTGCATTAAAGTCTCCGCCTGCTATGAGATGTCCCTCTGGAAACAAAAGCATAATAGGCCCTAGATCCTTAAAGGTACGACCCTGTAGGCCCGGTGGAACATATATGGACATCAATGTCAGTGTTTTCCCTTCCCACTGCCCAGAGATGGCTGCATACGACCATTTTGTCCGTCCAAGTGTGTTGTATGAACAGCAGGAAGGACTTCTTAAGCATAATTCCCAACCCCCTGGACCCTGTAGTGAAGCCTGAGTGTGCCACCAATCTGTAACCCCATCTATTCATTGCCGGAAAGGAGTTACCAACAAGATGGGACTCCTGAAGGAACACTATGTCTGGGGAGAGCCGCTTGATAAGCTGTAAAACTATGCAATATTTCACTTTGTCCCCTAAAGCGTACCAGAGTAAGGGTGGGCGCAGTGCTCTGCTCCGCCCGCGGAGTGTGCGTAGTGCTGCCTACTTCGCTCTTCGCAAAGTAGGCATAGCAGGCAGACTATGCACACGCCGCGGCGGAACAGAGTTGCCCGCCACCCGCCTCCCTCCCACCCTCATTTTAAAATTACTTTCGGATTCGTGAGCAAGAATGTAGCCAGGAAGCAGGAAGATGGAGCCCCGGGACGCGGCAGCTCAGGTAAGTCATTTTCTTTATTTGTAAGGTTCTAAGTAATTTTAAAATGAGGGCGGGAGGGAGGCGGGCGGCGCATAGTGGGGCTTCGCAGAGTGTGCGTAGATTTGGGCACACTCCGTGATGCTCCGCGTAGCCCCACTACGCCCACTACGCCCAGGGTTACTCAGGAGTCTAATGCTTCTATCCCATTGCGTATTCATCAATGTACTTGTGAACCGTTAATTCCTCCTGTTGTCTACAGAGAGATAGTGTCTTCATCTCTGAACTTAAATAAAACAACCCCCCAAACCCAACTCCCCCCTTCCTGTTCCCCTGCACTCTGGGCTTCAAACTGCCCATTCAAAAAACTATGCAGAGTGACTGTCGCCCAAACATTTAACTAAAAGACGTAAACTGTGGGGGTGAATAGCTCCGCCACTCTGACCCTCCCCTATGCACTACAATGAACTAATTCCGAGAAGGGCCTTACATTACCTATAGGATACCGAAGGGTAATTAGCACTGCAGTTCAGGACAGTCATCAGGAGATCAACCCCTCCAGTTCTCCTCAGCCAAGAAAGCATACACAAGTAGGTCCGACAAGACAGTTCAAAAGTACCTTACTTTCACAGAAAACATTTAGACAGTAGACTTGTTGCAGACTACCCCTCATCTGGCGTTGTGGTCTTTCGCCCCTCTCCAACCCTCCAACTAGTCAATGGCCTCTTCGTGGCACTCAAAGAACCACGCTTTGCCTTCTGCCTCCACCCTTAGCCGACCTGGGAACAACATGGCGTACTTCACGCCTTTGTCTTGCAGTTTTTTCTTTACTTCGAGAAAGGATCTCTGTTGTTTTTGTACCTTCAGGGTGAAGTGCAGGAAGAAGGAGATCTCCCCGTTCTGGTAATGAAGACGGGGGGCCACCCTGGCATTCTGTAGTATCACGTCCCTGAAGTTCAGTAGTCTTGCCAGTATGGGGCGCTCGTTCTACCACGAAGAACTTGGACAGTCCCGCCGGCTGCAGGTGATTGAGGATGAGGTCCTCATCGAATAGGTCTGCTGCTGGCCCCTCTGCCTTCTCGGGCACCCCAGTAATTCGGACATTGTTCCTCCTGGTGCAACCTTCATAATCGTCGAGCTTGTCTTCTGCAAATTTACGGAAGTCCTGGAGTTCCTTGACATCTTGTTGCAGCTGCGACGTGTCGCCCAGGAGATTAGAGGTAACGACCTCCATTTGCTTCACCTTCTCGCTAATCTTCGTCATGTCTGCCCTTAGAAGAGTGACTTCTGTCTTGATAGTGTCCATTCTTTGTTGCAGGGACGACCGGACCACCGAAATTGCCTCCATCACATCCTTAAGAGTTATTTCAGGGTGCTGGCTCTCTGGCCCTGCTGTCATTTTACCCTTGGGGTGAAGCTCAGAGTCCGCAGGTTTTGGCAATGCAAATTTATCAAGTTTCGTTTGCTGGGCAACTTTCGCGCTTTTCGGGCCTGACATTTCTCCGACTGTTAGGTCTACTCCTAACTGCACGTATGACCACCTGTTCCCAACTGGAGTGTTCCTAGATAAGTTCACTGCGGCTGATAGCTGGAGGGCGTACTGAGTGAGATCTCACGATACAGCTCCGACACTGGAGAAGGCTGATGTGTGCCCCATACAATCCACCCCTGCAACACAAGAGGTGGCAGCTACACACAGGCTCCTAGGCTAAAGTCAGATAGCAGAGTTTGAACAGTGCGCTGATAGGCGGTAATATACTCACTGGGCCCGGGATTTAAAGCTGTGATGGACTGGAGGTGCACCGGTGTGAGGGCTACTTCCAACGCCGTCACTGCACCTCGTGCCTAGAGTAGGGAACCCCTCTACATACAGGCCATTGACGTCACCTCTGGCGACCACTGCTTGATATGCTGCCAGTGCACTTGCAGCTTCAGAGCCCCAGCTAGCGTTTTCCTTACGCGCCTCCTAGCCCAATAAATGGACTCTATTGATGACCGGCTCAGTGGCTCCAGGGCTTCATTAGTTAAGGACTGCTTGTGGATCACTGCTGCGGTGCCGATACTAGGGGGCGAGCGGTACCACAATGGTCAGAGCGGTGGGCCGGTAATCCCCGGATTATCTGTTATAGCCGGGCCTCATTTGCACCCCACCACCCCGTAGTGGTGCTCCACAGACCGCCAACGCCCGACTGCCCTTAGCCACTACACTCACCCCTGGTTTGCCTTTGGAGGGGGCCCGCTCATCAAGCACTGCGTCTGGATATTAGCGGGGACTCTCATGGCAGCAATGCCGGTCCTGCTGTGGGTCCTGATCCGGTTGCTCCGGTGGCCGAGGCAAAATCACTTGGGCCTCTAAAGGTCTGTTTCTTTGGTGTGGCGTGGCACGGCACAGCACAGTCAGCACCTCACGGCCACCGGAATCCTCCTCAATGGTTGCCGAGCAGCTCCACCTCCAGCTTCGGGCACTCCAAACACGTCGTCTCTTCCGGTCCCCTCCGGCGCCGATGCAGGGCTTGACCACGGCCTTGCGCCGGACGGGAGCCGGATCAAGGACTTCGCCACGCCCCCCACTCGCCACGGCAGGTCCCGGTCATGAGTCTCGGGCATGCCTGATCGGTTCACGTCGATTTCTGCCGGTCTGCGGGGTCAACGGATCCGGAATCTTCAGCCACTGCCCCTCTGGAAACCTGGGCACTTCACCCACTCTTCGGGTGGCGGATAAGTGAGTCGGATATCGAGGAAGGGATTGAGGTCTTGCGGAGCTCCTCTACATCGAGGCCATCGCACTCCGCAGCGTAGCCACGCCCCTACACTGAGGTATTTTTAGTTTATGATGATCCCTGTAATTAGCCAGTTCTTTTTAATATAGAACTCCCTCAAAAGGTACAGCTGTAAAGTGCTAAAAAACATTTGTGAATGCAGCACACATAAACAGCATTTTTAAATGCCTAATAGTTTATATGGTGGGACATTGAAGCCAGTCAACTGGATTTGTTGATGCTTGTTTTGAATAGTGTCTAAGGTGTTCTCAAATTCCTTCACTTTGAAATTTGTTTATAATCCCAGAACTCGCTCCTCAGACTAACTGGTTTATTCTCTGTCTTGCACTGGTAAGTAAATGTTAATGTAATGTTTCACACTTTTTAATATAAATATCTAACCCATCCTGAAAACAAATCAGTAGGGTTTTGCACCTGGCACACACGGTCCTCTGGAATCTGATTTGCTCTAACGAAAACCTCCAAAACAGATTACTACACCTATCTAAATTCTCTTTGCTACATGGTCTACCAGCTATGATACAGTATTGGTACGGTAAAACACCACCTTTCCTCCCCAAAGCACTGTGAGTTGTTATGAGAATCAGCAGTAACAAGCAGTTGCAGTGCAATAGGTCTCGCATTTACACAAGTTTGTGCTATTGGCATTGTAAATGTCAATGCTTTTTATTTATGTTTTGGTTTTTAAAACATATATAAAATGCATTGTCATTTACAATAACAATAGCTTAAACTCTCACAAATGCGAGACCTATTGCATTACAAATGCTTGTTTGTGAAAGCGCTCCATACAGCGCTTTTACTTTAAAAGCGGGCACACCCCTTTCTTTAGACAACCCGCGTCTAAAGAAAGGCATGCAGCCACCATTAAAGTGAAAGTGTGAAAGGGGGCTTTTTTACAAAAAAAGGCATATGTTAAGCAGCATAGCGTGTGCCGAAGTGCCGCGCTGTGCAGGGAGCATTTTCAAAGATAAAGTGCAGCGTCCATGATCGGGTGCTGTGCTGCAATGTTAGGGTGCGCCTGTCGTGCCTGCAATAGCAGCTACATCAAAGACATTAACCCCTTCAGCGCTGGGCGAATTCCGCCGCGGTGCTGAAGGGTTCGTGCGCGGGCGGGCCCATGACGGAACGGTTCCGTCATGAGCACAGCTCAACCGTGGCTCATGACGGAACCGTTCCGTCATGAGCATGGAAGGGGTTAAAGAAAATAGTGCTCACAGACTGTAGATAAACGGACTGTGTAAAAATACATGTAAAAAGTCCAGTCCTCATGGGAGGTTACAAATGCTGACAAGGCGGTACTAAGGAGCGGCTACTAAGCCTATTTATGAATCAAAAGCAATGATTTAGAAAGGACAGTAACAAGAGCCAATTGAAAAGATGGGCGGAGCTTCCAGACCATACGTCAAAACAGCATGCCTCGCAGAGCAGCGCATGCGCTGCCCAGGATCGGCCTAAAAATGTAGCGCAGTAACACCTCCCTACCCCCGGCTTCACCCGCCTCTGATCGTGATTGAAAGCCGGCGGAAATGAAAGAAGAAGAATCTGGGAGCTTGACTCTGTTCTCTAAATTAAAAATGGTGCACGTTTGCAAGATTTAGTGAAGGGAAGGAAAGGGAGAAAATCTATGATATGCATTACTGCAATAAAGCATTTCCCTCCCCTATATGGGTCTCAGGAGCGCTTCCCCACTCGACAATTGCATTTGGTGCGGAGGGCTGTGAGCGGCCATTCTCGGACTGTTCTCTCCTCCGCCCTTGGAAAGATTAAAGCAAACCTAATCTGCGGCACCCACAGCAGAGACTGGACAAGCATCGAAAACAAACAAGTCATCACGTTAATGGGCTACCATCCATGTTATGTGTGGCTCATGATCAGGCGCGCAACACCCATTGGACTCAAAGGGCTTCAGCCCCCCCTTCCCCCGTCGTGTGCGTCAGCCCGGAATGAGACACCTTCCCGGGCAAAAAAAGCAGCCGCACCCGAGCACTTCACAGGTCTTTAAAAGACCATTTGCATGTTAATGAGGCCTCGCTGTTGTTTCGCCCCTTCTAAGAGCCCCTGCAGCTCCACTCTGCCAATTGCTTAAAGTTCAGCCCCCCCCGAAATTTTTGCTCAGCCCCCCCCCCCCCCCCCCCCCCCCCCCCGAAATTTGGCTCTAGTTGCGCCTCTGCTCATGATCCTTTTAAACAGGGCTGTACTTGAGTCTCACCCGAAGACAGCAGACCACATCCGCAAGGTTCCCTGTCACCTTCTCCTCTGGACATGTGTATACCATGCATAAACCTTGGACCCAGACAAGTGCTTATTATTTTAAGCGTCCCTAAGCCAGTGTGATAAGCTCTGGATGTTGTCATAGTCACGCATAATCGTGCTCTCGCTTTAAAATGTTGCCTCTGCTGTCACAGGAGCGAGCAACTTAGTGCAGGTCGATTGAATGTGTTCCTGGAACGATTGCTTTATCTTGTGTGGCAGTTACATATAAGAGACCATCTTCTTCATGGGTTTAATACATCACCAGTTGCTCGGTACACAGTTAATACTTGGAATGTTACAATCCCGTCAACATCTACACTGTGCCCGAGAAACAGTTTGCCGGGGAGTGGTTTGTATGTAAAAGCTCCCAATGCCAGATAACCAAGGTGCAGCGGATATTTGACTGTAGGTCTAATGGGACTGCATTGGCTCAGAATTTAACTCTTCCTTCACGCACACTATTTTTTTTTTAAGTCTGACAGTTGAGAGGGGATGTCTTCGATTACTCAGTGAAGTAACCCTGTCTCTGTAACCTGGCCAACTAATTAAATTGCTGTACTTTTGTGTAAGAAGCAGCATGACCTCCACTTATGAAACCAGAACCATTAATATCACTTACCCAGAGAAGTTAATTTAATGTGTGCCTCAATTCAGAGGCGAATACAATTATCACTTTCTATCTATCCATGTCTTTGCGCCTTACGGGATTACAGTGGATCAAGAGTAACTTGGACATAGACATACACTTTTATTGGCAAAGAGTCAGTGCACCAAGATTGCAGGGCAGCTCAAATGCGGCTGGGCAGGGACTTCCTGCGCAGAGCGGTGTTTTCACGTCTTTACTTCTGGAACAGCAAGTACCTTCTCTAGAGCAGGTCTTATTTTCCAGAGCCAATCGTGAGATTGATGGCACTGTACACCCAACCAGTGATCCCTAATATAGTTGCTTCTTCTGTCAACTAATATTAAGGCCACTGTAATAAATGTGTTAACGCTTAAACAACACCTCTAAGTAAAGGCCAGGACATCTCTTTAGTAATCTCTAGGTGAGACCTATTGTCCGTGCCAGCGCTTGTTTTTTTGTTGTTTGTGTTTTTGAACAGTATGGTTGTCATCATTTCATTCAAACCTGTAAGTAAACCACCGGCGCACTTCTAGCCTCTGAACCAAATGGTATTCCATTGAGATAGACTTTATGTCTTTATTCATCCAAGTTGCAGCTTAAAGTTCTTGATCTAATTCCACTTAGGCTTTCTTGGGCTTACATGCCTCTTGGGCTGGAGAGATTCTGAAGAACCTCGATAGTCAAAAGATTTGCAATCCTATTGGGATATAACACCTGATTTCCATCCTTAAGTTCATCTTTGCTGCCTGCTGTGGCCCATACCCTGGAACGCTGGCCATTGAGGCTAAGTACATCGCCTCCAGTATGCAGCAGTTGTAATGCTTCACAAAGTTTATCACCTTCTGACATAAGAAAGCCTCCTTAGCCAGCCAAATGGTTTAGCAGGTAGCAGTAGACTGGCCAATTCAGTTACGTTACCCCCAGGGCTTTAAGAGGGATGATAAACTGGGGGGTCTCTTAAGGGGACCTGGTCGATGTAATTAAAGGCGTGGCTTAAAAACATAAACTAAAAATCTGTGCTTAGCATAGTGTGCCGACTGGTAATTTGCTGCTTCTTTCATTGTATCCAGATATATGATACAACAAGTAGCATTACACTTACAACAAGTCAGGAGTATTGGCTTTGTCAATGATTGTTAGTTGCATAAGGTAAATAAGCAACAACTATGGCTTTGTCGTATATGAAAATGCTTCCGTTCTGAAATGTTGAGTGCGTGATTGTACTATGAGGAGTCTCTTTGAACTTACATCAAAGGCAGTGAAGGTGGTACTGCTGCAGAGTTACGATTTATTTTTCACCCCCATGGTAAGGGCAGAAATGCAAAAGGCAGATAGACCCATCTCAACACCTGTTTTTTAGAAATGCCGGCGCCGAGCCCCGACAGGACCCGGCCCACGTAAATCTCTGGTTATCCCCACTCCTGAGCTTGCTATCGGTTCTCTGATACTGGACTGTAAAGTTGGGCACTAGGCCCTCATGCTGGGTGAAAGGACTGGGGTAGCGGGAATGGCCACGAGCACGTGCGCTCGGCCCTAGGAAAGGAGGAGTTCTCATGCTTGTATGGCGGTGAACTATGCAAAGCTTCGGGTACCTCAGTGGAAACAGGTGGAAAAACAATTTCTGGTCTTGTCTCTTGAAGAGAGTGCTCGAAGCTGGGAGTAGACAGTGCCTAGAAGTCGTCATAAAGGTAATCCTTCTGATCACACAAACCAGCAGATAGGAAGTAATACAAAGCATTATTTAGACACTACAGATAATCAGTGTTGGAAGTACTGTGTACAGTAGTAGGCTCCCTTCACAGATAATTTCATCAGCTTCTGCTAACTAAAACAAATACCAAACATAGTTGTGGCTAAGTCCGAAATTCTGTCAGTGCACCCTTTTCATGAGCGGTTTTTGGGAGATTGACGTTAATGTTGAGAAGGGCCGTTTAGGTACCTTTGAATACAAAAGTTCTCATGCAAATGTGAGGTGAAAGGCAACACAGCCTTCTCTGCCTTGCCGTGCATGAGTTTCTATCTGTCGAGAGAACCTGCTTTCGGGATGAAACGCTTGGTCTGACCCTTGACATCCTTCCTCATATTTAAGAGCCTTGTGGGTTCTTATAATGGCGATAAAGATCGGCGCGGCCGAGTATTGCAGGAAGCGGCTAGCTTGAAGACTAGCCAAAAGGGATACGCAGATGTCATTGTAAATTAACAATAACCACGCAGTCAGCCTTGTTTTTGTAGCGATTCATGTCTCTTGGCAGCAATAAACACAAGGGGCATGAAGGCCTGCTTCACGTGCGCTGCTGCAGCGTGTGTGTCGCTGCTCGTCCCCAAGCCAATACTCCATGGGCGCTAACTTCGACGGAAAGGTGGGACATGCAGCAACTGTTAGCCATTTGCAGGCTACCATTTTTTACTGACACAGAAAAAAGCCAATCCTAAGCAAAGGAGGAGTCAGACCCCAGAAAGCACATACAAGAAATTGTCTGACAGCGCAAGCTCTGTTTAGTTTTGACCTAAAAACAAAAACCCGCAAAGATTGAAAGAGTGCAATGATTAGTCACTAGGGCTGGAATTGTATCTGGCTCTTTGCAGAACCCGTTTAATTATGAGGTACTCTCTAATCAAACACAACCAGATACGTTCTCTTTTCATGCTTCTCTTGCTAAACATTTTACTTTCTATGTCTAATGCTATTTTCTTTCTGTCTTCCTTACTCAAATGTAGTCTTCTTGCCCTATTTCCTTTACATTTAAATACTGTATTTCTGATTCTCTTTCTCTCTGCCATTCCCTTTCAGTCCTCATTCGGCCTCCTTGCACTCATTCTTCTTCTCTTTTCTCGCTCTGCTCTCTCTTGCTCTGTCTTTTCCTCTCTTTCTCTGATATAACTCTCCTGAAACTCTCCTCTCACTTTCTCTCCGTCTCTTTTCCGGCACCCTTGCTGGGTACTTCACTGTGTCCTGCCTTCACCCCTTGACTGTAGCACTGAGCGCAATAGCTTTGTAAAAAAACTAACAAAAAACCCAAATAAAATACAAAAAACACAAAACCTGTTTGCTCAGAATGTAGGTCTAGGGGGTGGACTTTTAGCTCTGCACCCCTGGGCTTTTTGAGCAAGAGGTCCCGGGGAGCCAGGTATTTATTGGTGGTTGGTCTTGAGAGGGTGGGGCTGGGAGGGATAGGAATGGATGTCAGTGATGATAGTGCCATTTAGTGAATTGGCACATTGGTCATAGGGAGAAATATATTTTACCAGTTTTCCCCATAGCCCAGGCCCGAAGACAACATGGCGAGCAGCCCGTGTAAAAGGGTCGCTGTGGTCCCACTTCCACTGGAAACCGAAGGAAAGTCTGACCTCCTACTACCTGGAGTGTTGCACCAGCCGTGGGTCGCCAGGAGGCTGTGGCTGACCAGGCTATCTGCTGGCAGCATGGCAACGGTGGTGCTCGCCATCAAAGCTGAAAGTGAAAAAGGGGAGGCTTACCCCTGGAGGTGAGGTGGCAGATGGCAACCCCCTCGGGGGAGGCACACTTGTAGGGCAGAGCAGCCTCGCTGAGCGGGATTAGTGGTAAAAGTTGTAGGACGAAGGGAGTGGCAAAGTCAGACTGTAAGGGCTGGAGAGCGGCTGACTTACAAGGTGTAGAAGAGGCCATCCCAAGGGCAGAGCAGGTACTGGGGACAAATACGGCCATCAGCGAGCACGTCCTAGAGCCACGGCAGCAGTTGAAGGCAGGAGAGAGTTTGGTGGCACGGAGCCAGCATGAGGTGGTGCCTGCAAAAGAAGTAGGCGGAGGCAGGGGGGAGTGCGGCCTGCAGCTAGATCTATCTAGAGGTTGCAGGCCAAGTTCTATATTCAGGACTCCCATGGTGGTGGGGGAGAGGGGTCAAGAAATGCCTGGCCCTGGGGAATCTAGTTTGTGGAGAGGATCCCACAGGGCCTGTCGAGGCCAGAGAATTTTGGCACAAGGCAGGAGGCATCAGTTCAGAGTTGGCGGGTCCAGGATGCCCCAGGCGACTGGAGCCAAAGGATTGGATGACAGGGGAAGAGGTAGCTTGGGGGAGGGAGCTGGGCAGATGAGACTGTTCTTTAGCCCATTGGGTGGTCAGGGGCAGGAGGAGATGTGAAGGGCCGAGGCGCAACTCTCTATTTTGGCAGTGGTGACAAGCATGTCAAAAAGGGGCCCAAACCAATGTAAGTTAGTCAGGGAGATAGAGGTGGATGCTATAAAAAACGTAGCCAGGATAGTTAGGTTAGCTAACCAGATGGGATAGGCAGGGGACTCTTCTGTCATTGTTCCAGTTACACAGGAGCAGCAGGGGAAGCTCCGTAAGGCTCAACAACCTCTCTCTGAAGTCAAGAATCATGCCAGTCCTGCACATCCTTGGACGGTGTGGGATCAGAATGGTGTTCATGGAGGAGGGATTTCTAGTGCCTCTCAATGAAATACAGAATTGTATGATCAGCTATTTGAAGTGCAATTCAGTTCTGATGGTGTGGGTGATGGAGAGTTAGTTGGCACGAGTGTGAATGTATGTGAAGACATTGAATGTGGAATGGAAGAAAAGATCAGGCCTGGGCGTAGTTTGTTGAGTTTTGCTACAGGGAACTCCGCGAAGTTACAAAAAAACTGGCGGAGTGCAGTGTGAACTGCAGTTTGCAATTGTATTCCTGCTGCTCAGGTAGAAATTCTACCAGAGCGGCAGCTCGCGCTCGTGAACTTACCGTTCGCGATTGCGAGCGGGGAAAAAACTCTGCTGCTTATTTCGAAGGAGATTTTTCTGCACTCCGCGAGCTCCGAGGAGTGCAGAGTGCAGAAAACTCTGCGAACTGAGTGAAGTTCACTGCCCAGGCCTAGAAAAGATGTTGGACTATGAGAAAGATGACCTTGAAAAAGGTGAACTGAGGGAAACAGAGGAGAAAGAGGCCGAGTGGTGGTCGGTGCCCAATAATTCATGTCATAGGCAACAACGCAAAGTTGGTGTCTGGCAGGCAAAAAAGAAGATGGAAGAAAAGAAGGAGGCGGCCATACAAATGGACAGAGGCTTGGCCTTGGGGAGAGAGGCCTTGAGACCGGCCAGGTAAGGAATGCGGAGCTCACTTTCCGGAATCTTCTCTGACAGTGAGGATGGGCACTGGGGAAGGGGTGGACAAAGCAGGGGTGTGCCTGGTAAAAGGTAAGTGCATCCTGGATCAAGGGACAGGGGAAGGGCTTAATGCCAAAAAGGGGAGGACATTAGAAAAGGCGGCAGATACAACTTGGGGGACAGCATTGATTTGGTTTAGGATGAGGATGGGAACAAAGAGAGTAAGGACATTAAGCATAAGAAAACTCCATTTATGAGGATCACCAAACTCCTTGGAGCTCATCTCATGACATCTACTAAGAAACAAATTTGGGAAGGGGAGTACATTGAGATGCTCAGGTTATTGAATATAGAGGTAAGGGTTAAGGAAGGTTCAAAGGAAGAGAAATATGAATTGACCTGGTGGCCGAGGGTGCTGGTTAATATAGAAAACTGGACAACTCCTTTCCTGATAACACAAGAGGTGGCAGCCACAGACAGGCTCCTAGGCTAAAGTCAGAGAGCAGAGTTTGAACAGTGCGCTGATAGGCGGTAATATACTCACTGGGCCCGGGATTTCAAGCTGTGATGGACTGGAGGTGCGCCGGTGTGAGGGCTACTTCCAACGCCGTCACTCCACCTGGTGCCTAGAGTAGGAAACCCCTCAACATACAGGCCGTTGACGTTACCTCTGGCGACCACTGCTTGATATGCTGCCAGTGCACGTGCAGCTTCAGGGCCCCAGCTAGCGCTCCTTATGCGCCTCCGAGCCCAATAAATGGACTCTATTGATGACCGGCCCAGTGGCTCCAGGGCATCATTAGTTAAGGACTGCTTGTGGTTCACTGCTGCCGTGGTCACGGTCATGATTCTGACCATTGACATCCTTCCTCATATTTAAGAGCCTTGTGGGTTCTTATAATGGCGATAAAGATCGGCGCGGCCGAGTATTGCAGGAAGCGGCTAGCTTGAAGACTAGCCAAAAGGGATACGCAGATGTCATTGTAAATTAACAATAACCACGCAGTCAGCCTTGTTTTTGTAGCGATTCATGTCTCTTGGCAGCAATAAACACAAGGGGCATGAAGGCCTGCTTCACGTGCGCTGCTGCAGCGTGTGTGTCGCTGCTCGTCCCCAAGCCAATACTCCATGGGTGCTAACTTCGACGGAAAGGTGGGACATGCAGCAACTGTTAGCCATTTGCAGGCTACCATTTTTTACTGACACAGAAAAAAGCCAATCCTAAGCAAAGGAGGAGTCAGACCCCAGAAAGCACATACAAGAAATTGTCTGACAGCGCAAGCTCTGTTTAGGCTTGACCTAAAAACAAAAACCCGCAAAGATTGAAAGAGTGCAATGATTAGTCACTAGGGCTGGAATTGTATCTGGCTCTTTGCAGAACCCGTTTAATTATGAGGTACTCTCTAATCAAACACAACCAGATACGTTCTCTTTTCATGCTTCTCTTGCTAAACATTTTACTTTCTATGTCTAATGCTTTTTTCTTTCTGTCTTCCTTACACGAATGTAGTCTTCTTGCCCTATTTCCTTTACATTTAAATACTGTATTTCTGATTTTCTTTCTCTCTGCCATTCCCTTTCAGTCCTCATTCGGCCTCCTTGCTCTCATTCTTCTTCTCTTTTCTCTCTCTGCTCTCTCTTGCTCTGTCTTTTCCTCTCTTTCTCTGATATAACTCTCCTGAAACTCTCCTCTCACTTTCTCTCCGTATCTATTCCGGCACCCTTGCTGGGTACCTCACTGTGTCCTGCCTTCACCCCTCGACTGTAGCTCTGAGCCCAATAGCTTGTAAAAAAAAAAACGAACAAAAAACCCCATAGAATACAAAAAACACAAAACGTGTTTGCTCACAATGTAGGTCTAGGGGGTGGACTTTTAGCTCTGCACCCCTGGGCTTTTTGAGCAAGAGGTCCCGGGGAGCCAGGTATTTATTGGTGGTTGGTCTTGAGAGGGTGGGGCTGGGAGGGATAGGAATGGATGTCAGTGATGATAGTGCCATTTAGTGAATTGGCACATTGGTCATAGGGAGAAATATATTTTACCAGTTTTTCCCCATAGCCCAGGCCAGAAGACAGCATGGCGAGCAGCCCGTGTAAGAGGGTCGCTGTGGTCCCACTTCCACTGGAAACCGAAGGAAAGTCTGACCTCCTGCTACCTAGAGTGTTGCACCAGCCGTGGGTCGCCAGGAGGCTGTGGCTGACCAGGCTATCTGCTGGCAGCACGGCAACCGAGGCGCTCACCATCAAAGCTGAAAGTGAAAAAGGGGAGGCTTACCCCTGGAAGTGAGGTGGCAGATGGCAACCCCCTCGGGGGAGGCACACTTGTAGGGCAGAGCAGCCTCGCTGAGCGGGATTAGTGGTAAAAGTTGTAGGACGAAGGGAGTGGGAAAGTCAGACTGTAACGGCTGGAGAGCGGCTGACTTACAAGGTGTAGAAGAGGCCATCCCAAGGGCAGAGCAGGTACTGGGGACAAATACGGCCATCAGCGAGCACGTCCTAGAGCCACGGCAGCAGTTGAAGGCAGGAGAGAGTTTGGTGGCAGGGAGCTGGCACGAGGTGGTGCCTGCAAAAGAAGTAGGCGGAGGCAGGGGGGAATGCGGCCTGCAGCTCGATCTATCTAGAGGTTGCAGGCCAAGTTCTATATTCAGGACTCCCATGGTGGTGGGGGAGAGGGGTCAAGAAATACCTGGCCCTGGGGAATCTAGTTTGTGGAGAGGATCCCACAGGGCCTGTCGAGGCCAGAGAATTTTGGCACAAGGCAGGAGGCATCAGTTCAGAGTTGGCGGGTCCAGGATGCCCCAGGCGACTGGAGCCAAAGGATTGGATGACAGGGGAAGAGGTAGCTTGGGGGAGGGAGCTGGGCAGATGAGACTGTTCTTTAGCCCATTGGGTGGTCAGGGGCAGGAGGAGATGTGAAGGGCCGAGGCGCAACTCTCTATTTTGGCAGTGGTGACAAGCATGTCAAAAAGGGGCCCAAACCAATGTAAGTTAGTCAGAGAGATAGAGGTGGATGCTATAAAAAAAACGTAGCCAGTACAGTTAGGTTAGCTAACCAGACGGGATAGGCAGGGGACTCTTCTGTCATTGTTCCAGTTGCACAGGAGGAGCAGGGGAAGCTCCGTAAGGCTCAACAGCCTCTCTCTGAAGTCAAGAATCATGCCAGTCCTGCACATCCTTGGACGGTGTGGGATCAGAATGGTGTTCATGGAGGAGGGATTTCTAGAAAGTCAGAGAGATAGCGATAGACAAGAATCACTACAAAAACAAGGCTGACTGCGAATTTGGGAAGGGGAGTACATTGAGATGGTCAGGTTATTGAATCGAGAGGTAAGGGTTAAAGAAGGTTCAAAGGAAGAGGAATATGAATTGGCCTGGCGGCCGAGGGTGCTGGTTAATATAGAAAACTGGACAACTCCTTTCCTGATATATGCTAGTGTATACTTCAAGACATTTCCTGAGCAATTGGCACTGTTCAAGTATCTAGATATAGTGAGAAAGGCCCAAATCACTTCTGGGGCTTGGGCCTGGGTGAGGTATGAAAAGAAATTTAGAGCTAAAGTAGCAGATGATGCTGATGGTGAAAGGATGCCAGCACAGTTAAGCAACTACGACATGAACAGGGAGTGCATGGCCGGAGATTTACAAGCACTTTGGTGACTGTCCCACCTAAGGAGAGGTGGCGCCGGGGGGATGAGGGCAGGTGAATAGCCAACGTGCATGTTAGGCATATAACAAAGGCACATGCAGCAGGTAATATTGTCACTTTTGGCATGAATGCTCCCAATGCAGTGGAAAGCATTCTGTCTTGCAATGTGCACCAGAGAGAGTTGTGGGGTCCGTGTGTGGACAAGGGGGTCAGTGGCAGCGCAACAGTGACAGAGGCAGAGGGAGGGGAGGTCAGAACCACATGTGAAATGCCTAGTACAGCAGTTAAAAGTGACAGGTTGAGGTTTTGGTTGACCCAGGGAGAGTTGCTGGGTAATACAGAATGCTTGTTGGATGGTTTTGACAATGGTATCAGGTTGGGCTATGAAGATCCAAGAGAAAGTCGTTGGGCTGAGATTTTGCGTATCGTCAGAGGGAAAGAGGAGATGATGTGGCAAAAAGTAATGAAACACTTGTGAAGGAAGAATGGCTGGCCCTTTTATTGATTGCCCACTTGTGCAATTGATTATATCCTCTATTGGAGCTGTACCTAAAAAAGAGCCGGGGGACTTCCCGATGATTTAACATTTGTCCAGGCCTGAAAGTCATTTGTTTAATGACCTCATACCGGAGAAGGGGAGTAGGGTTTCCTATGTGTTGATGGACTCAGCCACAGTAGGTGACTATCTTTCCTTAGGAATTATAGGAAGACGTTGAAAATGATCGCACTCCACAGGTGTAATGGGTACAATGTAGCCTAGGTTCAATATGACCTCTCGTGTCGAAATACAGACAGCGATCCTTCAGTCAAATCGATGTTCATTCTGGCAGGAGAATCTGGAATCAAAGATATAAAACTGAGGCCGACTGAGGCCCTGCGATACCCCAATTGTTTCCAGAGGAACAGCCAGGAACACCGACTTGACTGAAGGATCGCTGTTTGTATTTCAACACGAGAGGTCATATTGGACCTAGGCTACATCGCACCCATTACACCTGTGGAGTGCGATCATTTTCAATGTCTTCCTTTAATTCCTAAGGAAGGATAGTCACCTACTGAACCCTGACAAAGTTCTCAACATGAGAACGAAACGCGTTGGCTGATCGTATAATCACCTATTCTGTGTGAATTAACTGATTGAAAATAAAGATTCTTTTGAAAAACTAAAATACTGGCTTCCTGGACTTCATCACCTGACGCACGCCCAACCGCTCCATTTTGCTTAGGATCTGACTCACAGAGGCATCACCTGACGGCTGGTGCAAGGGCTTGTTGCGCAAGGGACTTGATACAATTGAAACTGATGTGAGGTGCAGAAACAACTGTCCGCCGTCAAAGTATCTCTGTAATTTTAGATTCAGCAACTGTATTAATAAATAAAGAAGGTCTGAGTACGTTATTGGCAACATGTAATATTAAATCCACATTCAGATTGCTGCTGGTTCATCCATATGACTTTGAGGTACTGGGGATACAGTTTGTAGCATACATATTTGTTGATAAGGCGTTGAAACCTTGAGTACTACTTTACAACAGTTGTTTAACATGGTTGAGTGCTCCTGCTAGATGACACTCCAAGACAATAACCATGATGAATGCCCAACACCATTTAGGCTTTTAAATGGGCAGAAATATATTGGTTCGATCCAAGGGTATGCAAGGATCATAGCATCCACCTACATACCCTGCTAATACCTTACAGTATTTTATTTTTATTATAACCAGGGTACCGCCTTAAGAAAAGGATACTTTTGTGGTATACCCTAAGGTATTTTTAGCAAAATAACTGCACCCAAGTTATCCAGAATTTTATTTTTTTACTAAGAACTCCCTTGGGATAGTCTAGTTTGAGGTCGAATCAAGCCTGGTGGTACCATCGTACCTGGGTGGGATGAGGTGGCCAGTGATGAAGCATAACTATCGCAACAAAATTGTACGGTGTCAGTAATACACTGGATGGGTGTATCTAGGGCATCAAAGACCGGGCTCTAATGCAAGTCGCCCACTTTGGAGCAGAGACCTTAGAGTCCTAACTAATAGAGGAAGTCATCCTAATAGAAGAGGAAACACATATTAGTGTCATGCTTCATCATAGGAATCCTCTCCCCACCCTGGTAGGACAATGCCACCTGGGCGGACTCAACCTCCTCAAAGACTGACTATTTAGGAGGGAGTTCTTACATAAATCTTACTGGACAACTCCATATAACAGGGGATCCAGATGAAAACTTTAAAAATACCTTAGAGTTCCCGGGGATTACAACCTTTATTCATGGAACGCTAGGTAAGATTAAAAACGAAGAGAGTTTTGGGTATTGGAGTCCAATGCCAAGAGAAGCAGCAGACCAGCGAGCAGAGCATCGAGCAGTAGACCGGTAGGTAACATTTTAAAATTGTTTTGTTTGTTACAAGCCCCCCACCCCACCGCATTTTCTACTGTACGTGAGTAAGCCCACCTCATCCAATTTTTGGAATTTCCAGGTTCAGGAGCAGACACAACAGCATTATCCAAATAGGAACATTAAAGTAACAACTGATAGTTTCCCCCAAATGCTCTTACCATAAAGGCGCCATGCCAATTGTTGTGTTTTTAAAGTTTGTCTGTGGGATAACACATTTTTCAATAAACTGCTTTTCCATGTAGACAATATGACAGTGGTTGACATAGTGACTAGACATTCAGCAAGGGACTTTCACATTCTCAAGATGCTGAGAGTTTTTGTACTGGAATGTCTGTGGTTGAATGCCATGTTTAGAGCATGGCACTTTGCCATAGGTGAATGACAGCATTAAGTATAGTCTAGCTAATTCCCAGTGGCAAAGATTCTGTGGGCTAGCGCATTGTGTGGACGAGAATGGGATTCCCATGCTGGAGCATTTATGGACCATTGGAGACTGCGTGCGATGCAACTGTCTGAGGTACTTTGGGGGAGTCCACATGGAACGCAATCATTCAGGCATGGCTAGAATTTGTGGCTTCAGGTGCTCACAGGAGGACAGAGGAAGATGGAGAGCAATCACACAGGGTAGACATGGTGAGATATATCATGCTTTAGATTGAAAGACTCTTTTGGCAGTGACAATTGCAATTGAGCTGTCAGTGTTGACTTTGTGTGGTAAGTTGTACTGGGGTTATGATCCGTTGGCAGGTGCATGGGACGGTGATTGTTAGAAGGATGGGCCAGGGAATATGGGCCAAGGAAAACAATTAGGATGCCAGTGACTTGGCAGTTGTTAAAAAAAGACTGGTGGAAGTGCTACTGTGGATTTTCCAGGGGTCAGAAGAGATGCGTTTGTTTTCAGTGGTGATGTCATGGTTATGTTTTGGGGCCTTTTGCATGGGTAAGTTATTTGGAACCAATTAGAGGGAGGGTATTCAGAGGGTGAATGTGTGGGTGTGGCAAGGGGAAGTCCTGGTATGGTGCCCTGATCTAAGACAGATAAGAAAGGATGTGGAAGATGGGTCAGTCTGCGGAGTTATCCAGATGAAAGGGTGTGTCCTGTGTGGTGGTGACTGAACTTCAGGGAAGGGAGACAATTAAAGTGCGAGGTTTATCATCATGCCACAGGGGATAGAGTACTGACATCACAAACAGTTGGAGGGTTGAGGAAGCTGCTGCTTGTACTTGGTAATCTGGGTGGAGAATTTGGTGCTCACTCTTTCAGAATAGGGATACAAAGGAGGTTGAGATCCACGGCTGACAGGGACATTACATTCAGAAAGTTGACAGGTGGAAGTCCGAGTGCTAAAAGTGGTACATGAGGTGGGATCTGACTTGGTAAGGACAGTTTAACGTTCCTTCTTCTGTTTCCTATAAGTTGACTGGCAGGGCCTGGTAAGGAGAATATTGAGGCATGGATTTGTAGGCATTTCTTTGTGAAGGGGGCCGAAAGGCAGGTGGATTACTGGAAGTTCGGCAAACAATTGGGCTTTGATGATTTAAGAATACAGTTGAAATAGTTTGGGAAGGAGGCATGCGTTGGGTGGAGTTGTTGCCTAAGTTGCAATTTTTGCGAAAAAATGTTCATTGTCCTGATGGGATGGTACTGCACTTCGATGAGAATGACGTGGTGAAAATGAAAGGATTGGCTTTCATTAAATGTGCTAAGGACGACTTGAATGACAACGAGGGTGAAGTAGGCTCCTCACTAACTCTCTAGGAGGCATACAAAGAAGTCATAAATGGCCAAGGCCTTTCATTGATTGCGGGTCACAAAAAAGACAAGAGAGCCGGGGGGTAGAAGCACTTGAGCAGGAGATCCATGAGTTAGAAACCAATCTACCGGACCGAAATCAGAACAGCTCCCATCATACCTTGAACATAAAGCAAAAGGAATATAGAGGCATGGCATTGGAGGCCACTATGGCTCATCAACTCGCAACCCAGTATTGCTTATATGAGGTAGGCAATAGGGCAGGAAAGGTCCTAGCCTGGCTAGAAAAGAGTGAAGCTGTGAACTGACGAGTCTTCGAAATATTGACTGTCAAACAAGAGCAGATAAATGATAAATGCTACAATTACTCCCACTTGACCGATATCGCTTTACTTTTGTCTGATACCAGCCCTCTAGGTCATCATCTGTTACACAGACTCATAAACATAATTTTTCCTTTTTTGGACTTATTTTTATTTTCCTT
Organism: Triturus cristatus; assembly: GCF_964204655.1. Classification (NCBI taxonomy): domain Eukaryota; kingdom Metazoa; phylum Chordata; class Amphibia; order Caudata; family Salamandridae; genus Triturus; species Triturus cristatus. The sequence continues at coordinate 354,524,689 of NC_140590.1, forward strand.
TTTTGTGTCCATTAAGTTTAAATACAAGACAACTTTTCTCATTGAAATACATAATCTAATAAATAGTGTTTGCTTATAACATACAACATTTTTTTTTTTATGAATATATAAACATTAACATTTCCTTAGGTATTGTTTTATGTACAGTTTATATGAATCCAGTACACATATCACATTTCATCCTGTGGAATGACTTGAAATCTGCTCAGTTTGCATATTCACATTAACATATCCCCATACTCACACCACATTCATATTCTCACCTGTCGTATTACTCACACACATACTTCTTATTCATACAAATCCCACTATAACACAACATACACAGATTGGATCGCAGGGGTGAATCATCATCCCTTAGTCGCTGTGTTGGTGACTGGGATGTCACACCATCCGGTTGACATACGTTTCAGTGGACAATTATTATTTATCTCCACCTTCTTCAGGACCATTCATATAATAACTTTGTACAGATAGGAAATAGGGAATCTAAAAACAAAAGGTAACAGAAAAATATAATCATAAATGACCCTTAGAGATTTTTTGTCATTACTCTGTTTATATTTTAAATATATCGTGAATACCCTCCCAGTCTTTTTTCCACTGGGACAGAAATAAGAGTGAAACCATCACCAATATAGATAAAATCAGATGCGTGATGATACAAAAAAAGAAGAAAAGTTGTGTAGAGCTCAATGTACTATTTCTCCATTCATGAGCTATAAAATACCAGTGATGTATGCAATAGACCGTGAAAATGATCATCGACGATCTATCTGAAAAGAGAAAGAGGCACATGCTGGATCTACTAATTCAGCAACTCAGTGTTTTTAAAGCCAGAAGGTCAGTGTACAGCCACAAGGCTAGCAAACATGGAACACTCATGATAGTTAGCTGGAACAAACAATTTGCTCCAGTTAACTTCTGTGCATACTTTGCTCATGTTGTGCCACCACATGCTCCCTTATATTGTAGCTAGCACCAACTACGGCAAATAGTATGGTTCCGAAGAAAATGACATGCCATATCTCTGTGAGTCCCGAGATTTTGTATCACAACTTCTTAAGATGACATACCAAGTCTTCAGACTTTCGTCCCTGAGGAGTGTCCGAAATAAGGGGGAACATCTAATGCAATGGGCAATCGTATCAATTGTAATTCTTAGGTCTCTGAGGGTACAAAAAAGAGATTGTATAATATATCCCTGCTCTAGACACTCTTTTTCTTATGGATTTCTCTGATGCAAATTTATATTTACCTTGGGGTTCTTTCAGATGGAATTGACCCCTTCATGGGCCCAACCCAGGCTAGCAGTCTCAATATTTCTTTAATTTAATGTTCTTGGCCATGTGTTCTTGGCAGCATGGGTCCTAGCAATGTCACAGGTACTAAGTACGGATTCTGCAAAATGAAACAACACCATCATGGCACTGCCTCAAGATGCAGCCATCGATCCCAAATGTAAGAAACATACTAAGTGGCACAATATTTAATGGCAAGGACGACATGACTTGCAAGATAGATTGCTTATAAAAAAGTCCACGCGGGGCCTCTACTAATTAAAGGCCCATGTCAACTACCTCCAATACCGGAAAAGACGACCTGACTTGCACAATAGATTACTTATAAAAAGGTCCACGCAGTGCCGCTCCTAAATAGAGACCCATATCAACTACCTCCCAACCCGCTAGTGGGGGAAATGTTGGTGATCAGTAGTACGCCATTTCTTCTTGGTGCCTCTTACCTGGCGTCGCTCAATTTTCCTCACCACATCGGTGTATTTCCAAGCCGTCTGCCACCCGGAAGAGGGAGACCCATAACGCGGAAACGCTTATAGCGAGAATTATCCGTACGTGCATGCATGCATCCGTGATGATCTCGCGATACTACGTATCTGGGGAACGCTGATAAGTACTCTGCATAATGGTCACACCATCTTGTAATGTACAAAAGACACTCAAACAATGTGCCTAATCTTGTTGATCCCGATAGAGATCGGACCCACTCTACTGACGAACTATTCAGGGGGATTCTCTTTTACATGTGTGGTATCACTTGAGAATTATATCTATGTACTTACATCGTGGACGTTCAGGAACCAAATAACTTCTCCCAGAACTAAAGGCGGAAATCATTAACAATATCAATTTACCGCTGGCAGCCTGCAATGCCAAGAAGGAAATAATATATAAAATAAAGTATTCCAATTTAGTGATTGCCAATTACTCCCCGTTAGTGTTATTGGGTTTGACCCATGGCAAACAATAGTAGCTGATATTTACCGATACTATTCGATGTTCTCTCAAATGTGGTATTCTGTTGGCAAGAACTCACTGCAGGTCATAATGCTATGCCCAGAAAAGGTAAAAGTAATGTATATTACTTTTACAGTATTCCTTAACGGAAAATTGGGTATTCAGAGAGACCAGGAATACAAATGTATAGTGGGATTGCAGTGTGTGTCTCAATATGACACAGGTTGCAGTCTGTAGACATTTCAATGTACATATCTTGGATGGAAAGCTCACATTTATAGTTCTACAAAACCCGTTAGTAGTTACCAATATAAGGGATAATTGCTGTATTAAGTGTATACCCACTAGTAAGGAAACTACCATAGTTGTTATTACTCACATATAAGAGTTCCTAAAACAAATGATACTAATGGGGAACGTCATGTTACATTCCACACAATCTCCTCATTCAGACCTTCCTTTACTGTATTAAGTGTGACTATCCAGTAGGTCTCTCTGTGTTTACGTACATCCACTGTGACCATACCAATCTTGGGTCTAACCTTCTCCAATATCAGCCACCTGAGTTCATTTTCATTATTGTTGAATTCACAGCAATGTTGGACCATAGGAGATGAACTTTTCTTGGTCCTGATTGCTGATTTATGTTCTGAATACTGAATTCTGAACTCCCTGCCTGTTTCTCCTATGTATCCCAATTTGCAAGGGCAAAGGATGAGATACACTATGTGTTGGCTTCTGCAATTCGTCATGTCTTTCAGTATGCCACCTTGGCCTTTATAGTCCCATAGTGCTGTCACCAATGCTGAATCACAGGCGACATCAGTACCGCATTTGCGATTGCCTTTGATAAGCGGGAGACCCGTGATCGACATCTGGGTTAGATGATTCACCTGTCTCTGTCTGGTATGTACCAACTTATCCTTAAGGTTGGCATTTCTACGGTATGCCACAATAGGTTTTTGCAATCTACTGTGGTCCTCATTGACATTCAGAAAATGCAAATTTTTATCCAAAATTTTCTTAACCTTGTAGATTAAGGTCGAATGGTTGATGACTCACATCAGATTCTCGCTTTTCTTGCGATTAGTGCCAGATAAGAGAGCATCTCAATTATAATATTTTGCTCTCTTGAAAGCTGTTCTGATTGCACATTTGCGGTATCCTCTCTGTAGGAGTCTCTTTTTTAAATCATCCCCATGGTTATCATATTCTTTAATGTTGGAGCAGTTACGTCTTCCTTAGGAATTCTCCCAATGGTATGGAGTCCTTCTGGCTATTGGGGTGGTAACTGTCATGCTGTAAGCTCGTGTTTTTTGCTGTGGGTTTGCGATAGAAGCTCACTTGTATTTGACCAATCTGGCCTGAAATCAAGATAGCTAGAAATTCCACTGTTTCTATGCTGTGATGACCTGTGAATTTCAAGTTTTTGTCGCTGGCATTCAACCATGAAATGAATGCTTGTAGGTTCATCTCATCATCTACCCATACGAAGAAGATATCATTAATAAATCGTTGCCATATTTTCACGTTTTCAAAGTATGTTGTAATCTCATTGAATATATACTTAAGCTCATGGTCCCCCATGTAGATGTTGGCTACACTGGTCCCTTTTATTTGTTGGTAAGTATTACCCTTAAAGTCAAAGTAGTTGTTCCGGAGTACTATTTCAAGACACTCTAAAATAAATTAGTCCGGTCTGTCCCCTGTGGTTCTACCTAAGAGGGCTGTTACAGCTTCAATGGCTTGCTGTTGAGGTATGTTTGTACAGAGCGCCTCTATGTCTAATGTAACCAGAAACTCATGTTCTGGATTGAACGGCATATCGTCTATTTTGCTTATTATGTCTCCTGTGTTCCTAATATAGCATTGATAGTTACTTATCAAGGGGCATACAAAAGAATATACTTAGACAGGGTTCTGTGCTCGAATTGATAGTCGATACAATAGGGCACAATGGGGGGTTATCTACACTCTTGTGTATCTTTGGTGCACCATACATAGCAGGTGTGATCGGGTTGATTTTATTTAAAAATTCATGTTCTTTGCTACAGATGATACCTTCTCCGAGGGCTCTATTAGTAATGGTACTGATCTGTGCATTTAGTTTGATGAGAGCAGATGCACCTACTGGTTTATAATGATCAGGGATTGCTAGCATTTTCTGAATCTTATTATTGTATTCTTGTGTATCCATTATGACTATCCCTCCTCCCTTATCACAGGGTTTGATGGTAAGTTCAGGGCTATCCTGAAGTCTCTTGTGGGCACATTTTTCTGATTTAGTCAGGTTAACATTGCTGTTGTGAGAGCATTTTGTTATTTTTTGCAATTCATTAAGCACAGTCTTATCAAAAATTGCCATCTCAGGACCTATCATTTCCAAAGTAGAAGTGAATGTAGATTTAGGTTTACATCCTGAGAGGATTACTCTCCCCTTCTTGCATATCTATTTGAGAAAAATACTTCTTAAGCCTAATCTTTCTATAGAATAAAAAAATGTCCTGGTTTAATTGGAATCTGTCATAGGGGATACTAGGCACAAATGATAATCCTTTGCTTAATACTGCTATTTCGTCTTGGCTTAAGGAATGTTGGGACAAATTGAAAATAGGAATAGTCCCTAACCCTGGACTAGATGTATTTTTGAGGACCTCCAATACGGCTGATTCCACATCCTCATGTACAGCTGTAGAGGTTGAGGGTCCATCTGATGGTATCCCCCTCTGTCCTGTCTCTGGTATCTTTGTCTGCCCCTGTTCCAGCCTCTTGATAAAAAAGGAGGAGGAGCTTGATAATACTGGTATTGATCTGCTTGTCTCCCTCTTAGTGGTTGGTGATCTAAATGGAACCATCACTGTCTGAGTCTGTAGAGTTGGTGTCTAAAAATGTAAGGATTTTTCTCCTCTGGTTGTTCCTATGTATTTGGGCATCTGGCTCATATTGCCATTCCTGTTAGTAATTGGCCCTAAGGTTCGGATACGCTTTTTCTTGTGTATACCTCCTGATGTCTTTCTTTAGCTTGTCCGTCTTTTTCTTAATGAAATATTCCTCAAAGTCATGTAGTTCGCTATTTAGATTCTCCAATCTTCTAATGCTGAGGTACTTTTCAGTTTATCCTCCAGCTCTGAGATTTCATGGTTAAGAATAGCTGCTACCTCTCTTGCCATCTGCACAATTAAAATCATCCAATCTCTTGAACACCTATTTCCTATGTGTGACCATTTCTCTACGAATTTTCGTATTCCTCCGAACAAGGCTGGAATGTTTCGCACTCTAAGTCCGGATGGAATAACACCTGCCCAGAGGTACTCCAGCATAAATTGCGCGTGTGATTCAATCCTTTTTGCTTTCTTTCTGAGATTGAGCAACTTAGTCCATTCATTGTTATCTGAGTTCGATAAAGTTGCCCTCTTGTTAGTGGTTGGAGTTTCACCTATGAGTGTAGAAAAGTCTTTGTCTGTGAAGCCGAATGATGCTTCCATGTTCTAATGATTGTCGGCCTTTGTCTATGGTTCTAAGTTTATGCGCCAGTATCCTCAATTGGAAGGACTAGTATTGATGATTGTTACCTAGCTAATAGTGTATATGTACAAAAGGTAAGAAAAGCTTGTTTTTGCTGTTTTATATTATTTCAAGGTAAAGTTCAAAAGGGGCTAGATGAAACCAATAAGAGAAAGATAGAAAAGAACAGACAAGGGGTCTGGTGATGAGAACAGGAAAGGGAGTATGTATACGAAGAATATTCACGTACTCACTACTGTGTGAGAAAAAAGAACAAAGCCTGTGGTTAAAAAAACACTCAAAAGTTTCTAAATAGAACAGGCACCTCCCCCTATAAATCTGTCTGAAGGTGTGGCAGTGAGGGGGGAAAAAACCAAAAATAAATGCTACAATTACTCCCACTTGACCTATATCGCTTTATTTTTGGCTGATACCAGCTCTCTGGGTCATCATCTGTTACACAGACCAATAAACATGATTTTTCCTTTTTTGGACTTATTTTTATTTTCATTTTCTTTGTCCATTAAGTTAACCACAAGACAACTTTTTTCATTGAAATATATAATCTAATAAATAGTGTTTGCTTATTACATACATTTTTTTTTATATAAACATTAACATTTCATTAGGGAATGCTTTAGGTACAGTTTATATGAATCCAGTACACATATCACATTTAATCCTGACACCACATTCATATCCTCACCTGTCGTATCACTCACACACATACTTCTCATTCATACACATCCCAGTATAACACAACATACACAGATTGGATCGTAGGGGGGATTCATCATCCCTTAGTCACTGTGTTGGTGACTGGGATGTCAATCCATCCAGTCGACATACGTTTCAGTGGACAATTATTATTTATCTCCACCTTCTTCAGGACCATTCATATAATAACTTTGTACACATAGGAAATAGGGGATCTAAAAACAAAAGGTAACAGAGAAATATAATCATAAATGACCCTTAGAGATTTTTTGTCATTACTCTGTTTATATTTTAAATATATTGTGAATACCCTCCCAGTCTTATTTCCACTGGTACAGAAATAAGTGTGAAACCATCACCAATATAGATAAAATCAGATGTGTGATGATACAAAAAAAGAAAAGTTGTGTATAGCTCAAGTACTATTTCTCCATTCATGAGCTATAAAACACCAGTGATATATGCAATGGACTGTGAAAATAACCATCACCGATGTATCTGAAAAGAGAAAGAGGAACATGCTGGATCAACTAATTCATCAACTCAGTGTTTTTAAAGCCAGAAGGTCAGTGTACAGCCACAAGGCTGGAAAAAATAATTTGCTTCAGTTAACATCTGTGCATACTTTGCTCATGTTGTGCTACCACATGCTCCCTTATATTGTAGCTAGCACCAACTACGGCAAATAGTATGGTTCCAAAGAAAATGACCCGCTATATCTCTGTGAGTCCCGAGATATTGTACCACAACTTCTTAAGATGACACAAAGTCTTCGGACTTTCGGCCTTGAGGATTGTCCGAAAATAAGGGGGAACATCAATTGCAATTGGCAATCGTATCAATTGTAAATCTTAGGTCTCTGAGGGTAAAAAAAAGAGATTGTATAATATATCCCTGCTCTAGACACTCTTTTTCTTTCGGATTTCTCCGATGTAAATTGATATTTACCATGGGGTTCTTTCAGATGGATTTGACCCCTTCATGGGCCAAACCCAGGCTAGCTGTCTCGATATTTCTTTAATTTGAATATTCTTGGCCATGTGTCCTTGGCAGCATGGGTCTCATCATTGTCACAGGTACTAAGTTAAGCATGGGCAAAGCACTACGCTATGCTCGCATAGTTTGCGAAGTTTGCGCTAATTCTCACTACGCGAATTGCACGTAGCACAGTGCAAACACGCGTAGCGTAGTGCAGCCGTCATTTTTTGCTTGCTCGCGGTCCTCAACGTCAAGTTGGCGACCACGAGCAAGCAAAATGACATCCCGGCAAGACTTTTTCCTCGTTCGCGATCAGCAACGTCAAGTTGCCGATCGCGAGCCTAGAAAATAAACCTCCCGGCGACATTCTCAACGTGGGGAGGTCAGGTTTCTCATTGCGAGTTGTCACGTATGCTCGCGAACGCTCGTGATGAGAAACTACCATTCCGCATTAAGAAAGCTGCCGCTCGAGTAAAAATCTACTCGAGCGGCAGAAAACTACAGCTCGCACTGTGCAAGATGCCGTTTTCAATGATTGCACAGTGCCGGATGCTTGTCCGCACTGTGCAATCATTGAAAATAGCATCTTGCACAGTTGAACAGGGTACTACGCAGTTCGCGAAGTACTACGCCTAGCTCGCGTAGTGCGAAGTGCACTTTGCGTAGCTACACATAGTGCTACTTTGCGAACTACGCCCAGGGTTATACTAAGTACAGATTCTACATAATTAACCAACACCATCATGGCACTGCCTCAAGATGCAGCCATCGATTCCAAATGTAAGAAACATACTAAGTTGCGCAATATTTACTGGCAAGTACGACATGACTTGCACGATAGATCGCTTATGAAAAAGTCCACGCAGTGCCGCTTTTAATTAAAGGCCCATGTCAACTATTTTCAATATCGACAAAGACGACATGACGTGCATGATAGATTACTTATGGAAAGGTCCATGCAGTGCCTTACCTAAATAGACACGTAGTCGCTTCTGCGTCCTACTACAAACAGCCCTTACAGTTTTGACACATGCAAATTGTTGACAGACATTCACCTCCCAGACCTCTTGCAGTTAGATAGGGCACTCCTTGAACAAGAACTAACTAAAGATGAGATAGTGTGGACAATCAACAACTTAAACTCCGGTAACACGGTGGACCCAAATTGTCTGCCTTTTAAACTGTATAAACCTATGGACCTTACAATTGCCCCATACTTACTTTGTAAGTTTAAAGAAAGTCTTGACTTGGGCTCCCTCCCCGAAGATCAACGACTGCCCAATATAGTTGTCATTCACAAAGATAGCAAACCAGCAGACAACTGTGCCACATACAGGCCAATTTTGCTCAAATCCGGAAGTCAAAGCTTTCGGAGGATGAAGCACTGCTCTCAATCTATGACACTTGCATGGGATTTTGGGCCCTACCGCTGGGCATTTTGATGATGCTCTTGTGCTGTCACTTGACATGTGTATGGCATTCAATACGGTTCATGTTTGAGGTGTTGGCCAAGATCAGCTTTTGCTCCTGTTTTGTGACATGGATAAGGCTCCTTTACACTGACCCCCTAGCCCAGGTGACAGTAAACGGAGGCCCATCTACTGTGTTTCAGCTTCAATATGGCACCAGGCAAGGACAACTCGGTTAGTTGGCAACCCGCACTCCTTTTATTCATTTTACTTTAAGATTTAGTCTTTTTGGGGTGCAATCCTGGTGTGTGCTCTGTCTCACAGCACCGAAGAATATCAAAACATGATGCTGATGCATGACTATGCATCAGTCCCAGGATGCGACACCTGCATGTTAGATGAAAAATCATTGTTTAACCATGATTCGTTTATTTTAAATATATTTTTTTCTTGTCTTTTGATGTGTCGAATTGGTCATTTCGATTTTCAAATGCATGTATTATGCTCAAAGGCCTTAATTACAGCATGTCGAAAAAATCCAATATAACAAGTAATCATGAAGTAATTTTAACCCAATGCATTTCGGGCTTCTCGCCCTTCTTCAGGGGTAACTGTAAAACATGGAGAAAAAACAACATATCAGAAACGCCTCAAAGGCACGATTCAAATCGTTTAAGTTAAAAAAGTCTAAACCTATAACAATAGCAATACAAGGTAATTCAATCACAGAAAACACTGTAATTGTGATGTCATATTGAAAATAAAAAAACATCCCATCTGTTGTCGAGCAAATGCTTCCCCCCGTGGTAAAGGTAAATAGAATAACTTAATCAATAGCAAATGGCAATAAACTCATGCTGTGACTCAATTATAACTCAGAAAGCAAAATAATTTAAAGAAACCTGCAAGATCTTGCGCTGCAGCGTTGCCTACCTCAAACTTCTTGATTAGTTGTTTGAAGCGACTAACGGATAAACACTCCGGGCCCGATTCACAGAACTAACTTAAGACAAAATCCTAAACTTACTACCATTTTGGTATTCACAGAAGGCACTTACTCATTTTGGTATTCACAGAAGGCACTTACTCATTTCGGTATTCACAGAAGTTAGGAGTCCTAACTTTAGGACTCCTAAATGCCTTCTGTGAACATCGAAAGTCTTAAAATTAGGGTTTTTCTCAATTTAGTAGTAGTAAAGTTAGGACTCCTAAGTTTAGGACTCCTAAATGCCTTCTGTGAACACCGAAAGTCTTAAAATTAGGGTTTGTCTCAATTTAGTAGTAGTAAAGTTAGGACTCCTAACTTTAGGCCTCCTAAATGCTTTTTGTGAATATCGAAATTCTTAAAATAAGGATTTTTCTCAATTTAGTAGTAGTAAAGTTAGGACTCCTAACTTTAGGACTCCTAAATGCCTTCTGTGAATACCGAAAGCCTTAAAATGAGGATTTTTCTCAATTTAGTAGTTGTAAAGTTAGGAGTCCTAACTGTAGGACTCCTAAACTGAGAAAAATCCTAATTTTAAGACTTTCGGTATTCACAGAAGGCATTTAGGAGTCCTAAAGTTAGGACTCCTAACTTCTGTGAATACCGAAGTGAGTAAGTGTCTTCTGTGAATACCAAAATGAGTAAGTGCCTTCTGTGAATACGAAAATGGTAGTAAGTTTAGGATTTTGTCTTAAGTTAGTTCTGTGAATCGGGCCCTCCGTATTTGGAAGATCAGTTTCACCGACCCCATTAAATGAAATCAAACTCCACCCCCGTTTAAACCACGTGTTCCTCTTTCCCATACGGGTGTGGAAATAGAAGAAATATTTAAACAAATCCATGTGATGTTGAAACCATACAAAGCAGACTAATTAATTTAACAAGTGCTTTAACAAATGTCATATGGTCCCGTTTTCCATATGAAGATAACGAAGATTTCTTGTGTTTCCCGGTAAACGCGTAAAATATAATAGGTTTGTGTTAACTTCCTTGAAAAGTCTCTCTGAATAGTCCGTTTTCGTTGTCAGGTCCGATTTTCAGCAAAGTGAATTTAGTTTTGGGTGCTGGGTGCCGATAGGGCAGAAGGGTAAATGACAACTCGGTTATGTTGCAACCCGCACTCCTTTTATTCATTTTACTTTAAGATTTAGTCTTTTTGGGGTGCAATCCTGGTGTGTGCTCTGTCCCACAGCACCGAAGAATATCAAAACATGATGCTGATGCATGACTATGCATCAGTCCCAGGATGCGACACCTGCATGGTAGATGAAAAATCATTGTTTAACCATGATTCGTTTATTTTAAATTAATTTTATTCTTGTCTTTTGATGTGTCGAATTGGTCATTTCGATTTTCAAATGCATGTATTATGCTCAAAGTCCTTAATTACAGCATGTCGAAAAAATCCAATATAACAAGTAATCATGAAGTAATTTTAACCCAATGCATTTCGGGCTTCTGGCCTTTCTTCAGGGGTAACTGTAAAACATGGAGAAAAAACAACATATCAGAGACGCCTCAAAGGCACGATTCAAATCGTTTAAGTTAAAAAAGTCTAAACCTATAACAATGGCAATACAAGGTAATTCAATCACAGAAAACTCTGTAATTGTGATGTCATATCGAAAATAAAAAAAACATCCCATCTGTTGTCGAGCGAATGCTTCCCCCCCATGGTAAAGGTAAATAGAATAACTTAATCAATAGCAAATGGCAATAAACTCATGCTGTGACTCAATTATAACTCACAAAGCAAAATAATTTAAAGAAACCTGCAAGATGCTGCGCTGCAGCGTTGCCTACCTCAAACTTCTTGATTAGTTGTTTGAAGCGACTAACAGATAAATACTCCGGGCCCGATTCACAGAACTAACTTAAAACAAAATCCTAAACTTACTACCATTTTGGTATTCACAGAAGGCACTTACTCATTTTGGTATTCACAGAAGGCACTTACTCATTTCGGTATTCACAGAAGTTAGGAGTCCTAACTTTAGGACTCCTAAATGCCTTCTGTGAATACCGAAAGTCTTAAAATTAGGATTTTTCTCAGTTTAGTAGTAGTATAGTTAGGACTCCTAACTTTAGGACTCCTAAATGCCTTCTGTGAACACCGAAAGTCTTAAAATTAGGGTTTTTCTCAATTTAGTGGTAGTAAAGTTAGGACTCCTAAGTTTAGGACTCCTAAATGCCTTCTGTGAACACCGAAAGTCTTAAAATTAGGGTTTTTCTCAATTTAGTAGTAGTAAAGTTAGGACTCCTAACTTTAGGCCTCCTAAATGCCTTCTGTGAATACCGAAAGCCTTAAAATGAGGGTTTTTCTCAATTTAGTAGTTGTAAAGTTAGGAGTCCTAACTGTAGGACTCCTAAACTGAGAAAAATCCTAATTTTAAGACTTTCGGTATTCACAGAAGGCATTTAGGAGTCCTAAAGTTAGGACTCCTAACTTCTGTGAATACCGAAGTGAGTAAGTGTCTTCTGTGAATACCAAAATGAGTAAGTGCCTTCTGTGAATACGAAAATGGTAGTAAGTTTAGGATTTTGTCTTAAGTTAGTTCTGTGAATCGGGACCTCCGTATTTGGAAGATCAGTTTCACCGACCCCATTAAATGAAATCAAACTCCACCCCCGTTTAAACCATGTGTTCCTCTTTCCCATACGGGTGTGGAAATAGAAGAAATATTTAAACAAATCCATGTGATGTTGAAACCATACAAAGCAGACCAATTAATTTAACAAGTGCTTTAACAAATGTCATAAGGTCCCGTTTTCCATATGAAGATAACGAAGATTTCTTGTGTTTCCCGGTAAACGCGTAAAATATAATAGGTTTGTGTTAACTTCCTTGAAAATTCTCTCTGAATAGTCCGTTTTCATTGTCAGGTCCGATTTTCAGCAAAGTGAATTTAGTTTTGGGTGCTGGGTGCCGATAGGGCAGAAGGGTAAATGACAACTCGGTTAGTTGGCAACCCGCACTCCTTTTATTCATTTTACTTTAAGATTTAGTCTTTTTGGGGTGCAATCCTGGTGTGTGCTCTGTCCCACAGCAGCGAAGAATATCAAAACATGATGCTGATGCATGACTATGCATCAGTCCCAGGATGCGACACCTGCATGTTAGATGAAAAATCATTGTTTAACCATGATTCGTTTATTTTAAATATATTTTTTTCTTGTCTTTTGATGTGTCGAATTGGTCATTTCGATTTTCAAATGCATGTATTATGCTCAAAGGCCTTAATTACAGCATGTCGAAAAAATCCAATATAACAAGTAATCATGAAGTAATTTTAACCCAATGCATTTCGGGCTTCTCGCCCTTCTTCAGGGGTAACTGTAAAACATGGAGAAAAAACAACATATCAGAAACGCCTCAAAGGCACGATTCAAATCGTTTAAGTTAAAAAAGTCTAAACCTATAACAATAGCAATACAAGGTAATTCAATCACAGAAAACACTGTAATTGTGATGTCATATTGAAAATAAAAAAACATCCCATCTGTTGTCGAGCAAATGCTTCCCCCCGTGGTAAAGGTAAATAGAATAACTTAATCAATAGCAAATGGCAATAAACTCATGCTGTGACTCAATTATAACTCAGAAAGCAAAATAATTTAAAGAAACCTGCAAGATCTTGCGCTGCAGCGTTGCCTACCTCAAACTTCTTGATTAGTTGTTTGAAGCGACTAACGGATAAACACTCCGGGCCCGATTCACAGAACTAACTTAAGACAAAATCCTAAACTTACTACCATTTTGGTATTCACAGAAGGCACTTACTCATTTTGGTATTCACAGAAGGCACTTACTCATTTCGGTATTCACAGAAGTTAGGAGTCCTAACTTTAGGACTCCTAAATGCCTTCTGTGAACACCGAAAGTCTTAAAATTAGGGTTTTTCTCAATTTAGTAGTAGTAAAGTTAGGACTCCTAAGTTTAGGACTCCTAAATGCCTTCTGTGAACACCGAAAGTCTTAAAATTAGGGTTTGTCTCAATTTAGTAGTAGTAAAGTTAGGACTCCTAACTTTAGGCCTCCTAAATGCTTTTTGTGAATATCGAAATTCTTAAAATAAGGATTTTTCCTAATTTAGTAGTAGTAAAGTTAGGACTCCTAACTTTAGGACTCCTAAATGCCTTCTGTGAATACCGAAAGCCTTAAAATGAGGATTTTTCTCAATTTAGTAGTTGTAAAGTTAGGAGTCCTAACTGTAGGACTCCTAAACTGAGAAAAATCCTAATTTTAAGACTTTCGGTATTCACAGAAGGCATTTAGGAGTCCTAAAGTTAGGACTCCTAACTTCTGTGAATACCGAAGTGAGTAAGTGTCTTCTGTGAATACCAAAATGAGTAAGTGCCTTCTGTGAATACGAAAATGGTAGTAAGTTTAGGATTTTGTCTTAAGTTAGTTCTGTGAATCGGGCCCTCCGTATTTGGAAGATCAGTTTCACCGACCCCATTAAATGAAATCAAACTCCACCCCCGTTTAAACCACGTGTTCCTCTTTCCCATACGGGTGTGGAAATAGAAGAAATATTTAAACAAATCCATGTGATGTTGAAACCATACAAAGCAGACTAATTAATTTAACAAGTGCTTTAACAAATGTCATATGGTCCCGTTTTCCATATGAAGATAACGAAGATTTCTTGTGTTTCCCGGTAAACGCGTAAAATATAATAGGTTTGTGTTAACTTCCTTGAAAAGTCTCTCTGAATAGTCCGTTTTCGTTGTCAGGTCCGATTTTCAGCAAAGTGAATTTAGTTTTGGGTGCTGGGTGCCGATAGGGCAGAAGGGTAAATGACAACTCGGTTATGTTGCAACCCGCACTCCTTTTATTCATTTTACTTTAAGATTTAGTCTTTTTGGGGTGCAATCCTGGTGTGTGCTCTGTCCCACAGCACCGAAGAATATCAAAACATGATGCTGATGCATGACTATGCATCAGTCCCAGGATGCGACACCTGCATGGTAGATGAAAAATCATTGTTTAACCATGATTCGTTTATTTTAAATTAATTTTATTCTTGTCTTTTGATGTGTCGAATTGGTCATTTCGATTTTCAAATGCATGTATTATGCTCAAAGTCCTTAATTACAGCATGTCGAAAAAATCCAATATAACAAGTAATCATGAAGTAATTTTAACCCAATGCATTTCGGGCTTCTGGCCTTTCTTCAGGGGTAACTGTAAAACATGGAGAAAAAACAACATATCAGAGACGCCTCAAAGGCACGATTCAAATCGTTTAAGTTAAAAAAGTCTAAACCTATAACAATGGCAATACAAGGTAATTCAATCACAGAAAACTCTGTAATTGTGATGTCATATCGAAAATAAAAAAAACATCCCATCTGTTGTCGAGCGAATGCTTCCCCCCCATGGTAAAGGTAAATAGAATAACTTAATCAATAGCAAATGGCAATAAACTCATGCTGTGACTCAATTATAACTCACAAAGCAAAATAATTTAAAGAAACCTGCAAGATGCTGCGCTGCAGCGTTGCCTACCTCAAACTTCTTGATTAGTTGTTTGAAGCGACTAACAGATAAATACTCCGGGCCCGATTCACAGAACTAACTTAAAACAAAATCCTAAACTTACTACCATTTTGGTATTCACAGAAGGCACTTACTCATTTTGGTATTCACAGAAGGCACTTACTCATTTCGGTATTCACAGAAGTTAGGAGTCCTAACTTTAGGACTCCTAAATGCCTTCTGTGAATACCGAAAGTCTTAAAATTAGGATTTTTCTCAGTTTAGTAGTAGTATAGTTAGGACTCCTAACTTTAGGACTCCTAAATGCCTTCTGTGAACACCGAAAGTCTTAAAATTAGGGTTTTTCTCAATTTAGTGGTAGTAAAGTTAGGACTCCTAAGTTTAGGACTCCTAAATGCCTTCTGTGAACACCGAAAGTCTTAAAATTAGGGTTTTTCTCAATTTAGTAGTAGTAAAGTTAGGACTCCTAACTTTAGGCCTCCTAAATGCCTTCTGTGAATACCGAAAGCCTTAAAATGAGGGTTTTTCTCAATTTAGTAGTTGTAAAATTAGGAGTCCTAACTGTAGGACTCCTAAACTGAGAAAAATCCTAATTTTAAGACTTTCGGTATTCACAGAAGGCATTTAGGAGTCCTAAAGTTAGGACTCCTAACTTCTGTGAATACCGAAGTGAGTAAGTGTCTTCTGTGAATACCAAAATGAGTAAGTGCCTTCTGTGAATACGAAAATGGTAGTAAGTTTAGGATTTTGTCTTAAGTTAGTTCTGTGAATCGGGACCTCCGTATTTGGAAGATCAGTTTCACCGACCCCATTAAATGAAATCAAACTCCACCCCCGTTTAAACCATGTGTTCCTCTTTCCCATACGGGTGTGGAAATAGAAGAAATATTTAAACAAATCCATGTGATGTTGAAACCATACAAAGCAGACCAATTAATTTAACAAGTGCTTTAACAAATGTCATAAGGTCCCGTTTTCCATATGAAGATAACGAAGATTTCTTGTGTTTCCCGGTAAACGCGTAAAATATAATAGGTTTGTGTTAACTTCCTTGAAAATTCTCTCTGAATAGTCCGTTTTCATTGTCAGGTCCGATTTTCAGCAAAGTGAATTTAGTTTTGGGTGCTGGGTGCCGATAGGGCAGAAGGGTAAATGACAACTCGGTTATTTAGCAACCCGCACTCCTTTTATTCATTTTACTTTAAGATTTAGTCTTTTTGGGGTGCAATCCTGGTGTGTGCTCTGTCCCACAGCACCGAAGAATATCAAAACATGATGCTGATGCATGGCTCTGCATCAGTCCCAGGATGCGACACCTGCATGTTAGGTGAAAAATCATTGTTTAACCATGATTCATTTATTTTAAATATATTTTATTCTTGTCTTTTGATGTGTCGAATTGGTCATTACGATTTTCAAATGCATGTATTATGCTCAAAGGCCTTAATTACAGCATGTCGAAAAAATCCAATATAACAAGTAATCATGAAGTAATTTTAACCCAATGCATTTCGGGCTTCTCGCCCTTCTTCAGGGATAACTGTAAAACATGGAGAAAAAACAGCATATCAGAGATGCCTCAAAGGCACGATTCAAATCGTTTAAGTTAAAAAAGTCTAAACCTATAACAAAAGCAATACAAGGTAATTCAATCACAGAAAACTCTGTAATTGTGATGTCATATCGAAAATAAAAAAAACATCCGATCTGTTGTCGAGCGAATGCTTCCCCCCATGGTAAAGGTAAATAGAATAACTTAATCAATAGCAAATGGCAATAAACTCATGCTGTGACTCAATTATAACTCACAAAGCAAAATAATTTAAAGAAACCTGCAAGATGCTGCGCTGCAGCGTTGCCTACCTCAAACTTCTTGTTTAGTCGTTTGAAGCGACTAACAGATAAACACTCCGTATTTGGAAGATCAGTTTCACCGACCCCCTTAAATGAAGTCAAACTCCACCCCCGTTTAAACCACGTGTTCCTCTTTCCCATACGGGTGTGGAAATAGAAGAAATATTTAAACAAATCCATGTGATGTTGAAACCATACAAAGCAGACCAATTAATTTAACAAGTGCTTTAACAAATGTGATAAGGTCCCGTTTTCCATATGAAGATAACGAAGATTTCTTGTGTTTCCCGGTAAACGCGTAAAATATAATAGGTTTGTGTTAACTTCCTTGAAAAGTCTCTCTGAATAGTCCGTTTTCGTTGTCAGGTCCGATTTTCATCAAAGGGAATTTAGTTTTGGGTGCTGGGTGCCGATAGGAAAGAAGGGTAAATGACAACTCGGTTAGTTGGCAACCCGCACTCCTTTTATTCATTTTACTTTAAGATTTAGTCTTTTTGGGGTGCAATCCTGGTGTGTGCTCTGTCCCACAGCACCGAAGAATATCAAAACATGATGCTGATGCATGGCTCTGCATCAGTCCCAGGATGCGACATCTGCATGTTAGATGAAAAATCATTGTTTAACCATGATTCATTTATTTTAAATATATTTTATTCTTGTCTTTTGATGTGTCGAATTGGTCATTTCGATTTTCAAATGCATGTATTATGCTCAAAGGCCTTAATTACAGCATGTCGAAAAAATCCAATATAACAAGGAATCATGAAGTAATTTTAACCCAATACATTTCGGGCTTCTCGCCCTTCTTCAGGGGTAACTGTAAAACATGGAGAAAAAACAGCATATCAGAGATGCCTCAAAGGCACGATGCAAATCGTTTAAGTTAAAAAAGTCTAAACCTATAACAATAGCAATACAAGGTAATTCAATCACAGAAAACTCTGTAATTGTGATGTCATATCGAAAATAAAAAAAACATCCGATCTGTTGTCGAGCGAATGCTTCCCCCCATGGTAAAGGTAAATAGAATAACTTAATCAATAGCAAATGGCAATAAACTCATGCTGTGACTCAATTATAACTCACAAAGCAAAATAATTTAAAGAAACCTGCAAGATGCTGCGCTGCAGCGTTGCCTACCTCAAACTTCTTGTTTAGTCGTTTAAAGCGACTAACAGATAAACACTCCGTATTTGGAAGATCAGTTTCACCGACCCCCTTAAATGAAGTCAAACTCCACCCCCGTTTAAACCACGTGTTCCTCTTTCCCATACGGGTGTGGAAATAGAAGAAATATTTAAACAAATCCATGTGATGTTGAAACCATACAAAGCAGACCAATTAATTTAACAAGTGCTTTAACAAATGTCATAAGGTCCCGTTTTCCATATGAAGATAACGAAGATTTCTTGTGTTTCCCGGTAAACGCGTAAAATATAATAGGTTTGTGTTAACTTCCTTGAAAAGTCTCTCTGAATAGTCCGTTTTCGTTGTCAGGTCCGATTTTCATCAAAGGGAATTTAGTTTTGGGTGCTGGGTGCCGATAGGAAAGAAGGGTAAATGACAACTCGGTTAGTTGGCAACCCGCACTCCTTTTATTCATTTTACTTTAAGATTTAGTCTTTTTGGGGTGCAATCCTGGTGTGTGCTCTGTCCCACAGCACCGAAGAATATCAAAACATGATGCTGATGCATGGCTCTGCATCAGTCCCAGGATGCGACATCTGCATGTTAGATGAAAAATCATTGTTTAACCATGATTCATTTATTTTAAATATATTTTATTCTTGTCTTTTGATGTGTCGAATTGGTCATTTCGATTTTCAAATGCATGTATTATGCTCAAAGGCCTTAATTACAGCATGTCGAAAAAATCCAATATAACAAGTAATCATGAAGTAATTTTAACCCAATGCATTTCGGGCTTCTCGCCCTTCTTCAGGGGTAACTGTAAAACATGGAGAAAAAACAGCATATCAGAGATGCCTCAAAGGCACGATGCAAATCGTTTAAGTTAAAAAAGTCTAAACCTATAACAATAGCAATACAAGGTAATTCAATCACAGAAAACTCTGTAATTGTGATGTCATATCGAAAATAAAAAAAACATCCGATCTGTTGTCGAGCGAATGCTTCCCCCCATGGTAAAGGTAAATAGAATAACTTAATCAATAGCAAATGGCAATAAACTCATGCTGTGACTCAATTATAACTCACAAAGCAAAATAATTTAAAGAAACCTGCAAGATGCTGCGCTGCAGCGTTGCCTACCTCAAACTTCTTGTTTAGTCGTTTGAAGCGACTAACAGATAAACACTCCGTATTTGGAAGATCAGTTTCACCGACCCCCTTAAATGAAGTCAAACTCCACCCCCGTTTAAACCACGTGTTCCTCTTTCCCATACGGGTGTGGAAATAGAAGAAATATTTAAACAAATCCATGTGATGTTGAAACCATACAAAGCAGACCAATTAATTTAACAAGTGCTTTAACAAATGTCATAAGGTCCCGTTTTCCATATGAAGATAACGAAGATTTCTTGTGTTTCCCGGTAAACGCGTAAAATATAATAGGTTTGTGTTAACTTCCTTGAAAAGTCTCTCTGAATAGTCCGTTTTCGTTGTCAGGTCCGATTTTCAGCAAAGGGAATTTAGTTTTGGGTGCCGATAGGGCAGAAGGGTAAATGACAACTCGGTTAGTTGGCAACCCGCACTCCTTTTATTCATTTTACTTTAAGATTTAATCTTTTTGGGGTGCAATCCTGGTGTGTGCTCTGTCCCACAGCACCGAAGAATATCAAAACACGATGCTGATGCATGACTATGCATCAGTCCCAGGATGCGACACCTGCATGTTAGATGAAAAATCATTGTTTAACCATGATTCGTTTATTTTAAATATAATTTATTCTTGTCTTTTGATGTGTCGAATTGGTCATTTCGATTTTCAAATGCATGTATTATGCTCAAAGGCCTTAATTACAGCATGTCGAAAAAATCCAATATAACAAGTAATCATGAAGTAATTTTAACCCAATGCATTTCGGGCTTCTCGCCCTTCTTCAGGGGTAACTGTAAAACATGGAGAAAAAACAACATATCAGAGACGCCTCAAAGGCACGATTCAAATCGTTTAAGTTAAAAAAGTCTAAACCTATAACAATAGCAATACAAGGTAATTCAATCACAGAAAACACTGTAATTGTGATGTCATATCGAAAATAAAAAAAACATCCCATCTGTTGTCAAGCAAATGCTTCCCCCCGTGGTAAAGGTAAATAGAATAACTTAATCAATAGCAAATGGCAATAAACTCATGCTGTGACTCAATTATAACTCAGAAAGCAAAATAATTTAAAGAAACCTGCAAGATGCTGCGCTGCAGCGTTGCCTACCTCAAACTTCTTGATTAGTCGTTTGAAGCAACTAACAGATAAATACTCCGTATTTGGAAGATCAGTTTCACCGAACCCCTTAAATGAAGTCAAACTCCACCCCCGTTTAAACCACGTGTTCCTCTTTCCCATACGGGTGTGGAAATAGAAGAAATATTTAAACAAATCCATGTGATGTTGAAACCATACAAAGCAGACCAATTAATTTAACAAGTGCTTTAACAAATGTCATAAGGTCCCGTTTTCCATATGAAGATAACGAAGATTTATTGTGTTTCCCGGTAAACGCGTAAAATATAATAGGTTTGTGTTAACTTCCTTGAAAAGTCTCTCTGAATAGTCCGTTTTCGTTGTCAGGTCCGATTTTCAGCATAGTGAATTTAGTTTTGGGTGCTGGGTGCCGATAGGGCAGAAGGGTAAATGACAACTCGGTTAGTTGGCAACCCGCACTCCTTTTATTCATTTTACTTTAAGATTTAGTCTTTTTGGGGTGCAATCCTGGTGTGTGCTCTGTCCCACAGCACCGAAGAATATCAAAACATGATGCTGATGCATGACTATGCATCAGTCCCAGGATGCGACACCTGCATGTTAGATGAAAAATCATTGTTTAACCATGATTCATTTATTTTAAATATATTTTATTCTTGTCTTTTGATGTGTCGAATTGGTCATTTCGATTTTCAAATGCATGTATTATGCTCAAAGGCCTTAATTACAGCATGTCGAAAAAATCCAATATAACAAGTAATCATGAAGTAATTTTAACCCAATGCATTTCGGGCTTCTCGCCCTTCTTCAGGGATAACTGTCAAACATGGAGAAAAAACAACATATCAGAGACGCCTCAAAGGCACGATTCAAATCATTTAAGTTAAAAAAGTCTAAACCTATAACAATAGCAATACAAGGTAATTCAATCACAGAAAACACTGTAATTGTGATGTCATATCGAAAATAAAAAAACATCCCATCTGTTGTCGAGCAAATGCTTCCCCCGTGGTAAAGGTAAATAGAATAACTTAATCAATAGCAAATGGCAATAAACTCATGCTGTGACTCAATTATAGCTCAGAAAGCAAAATAATTTAAAGAAACCTGCAAGATGCTGCGCTGCAGCGTTGCCTACCTCAAACTTCTTGTTTAGTCGTTTGAAGCGACTAACAGATAAACACTACGTATTTGGAAGATCAGTTTCACCGACGCCGTGAAATGAAGTCAAACTCCACCCCCGTTTAAACCACGTGTTCCTCTTTCCCATACGGGTTTGGAAATAGAAGAAATATTCAAACAAATCCATGTGATGTTGAAACCATACAAAGCAGACCAATTAATTTAACAAGTGCTTTAACAAATGTCATAAGGTCCCGTTTTCCATATGAAGATAAAGAAGATATCTTGTGTTTCCCAGGAAAACGCGTAAAATATAATAGGTTTGTGTTAACTTCCTTGAAAAGTCTCTCTGAATAGTCCGTTTTCGTTGTCAGGTCCGATTTTCAGCATAGTGAATTTAGTTTTGGGTGCTGAGTGCCGATAGGGCAGAAGGGTAAATGACAACTCGGTTAGTTGGCAACCCGCACTCCTTTTATTCATTTTACTTTAAGATTTAGTCTTTTTGGGGTACAATCCTGGTGTGTGCTCTGTCCCACAGCACCGAAGAATATAAAAACATGATGCTGATGCATGACTATGCATCGGTCCCAGGATGCGACACCTGCATGTTAGATGAAAAATCATTGTTTAACCATGATTCGTTTATTTTAAATATTTTTTATTCTTGTCTTTTGATGTGTTGAATTGGTCATTTCGATTTTCAAATGCATGTGTTATGCTCAAAGGCCTTAATTACAGCATGTCGAAAAAATCCAATATAACAGGTAATCATGAAGTAATTTTAACCCAATGCATTTCGGGCTTCTCGCCCTTCTTCAGGGGTACCTGTAAAACATGGAGAAAAAACAACATATCAGAGACGCCTCAAAGGCACGATTCAAATCGTTTAAGTTAAAAAAGTCTAAACCTATAACAATAGCAATACAAGGTAATTCAATCACAGAAAACACTGTAATTGTGATGTCATATCGAAAATAAAAAAACATCCCATCTGTTGTCTAGCAAATGCTTCCCCTCGTGGTAAAGGTAAATAGAATAACTTAATCAATAGCAAATGGCAATAAACTCATGCTGTGACTCAATTATAGCTCAGAAAGCAAAATAATTTAAAGAAACCTGCAAGATGCTGCGCTGCAGCGTTGCCTACCTCAAACTTCTTGTTTAGTCGTTTGAAGCGACTAACAGATAAACACTACGTATTTGGAAGATCAGTTTCACCGACGCCGTGAAATGAAGTCAAACTCCACCCCCGTTTAAACCACGTGTTCCTCTTTCCCATACGGGTTTGGAAATAGAAGAAATATTCAAACAAATCCATGTGATGTTGAAACCATACAAAGCAGACCAATTAATTTAACAAGTGCTTTAACAAATGTCATAAGGTCCCGTTTTCCATATGAAGATAACGA
This sequence comes from Triturus cristatus, assembly GCF_964204655.1. Classification (NCBI taxonomy): domain Eukaryota; kingdom Metazoa; phylum Chordata; class Amphibia; order Caudata; family Salamandridae; genus Triturus; species Triturus cristatus. Next base: position 354,547,810 of record NC_140590.1, read on the forward strand.
AGATATCTTGTGTTTCCCAGGAAAACGCGTAAAATATAATAGGTTTGTGTTAACTTCCTTGAAAAGTCTCTCTGAATAGTCCGTTTTCGTTGTCAGGTCCGATTTTCAGCATAGTGAATTTAGTTTTGGGTGCTGAGTGCCGATAGGGCAGAAGGGTAAATGACAACTCGGTTAGTTGGCAACCCGCACTCCTTTTATTCATTTTACTTTAAGATTTAGTCTTTTTGGGGTACAATCCTGGTGTGTGCTCTGTCCCACAGCACCGAAGAATATAAAAACATGATGCTGATGCATGACTATGCATCGGTCCCAGGATGCGACACCTGCATGTTAGATGAAAAATCATTGTTTAACCATGATTCGTTTATTTTAAATATTTTTTATTCTTGTCTTTTGATGTGTTGAATTGGTCATTTCGATTTTCAAATGCATGTGTTATGCTCAAAGGCCTTAATTACAGCATGTCGAAAAAATCCAATATAACAGGTAATCATGAAGTAATTTTAACCCAATGCATTTCGGGCTTCTCGCCCTTCTTCAGGGGTACCTGTAAAACATGGAGAAAAAACAACATATCAGAGACGCCTCAAAGGCACGATTCAAATCGTTTAAGTTAAAAAAGTCTAAACCTATAACAATAGCAATACAAGGTAATTCAATCACAGAAAACACTGTAATTGTGATGTCATATCGAAAATAAAAAAACATCCCATCTGTTGTCTAGCAAATGCTTCCCCTCGTGGTAAAGGTAAATAGAATAACTTAATCAATAGCAAATGGCAATAAACTCATGCTGTGACTCAATTATAACTCAGAAAGCAAAATAATTTAAAGAAACCTGCAAGATCTTGCGCTGCAGCGTTGCCTACCTCAAACTTCTTGATTAGTTGTTTGAAGCGACTAACAGATAAACACTCCGGGCCCGATTCACAGAACTAACTTAAGACAAAATCCTAAACTTACTACCATTTTGGTATTCACAGAAGGCACTTACTCATTTTGGTATTCACAGAAGGCACTTACTCATTTCGGTATTCACAGAAGTTAGGAGTCCTAACTTTAGGACTCCTAAATGCCTTCTGTGAATACCGAAAGTCTTAAAATTAGGATTTTTCTCAGTTTAGTAGTAGTATAGTTAGGACTCCTAACTTTAGGACTCCTAAATGCCTTCTGTGAACACCGAAAGTCTTAAAATTAGGGTTTTTCTCAATTTAGTAGTAGTAAAGTTAGGACTCCTAAGTTTAGGACTCCTAAATGCCTTCTGTGAACACCGAAAGTCTTAAAATTAGGGTTTTTCTCAATTTAGTAGTAGTAAAGTTAGGACTCCTAACTTTAGGCCTCCTAAATGCTTTTTGTGCATATCGAAATTCTTAAAATAAGGATTTTTCTCAATTTAGTAGTAGTAAATTTAGGATTTCTAACTTTAGGACTCCTAAATGCCTTCGGTGAATACCAAAAGCCTTAAAATGAGGGTTTTTCTCAATTTAGTAGTTGTAAAGTTAGGAGTCCTAACTGTAGGACTCCTAAACTGAGAAAAATCCTAATTTGAAGACTTTCGGTATTCCCAGAAGGCATTTAGGAGTCCTAAAGTTAGGACTCCTAACTTCTGTGAATACCGAAGTGAGTAAGTGTCTTCTGTGAATACCAAAATGAGTAAGTGCCTTCTGTGAATACGAAAATGGTAGTAACTTTAGGATTTTGTTTTAAGTTAGTTCTGTGAATCGGGCCCTCCGTATTTGGAAGATCAGTTTCACGACCCCATTAAATGAAGTCAAACTCCACCCCCGTTTAAACCACGTGTTCCTCTTTCCCATACGGGTGTGGAAATAGAAGAAATATTTAAACAAATCCATGTGATGTTGAAACCATACAAAGCAGACCAATTAATTTAACAAGTGCTTTAACAAATGTCATAAGGTCCCGTTTTCCATATTAAGATAACGAAGATTTCTTGTGTTTCCCGGTAAACGCGTAAAATATAATAGGTTTGTGTTAACTTCCTTGAAAAGTCTCTCTGAATAGTCCGTTTTCGTTGTCAGGTCCGATTTTCAGCAAAGTGAATTTAGTTTTGGGTGCTGGGTGCCGATAGGGCAGAAGGGTAAATGACAACTCGGTTAGTTGGCAACCCGCACTCCTTTTATTCATTTTACTTTAAGATTTAGTCTTTTTGGGGTGCAATCCTGGTGTGTGCTCTGTCCCACAGCACCGAAGAATATCAAAACATGATGCTGATGCATGACTATGCATCAGTCCCAGGATGCGACACCTGCATGTTAGATGAAAAATCATTGTTTAACCATGATTCGTTTATTTTAAATATATTTTATTCTTGTCTTTTGATGTGTCGAATTGGTCATTTCGATTTTCAAATGCACGTATTATGCTCAAAGGCCTTAATTACAGCATGTCGAAAAAATCCAATATAACAAGTAATCATGAAGTAATTTTAACCCAATGCATTTCGGGCTTCTCGCCCTTCTTCAGGGGTAACTGTAAAACATGGAGAAAAAACAGCATATCAGAGACGCCTCAAAGGCACGATTCAAATCGTTTAAGTTAAAAAAGTCTAAACCTATAACAATAGCAATACAAGGTAATTCAATCACAGAAAACTCTGTAATTGTGATGTCACATCGAAAATAAAAAAAACATCCGATCTGTTGTCGAGCGAATGCTTCCCCCCATGGTAAAGGTAAATAGAATAACTTAATCAATAGCAAATGGCAATAAACTCATGCTGTGACTCAATTATAACTCACAAAGCAAAATATTTTAAAGAAACCTGCAAGATGCTGCGCTGCAGCGTTGCCTACCTCAAACTTCTTGTTTAGTCGTTTGAAGCGACTAACAGATAAACACTCCGTATTTGGAAGATCAGTTTCACCGACCCCCTTAAATGAAGTCAAACTCCACCCCCGTTTAAACCACGTGTTCCTCTTTCCCATACGGGTGTGGAAATAGAAGAAATATTTAAACAAATCCATGTGATGTTGAAACCATACAAAGCAGACCAATTAATTTAACAAGTGCTTTAACAAATGTCATAAGGTCCCGTTTTCCATATGAAGATAACGAAGATTTCTTGTGTTTCCCGGTAAACGCGTAAAATATAATAGGTTTGTGTTAACTTCCTTGAAAAGTCTCTCTGAATAGTCCGTTTTCGTTGTCAGGTCCGATTTTCATCAAAGGGAATTTAGTTTTGGGTGCTGGGTGCCGATAGGAAAGAAGGGTAAATGACAACTCGGTTAGTTGGCAACCCGCACTCCTTTTATTCATTTTACTTTAAGATTTAGTCTTTTTGGGGTGCAATCCTGGTGTGTGCTCTGTCCCACAGCACCGAAGAATATCAAAACATGATGCTGATGCATGGCTATGCATCAGTCCCAGGATGCGACACCTGCATGTTAGATGAAAAATCACTGTTTAACCATGATTCATTTATTTTAAATATATTTTATTCTTGTCTTTTGATGTGTCGAATTGGTCATTTCGATTTTCAAATGCATGTATTATGCTCAAAGGCCTTAATTACAGCATGTCGAAAAAATCCAATATAACAAGTAATCATGAAGTAATTTTAACCCAATGCATTTCGGGCTTCTCGCCCTTCTTCAGGGGTAACTGTAAAACATGGAGAAAAAACAACATATCAGAGACGCCTCAAAGGCACGATTCAAATCGTTTAAGTTAAAAAAGTCTAAACCTATAACAATAGCAATACAAGGTAATTCAATCACAGAAAACTCTGTAATTGTGATGTCATATCGAAAATAAAAAAAACATCCGATCTGTTGTCGAGCGAATGCTTCCCCCCATGGTAAAGGTAAATAGAATAACTTAATCAATAGCAAATGGCAATAAACTCATGCTGTGACTCAATTATAACTCACAAAGCAAAATAATTTAAAGAAACCTGCAAGATGCTGCGCTGCAGCGTTGCCTACCTCAAACTTCTTGTTTAGTCGTTTGAAGCGACTAACAGATAAACACTCCGTATTTGGAAGATCAGTTTCACCGACCCCGTTAAATGAAGTCAAACTCCACCCCCGTTTAAACCACGTGTTCCTCTTTCCCATACGGGTGTGGAAATAGAAGAAATATTTAAACAAATCCATGTGATGTTGAAACCATACAAAGCAGACCAATTAATTTAACAAGTGCTTTAACAAATGTCATAAGGTCCCGTTTTCCATATGAAGATAACGAAGATTTCTTGTGTTTCCCGGTAAACGCGTAAAATATAATAGGTATGTGTTAACTTCCTTGAAAAGTCTCTCTGAATAGTCCGTTTTCGTTGTCAGGTCCGATTTTCAGGATAAGGGAATTTAGTTTTGGTGTGCCGATAGGGCAGAAGGGTAAATGACAACTCGGTTAGTTGGCAACCCGCACTCCTTTTATTCATTTTACTTTAAGATTTAATCTTTTTGGGGTGCAATCCTGGTGTGTGCTCTGTCCCACAGCACCGAAGAATATCAAAACACGATGCTGATGCATGACTATGCATCAGTCCCAGGATGCGACACCTGCATGTTAGATGAAAAATCATTGTTTAACCATGATTCGTTTATTTTAAATATATTTTATTCTTGTCTTTTGATGTGTCGAATTGGTCATTTCGATTTTCAAATGCATGTATTATGCTCAAAGGCCTTAATTACAGCATGTCGAAAAAATCCAATATAACAAGTAATCATGAAGTAATTTTAACCCAATGCATTTCGGGCTTCTCGCCCTTCTTCAGGGGTAACTGTAAAACATGGAGAAAAAACAACATATCAGAGACGCCTCAAAGGCACGATTCAAATCGTTTAAGTTAAAAAAGTCTAAACCTATAACAATAGCAATACAAGGTAATTCAATCACAGAAAACACTGTAATTGTGATGTCATATCGAAAATAAAAAAACATCCCATCTGTTGTCGAGCAAATGCTTCCCCCGTGGTAAAGGTAAATAGAATAACTTAATCAATAGCAAATGGCAATAAACTCATGCTGTGACTCAATTATAGCTCAGAAAGCAAAATAATTTAAAGAAACCTGCAAGATGCTGCGCTGCAGCGTTGCCTACCTCAAACTTCTTGTTTAGTCGTTTGAAGCGACTAACAGATAAACACTACGTATTTGGAAGATCAGTTTCACCGACGCCGTGAAATGAAGTCAAACTCCACCCCCGTTTAAACCACGTGTTCCTCTTTCCCATACGGGTTTGGAAATAGAAGAAATATTCAAACAAATCCATGTGATGTTGAAACCATACAAAGCAGACCAATTAATTTAACAAGTGCTTTAACAAATGTCATAAGGTCCCGTTTTCCATATGAAGATAACGAAGATATCTTGTGTTTCCCAGGAAAACGCGTAAAATATAATAGGTTTGTGTTAACTTCCTTGAAAAGTCTCTCTGAATAGTCCGTTTTCGTTGTCAGGTCCGATTTTCAGCATAGTGAATTTAGTTTTGGGTGCTGAGTGCCGATAGGGCAGAAGGGTAAATGACAACTCGGTTAGTTGGCAACCCGCACTCCTTTTATTCATTTTACTTTAAGATTTAGTCTTTTTGGGGTGCAATCCTGGTGTGTGCTCTGTCCCACAGCACCGAAGAATATAAAAACATGATGCTGATGCATGACTATGCATCGGTCCCAGGATGCGACACCTGCATGTTAGATGAAAAATCATTGTTTAACCATGATTCGTTTATTTTAAATATTTTTTATTCTTGTCTTTTGATGTGTTGAATTGGTCATTTCGATTTTCAAATGCATGTGTTATGCTCAAAGGCCTTAATTACAGCATGTCGAAAAAATCCAATATAACAAGTAATCATGAAGTAATTTTAACCCAATGCATTTCGGGCTTCTCGCCCTTCTTCAGGGGTAACTGTCAAACATGGAGAAAAAACAACATATCAGAGACGCCTCAAAGGCACGATTCAAATCGTTTAAGTTAAAAAAGTCTAAACCTATAACAATAGCAATACAAGGTAATTCAATCACAGAAAACACTGTAATTTTGATGTCATATCGAAAATAAAAAAACATCCCATCTGTTGTCTAGCAAATGCTTCCCCTCGTGGTAAAGGTAAATAGAATAACTTAATCAATAGCAAATGGCAATAAACTCATGCTGTGACTCAATTATAACTCAGAAAGCAAAATAATTTAAAGAAACCTGCAAGATCTTGCGCTGCAGCGTTGCCTACCTCAAACTTCTTGATTAGTTGTTTGAAGCGACTAACAGATAAACACTCCGGGCCCGATTCACAGAACTAACTTAAGACAAAATCCTAAACTTACTACCATTTTGGTATTCACAGAAGGCACTTACTCATTTTGGTATTCACAGAAGGCACTTACTCATTTCGGTATTCACAGAAGTTAGGAGTCCTAACTTTAGGACTCCTAAATGCCTTCTGTGAATACCGAAAGTCTTAAAATTAGGATTTTTCTCAGTTTAGTAGTAGTATAGTTAGGACTCCTAACTTTAGGACTCCTAAATGCCTTCTGTGAACACCGAAAGTCTTAAAATTAGGGTTTTTCTCAATTTAGTAGTAGTAAAGTTAGGACTCCTAAGTTTAGGACTCCTAAATGCCTTCTGTGAACACCGAAAGTCTTAAAATTAGGGTTTTTCTCAATTTAGTAGTAGTAAAGTTAGGACTCCTAACTTTAGGCCTCCTAAATGCTTTTTGTGCATATCGAAATTCTTAAAATAAGGATTTTTCTCAATTTAGTAGTAGTAAATTTAGGATTTCTAACTTTAGGACTCCTAAATGCCTTCGGTGAATACCGAAAGCCTTAAAATGAGGGTTTTTCTCAATTTAGTAGTTGTAAAGTTAGGAGTCCTAACTGTAGGACTCCTAAACTGAGAAAAATCCTAATTTGAAGACTTTCGGTATTCCCAGAAGGCATTTAGGAGTCCTAAAGTTAGGACTCCTAACTTCTGTGAATACCGAAGTGAGTAAGTGTCTTCTGTGAATACCAAAATGAGTAAGTGCCTTCTGTGAATACGAAAATGGTAGTAACTTTAGGATTTTGTTTTAAGTTAGTTCTGTGAATCGGGCCCTCCGTATTTGGAAGATCAGTTTCACGACCCCATTAAATGAAGTCAAACTCCACCCCCGTTTAAACCACGTGTTCCTCTTTCCCATACGGGTGTGGAAATAGAAGAAATATTTAAACAAATCCATGTGATGTTGAAACCATACAAAGCAGACCAATTAATTTAACAAGTGCTTTAACAAATGTCATAAGGTCCCGTTTTCCATATTAAGATAACGAAGATTTCTTGTGTTTCCCGGTAAACGCGTAAAATATAATAGGTTTGTGTTAACTTCCTTGAAAAGTCTCTCTGAATAGTCCGTTTTCGTTGTCAGGTCCGATTTTCAGCAAAGTGAATTTAGTTTTGGGTGCTGGGTGCCGATAGGGCAGAAGGGTAAATGACAACTCGGTTAGTTGGCAACCCGCACTCCTTTTATTCATTTTACTTTAAGATTTAGTCTTTTTGGGGTGCAATCCTGGTGTGTGCTCTGTCCCACAGCACCGAAGAATATCAAAACATGATGCTGATGCATGACTATGCATCAGTCCCAGGATGCGACACCTGCATGTTAGATGAAAAATCATTGTTTAACCATGATTCGTTTATTTTAAATATATTTTATTCTTGTCTTTTGATGTGTCGAATTGGTCATTTCGATTTTCAAATGCACGTATTATGCTCAAAGGCCTTAATTACAGCATGTCGAAAAAATCCAATATAACAAGTAATCATGAAGTAATTTTAACTCAATGCATTTCGGGCTTCTCGCCCTTCTTCAGGGGTAACTGTAAAACATGGAGAAAAAACAGCATATCAGAGACGCCTCAAAGGCACGATTCAAATCGTTTAAGTTAAAAAAGTCTAAACCTATAACAATAGCAATACAAGGTAATTCAATCACAGAAAACACTGTAATTGTGATGTCATATCGAAAATAAAAAAACATCCCATCTGTTGTCGAGCAAATACTTCCCCCCGTGGTAAAGGTAAATAGAATAACTTAATCAATAGCAAATGGCAATAAACTCATGCTGTGACTCAATTATAACTCAGAAAGCAAAATAATTTAAAGAAACCTGCAAGATGCTGCGCTGCAGCGTTGCCTACCTCAAACTTCTTGATTAGTCGTTTGAAGCGACTAACAGATAAACACTCCGTATTTGGAAGATCAGTTTCACCGACCCCGTTAAATGAAGTCAAACTCAACCCCCGTTTAAACCACGTGTTCCTCTTTCCCATACGGGTGTGGAAATAGAAGAAATATTTAAACAAATCCATGTGATGTTGAAACCATATAAAGCAGACCAATTATTTTAACAAGTGCTTTAACAAATGTCATAAGGTCCCGTTTTTCATATGAAGATAACGAAGATTTATTGTGTTTCCCGGTAAACGCGTAAAATATAATAGGTTTGTGTTAACTTCCTTGAAAAGTCTCTCTGAATAGTCCGTTTTCGTTGTCAGGTACGATTTTCAGCAAAGCGAATTTAGTTTTGGGTGCTGGGTGCTGATAGGGCAGAAGGGTAAATGACAACCCGGACTCCTTTTATTCTTTTTACTTTAAGATTTAGTCTTTTTGGGGTGCAATCCTGGTGTGTGCTCTGTCCCACAGCACCGAAGAATATCAAAACATGATGCTGATGCATGACTATGTATCAGTCCCAGGATGCGACACCTGCATGTTAGATGAAAAATCAGGATGACATGAATGAGATAAAGCGATGTAGTCAGGGACTATGTTGTTGTGGACAGCATTTTTGCTGCAGTAAAGTTGGAGAGGAGCTTGGAAGCCCGGGGTGATAGATAAGGAGAGGAAAAATGTAAACATGACATTGCGAGATTTTGTAATGAAGAAGGGCTTTTTGTCATTGAGCATGGTGAGATCAGGTACGTAGAGAGGATCTTTTTCAGGAATGATGGAGTACTCTTATCAGTGCTAGGGATAGATTTATATCTCCTATGAATAAGGGCAGTTTTGTCCGACTTGTTGAGGGAACCAGTTTGTGGTGGGGTGGGGCAGAAAAGCACTCAGGAGGTTTTCTGGAGGCAGGTAGTTTGAACAGGTTTCAAGTAATTTCAGGAAAGATTGTCAGTTAAAATATAGTTGGGTGATATGGGGAACAGAGAGGGAGGGGCAAATGGAAACGAAAGAAGAAGACAAGTGTTTGAAAGACATAACACAGTTCTGGATGGGTGAAGTTTGGAGTGAAGAGAGATTGGAGGCCAGGTCGCTCCACATGCCGCACAGCTCCTTCTGTGTGTCAGTGACTCCCCCACGCTGCGGCCTTCTGCCGTGAGTTTGCCGCTGGTGGGCTTATTCTGTCATTGTATTGCTTGTTCTGCTTTGCTGCCTCTGACTGTATTTTTTGTCCTGTCTTTGCCTGTTCCTAGCCCCCTCTCCCTGCTGCCCAGTGCCCCCTTTTTCATTCTGTACCCCTCGCCGCTCCTCTTCCCGTCCCCGCTCCCGCCACTGCTCCCCTGCGGCCCGCCCCCTTTTTTCCTTCTGTTCCCTGTTCCTGCCGCCCATTCCCCGGCCCGCTCCTGCCTCCCTGCTGCTCCTCCCTCCCACTTGGCCTTATATGGAGGATGCCTTGCGGCAGTGAGTGCGACCCCTGACCCTGCTTGCAGGCCAGGTCGCTCCCCACGCCGCACAGCTCCTCCTGTGTGTCCGTGACTCCCCCGCGCTGCCGCCTTCTGCCGTGAATTCGCCGCTGGTGGGCTCATTCTGTCATTGTATTGCTTGTTCTGTTTTGCTGCCCCTGACTGTATTTTTTGTCCTGTCTTTGCCTGTTCCTAGCCCCCTCTCCCCACTGCCCAGTGCCCCCTTTTTCATTCTGTACCCCTCGCCGCTCCTCTTCCCGTCCCCGCAGCTGCTCCCCTGCGGCCCGCCCCCTTTTTTCCTTCTGTTCCCTGTTCCCGCCACCCATTCGCCGCCCCACTCCCGCCTCCCAGCTGCTCCTCCCTCCCACTTGGCCTTATATGGAGGATGCCGTGCGGCAGTGAGTGCAACCCCTGACCCTGCTTGCAGGCCAGGTCGCTCCCCACGCCGCACAGCTCCTCCTGTGTGTCTGTGACTCCCCCGCGCTGCCGCCTTCTGCCGTGAGTTCGCAGCTGATTGGCTAATTCTGTCATTGTATTGCTTGTTCTGCTTTGCTGCCTCTGACTGTGTTTTTTGTCCTGTCTTTGCCTGTTCCTAGCCCCCTCTCCCCACTGCCCAGTGCCCCTTTTTCATTCTGTACCCCTCGCCGCTCCTCTTCCCGTCCCCGCCGCTGCTCCCCTGTGGCCTGCCCCCTTTTTTTCTTCTGTTACCCGTTCCCGCCACCCATTCGCCGCCCCGCTGCCGCCTCCCAGCTGCGCCTCCCTCCCACTTCGCCTTATATGGAGGACGCTGCGCAGAAGTGCAGCGGACGCGCGCAGCGGGCGCGCTGCTGGCACGCCAAAGGTGCACCAAAGGCAAGCCCGTCTGCGCCTGTCCCCTGGACCCCGCCACCGCGACGACGCCAGACTCCGATACGACGCCAGCACTCTCCTCGCACTCAATGCCGGACAAAACCACTGCTGCTTCCAGGCCGCCCCGAAATGCACCCACAGACCTTTCACCTGCCGCACCTGCAGCTTCACCTGCGACAGAGCTAACAAATCTCCCAGGACCAGACCCAACCACCTTCGCTGCATACTCCTAAACACCGTCTCCGCACGCAAACACGCAGTTGAGCTCTGGGACCTGCTCGACACCTCCGCCCCAGACGTTGCCTTCCTGACCGAGATGTGGTGGAACGACTCCTCGGCGCCCGACATCGCCATTGCCATCCCGAACGGCTACACGGTCACCCGCAGGGTCCGCACCAATGGTATTGGAGGAGGAATAGCCATCGTCCACAAGTCCACCCTCAAGGTATCCACAGACACGGACGACACCCTCAGCAACACCGAGCACCTGCACTTTCGGATCCACACCGACCCGAACACTACCCTCAGAGGAACCCTCGTCTACGGAACCCCCGGACCCCGGGCACAGTTCTGCAACTCCATTGCCGACCTCGCAAGCACACACGCACTCACTCTACGGACTACATCCTCCTCTGGGGCCTCAACTTCCACCTCGAAAACAACAGCGACACCAACTCCACCACCCTGATCAACAACCTCGCCAACCTCGGCCTCAGACAACTCGTCACCGCACCAACCCACGCCGCCGGCCCCATGCTTGACCCCATCTTCTCCACCAGCACCCACGTCACCTTCAACAACACCACCAAACTCCACTGGACCGACCACCGATGCATCCACTTCACCTTCAAGAAACCAACCACTCACCACCGCACCCAACCGCTGCCCCACCGCTGCTGGAGCAAAGTCACAGGAGACCAGCTGACCACCACCCTCCCCCAGAACCAACCCACGGACCCCACCGACCCTGACGCCGCCACCCGCATCCTCAGACAGTGGATCGACGACTGCGCCAACACCCTCGCCCCGCTCAAAAAACTCCACAACAGCCGCACCAGCAAGAAAACTGGAGTAGAAATGGCTCCTCGAACGTACCCCGGACAGCCATGCAGCCCACATGGACACCACGTGAAGACATCACCACCTCATCAGACTAGCCAAGAGATCCTCCTTCAAAGACCGCCTGGACAACAACGCACACGACAGCAAAGATCTCTTCAGCATCGTGAAGGAACTCTCCAACCCCAGCGCCAACATCAACGACATCCCGCCATCACAAGAACTGTGCGACTCACTGGCCACCTTCTTCCACCGCAAGGTCGCTGACATCCACGACAGCTTCAACACCACGGCCGTCCCGACTACACCAGACCCCACCACTATAAACACCACCCGCACCAACCGCCTGACCTCCTGGTCCAACGTCAACAACGACGAGACACGCAAGATCATGAACTCCATCCACTCAGGATTAGGGGTGGGCGGAATTTGCGGAATTAACCTTCGCAAATTATCGCGAGAATGTTTAAAATTATCGCAAACAAGCAGAAATATCGCGAAGATGCGGAAGTTTTTTTCCGGCATGTTCGCGAGATTTTCTGCATGGTTGCGGGTCGCCAACTTACCCATGTGGTTGCTTGCGGGCGCGGCCATCTTGTTTTGAGTTGTTCTCGCGGTGCATGATCGCGAGAAGAAAGACGTGATCGCGCGACGCATGACGTCACTGCGGGCGCGAACTGTCGCGAGACAGCGCAAATGGCTAAAAACAATACAACATCTCATGGAGAACGCGACCGGATCAAGAAAACTTGTCGGCGAACGCAGGGATTCAGGTAAGGCGATCGCGCGCGCGCAAGAATGTATCATTTTACAGCGCGAGCAAGAAACAAATTATCGCCAAGCTGCGGAAACCGGAATTTTTGACATTTTCGCGCTCTCCGCGGAACGCAAAAATGTCAAATTATCGCAATTTCCGCGAACGGAACGAAATTTTTGCCCAGGCCTACTCAGGATCACCATCGGACACCTGCCCACACCACATGTTCAACAAAGCAGACGCAGCTATCGCATCCCAGCTACGGAAGGTCATCAACATCTCCTTCGAGACAGCGACATTCCCGAAAAGCTGGAAGCACGCCGAAATCAACGCCCTCCTCAAGAAGCCCAAGGCGGACCCCAAGGACCTCAAGAACTTCCGGCCCATCTCCCTGCTCCCGGCGAAGGTCATCGAGAAAATCGTCAACATACACTGACCCACCACCTCGAGGGCAACGACATCTTAGACCCGTCCCAGTCCGGATTCAGACGAAACCACAGAACCGAGACAGCCCTCATCGCCGCCACAGACGACATCAGACGTCAACTGGATAACGGCGAAATGTCAGCCCTCATCCTCCTAGATCTATCAGCCGCCTTCGACACAGTTTGCCACCGCACACTAAAGACACGCCTCCAAGAAGCCGGAATCCAAGAGAAGGCCCTCGACTGGACCACGTCCTTCCTCTCCGGCAGAACCCAAAGCGCCCGCCTCCCACCCTTCCGCTCCAAAGCCACTGACATCATCTGCAGCGTCCCTCAGGGCTCATCCCTCCGCCCGACGCTGTTCAACGTCTACATGGCCCCCCTCGCACAAGTGGCCCGCCATCACGACCTCAACATCATCTCCTACGCCAACGACACCCAGCTCATCCTCTCCCTCACCAAGCACCCGCACACCGCCAAATCCAACCTCCACGAGGGAATGAAGGCCGTTGCCGACTGTATGAGGAGCAGCCACCTGAAACTGAACTCGGACAAGATGGAGGTCCTCATCCTCGGATCCACCCCCTCAGCCTGGGATGACTCTTGGTGGCCGACCACACCGGGAACAGCACTGACACCCACCGACCACGCACGCAACCAAGGATTCATCCTCGACTCCTCCCTCACCATGTCAAAACAGGTCAGCGCCGTCTCCTCCTCCTGCTACAACACCCTCTGCATGCTCCGCAGGATCTACAAGTGGATCCCGACCGACACAAGAAGAACAGTGACACAGGCCCTCGTCAGCAGCGGACTGGACTACGGCAACGCACTCTACGCAGGAATCCCAGCCAAAAACCTGCATCGACTACAACGCATCCAAAACGCTTCGGCCTGACTGATCCTCAACATCCCCCGCTGCAGCCACATCACCCCCCACCTGAGAGACCTTCACTGGCTCCCCGTCGACAAGAGGATCACCTTCAAGCTCCTCACCCACGCACACAAGGCACTCCACAACGCCGGGCCAGCCTACCCGAACAGCAGACTTAGCTTCTACACCCCCACCCGCCAGCTCCGGTCAGTCAGCCTCGCGCTCACCGCTGTTCCCTGCATCCAACGAAAGACCTCCGGCGGCAGATCCTTCTCCTACCTCGCCACCAAGACCTGGAACAACCTCCCGACCCACCTACGGCAGACCCAAGACCTTCTCACCTTCAGAAGACTCCTCAAGACCTGGCTCTTCGAGCAGTAGCAGCACCCCACCCCCCTCAGCGCCTTGAGACCCTCACGGGTAAGTAGTGCGCTATACAAATACTCTGATTGATTGATTGATTGATTGGAGAGGGGTATGTTTGACAAGTGGATTTGAAGGATTGTTAGGAAAGAGGGGAGGTGGATGGTTAGTTGTTAAAATGTCTAGTGAGTCCAGGCTTTAATAGTCTGTATGGCGAGAGGCCAGTGTTATATTTAATTTGACTCTGAGTCTGTTTCATTAAAGAGGCATTTTCAACACTTATCAATGGCTCACAGGGGTTTTCAGTGTGCTGTCCCATCTGATGAAATCTTTGGAGTGTACGCTTTCAGCCCTGCCCCAATGGGCTTTTGGGGTGGCTGATGTGGTCGGGTCCCAGTGAGCAAGGTATTGCTGAGTGGTCTCGAAGGGGCTGGGCTGAGAGGGACTGGAGGGGAGGGGATGTCAGTGACCGATAGTGTCATTTAGTGAATCGGCGCATCGGTCAGAGGAAGAAATATGTCCCCCCCCCCTCCCTAGGGTTAGCCTGTTTTTTGATGTGTTTGGTCTTTGCCCATGCTTTTCCTTTAATTCAAATTGGCCGTCTTTAATTAGATTGTTTGGGGGGTTATGTTGTTACTGGTGAGCAGACACAGAAAGTGCGGGTAGTTTGAACAAGTTTCAAGTTATTTCAAGGAACATTTTTAGTCTGAGATACAGCTGGAAGTTGCAGGGGAGCGGGTGTGAGAGGCAAATGAAAAGGAAACAAGAAGGCAAGAGTTTGGAAGACACAAAACAGTTTTGGACGGGGAGGTTTGGAGTGAAGAGAGATTGGAAAGTGTATATTTGACAGGGGTATTTGAGGGGTTCTTAGGGAAGATGGGAGGGGGGAGGTGTGGATAGTTAGGTGTTACAACGTCTCAGGAGGCTGGGCTTTTATAGTTTGTATGGCTAGAGGCCAGGGTGTTCTTTATTTTGAATCTGCACCTGTTTCATTACAGAAGAATTTACCACACTTAACTATGTCACACGTTTTTTATTAGTGTGCTGCCGCTGTCCCTCCCAAGAGCTGTGATCACTCACAGCTGGTTACGGACAGTTTTAGTGGGTTGTGGAGGTATTGCTTGCTTGCTTTATGCACGGTCTTTGCACTTAACTTGGTCACCTTACTTGTGCATCTCTCCTCTACCTTCATGGCAACTCCTTTGGTTTCCAGCACTTTAGGTCTAGGATAGAGACAGCCTTAGTTGTCTCCACTGGATTTTTGCAATTGATTTAGAAATGCATTATAAAATACTACATAGAAATGGCTTTGAGCCCACTCCCCTTAAGCCATTGCATACATGATTTGTCATTCACATTCTAGAATTCACATGCACCAAATTTGCAGAAGTAAATGACCACCATATGCATTATGGACCATTAAAACTTGTATCTCCTCCACATTTGGGCAGCCAGCTTCAAGCCACCCAAAGCGCATTCACCCTCTTTGTATAGAAGAGCATAGGTGTGAATGCACAACAATTAACCCTGGGGGCATTCTATAATATATCACTGGCCACTCCTACAGCCCAAAGACCAACTAATCATACCAATTCATAGATCCTCATGTATCCGGAATACACCTCACAAGGCCCCTAAGACATTTTTTAAAGTTTAAAGAGAGATCTATTAAAAGCATACTGGGTATACATTCATTGAAATACACATGAATAAAACATTAGAGAATGAAAAAATAAAAAGCTCGATCATTTAAAAAATAATTAAATAAATAAGGAGGTGAAGAGAGAAGGACTGAAATACACATGAAACCACACGGCATAATGTCTAATTGTAAGTATCAAGAAAAACGTATAACTATGTAATCAAACAATAACAATGGAATAAGAAAAAACATAACAGATAGGAAGGGACTTAAGGGGGCTTGAGAACTTCTTGAATTGCAGGCGAAAGTATAGGAAATTCTTTGGCAGAGTTATCTAAAATCTGAGTAATTGGTGACCACAGTTCTTGCCGTTTCAAAACCAGAGACAAAGGATGTATGTATGCAGTTTCTAATCTATGATTATAACAGACTGCATACCACCATACTTTTGCCGATAACTATGTACAATCTTTCCAATGCTTTGTGATTTGCTGAATAGCAACTGCCAATAAAAGATCTATTATGTGCACAACAAATGAAACATTAGCGCACGCTTCTGATACACTTTCTATGGAAAACATTTAAAATAGAGTAGGGTATATTGAAACAAAATATGGAATTAATCCCAACCCAAACTTGATGCCAGAAAGTGGAGACATAGGAAAAAGTAAACGTTTAAGGTCAGCTTGTTGTGCAGAGCACGTCCAACATGTATCTGGAGAATTGGAATGAATTCTATGAGGAAGAACAGGTGTTGTAGAAGTCTATTACAAACAAAAAAAATGAGTTGCATAGTATTGGCTGCACGAGAGGATTTTCTAATCTTGATCCAAATCTGTTTCCATGTAGAGACAGGTATGGAAACTTGAAGATCAGCTTCCCAAGCAAGTTTGATTGGGAATTTCTGAAGATCACTAATAGTATGTTGGAGGAGGGAATATATGGACGAGGCCTTTGGATTTGTAACCAGAAGATTGGTCAAATTGATGGAAGACAATGAGTTAAAAAGAGCAGCCAATTGAAAGGAATTGTATTTCTGAAATATGACATTTTGAAGGAGCAGAAATCTATGATGAGAAGCAGATGATAAACCAATCAACGTAGAAGCCTCTGAGAAAGAAATAAAAGAATCATTTTTATACAATTGTTTGACCCAAAGTACCCCTTTAGTTCTCCAAGAGGGCCAATAAGTAGACCTAATATTTAGTTGTATCAAATAATTGTGCCAGATTGGAGAATCCCAAAACGTTTTCAAAGGGTGACACGGAATGACTGAACTCAGCAATTTACCTGTGCAGCGAGCAGTCTGAGTATATATCTTTTGAGGCATGCGCGTGAACTTGATGATTTCAGAAAGAGGAAATGGAAAGAGAAACTCTTGTTCTAAGTCAACCCATAATGGAGTGAATAAAGAAGAGGAAGAAATCCAATGAGCAGATTGCTTCAAAAGAAATGCTTTGTGGTAATTAGCAAAATCCTGAAAGTTTACACCTCCCTCCAGTTTAGGATGCATCAATTTAGATAGGGACATACGAGATGTTTTGTTATTTCAAAGAAAAGAGGATAAGATAGAGTACAGTTTTGTATAAGATTTAAGTGGGATATTTAACGGAATATTAGAAATAGTAAATAAAAAAATAGGAACTAACATAATTTTAATTGTATCCAGCCTGCCTCACCAAGATAAGTGCAAAGGATGCCATCTAGAAGGTAAGGAAGTAACTTTCTGAATACACGCATCTAGGTTGATAGAAATTGAAGTAGCAAGAGAGGGAGTGAATTGAAGACCCAGGTATTTATTTGAGTAGGTCTCCATATAAATTTAGAGGAAGAGAATTCATGTTTAAAAGTAAGTTTATTTAAAGGTAAAATTTCACATTTGTCAGTATTTAATTTATAGCCAGAGACCAAGTTATAAGATACAACCTCTTCTGAGAAGGTAAAAAGGGAGAATTGAGATTGAGACATAAATAATAAGATGTCATATGCATATGCCGCCCGTTTAGTATGTTGAGCATTTTAGGAAAACCCATTGATAGAAGAATTTTGTCTAATCTTGGACAAGAAAGGCTCAAGTACCAAATTAAAGAGAAATGGAGATAGGGGACAACTCTGCCTGACTCCTCGGCCTAAAATAAAAATAAAAAGTAAAAGTATTACCATTAGCGCAAATGGCAGCTTGTGGGGATGAGTACAAGAGGGAGACCAAGTTAATAATTTTAGGGCCCAAACCAAATCAATGAAGAACATGAAAAGAAAAGACCAGTTAAACCTGTCAAAGGCTTTATCAGCATCTAAAGCAATAGCTGCCAAGGGTTAAGGGAAGTCAGCTGCCTTAGATGTAACATCAAAGAACAGATGAGTATTATCTGAAAGGTATCGCCCTGAGACAAACCCTGATTCTCCTTCCCAAGAAGATTAGGCACAAGAGGCTGCAGCCTAGTGGCCGGGGCCTTGGAAACATATTTATAATCTAAATTGACCAAAGAGATGGGTGTGTTTTTTTTGCCATAACGGAAATCTTTACCATCTTTCGGGATAAGACAAATGAGTGCTTCGAGAAAAGAACCAGAAGACATGGAGGAATCAGAAAAAGATTTGATTAAAGTAAGTAATTTGGGGAAAAGAATATGAGAGAAATTAATATAAAATTCTGCGGTAAAACCATCGAGCCGACAAGCTTTATCTTTTTGGAGGGAAAGCATAGCAAGCTGTAACCTCGAAAGCGATAGTTCCGTTTCCAAAGAAGAAAAATCTATATGAGAAAAATTTGATTTTTGAATGGAGGAAAGATAATACTGAATGTCTTGATCTGAAGTATTCAGGTGTCTACAAATTGGCAGAAAAGGAGCGGGATTGGTTCTAAATGTCTAGGTCAAGAGAGTGCATGTGACCAAAATCTTCTGTAATAGATTCAAGAAATAACTTGTTTTGTTTAATTTTAAGATAATTTGCTAGCAACTTGCGAGATTTATTTTGGCCTCCATAGTATTTGGCACTAGACTTAAGAAGATAAGAGGAGGCAGGCTCAGTGGAAACTTTATTAAAAGATAATTTAGCTGCAATAAGGTGTTGTAAAGACTGTTGTGTGCGAGATGTGTAATAAATATGTTCAAGACTTTTGATGTTCTGAAGTAATGTTTTAGAAAGAGTCTGGGAAGCTTTCCTTTTCTTGGAGACAAAATTTATGATAAAATCTCGAGCTGAAGACTTAAAAGCATCCCAAATGGTACAAAAGGGAATAGTGTCAGAAAGATTGAAATGAATTAATTAATGGAAAAAGGAAGTGAAGAAGGATGCAAAATCAGTGTACAACAAAAGAAAGTTATTGAATCCCCATCATTTAGGAGAGTTGCGTGTAGGTAAAACATCAAGCTGAACTGACACTGGGGCGAGATTAGAATAGTGCCAATCTCTGAACTATGTAAAGAATAAGTAAAATGATGAAGAGAGAAAAATAAGACCTATCTTAGACTGGGTATGATGGTATGGAGAAAAATAAGTGTATTCTCTCAAGGAAGGATTGCATAATCGCCAGGCATCTCTCAGGTGACATTGGCGGACAGCATGAACAAATGTTTTTTGTGTTTTATTAGGGATATAATGAGCTGAAGAGTGCCTATCTACAATGGGATTGAAACAATGGTTACAGTTCCCAGCTAGTATTAAATTGTCATCTGAATGCTGCAGTGGTTTCTGAGTAACAGTAGACCAAAACTGGAAATCAGGAGCAGTAGGACAAAACACATTAAACTAAATATTGGGAACTTTGTTGATAGATAGTGCAAGTAATAACCATCTACCGTCTGAGACTGACTCAACGCCATTTTTTTTACCAGTGCCTGGCTAGAAAAACACATCTCCCATCCAACCCCTGCACATTTTCATACAGTCTGTGAGAAGGTGGCCTGATATATGCTGTCCACTAGTTCTAGTGGGCACCTTGTATCACTCCAAACAACCCCTTATGGTGATAGGTTAAAGACAACCTTTATTGAAAGCTATCCTAGTGGTAGCTATGGAAAGCAGCCTTCAGGCTGAGTCTTGAAGGAATGTAAAGCAGCTTGTTTTACCAGTCTATAATCTCTTGAATGATCAAATGAAAAGACAACCACACCAGGTATATATTTAAAATATATGTATTTAAGATTAAACCCACCCCTCTAGTCTCTTTATGAGACTGGAGTTCGAAGTACTTAGGTTACAAGATAGCAATCAACAGTAATAGCACAAATACACGTTTGGGCCCTAGGGGCGTACCAAACCATATACTAAAGAAGCATTGGCATAGCCAATAGGTCTCGCTTTTGGGACCTTATAAGTGTTTAGCCATGCAACAGTTGCATAACTAAATACTTATAAGGTCCCAAAAGCGAGACCTATTGGCTATGCCAATGCTTGTTAAACTTGTAATTACCGTCTGGGCATTGGTTGCCCCTCATTAGTACGAGCATAACACCCAAATATGGTAGTAAGCAACAGAAAAGTGACCCATCAACCTTTGCGAAGAGCCTTACACGGCACAACAAGTGGCACTTCGTTTTTATTAACTTTTGAACCGATTAAGATAGGAACATTTGTTATGTTAAATTCTGCAGATTATGTGGCAGATGAATTATGTGGCAAGTGCAGCATATCTATATTTATGCAAAAATTGCAGATTCCTGTGGCCCTGGTCTTACCCCATCTACAAACCAGGCTACTATACCTGCTGAAGTCACTCTCTGCATAGGTAACCACCTACCCACTCCAATAATGATTTATTTTATACGAAATACCCCTGTACACCCAGGATCCCAGCAGAAACACATGCATCTTCTTCATCACCCACTGGAACTAGCGGTACACACAAACTCAATTTCGGCATGGTTCTTTGTTGATTTACATGCACATAAAGCACAAAAGATTGAATGAAACAGCTTCTCTCTGCCAGGGGCTCGCCTACCTTTGTCATGTCGCATGGATCGGGCACCACAAACATTCCTGGAGGGGGTTCTTTGTAGATCGACATAATGTCTCTGAACAAGAGAAAAAGTTTAATTAAGACTTCCAGACACGGAACAGGCAGTAAGCACACACGTTTTGTGGGTGGGTAAAAGAATATACACAAAACGGCAGCAGCGCGAATGACTTCACTTGGTAAACAGTGATGAGTACCTAAGGAATTCTAATAGAGGCATGCTCTATAAAGCTTCAGAACAGACTGGAATATCAATGTGAAGGAACTATAGAGATTGCTCCTTTCAGATATGAAATGTGAGCTGCAAAAACGGGGGAGGCTACCATTTGTAAAAGTCACTTACCTCTTGCTGCGACAAAACTCAAATACTGAATAAAAGAATAGGCCAGGGCTAACTCTCACCGGGCTAGGAGGAAATCAAGAAGCAATGAGATCTAGCCAATTTGAACAAAATATGAAGTCCACAAAAACTGTTTGGTAACATGGATTGAAGTATTTTTTTTTAACGAGGTTGGCTGTGTCACAGCGTTAAAAAAACCAAAAAAACTTTAAGATGCCTCACTGCACAAGAGCACACGTATGCTTGCCACCTACACAATTGCACAACTCGCAGGGCACATGGGGAGAAGAAACGGGTGGGCGGTAGGAAGAAGAAAGATGGGGTTGGTTTAAAAAGGGAGAAAAAAACCAGTTCGGAGTAAAACAAACAGCAAAGGACAGTTGAAGGCGGCTACGGAGGAAGCAAGCAACGGAGGGAAAAACTGACGGGGGTCTGTTGACTGGTCAAGCAACAGAAGGTGAGAGGGGGCAAGCAGCGAGGTGAGAGGGGCAAGCAGCGAGGTGAGAAAGTGGTAGGCAAACAGGGAAAGCAGCAAAAAACGTGGGCACAGAAATAACAGTTGAGAGGCAACTATGGGTAAGGCAAACAATGAAGGGGAAAGCAATTACATGTCGGAGAGGGATGTATCTGTGGATGTGAGCAACGGGAGGTGAGAGGGGGAAAGCAGCAACAGGAGGGAGGTGGTGGTTGAGGGTTGTTAGAGGCAGCCTGAAAAATGATGCACTTTAGAGTGATACAGTTCTAAATTAAGCCCCCAAGGAGGCAGTACTTGGTCCAAGCACCACAGCATGGACAAACGTAAACAAGCACTAACTGATCAGATGCCCAGGGGGTAAAAAATATTGTAGAGAACGATGATGCACAAATTAGGGAAGAAGGCACTGGCTGAGGCATACATTGCCGCTCGATTTGCACTGCTTATCTATGTTGGCTAATTACAGAAGGCAGTATGCTTGGAGGATTACAGAGTAATGAACAGTCATTGGCTAAGCGTGGAGCCCTTAGATGACAAAACCTCACGTCTAGGTTGGTGACGTATCTGTAGTTTGCACCACACTGATACTCTCTAACTATGCAGAACTGTTCATTAGAAAGGACGGTATGAGTTTGAGGCCCCCCAATGTGAGGAGGTTCCCAGGTAACAACACTTTTAGATCTGGGGCATGCCTGTGACTGTGCTGTTAGGGAAATCGATATAAAGGAGTCATTTTAAATTGCTTGCAGAGTGACTACATTTTAAGAAGAACAAGCACGCGCGCCTCGTGCTCAAAGTTTAAAAAAAACAAGCGCGCACGGGAAAGCTCATTAGAAAGAAAAAACTGTCTCACGGAGAACATCAAAGCAGCCGTGTGGCCGCGAAAGTGAAAGTGATCGCTATAGTGATCAAGCGCAGCGCACACCCGCGCACATGCACTGTAGCTCTAGGCCGGCCATGGTAGCATTTTTTTAAGCCCTCACAAAAAGTCTCGCCAGATCAGCGCATGCGCTGGGTCAGGCGAGACCTAAAAAGTGGTATAAGTACCACGACTGAACTAGACACAAGGCCTAGCGCCTGTAGAATCGCTGGGACCCCAAGCAACCACCTAAGGTAGTGACACAGGGGACCCACGGGGACTGTATGCAGTGTGTAAACACAACCGCGGGCTCCCATTATCTTCTATGGGCAATGTTGCGTATGGAAATTTTAGGATTAGGGACACTTCAAATCGAGTCAGGACCAAACCCTTTTGGACTTAAGCAGTTCTAGGGCTAGCACCCACGAGAGCACTGGAGTACTCGAGTTACCTCACCCAGGGAAGCCGGGTGCATAGGTGTCTTTTGGTGTCGGGTTGCGTCGTCGATTTCAATGGAAGCCTGCAAGAAACTGCTGCTACCGAGAAGAGAAGTGTCCGGAGAGATCCAAGCCTGGATCTAGGCTGCAAGGAACCTGAAAGCAGAGGGGACAGAGTCTGGGTCACTTGTCAGTGACCTAGGGCAGGATATACCAATGCCCACAGATGTCGGGTGCTTCAGGTGAGTTGACGGGTGTCTTGACTCTTCAGCCACGAGGTCCAGGAGGTGTCGATGAAGTCCACAAGCCGGATTCGAGCTGTCCCATGAAGTTTGTCGAGTGTTGCGGTGTCGGCGACCAGATTGGACCCAACAAGCCTTGGCAACGGTAAGTCACTGGAAATCAGAGAAAGGACTGCAGTGCAGACCAGCAAGGTCTGATGGACTCACCCAGTGAGGGTAAGTAAGGGCACATCTGGAGCAACCAGGAAAGCCCAAACAGAAAAGGAGTTGCCTTCGTGGGGACCTGCTAGCCAACGGGCTAGTGATCGCAAAGGACCCTTAAGCGGTTGTACTTGGAGCTGGCCCACGGGTCACTTATGGAGTGGAGGCCAACAATCTTCGCTGCAGGATGTGCTCAAGGCTGGGGCTACTCAGAGCCCAAAGCACAACTTCAAGGAGGACCAGGAAGATAGTGTTGCTGCAAAAGTTCACGGTGTCCAGGGGTCACGCTTCCATGTCACCCCCGATAGCCATGGACCTCAGTTTTGCTGTGGACTCAGAGTAGCCTCGGGGAAGTCTGGAAATCTACCTCTGGGGACGCAGAGACTTCGGTGTCTGGCGGGAGCTTCAGAATTGCAGACCGGTCAGTTGCTTCTTTGGTGCCTGACAAGCAGGGGAGTCACTCCTTGACCCCAAAGGAGATTTCTTCAGTCTTCTAGTTAAAGTAGAACGTCGAAGGTCCAGGATATATGTTGCAGAGTTTCGTCCACGGTAATCTAAAGTCCTAGGGACGGGATTCCTATACTTATAGTAAGTTTAGGGGATTGACTAACTCTAAGACCCCACCTGTGGGGTGGGCCAGGAAAGAGGGGTGGTTACACCCATTTCGTTTGTCCAGTTTCGCACCAGAGCAGGGGCAGGTAGCCCCTGCAACCGGTTTGAACTGCAGTATGCACAGGGACACCAAGTGTGCCCCCAGTGCAGGACTTCAAAGCACCAGAGAGTTCTCCCGCCCAGCCCTAATACACATCAGTCTGTCTGGAGAGGTGGTTACACCTCCCTTCCACAGGAAACCTATTGTCCAGGCCTCCCCTGCCGGAGTTTCGGTCAGCAGCAGGAGGCCTGACTCGTGTCTGTGGCAGAGGTATCCATTTTGTGATGCCAGGGCTCAGGAAAGTCCTACCGGGTTTAGCCAGTGTGAACATGTCTCTCCCTCTAGAAGGGTGGAATGCTACCCCCGCCGCCAGAATTGGTGGGGGGTAGTATTCCAAAGCATTTGACACCAAACACGACATGTTTTGATGCAGCCATTCCAAAGTTAGCGTTTACCATGAGGTTATAATGCACTTAAGAGTATATGGTATGGCTGTATCACAGAACAGCTATAAGGAAGTATTTCCAAAAGCTGCAGAGGGGCTCAGCTCATGCTTGGGCACCCTCTCATATCAAACCAAGCACTCTGCCTTCAGGATTGTCAAGGCCTGCCATAGGAGTGGCTTATAGGTTTATATGTGTCTGTATAGGGTAGTGATATAGGTAGCCTATACCACAGTAAGGGGTGCAAGCACACCCTTACCCAGGCTGCAGTAGCAGACCTGTGGTGCCATTTGGAGTGCTTCCCAGGGGTGGCATAATACATGCTGCAGCCCCTGGTTGGCCTCTGAGGTACCTATGCTCTAGGTACATAGTATACCATATACTAGGGGCTTATAAGGCACTCCAGAATCCAATAAGATATGTACCTAATGTACATGGAGACCATTTTAAAGAGTAAGCAGCTAGGCTGTGGTCCTGATTAGCAGGACCACAGCCAGACTAAGGTCGAAAAACAGTGAAACACCAGCAAAAAGTAGGGGTACCCATGTGAAGCAGATCCTACTCTCCTACACAAGCCCCCCCCCCCCCCCCCAAACGCAGGGACATTAAACTAACCTTGACCAGTTGAGTCTTCATGTTCTAAGTGGAAATACCTAGAGAGTCCATCTGCATTGGCATGGTTACTCCCAGGTCTATGTTCCACTGTAAAGTCCATCCCCTGTAGGGAAATGGACCACCTAAGCAGTTTGGGGTTTTTACCCTTCATTTGTTTTAGCCATAAGAGGGGCTTATGGTCTGTCTGAACAACGAAATGAGTACCAAACAAGTATGGCCTCAACTTCTTCAGAGCCCAAACCACAGCAAAGGCCTCCCTCTCAATGGCTGACCAACCTTTCTCTCTAGGGGTCAGCCTTCTGCTTATGAAAGCTACCAGCTGATCCTGACCTTCTTCATTGAATTGTGACAGTACAGCCCCAACCCCCAATTCAGATGCATCAGTTTGAACAATGAACTTCTTGGAGTAGTCAGTACTCTGCAGAATGGGAGCAGTACACATAGCCTGCTTCAGGTCATCAAATGCTTTTTGACAGCTAGCTGTCCACTGAACCTTTTTGGGCATTTTCTTAGAAGTTAAGTCATTCAAGGGTGTCACTAAGGATCCATACCCTTTGACAAATCTCCTATATTACCCAGTCAGGCCTAAGAAGGCTCTCACCTGAGTCTGGGTAGTTGGAGCAGTCCATTCCATTGTGGTCTGGATTTTGCTCTGTAATGGTTGAACCTGGCCTCCACCTACAAGGTGGCCCAGGTACACAACCTGACTCTGGCACTTAGTGGCCTTGATAGTTAGGCCTGCTTTTTGCAGGGCCTCCAAAACATTCCTTAGGTGGACCAGGCGATCCTCCCAGGTGGAGCTAAAGACAGCAATATCATCTAGATATACTGCACTAAAGGCTTCCAGGTCTCTGAGAACTGTATTCACCAACCTTTGGAAAGTGGCAGGTGCATTTTTCAGACCAAAGGGCATTACCACAAATTGATAGTGCCCACTAGGGGTTGAAAATGCTGTCTTTGGTTTGGCATCCTCAGCTAGCCTGATTTGCCAGTAGCCAGCTGTCAAGTCAAATGTGCTAAGGTACTTGGCTGAGGCCAAAGTATCTATCAGCTCATCTGCCCTTGGTATTGGATGGGCATCAGTCCTGGTGACTGTATTGAGACCTCTGTAGTCCACAAAAAACCTAATCTCTCTTTTTCCACCACTTGTGTGAGGTTTTGCCACAAGGACCACTGGACTAGCCCAAGAGCTATCTGAGGGTTCAATAACACCCAAATCAAACATTTTCTGGACTTCAGTCCTGATACAGTCCCTGACATGGTCAGGTTGCCTATAAATCTTATCTTTAATAGGTAGCAGTGGCGGCTGGTGACATTTGAAAGTGGGGGGGCGTAAAAGTTATGGATGAGTGGTTGATCGGCATCCGAGTGCTTCAATGCGTTGGAAGACTGGGGTCAGTGTCTATAATGTAGTACTTTATTCCCATTTGTGATGGGAGGAAATAACATTGCTGTAATTGTGTGTGCACATCTCTGTACCATAACGTAGGCTGAGGAAAGTAGCTTTTTTATGGGCCAGGGGACACCATGAAAACGCCAGTTTGAGCAGGAAGAGCTCAGCATTACAGCGCTAATTACACTCTTGAAGTATAACAATTTCAACATGAGATGAAGAGAGATGCAGAGGTTGGCAGGGGACTCAAGCTAATTCAATTAGGTATGCTAATGTTAAAAAAAAACAAATTACAAAGGCTGGGCAGTGAATATGCAGATCCAGGCTGCGGTGCAACCAAGTATGCTTTGAATGATGCTGTTCGGTGCGACATGTTTCTTCACTTACCTTGCCATTTGGCTGGCACATGGCATCAGGTATTTGAATAAAAACTATTTTCTGTGCAATTTGAAAAATATGCAAATTTACCCCTATGTTACGCATGTTTAGGAAACTGAAATACGTATACACAATTACTAAAGGAGGCTTTTATATAGGAACTTTTGCCAAGTACTTCATTTTCCATAGAAATTCCCCGTGTACGGTATGTACTTACAAAGGAGACATAGTCCATAGGTGCAGTTTGGATCAAGATGTTTGTATTTGCAACAATAACTTCCTGGATGTTTAGTGAACAATATCATACTATTAAAGTAAGACATCGGCACACAGCAATTTATTACTGGATATTTGTAATTCCAAAAAAGCGCCCCCACTTTCACAACTGGCATTCTGGCTGTACAATGCAAATCAAAGCACTACACCGACGATTTTCACCATTCCCTCAGGTGAAACCCGAGCGTTTTCTTCTTAATTCTCTTCATTATGTTGTCTCTCCTTTCCACTATCTCTGAACATTTCTAAAGCTAGACTGTGACCTCCGAACCTGCTGAGCGACTCGCACACAGCAGAGGCAGGGTCGGACTCGGCCTAGGAACCGGTCAGACAGGGAACCAAAATCAGCCCAGGTACTTTTTATAAGACCACACCCCACGTAGTAACCGAGTGCAGCATGCAAACCTGACCACTGCTAAAGGAGTTTTTGTAGGGGGGGGGGGCTGTGGTGTTTACAACGCATGTTTCACTATATTTTGCAATGCATTAACATTCAAAGTATGGACAATGAAAACTTTACGGGACCTCATTAGCATTCTGGAAGAGAAAGCGCTGCATTTTAAAAAACATTTCAGTTTTGGTAATTTGCGGCTGCATCCCACTAGAAAAGGCTAGATTCTTGCAACATGCATTTCTTATTGCTTTATTTTGCAGTTTATTTGCCTACCTAGTTCCAGTGAGAAGATATGGAATGTGTAAAGGTAGGCTTCCTCCTATCCCACCAGGAATTGCAGACTGACTCCAGGCCTAATTCACAAACCGCCTGGTAGTCGAGGCTGGAGTCTCTCCAGCACTCGTTATGGTTATGGGGCCTCCTTAGAGAAGTTTTCCATTACGGAGTTCCCGCCACAAGTGCGGGACCCCTCTGCGATGGCGGGGGTCATTTGTGAACTAGGCACAGTCTTCAATCTACTTAGCCCACGTGCCTCTGCCCGTGTGTGTATAATGCTGACCCATTGGTAAGTTACGGTAACGCATTTTAAAGGACTAGGAGGACGTAGTATTCCCCCCTAGGAATAGATTCAAAGCATGCTTTACATGCAGCCGCGGACAGCATGACGGGTGAGTGGGGGGGATTGCGTGGGGGGTTGCCTGTGATGTGGGTAGGGGGAGGCGGTAGGGGTTTAAGAAAATAAAACAAAACTTACCTTCCCCCGGGTCCCGCGTTTTCCTGCTACCGCAGCTCTCCTCACTCAGACAGGAAGCTGCCATCCACAGGCAGCATCCCTCCCGTCCGCCAATCACAACACTGCAATGGCAGCGTTGTGATTGGTGCGGTGTAGGTGCACAGCGCCCCACCCTGGAGCCTAATCGGATGCCCTTTTCTCTACGTAGGCTGCATGCAGCAGCCTGCATAGAGAAAAGGGAGAGTGCGCATGACTGCTTTGGCCGGCCCCAGGCCGACCAAAGCAGTCAGGGCCCAAAGCATTGGGCTAGCCACTCCCCTCCTGCCCTCGAGCAGGACCGGCCACCCGCCGGCCCACAACCAGGCACTTTTGCTCTCTCGCAATGCGAGGAGCAGAAACATAAAATGGAAGTTTTACCATTTTACGTTTCTGCTTCTCGCACTGCGAGAAAGCAGAGGGGCGACGCCCCCACACCCCCATGGAGGAGCCGCCACTGATAGGCAGACTGTCCCCAGTGTCCACTTCATGAGTGCACCAGGTAGTCTGACTTGGAGTCAGTGAAAACATGTGTCTGAACTGATTGAAAACCTGTCTACCATCAGTCTGCTGATGGGCAGTGAGGCTGCCTGCCAAGGCTACACCATCAACTGACCCATCATCAGGGTTCTGTGAGAGGAGGTCAGGGAGTGGGTCACTCTCTTCCTCCTGTCCCTCATCAGTTGCCATGAGCAAGCCCATGTCAGCCCTGTCCACATATGGCTTTAGCCTGTTGACATGAAGTACCCTATGGAGACTCCTATGGGTTCAAAGGTCTACCAAGTAGGTAACCTCCCCTTTTTGTTCAACAATAGTGTGGGGTCCACTCCACTTGTCCTGGAGAGCTGCTGGGCCACAGACTCCAACACCCACATGTTCTGTCCTGGCTGGTAAACAGTCAGCACAGCCTTTTGGCCACGCCAGACTTTTTGCAGTTCCTGGCTAGCCTCAAGGTTTTTGTTTGCCTTTTTCATGTACTCAGCCATCCTGGAGTGGAGACCAAGTACATAGTCCACTATGTCTTGCTTTGGGGGCTTGAGAGGTAACTCCCATCCTTCCTTCACCAAACACAATGGACCCCTGACAGGGTGACCAAACAGAAGTTCAAATGGGCTGTAGCCAACCCCCTTCTGAGGCACCTCCCTGTATGTAAATAAAAGGCAGGGCAAGAGAAGGTCCCATTTCCGCCTAAGCTTCTCTGTGAGTCCTTTGATCATGCCCTTTAAGGTTGTATTGAATCTCTCAACTAAACCATTGCATTGTGAGTGATTGGGTGTGGTGAACTTGTAGCTCCACACTCCTTCCACATAGCAGTCAAGTAACTTGACATGAAGTTTGCACCCCTGTCAGATACTACCTCCTTTGGAAAACCTACTCTTGAGAACACACTCAAGAGGGCTCTTGCCACTACAGGTGCTGTAGTGGTTCTTAGGGGAATTGCTTCTGGATACCTGGTGGCATGATCCACTACCACCAGTATAAATCTGTGCCCAGATGCTGTTTGGGGATCCACGGGACCAACAATGTCAATCCCTACCCTTTCAAAGGGCACCCCCATCACAGATAGTGGTATCAGGGGGGCCTTTGTAGTGCCACCTGCTTTGCCACTAGCTTGGCAGGTTACACAGGAGCGACAAAACTCCTTGGTGTCTTCAGACATGTGTGGCCAGTGAAAGTGAGGGACAATTCTGTCCCAAGTCTTGTTCTGGCCTGGGTGTCCTGCTAGGGGAATATCATGGGCTAGTGTCAAAAGGAAACCCCTAAACTTCAGATGTATAACCAACCTCCTGGATGCACCAGGCTTGGGGTCTCTACCTTCTGAGTAAAGGAGTCCATCATCCCAATAAACTTTATGCGTGCCACTAGCATTCCCAGCAGCCTCATCAGCAGCTTGCTATCTGAGGTTTTCAAGAGAGGGGCAGGTTTTCTGCTCCTGGCTCAAATCAGACCTGGAAGGGCCCCCTGTCCCCAAGAACTCAACCTGGTCAGGTTCAAGCTCCAGTTCCTTCTGCAGGCTCAAGATCATCTCCATGAGGAGACTGGTCAGTATCCTGAGACAGGTGGGAAGGCTCTGCCTTAAGCCTTCTGCTCCTCCTCTTGTGAGACACCTGGTCCATTATTCCAGAATCCAGGGCCAGTCCAGTGTTAGACATTTTAGCCTGTGACCTGTGCAGGGATCCCTAACATTTCTGCATGTGTCCTTAGCTCCACTTCAGCCCAAGCTGAAGTTTCCAAATCATTGCCAAGCAAGCACTGTACTGGTAGGTCCGCGGTTACCACAACCTTCTTAAGGCCAGTTACCCCTCCCCAGGAGAAGTTAACAACTGCCAGAGAATGGTCTGTCCTGGCATTACTAGCATTGGTCACTTGGTACATTTCCCCTAGTATAATCTGCCCAGGATCCACATGATCTTTTGTCACCATTGTGACACTTGCTCCTGTGTCCCTGAATGCCCAAGCTTCTACTCCGTTAATTAAAGGCTGCTGTCTGTATTTGCCCAGGTTACTAGGGCTCACAAAGGGAGACTTATCCATGCCCCCATCACTGACGAGCACAGCCTGAGTTGGTACTCTGACTAGGCCAGAGTCCATCCCAGAACCCAGGGTCAACCCTAGTACACCCTTATTCTGTATATTCAGACCACCAAGTGTAACTGCACTAGGGGGAGCAGGCGCCTTAGGGGCATTGGTGGGGGCTGGAGTATTTTCTTTGGCCTTGGTGCAGTCACTAGTCCAGTGAGTTTTCTGTTGACAGATTTTACACCCAGGTTTCTTTTGGACTTTCCCTTTGTTAGCCTGTGAATCCGCACCTGAAGAAGATTTTTGGGGCCCTCGAGAAGACTTCTGGTCTTTACCCTTGTCCCCACCCTTGTCAGAGTTTTTGGAATCTTGCTTCTTTGGGTCACCACCTTGGTTCTGTACCTTCTGCCTCACCCTGGTTCTGACCCATTTGTCTGCCTTCTTTCCCAATTCTTGGGGAGATGTCAGATCCGAGTCCACCAGGTAATGGTGCAGCAGCTGATTTTGACAGTTATTAAGAATCTGCTCCCTCATTATCAGATTGTACAATCCTATGAAGTCACACACTTTACTGCCCAATAACCAACCATCCAGAGCACTTAGCAGCACAGTCAACAAAGTCAACCCAATCCTGATTTTGTGATTTTTGGGTGTCTCTGAACTTTAACCTGTATTGTTCAATGTTAGACGGCGACCTCAGAGGAGCCTGGAAGTGGGTCCTGACTACCCTGAGCCCCACCCGTATAGTATCGTAGCCGGGCACTGGCGGGAGATTCCCCAGGGGGGGGAATCTCGCAACTAGGATCGTACTTCTGGCACCACACGACACAGAGTGACCACACTGGATATTCTCAGAAAACAACTTTATCAAATAGGTATCACTGCAAATATGTACAAGGTGAGCACGGGCTCAAGAGTCTCGGAAAGGTAGGGGGTAGCGGGACAGTCTCTGGTAACGGTTCAAAGTAGGGACGTATCCGGCGCACAGCTCACAATCCTCGAGCTGGGGGATACGTGGTCGGGGTCGGGGTCCGGCGGGACCGTGAGAGTCTGAGGGGGAGCCGCGAGTCACTCAGCAGGCTCAGGTGCAGGTTCGGAGGTCTTACGATCTTCAAGGAGCCGCGAGTCACTCAGCAGGCTTC
Organism: Triturus cristatus; assembly: GCF_964204655.1. Lineage (NCBI taxonomy): Eukaryota > Metazoa > Chordata > Amphibia > Caudata > Salamandridae > Triturus > Triturus cristatus. The sequence goes on from NC_140590.1 coordinate 354,579,511, forward strand.
GGCACAAGTTCGGAGGTGTTACGATCTTCAAGGGGCCGCGAGTCACTCAGCAGGCCCAAGCACAAGTTCGGAGGTCTTACGATCTTCAAGGGGCCGCGAGTCACTCAGCAGGCCCAAGCACAAGTTGGGAGGTCTTACGATCTTCAGGAAGCCGCGAGTCACTCAGCAGGCTTAGGGGGGTTCAGTTCCAGGAGCCACGCACACGTCGCGGGCTCTCGTTGTTCCAGCGTCGAATCTGCCGGACAGTCTCAGAGCACCCCTTGTTATAGGTCGACCCCTCTTTGATGTCCGGAGTCTGTGCAGGCAGGGGTCTTGTCACCTGGGGGCCGCGGGTCGGGGAGGAGTCCCAGACACCCAGCAGGCACGGAGCCAGCCCGCAGGGAGGCCGGAGGGCCGATCGAAACCCATCGTCCCAGGGGAGTTCAGAGGTGCGATAGAAACTGCTCCTCCCTCTCTCATCCCCTGGAAGCGGGATGTTCTCCAGCCGGAGTGGCGCCTTGAGGCCCGGGTCGCGCTGGGGCCGGGCGGCCATCTTGTCGCATGGAGTGGGCACGCGGGCCCGGGGTGGCCGAAAGGAGAGAGGCCATGGACGGGAATGTCCGGGGTTGGTGCGGGTGTCCTGGTGGGAAGGGTCGGCTGGGCCGTGGCTGGGGCTGCAGGTACCAGGTTTCGGTGGTGCAGGGGCACGGAGGGCCACTCTACGAGGCCGGGTCCAACACGCGTCCCCCCCAGCTGAGAGCCGGAGAGAACTGCCCATCACCTTGGGGGGTTCTCTTCGCTGAAGCGGAAGAACCGGGAGAGGCCGTCAGCGTTGGCGTGGTCCGTACCAGGGCGGTGTTCCACGGTGAAGTCCATTCCCTGGAGGGAGATTGACCACCGCAGTAGCTTGGGGTTCTCTCCTCGCATCTGCATGAGCCATCGCAAGGGCCGATGGTCAGTTTGGACTCTGAAATGAGTGCCGACCAGGTAGGGTCGTAGTTTTTTGAGCGCCCAGACCACGGCAAAGGCTTCGCGCTCTATGGTGCTCCACCTCTGTTCTCGGGGTAGCAGCCGCCGACTGAGGAAGGCGACGGGCTGGTCTAGGCCTTGATCGTTCACTTGGGACAGGACGGCCCCAATGCCATGCTCGGAGGCATCGGTCTGGACTATGAACTCCTTGGCGTAGTCGGGAGCCTGGAGGACGGGGGCAGTGCACATGGCCTTTTTTAGAGCATCGAACGCTTCCTGGCAGGCAGCCGTCCACTGCACCTTCTTTGGCTGTTTTTTAGACGTGAGTTCAGTGAGAGGGCCGACCAGGCTGCCATACCCTTGAATGAATCGGCGGTAGTAGCCCGTGAGTCCCAGAAAGGCTCGGACCTCCGTTTGGGTGATGGGTGGTTCCCATGCCAGGATGGCGTCGATCTTTGGCTGTAGAGGGGCGACCTGGCCACTCCCGACTTGGTGCCCCAGGTAAACTACGGATCCTTGCCCGATCTGGCACTTGCTGGCTTTTACTGTGAGGCCTGCCTGGCGCAGGGCGGTTAGCACTCTCCGGAGGTGCTGGAGATGCTCACTCCACTCTGAACTGAAGACAGCGATGTCGTCCAGATAGGCCGCGCTGAACTGTTCTAGCCCGGCCAGGACCCTATTCACCAGTCTCTGGAAAGTGGCCGGGGCATTTTTCATCCCGAAGGGCATCACGCGGAAGCGGTAATGCCCATCGGGGGTGGAGAAAGCAGACCGCTCCTTGGCCCCTTCGGTGAGCGCAATCTGCCAGTATCCGCAGGTGAGGTCGAAAGTACTGAGGAACCGGGCGGCCCCTAGTCGGTCAATGAGTTCGTCGGCTCGTGGAATGGGGTGGGCATCGGCCCGGGTAATGTCATTGAGCCCCCGGTAATCCACGCAGAACCGGAGCTCGGGGGCGACACCGGGGGCCGCTGCCTTCGGAACCAGGACCACGGGGCTGGCCCAGGGACTGTCAGAGGGCTCGATCACCCCCAGGGTCAACATCTTCGCGACTTCAGCTTGAATGCAGGACCGGACCCGGTCCGGAACCCGGTAGGCTCGGTGTCTCACCGGCGGGCTGTCCCCGGTGTCCACATCGTGAACACACCAGTTGGTGACCCGGGGGGTCAGGGAGAAGAGGTCGGAAAATTGTCTTAGGAGCTGGCGGCAGTCCGCTTGTTGCTGGGCAGTGAGGGCCGGGGAGAGGTTCACTCCCTCCACGGAGCCATCCTGCTCCTTGGCACACAGGAGGTCCGGGAGGGGATCCGACTCATCTTCGGCCCCGTCATCGGTGGCCAGCAGGAGGCTCAGTTCTGTCCGCACGAAGTGAGGCTTGAGGCGGTTCACGTGCAGGACCCGGAGGGGATCCCGAGGCGACTGGACGTCCACCAAGTAGGTGACTTGACTTTTCCTCTCAACCACCTTGTAGGGCCCAGTCCATCGGTCTTGGAGGGCGCCAGGCTTCACGGGGGCCATGACCCACACCTGCTGGCCCGGCTGGAACTCGACCAGAGTAGCATTCTGGTCGTACCAGCGCTTCATTTCTTCTTGACTCGCCTCCAGGTTGGCCTCGGCCAGTTCTCGGAACCTCCTGGTCTGGTTCCGGAGGGCCAGGACATATTGGAACACATCTCGGGGAGTGGTCTGGGGGGCTGCCTCCCACCCTTCCTTAACCAGACTGAGGGGACTTCGGACGGGGTGCCCATAGAGTAATTCGAACGGGCTGAACCCTAAGGACTTCTGGGGGACCTCCCGGTAAGCGAACAGGAGGCAGGGGAGCAGGACGTCCCACTTACGCCGGAGGGGCTCTTCTAGGCCAGCGATCATCCCTTTCAAAGTCCTATTAAACCTCTCTACTAGGCCGTTCCCTTGGGGATGGTACGGGGTGGTGAACTTATAGGACACCCCACATTGTTGCCACAGGGACGTCATATACCTTGATATGAAATTAGTGCCGCGGTCGCTCACGACTTCGCGGGGGAACCCCACCCTGGAAAAGATCCCCATCAGGGCCCGGCCCACCACGGGGGCCGTAATGGTGCGTAGGGGAATGGCCTCCGGATAGCGGGTGGCGTGGTCTACTAGGACCAAGATGAAACGGTGACCTTGGGAGGTGGGGGGGTCCAGTGGCCCCACGATGTCAATTCCGACTCGTTCGAAGGGGGTACTGACGACCGGGAAGGGTTGGAGGGGAGCCTTGCGCTTCCCTCCACTCTTCCCACTGGCCTGGCACGTGGGGCAGGACTTGCAGTGTGCCTCTACTGCTGCTTTCATCTTAGGCCAATAAAAATGGGTCACGAGACGGCTGTAGGTCTTGTCCTGACCCAGGTGGCCGGCGAGGGGGACGTCGTGGGCTAAGCCCAGGAGGAAATCTCGGAAGCGGAGGGGTACCACCAGTACCCGTCCGGATCCCAGCTCCACCGACTTCTGCTCACTATACAGGATGTTATTCTCCCAATAGATTCGGTGCGTTCCGGTCTGGTCACCTGCGGCTTGGCCCTCGGCCTGGCGCCGCAGCCCGACCAGGGAAGGACAAGTGGCTTGCTCCCGGCAAAATTCTTCCCGGGTGGGCCCGCCCTCGTGGCGCCACTGGGCCAACTCGGGTAGATCCCCCAACTCGGGGACCGGGGAGGGGTCGGATGGGGCGGGTTCGTCGCTGGCGACGGACCCTTCTGGTGGGGGAACGGGAGGACCCTCGGCGGGGACGGTACTGGTTTCTTCGACCGGGGTGCTCTCGATTTCTCTCCGGGGAGTGGGTCGGGCTGTCATAGATCGGGTGGTGGCACACACCCACTCGGGGAGTCCCATCATTCCTAGGTGGGCCTTGCGCTCTACGTGCTTCCAGGGAGAACTCTCCAGGTCGTTCCCTAGGAGGCAGTCGACCGGCTGGGAGGTTCTTACGGCCACCTTGAGTTTACCTATCACCCCTCCCCACTCAAATGGCACCAGGGCTACCTGACACATACTTTCCCGGTTGTCTGCGGATATTACGGGGCAAAAGACATTGGGGAGGATCTGCTCCTCGGGGACTAGGTGCCTGAGGACACCGGTGATGCTGGCCCCGGTGTCCCGCAGGGCCTCTACCTGGTGGCCATTGATCTTGACGAGCTGCCCATATTTCTGTGTGTTGGAGGGTAGGAGGCTACCAGGGATCATTTCCTTATCTCCCAGGGATACTAGGGCCATCGCGGCGGGTTCCCACTCCTCGGCTTCCTCAACCTCCTCCCCCAGGGCTACGTTGGCTATCTGTCTCGCCGGGGGGACTTGGGTGGTCATGGGACACTCGGGGTCATTGGCGTAGTGCCCGGGTTTCTGGCAACGGAAGCATGTGACAGTCACCCGGTGTCCCCGTCTCCCAGGGGGCCCGGTCACTGGCGGGGGGGGCGCCGGGAAAGGTGGAGGTGGTGTCTTCGGGGGGCTAGGCTGGGACTCTCTCGGCCCTCCCTGGTTCCCTCCCCCTCTCTGGCGGGGTGGTCCCTGACTGGTTCGGGGGTACTCTCCTACCATGCCCCGGGAGACCCGGGTGTTGGTCCAGCGGTCGGCCTCCACAGCCAGCTTCCGGGGATCTGTGAGCTTGCTATCCAGCAGATGTTGACGTAGCTCTATGAAGCAGTTCGCAGCCAGGTGTTCCCATAACATGAGGTCGGTGAGTTCCTCAAGGGTGGTGACATTGCTGCCCTTGACCCACCCATCGAAGGCTCGACTAAAAAAGTTTACATACTCCACCCAGGTGGTGCCCGGGATCTTCCTGCAGTCCCGGAACCGTTGGCGGTACATTTCTGGGGTGAGGCCGTATCTTGTGAGGAGAGCCTCTTTCATGTGGCTGTAGGAGGTCTGCAGGGAGAGGGGTAGGTCGAGCAGGGTGTCCCTTCCTTCGCTCAGAAACCGCCCCCACAACCCTGCCCCCCAGTCCTTCTGTGGGATCCGATGGGAGGTCATGGCGACCTCGTAAGCCCGAAACCATTGCTGAATGTCATCGTTTTTATAATATTCCTTGACCACATCCTTGGGGATGTGGACCTTCTGTTCCGCCGGGGAGGCCGTCTCTCGGTTTCCCGGGGGCCTCCCTTCCTCGTTTCTGGCCTTGAGCTCGAGTTCCTTCAAGCTGCGCTCGTGCTCCAGTTGGAGCTTCCTTCCTTCGTGCTCCCGTTGGAGCTTCTTTTCTTCCAGTTCACCTTGTACGCGCATTTGCTCTACCGCTAGCTTTTTTTCCGCTAACTTCAATTCGCCCTCGATTTTGAGTTTGGCTAACTCGAGTTCATGACTGCGGCTTCTCTCTCTGTCCGCGAGTTCTTCCGGGGATAGGACCCCGTCTGGTACGATACCTTGCACCCGATTGCCGCTGCTTCCACTTGGGGGGGGTTCGGCTTCGTCGGGGCGCTCCCCCGTGCCTTCCGGGTGGGAGGCCCCGGTCTCCACCCAAGCTTTCAGTGCTTTCTGCAAGTCTTCCTTAGTGTTGAGGCCAGTGGTAGCGATTTTAAGTTCTTTGCAAAATTGCTTTAGCTCTTTGTGTGTGTATTCTTCTAGATGCTCCACCTGGAACACTCTGTTGGCGTTGGTTTCTGCGGAGCTTATGGCGCTTCCTTCTGCCATCTTTGTCGGTCGTGCGTCCGTTGTTCACTGTACGATCTCTAGGTGATGGGCCCGAATCCCGTCGTTTGCCACCAATGTTAGACGGTGACCTCAGAGGAGCCTGGAAGGGGGTCCTGACTACCCTGAGCCCCACCCGTATAGTATCGTAGCCGGGCACTGGCGGGAGATTCCCCAGGGGGAGGAATCTCGCAACTAGGATCGTACTTCTGGCACCACACGACACAGAGTGACCACACTGGATATTCTCAGAAAACAACTTTATCAAATAGGTATCACTGCAAATATGTACAAGGTGAGCACGGGCTCAAGAGTCTCGGAAAGGTAGGGGGTAGCGGGACAGTCTCTGGTAACGGTTCAAAGTAGGGACGTATCCGGCGCACAGCTCACAATCCTCGAGCTGGGGGATACGTGGTCGGGGTCGGGGTCCGGCGGGACCGTGAGAGTCTGAGGGGGAGCCGCGAGTCACTCAGCAGGCTCAGGTGCAGGTTCGGAGGTCTTACGATCTTCAAGGAGCCGCGAGTCACTCAGCAGGCTTCGGCACAAGTTCGGAGGTGTTACGATCTTCAAGGGGCCGCGAGTCACTCAGCAGGCCCAAGCACAAGTTCGGAGGTCTTACGATCTTCAAGGGGCCGCGAGTCACTCAGCAGGCCCAAGCACAAGTTCGGAGGTCTTACGATCTTCAGGAAGCCGCGAGTCACTCAGCAGGCTTAGGGGGGTTCAGTTCCAGGAGCCACGCACACGTCGCGGGCTCTCGTTGTTCCAGCGTCGAATCTGCCGGACAGTCTCAGAGCACCCCTTGTTATAGGTCGACCCCTCTTTGATGTCCGGAGTCTGTGCAGGCAGGGGTCTTGTCACCTGGGGGCCGCGGGTCGGGGAGGAGTCCCAGACACCCAGCAGGCACGGAGCCAGCCCGCAGGGAGGCCGGAGGGCCGATCGAAACCCATCGTCCCATGGGAGTTCAGAGGTGCGATAGAAACTGCTCCTCCCTCTCTCATCCCCTGGAAGCGGGATGTTCTCCAGCCGGAGTGGCGCCTTGAGGCCCGGGTCGCGCTGGGGCCGGGCGGCCATCTTGTCGCATGGAGTGGGCACGCGGGCCCGGGGTGGCCGAAAGGAGAGAGGCCATGGACGGGAATGTCCGGGGTTGGTGCGGGTGTCCTGGTGGGAAGGGTCGGCTGGGCCGTGGCTGGGGCTGCAGGTACCAGGTTTCGGTGGTGCAGGGGCACGGAGGGCCACTCTACGAGGCCAGGTCCAACAGTGGTTAGGCCAAACCCATCTATTAGAGCACTTTTCAAGACTTTGTAGTCATCAGCATCCTCTTCTCTTACAGTGAGGAACTTGTCTCTACCTTTGTCTGCAAAGGAGAGCCATACGATTGCTGCCCACTGACCTTGAGGGACCTTCTGTACTTTACAGGCCCTCTCCAAGGCAGTTATCGATTTGTGGATGTCATCCACACTCTGGTAGGGAGGGACACTCTTACTTAGGTTTCTATGGTCATAAGACCTCTCCCTATCTCTAGGGAAATTGCTGCCACCAAGGGACTCTAGTCCCTCCTTTTTGCTAGCTCTGTAGGACTCCAGGGCTTCCCTATCTAAGGCCATCTGCTGCTTTCTAAGGTTGAACTTGTCTTGCTCATACTTCAGCAGTCTCTCTGTGTGAGAAGAAAGAGAGGTTCCTATAGAGGAGTTAGACTGGATAGATCCCCTTGACAGAGATCTATCCCTTCTTGCCCTGTTGTCAGGCCTACCAGGAGGAATAAAGGAAGTGGCATTATTGTCATCCTCCACATCCTGGTGGTCTGTGTTCACCAGAGTCTGGTCATTGTCACCAGTCTGGTCAGCATTAGAGTAAGGGTCAGGGGAGTTTCCACCCCTGGACCCACCCTCAGGTGCTGCTCCACCCACACTGTTTAAATCATCAGGCCCACTAGGCCCTGTGATATCATCCAGTTTCAGTATCTTTATGAGATGCTTGGTGGATGGACTTTTGCCTGTCTTCAGCTTCCTAATTGAAAATAAGGCCCTAAGCTGAGCAAAGGAGAGATCCTCATATTTATAGGGAAGGAGCTCACTGGTTCCTGGTAGGGACCCACTGGTTCCTGGCTGGTTAGACATTACTAATGTGGTGTGGTGTATTGCACTACCTACACTAGTGTGGCCTACTAAACTCTCTTGAGTTGTAGAAAGGGTGTGCTATCCCTTAACACACAACTCTAAGTTCAGTAGAACTTACTGTAGCTAAACTTGATTTTATATGTACCTCAGGTACCTTTAGTGGTTTTCAGTTGATCAATTCAATTAAAATTATCTGGTAAAACAATAGCAAGCTGGAATCCCAAACGCTGCACACCAATGTGAGAAGGTGGCCTGATATATGCTGTTCACTAGTTCTAGTGGGCACCTTGTATCATTCCAAACAACCCCTTATGGTGATAGGTTAAAGACAACCTTTATTGAAAGCTATCCTAGTGGTAGCTATGAAGAGCATCCTTCAGGCTAAGTCTTGAAGGAATGTAAAGCAGCTTGTTTTACCAGTCTATAATCTCTTGAATGATCAAATGAAGAGACAACCACACCAGGTATATATTTAAAATATATGTATTTAAGATAAAACACACCCCTCTAGTCTCTTCATGAGACTGGAGTTCGAAATACTTAGGTTACAAGATAGCAATCACCAATAATAGCACAAATACACGTTTGGGCCCTAAGGGCGTACCAAACCATATACTAAAAAAGTGGTATAAGTACCATGACTGAACTAGACACAAGGCCTAGCGCCTGTAGAATCGCTGGGACCCCAAGGAACCACCCAAGGTAGTGACACAGGGGTCCCACGGGGACTGTATGCAGTGTGTAAACACAACCGCGGGTTCCCATTTTCTTCTATGGGCAATGTTGCGGTTGGAAATTTTAGGATTAGGGACACTTCTAATCGAGTCAGGACCAAACCCTTTTGGACTTAAGCAGTTCTAGGGCTAGCACCCATGAGAGCACTGGAGTACTTGAGTTACCTCACCAAGGGAAGCCGGGTGCATAGGTGTCTTATGGTGTCAGGTCGCGTCGTCGATTTCAACGGAAGCCTGCAAGAAACTGCTGCTACCGTGAAGAGGAGAAGTGTCCGGAGAGATCCACGCCTGGATATAGGATGTAAGGAACCTGAAATCAGAGGGGACAGAGGCTGGGTCACTTGCCAGTGACCTAGGGCAGGATGGACCAATGCCCACAGATGTTGGGTGCTTCAGGTGAGTTGACTGGTGTCTTGACTCCTCAGCCAGGAGATGCAGGAGGCGTCGATGAAGTCCACAAGCCAGGTTCGTGCTGTCTCATGAAGTCTGTCGAGTGCTGCAGTGTTGTCGACCAAATTGGAGCCAACAAGCCTTGGCAACGGCAGGTCACTGAAAATCAGAGAAAGGACTGCGGTGCAGACCAGCAAGGTCTGATGGACTCACCCAGTGAGGGTAAGTAAGGGCACATCTGGACCAACCAGGAAAGCCCAAGCAGAAAAGGAGTTGCCTTTGTGGGGACCTGCTAGCCAACGAGCTAGTGATCGCAAAGGAGCCTCGAGCGGTCGCACTTGGAGCTGGCCCACGGGTCACTCGTGGAGTGGAGGCCAACAATCGTTGGTGCAGGATGTGCTCAAGGCTGGGGCTACTTGGAGCCCAAAGCACAACTTCAAGGAGGACCAGGAAGATAGTGTTGCTGCAAAAGTTCATGGTGTCCAAGGGTCATGGTTCCACGTCACCCACGATAGCCATGGGCCTCAGCTTTGCTGTGCACTCAGGGTAGCCTCGGGGAAGTCTGGAATTCTACCTCTGGGGATGCAGAGACTTTGGCATCTGGTGGGAGCTTCAGAATTGCAGACCGGTCAGTTGCTTCGTTGGTGCCTGCCAAGCAGGGGAGTCACTCCTTGACCCCAATGGTGATTTCTTCAGTCTTCTAGTTAAAGTAGAACATCAAAGGTCCAGGATATATGTTGCAGAGTTTCGTCCAGGGTAATCTAAAGTTCTAGGGACTGGATTCCTATACTTATAGTAAGTTTAGGGGATGGACTAACTCTAAGGCCCCACCTATGGGGTGGGCCAGGAAAGAGGGGTGGTTACACCCATTTCCTTTGTCCAGATTCATGCCAGAGCAGGGGTAGGTAGCCCCTGCAACCGGTTTGAACTGGAGTATGCACAGGGGCACCAAGTGTGCCTCCAGTGCAGGACTTCAGCGCACCAGAGAGTGCTCCCGCCCAGCCCCAATACACATCAATCTGTCTGGGGAGGTGGTTACACCTCCCTTCGACAGGAAACCTATTGTCCAGGCCTCCCCTGCTGGAATTTTGGTCAGCAGCAGAAGGCCAGACCTGTGTCTGTGGCAGAGGTATCCATTTTGTGATGCCAGGGCTCAGGAAAGTCCTACCGGGTTTAGCCAGTGTGAACATGTCTCTCCCTCTAGAAGGGTGGAATGCTACCCCTGCCACCAGAATTGGCGGGGGGGTAGTATTCCAAAGTGTTTGACACCAAACACAACATGTTTTGATGCATCCATACCAAAGTTAGCATTTACTGCGAGGTTATAATGCACTTAAGAGTATATGGTATGGCTGTATCACAGAACAAGCATAAGGAAGTCTTTCCGAAAGCTGCAGAGGGGCTCAACTCCTGCTTGGGCACCCTCTCACATAAAACCAAGCACTCTGCCTTCAGGATTGTCAAGGCCTGCCATAGGAGTGGTTTATAGGTTTATATGTGTCTTTATAGGGTAACGATATAGGAAGCCTATACCACAGTAAGGGGTGCAAGCACACCTTACCCAGGCTGCAGTAGCAGACCTGTGGTGCCATTTTGGAGTGCTTCCCAGGGGTGGCATAATACATGCTGCAGCCCCTGGTAGGCCTCCTCAGGTACCTATGCCCTAGGTACATAGTATACCATATACTAGGGGCTTATAATAAGGCACTCCAGAATCCAATTAGATATGTACCTAATGTACATGGAAACCATTTTAGAGAGGAAGCAGCTAGGCTGTGGTCCTGATTAGCAGGGCCACAGCCATACTAAGGTCGAAAAACAGTGAAACACCAGCAAAAAGTGGGGGTACCCTTGTGAAGCAGATCCTACTCTCCTACACAGTCCTGTTCTTTAAGGTGTATTTCCTGTAGAAACGCAATGTGAGCATTGATGGTAGACAAGTGCAATAAAACTTGCTGATGCTTAAGAGGGGAATTTAACCCCTTGACATTCCAAGAAACAACTGTCAAGAACATTGCAAAGAAGCAGTGTAATAAGTACAATCTCCTAAAAAAGTAAAAAATTGACGCGTAATTAATAGGAAAAAAGAAATGCAGTAAAAGCAAAAAAAAAAAAAAGATATCTAACCATAGACATAATACAGAATAAGAAATAAAAGAAAGTAAGAGCAAGTATATTAAATGAGATAGGGGAAAGAAGGAGAAAAGCTTGAAGTATAAGAAGAGGAAGAAATGAAGAAAAAAGAATATGAGAATAAAAATAATCATACCTACATAAACCGTTGATGAAGCTGGGGGAGGGGCATGGGAAGGGATGGAGCAGCAAGACCCCAGAGGAAGGAGAGGCACACAAAGGACAGTAATATAAATGATGGGAGACAGGAACATGAAACAAGACGAAACACTCCTCTAGGAAGAAAAGGTTATATTTAGTAGCATACAGAAGGTAGTGACCAGGAACGTCTGAAATGCTGCGACAGGGATCAAACCATACATTAATAATGAAAATACATCTGTCTAATACAGTTGCATACATCAAACAAGATAACAATGCATACAATGCTGAAAGAGGCAAAAAGAACAAAACAATGTAGTATCATTTGGACAAGGAAGAGGATGCAGTAACATCCATGGTCTCTGCTCCTTGACCAGCAAGAAATTCCTTCATAGGCAGTAGTTTTATTGTTGTAGGTGACCTTGAAGAGGCATGGATGAAAAAGTCTAAATGGAGCTCCAAGAGAATGAAACATTGGTTGCATGCTTAAGAACTCCTTATGTCAATCCGCAGTAGCTTTAGCATAATCTTGAGAAAGGAATAAATCATGTCCAGACCAAGATATACATTTAAGTTGCCTGGCAGCGGCAATGATCTGCATTAGCTCTGTATACTCTAGAAAATACAGGATGACTCCCCGAGGTTTCCTAGATATGGTTGGAGTTTTAGGAAGATGTCCAAGTCTCTGAGCTCATTGGATGTTAAAGAGGCACCTTACGGAAGACCCAAAAGCTGTAGCAGGAAAGTTTTGAAAAAAGATGTAGGATTAGTACCCTCCATGCCCTCGGGCAAACCACAAATACGAAGGTTATTCCTCCGACTGCGATTTTGCAAATCTTTAACCTGTCTAAGCAGACTAGATACCTGTTCCTGAAGAAAAGTAACCTTAGGTCAAGTGTCTTTGAAATTACAGATTTGATGCTCTACAGTGGAAATGTGCTCCTCCATAAGATTCCATCTTTCTGAAAGATTCTGTAATCTAATATTTGTTTCTTCCAAAAAGGAGTGTAAAGCTCTTATTTCCTCTAAAAGCAGATCTAAAGAGGCACTACGAGGAGACTTAGAGGGCGACGGCGGATCTTTTTTGAGCCTTTTAGGTTTAGCTTTACTGGTAACAGGCTGAACAGCTGCGGCCGACATGACTGAGGAAGAGGATGCGCCAGCATTCTTGTGAGGCGAGAGACCCTCCATTTTGAAAGAATTGCGAAGCGCTGAAGCAGATCTTGAAAACTTGCCTGAGGAAAGTCCGGTGAAACGCTTTCTTCGTTCTGACCTGCCCATACACAAAAGCCAAAAGCCTGTTATGAAAGGTAATTATGAAGAGCAAATAAAAGGGAGAAACTCAGGCAGACCAATATGTAAGAAATTCTCCTCAGAAAAGGCTTGCAAGGGCACAAAAGCACAATAAATTAAGCAACATCAATCCCCAGCATGAACCACCATGTGAATAAAGGAGCCTGCAACTTGCAAGGAAAATAACATGACTAAATAGTTCCTCCATGAAAAAATAGACATAGGAAAGAGCATACAGGAAAATGTGTGCTTTCATTCACATATTATTGCAAGCAGAGGAAAGTATCAGCTTCAAACGTGTCTCTTCTTTAAGGGTTAATCCTCCCATCTAAGCCACAGCCATAAATCTTCATAATTAGCTGAGGAGACAGCTGCTATCATGCTGAAGCACAGTCTCCTTAGTGTGCCATAAATCTGAAGGAGCCGGAAACTGGAAGGATCATTCTCAGAAAGGAGAGAATTATACGCTCCCAACCCTGGATAACGGAGCAAGCAGCATCGCAGAGCTTCCTGGATCATTTCTGGGCAGAAAGCTCATTGCAGTAGGAGAATTGCTGCTTTTCCAAGGCTTCTTTGTGTGCCCCCTCGCAGAGCCTCATCGCCTCACCGCCATCTTGAGTCAGTGCCAAGCCACACCCCCAAGACATTTTAAACGGGAAACATTTTGCAACTACTGGGAAGTCACATAACCCTGGCCCATCTTACAAGTACAGACATAGCTTCAATAGCGTTCCTTCCACTGAGGGGGACTCAATCCAAGGATTCAGCTCTAATAACATTGTCCACACCTGAACAAGCAACTGAAATATGGCTTGAAAAGGATCATTTTAAAAACTGGGGAATAAAGCTAACAAAATATTGTCATGATCAGCTTTTTTGATGCTGCAGAAGTGGTCATGCACTGGCAAAAATGTAACGTGGTCAAGCTCCAGGAAACATGGAATACTGCTTCGATTCCCCTGATTGGATACTTTGAGTTCTATTCAGCAACAACCAAAATGAATGAAAAAGGCAGACCAAAAGGTGGCCTGGCCATTTACATCGCCTCAGGTTTGGATTTTGCCATGGAAGAAATTAACTTTCACGAAAAATGAATCATGGCTGTACTTGTAAACAACTGGGCGACTGACCTTAAGGCTCGACTTACACTAAGAAATATTTACATTCACCCTCACCCTCTTTCCAAATGGGACATTATACCCAAGTTGGACTCTACTATAAAAGATCTAAAACCTAATGCACGGTGGGGCTCTATTGATCCTATCGTGCAATTTCAACTCAATCTTATTGATAAACTCCAAAAGAGACCAGACAACACTGTTGCAAGATGACCTCTAGCTCATCACTCATCAAGCGATCCCCACTGCCAAGAGACAGGACGGTCTTGGGGGAAAAGATTCTGAGTATATGTCATCAAGCTGTCCTTATATCGCTGAATGGAAGAAAAAGCGAGGACCAGCCGCAGGCACTGACACACACCGCCCTGTATTTTTTCACAATAGCACAGGTGCACCACATAAACAATTTAGACAACAAATTATATAGAATCCATTTCCACAGGGTATTCATCCATGTATCTTCCTTTATTCAATGAAGTATTTTAAACATAGTCAAGGTAATTGAGACATAGTCGATGCGTTTCGTCCTTATCAGAAGGACTTCTTCAGGGCTGTTGGTTCAAAAAACATAGATACACTCATAAATATATATATATATATATATATATATATATATATATATATATATATATATATATATATATATATATATATACATATAGACATAACACGACAACATTTAAAATAACTCTAGCTATTTACAATTTTTCTTAAGGGAAATATATGACTAATTAGTTGTTTGTAACATATTCTCATTAATGTTTATGGAATGATGAAATTAGCATTTTTATAATCAAGCATTGATATCTTTCTATTAAAAAATGAAATGCATGTGGAAAGAGAGAAAGAAAAGAGAAAATAATTCATATAACAGGAGTTTGTGATCAAAAGATATACATAATAGAATAAGGAGAAAAGGTCACACAATTCCTAATTAGGGAGAGGGAGCCTGGGGTTGTGAGGTGTCATTAATATGACGTTGCGACGCTGAGAAATGTGAACAGTATAGGGAACCTTAATACCATTTCCAAGATAAACCAAATCTACACCAATACCTACCAATTAAATCTTAGATATTATTTATATTTAGGCATGAATGGCCACCTGGTAAATCAAGATATGGATTATCAAAAAATGCTCCAATCCTCCAAAGTATCTAAATTGAAAAAAGTAAACGAATTAAGACATCCCCACATATGGAACGGACGGCTATACTCAACGGTGTCTCTATAAAAACCAATACTTACTATTTTTAAAAGTTGTAATTGGCTCCTTAATCTAAAAGGCTATGACGAGCAGGTATGAGATGACTACCAGTTTAGTTAATCCTTAATCCCAGGTCAGGGAAAGAAGAAATATCCAAAAGATAATTGCACAATACTGTAACCGGCCTATATCAAGAAGAAGAAAAAGGCAGAGATATTCATAATTCAGGTTTATGGCCTTTAGTGTGCATAATTAATTCCAAATGCGCAATTTAAATGTTTCAATAGAGGAACATGCAAATTCACTAAATAGCAGTTAGACCGGTATGCATATAAGCGGAATCAACTCTGATGTATAAGGAAATATGTGCGCATTTATGTTGTATAAATAGTAATATCACGCCCAATATACCCCCTAGTAATTCACTGCCCCTTCATGAAGACTTTGCATGGAAAAGAGGCAGAGATAATCATAATCCCGGATTATGGATATTAGTATGCATAATTAACTCCCATTTTACAGTTTTAAATATTTCAAGAAAGGAACAAACCAATGCACTGGATGGCATTTAGAACAGTGTGCATTAAGGCAGGATCAATTCAAGCGTATAAGAAATTTGTATGACTAACTGACTTCAGTATGGACGCATTTATGTTATTCAAATGGTAATCTTTATAGGGAAACAGGAGAGCAGTGCCAGCACGGACATAAGGCATGAGGTGCATCATGTTTTAACTCCTGTTCCTACGCTCCACGCCTGTTTGTGACCTGCACATTGAGGAGGGCGGGACTGCGAGGACCAGCTTCCCCAGCGCCTGGAGCACCATCGGCGCAGCTGGGTCCTCTTCCCAGCCACTCCCCTTGACCTGCACAGCAAAGCAGCGACTCGCGGCCCCCGCTCCGCGGGTGCCGCTCGATGATATAAATTGCTGCTGACATTTGGATCTTGTGTGTTTTGACTCCTGTTCCTACGCTCCACGCCTGTTGTGACCTGCACACTGAGGAGGGCGGGACTGCGAGGACCAGCTTCCCCAGCGCCCGGAGCACCATCGGCGCAGCTGGGTCCTCTTCACAGCCACTCCCCTTGACCAGCGCAGCAAAGCAGCGACTCGCGGCCCCCGCTCCGCGGGGGCCGCTCGATGATATAAATTGCTGATTACATTTGGATCTTGTGTGTTTTGACTCCTGTTCCTACGCTCCACGCCTGTTTGTGACCTGCACACTGAGGAGGGCGGGACTGCGAGGACCAGCTTCCCCAGCGCCCGGAGCACCATCGGCGCAGCTGGGTCCTCTTCCCAGCCACTCCCCTTAGTTACCTTGTTTTACGTATACCGCAGCATCATTCGCGCTAGCGGAACGAAGAGCGGAGCGAAGACCGGGCAAAGAGCGGGCCGTTTGAGGCCATTCGAGGACGGCCGAGGTAAGGCCAAGGTCTTACTTTATCACAAATTCCAGTACTCAGTATCAGAAGATTTATTTGAGAATGTCGGCCAGAGAAACTAGAAGCAGATCCACCCGGGCTGCAGGAGCGGCTAAAGGTACTCTAGACACTTACTTTGCTAAAGCTGGTTCATTAATAATTGATGAAATATCCATTCTTGAAAGGCGAATATCTCAAGAGATTGACTGGGTTAGAAGATCTTCATTGGGTCCCCTTGCACTTGCTACCACGCCCGAACAAATTGGTGCCCCTAAAATGGTAGATTCTGGGGGGATAAACGTTACTCCTGAATTAGCCGACCTGCGCAGTCCTACTTCAAATACTATTGACTGCGAGATGTCCGCTATTACGGAGCTAAGCATTTTACCTCTCCCCTGCGCCAGGCCGCCATCACTTCCCTCGAATGCTATTCAAACCCTCCCTATTGGTGATGCAATTACCGAGTGCCCCATTTTTTATCTAGATCCATCACGGAGGACGAGGGAAGGAGCAATTCCCAAAAGGAAAATTACAAAAAAAGCTGGCTCAATTGGAGGACGCAAGGTGAATGCTCTCATACGCAATTCTCAGAATGAGTTGACTCAAAAGTCTTCCAAAACCAAGACACCGAGCCGATCCGGGAAAAATAGGTTACCACCCGCTCCAAATACGTCTGAGCTACCCCCCAGCCCTAACTGTCCAGCAGGGAACGAGCCACCTACTCTCTTGGACATTCGAGTCCTTCTAAGGGAAGTTCTTAATCCCTTGAAGGATCACATTTCCAAGATAGAATCACTCTTATTGAAAATTCACACGGGTCTTTTATGCACAGTGGAGAGGAAGGAGATATCTAGTGCTAAGACTAGCAAGGAGAGGGAGAATAAACCCGAGCCCCCCTCCAAAAAAGGCCCATTTCCACCTCAGCACATTCTAATGCAAGAATCCTCTGTACGTGCATCAGAGAATCCATCATTATCTAATCCAACCTGTGTAAACATAATTCCCCAAGAAGCCTCGGTTGCACCATCTGCAGAGGCGCGAATGATGGATCCTCAGCACAAGATAGTTAACCTTCCACCCCAGGCTAACCCTTATGTGGTGATTCTGGCAGGTATTCCTGAATTAATCCCTCCAGCCAGAGAACCAGTGGGTGCACTAAAAAACAAGATTATTCACTGGCTGTCCATTAATAGACCCCTGCCCGAGGGCACACATAGCGAGGTCCTTATGGTGAGAAGAGTCCCCTGGGTAGGCACCACTAGGAAGTCTATCCAGGGTGACTGTGTTGTGATCAACTTCAGGGACCCTGCCACTGTCAAGTATATCTGTAGCTGGCCCCGGAATATGCACGGTTCGCCCATTCAGACCCTCCCCCTGTCTTTTTTTTATCCCTTGGTGGGGCACGAGGGGGAGGGAGAGGGATGGGAACTCGTGCCTAGTAGTAGTAGGGATCGGAGGTGGAGACCCAATGTAAATAAAATATACCCTAACCCTAGAATTATGGCGGA
Organism: Triturus cristatus; assembly: GCF_964204655.1. Lineage (NCBI taxonomy): Eukaryota > Metazoa > Chordata > Amphibia > Caudata > Salamandridae > Triturus > Triturus cristatus. The sequence continues at coordinate 354,597,145 of NC_140590.1, forward strand.
TAATTATTTTCCCACATACAACAGGTTCAGTCACCTAGATAGGGTGGACTGACTGGGTAGGCAAAGCCTAGGTGAGGCTCTGGACCGTAAAAGGCCCTCATTATATGATGTACAGTTAGATACTTCTATACAGAACAACGGACCCCAGCAGACACTAACCAACTTGGAATCCTGTGTGGTGGCTCCCACTCTATCTAAAGGTGCAGCATTGGGGAGCCTAGCACAGGATGAACCGTCTGCTAATTTGAAGGTCCATCCTATGACCACTGTACAGACATTTCCTAACCCTGTGAGGACCCTAGCACCCCTTCTAAATATTTTATCTTGGAATGTGGCGGGCTTGTCCAACAAACTAAACTGCCCGGATTGGAACATTTTCATAGAAAACAAGAATATATGTCTGTTCCAAGAAACCTGGATGAGGGAAGATCTTACCCGCACTGGCTTCGCCGTTTTCTCTAAGAATGCTAAATGGAGTGGCAAAGGCCGCCCTTCTGGCGGTCTTGCAATCTGGATAGCCTCAGAATTAGGCTGTAGGGCTGTTCCCTTGTCAGTAAATTCAGAGGATATTTTGGCTGTATTATTGGAGTGGCCAGGTTCGTACCGCCTTTTGGTAATAAATGTCTACTCAAGGCCAGTTAGTATCTCGAAAGAATCTTGTACTATTGATGAGCTCGATCTTGCCCTTAACACAATTCCTGAGGGCACCCCTTATATAATAGGTGGAGATCTGAATTGTCATTTCGAGCCACTCATGGGGCCATTGGATGGCTTGACCAAGGAGGAGGATTTTGCCTGGTCCATACCACCCTCCCAGCTACCGGCCCCAAGAGTGTGGTCCCCTCTGGCGGTGCAAATCACATCTCTTACTCTTAAACACGGACTCAGGGCCTGTAATGGAAGGTTACCATCAGATATTCCTCCAAAATGTACCTTCCATAGAGAGGGCAAAACATCAAGCCTTGATAATATTTTGGTCCCACTGGCCCAGTGGTCACAATTAAGTGATTTTCGCATACTCCCAAGAGAAGATAGTGACCATCATGCTTTGGAGCTTGAGCTATACTGTTCCGGTCTGGAACCTAGGGAAAAGAATAGGGAGCCTCCTGATGTGGGGCTATCTCTCTCAAATAATAGACGCAGAATAAAATGGGAGAACTTAGTAGTTAAACAAGGGTTGTTACCTAAGCTATATGCCCTACTTACTCCCTTGTTAGAGAAGGCCCAAGTCCTAAATACCCAACCCAATATGCTGGGATTATTTACTAAGTTGGGCCAGCTGCATGCAGATCTTATTACATCTATATCAGGAATTTTAACTAGCAAATCCAAAAAGGACTGTGGGTTTACTCCTGGTCCCTCCTGGTATAATTCTGCATGTAGGAAGGCTAAAAGCGATCTTCTCTCTGCTATTAAGACAGGACAAGGCCGGATAGAAATTAGCGAGCGAAGACTGGCATACAAATCCCTAACCAGGAATGCAAAACTTGAATGGGAACACGAAAAATGGGAGAAACTAACGAAATTCTTGGCATACAGAGATTCACGCAAATTCCGGCGTTGTGTAAACACAGGCTCAGATGAGTTGGTCTCTGCGGTCGAACCTAATATTTCAGACAAGACCTGGCAGGACCATTTCCAGTCCCTTTATATGTCACCTGAGGGGACTGGAGTGGATCCTGTCCAGGTAGAAATAGACATACCATCGGGGTTGTCTCTCTCTTTTTCACTCAAAGAAGTTAAAATAGCTATCATGGGTCTGGCGTCAGGAAAGGCACCGGGTTTGGATGGCCTGCCGGGAGACCTATTCAAACAGGAACCCGAAGTCTGGGCACCCTATCTTATGCTTTTATTTAATTCTATCCTAAAGGGAATGGAGCTGCCCGACACTTGGCTGGGCGCAGAGATTGTCCCAATTTTCAAAAAGGGATCGCCTCTGCTCCCAGCCAATTACAGACCAATCAGTCTTATTGATGTCTCCCAAAAATTATTTGGCAGACTCATTCTTAACCACTTACAAGACTGGATCGAGGAATCAAACATTATGAGCACATACCAGGCTGGCTTTAGAAGGAAAGTCTCTACCATTGACCAGATTTTTCGTTTAAATTGCATTCACTGGAAGACCGTTTTAATAGAGGGCGGCACTCTATATACGATTTTTGTTGATCTACGCGCCGCGTTTGATTTAGTGCCCAGGGATAAATTGTGGGTCGTCTTGGACGATCTTGGTGTCCCAAATGATATATTAGGTATTTTAAGAAGATTGCATTTGGGGAATTTCGCAAGGGTGAGGTTCGGAAGGGGGGGCACCCTTACTGATCGTTTCCTCGTTGACAGGGGGGTTAGACAGGGTTGTGTGCTGGCACCGACCCTTTTCTGCCTTTTTGTCAACGGGGTGATCAGCCATTTGAATGCACTGGAAAACATTGATGCTCCCAGGCTTGGAGGCACGGGGGTACCTGCTATTCTTTTTGCAGATGATACCCTGTTGCTCTCCAAGTCCCCGATGGGCATCCAACGGATCCTTGATGGATTCGCAAATTTTTGCACGATTCGGGGGCTGGAGATCAATGCTTCCAAAACTAAGTATATGATCTTCAACCCCCCCCCCCCGAAAATACGCGCCAATCCTACTCTTGGGCCCTCTAGGCTGGAGAGGGTCTTTACATTTGAGTACCTAGGGATAACACTAAATGAGTCTATGACCTGGGATTCGCATCGCACCAGGGCAAGACTTAAATGAACTCAAATGACAGGAGGACTGGCAAGGATGTCCCGTGGACTGTCTTACCAGCCGTTTCCCCCTCGCTTACAAATTTATAGAATGCAGGCAAAAGGGGCAGTGACCTATGGAGCTGAATTATGGGGGCATTCTGCCACCCAGACCATGCAGGTCACTGAGAATAATTTTATTAGGCAATTAACAGGCCTTCCGTCTAGTACCCCACTCTTACCACTGAGATTGGATTTAGGCCTTAGACCAATTACAGAAGAATTGGGCCTTAAACCCCTATTGTATTGGCGAAAATTGTGGTCGGTACCAGAACTGTCTAATTATAGATCTGAGCTTCAGGAAATCATGAGACTATGTAATCCTGCACGGTTCCCCTGGCTCAGATATATTAAACAAACATGTGAGGCGATAGGCAGACAGAATCTATAGTCTGATCCAGAAAATACCTGCCCTGGAACTTCACGACAGTCCCTATCAAAATCCTACTACGAATATCATTTGTGCACTCACATCAATAACACAGAGGAGAGGTCCCTAACGGGCAAATTCTTGGGGACAAAAGACTCATATCTCCAGGAGACTGTATACGACAACATTGGCCCCCCGCTTACTAGGAAGCTTTTTATGCAATGGCGGTATGGCACCCTTCCTCTCAAAGTGCACACTGCTCGCTGGACAAGTTCTGAGACTTCATTACAATGTCCAGCTTGCGCCTACTCGAGGGAGTGTGATTTGCACATAATATTCTTCTGCCCAGCATACAGAAGAGCAAGAAACTACTGGCTGGTTGCAATACTTAAAAACCTGGGTTTTAGGCGCTATCTTCCCGCTTATAGGATTTTGAAAAGAGATTTATCGGCCCCAATTGTATTTGCAGTTGCAAAATTTTTAACATCAATGTGGCACAGCCGTAATCAATGTATTAAGTCATCATCAAACGAATGATTGTTTTATATTCTGGTCAATTGATTGTAAATTACAAATGTATTTTATCTTCATAAGTTGTTTTATGTTGCAACCCTTTTATGGTCCGTGAGACCGAAATAAAGAATAAATGAATGAATGAATATGGCACCCAACGTACCCACTGGCAATTTCCTGTCCCTTCATAACGGCATCAACAAAGTGGTATAATGTGTTTATTGAGGGCAATGGAAAAGAAAAAAAAAAGACCCATACGGGAGGGAATAGTTCACACAAAAAATAAACAGCAAACGAAAAAGGCACTAGGTTCTTAACAAAGCAATTTATGGACCTCCCTAACCATCGACCGTAGTTAACGGCACAACCAAGCGGTCCTAAAGCGGCACCATTGGGACCAATACATAGCATAACACAGTGGCAACAATTGGATAAGCTGAAAAATAGCAAACAAACTAGTATTATTATCCTATCCTCCCCCTCGTAAAACCGGCATCTGGCATGGAAACACAAGTTCAAGCAAGTCAATAGCCCCACGCAGATCCGCAATAGCATTATTCCATAAATCCCCACACAGCGAAACCCCTTCCAAAACTAATACCCGTCTCTCATCAGGAAACCTAAGGTGAGAAAGGCCAATCTACTTCAAAACCCCAGCATGCAGCTACCTACCAGATTCAGTCGGGGCAGTCCTCACCAACCGAAGTTCGACAGCATATGAGGTTGTGTGTTTGAATTGTCTTTATATATCCACGTTCATTCAAGTAAATCCGAAACAGGTGATTAAGCCATAGCGATCCCAGAAATCCAGAGTCTATAACGGCCGCCATCTTGTAGTGGTGTGTCTTATGTGGTTGTGATACAGAATGAATCCAATCTATGTATCAGAGAATCATAACCCAGGAAGAAATATAAAAGGTTATCTAATTCCTTTTATGGTCAAAATAAATAAATGTCATGAGACATATCATATGATAATGTCTTGTGTCACAGCGCACAATATTTTTTGCAACCAAAACATAAACCATACGATCGTAACAGAAAAGAATTGAATTTCTCAAATAAAGAGAAGTATTCTAAGTCTTAACAAGTAAAATTGATTGCGAACTTCGGAACCAGAAATTAACCCGATTAATTGAAAATCCTAACCCCATAATGGCAGCCATTTTATAATCCTGTGTATGGATATGTGAATACTATCTATTCCGATCGAGTACAAAGCGCTAGATATACCATATGACAGAACCTTCTGCCATAAAGAATAATTCAAGCCCCATGATAGTTGCTACCTGGTAATCATGTGTCTGGACGAGTATAATAATAATACGTGAATTCAAGCCCTAAGGCCAGCGGTGAATGATCAACCGTATTTTGCCCATGGCAAGGTCCCCCGGGCAAAAACACAACCGGATGTCAGCCAAGTTAGACAGTTCTTTGGCAACCTCCACCTTGTGATGGTATAAATCACATAGCGCTATAAGAATCAGGAATGAAACAATTTACTGAAGGGAAGAAATGGGAAGGCGTAACATGTGAGAACTTTAATTATGTACATAAGGACATTTTCTGAAAGGGGGGTATTGATAAGTGGGATTAAGCAATAAATCTGGTCAATTATGCACTGTAAGAACACATCCCAAGTCAAAAGACACATCTTAAGTCGAAAAGCACCAACACAACCGGGCTAAAAACACAAGTGTGAACCATTGCTCCTCAGCTACATAGTATTAACAAGCAGTCCTCAACCCTGTTAGAAGCAACAGAGAAAGGGGGATATATAGAAAAATAAATCAGCAAAGAGCTAAAAAAGAAAATACAAATTACAAATTAAAGAATAAGAGTGAGAAACGACAGTCACAGATGACTGGAATAGGGTCACATCCAGTCTATGGCAATGATGTCCCATATAGTCAGGGTTTTGGAGAAAACAAACACATGAAACCCAGAGAAATGTTATACCATCAGAACAAGTACACAGGGCAGAAATCTATCTTTACAAAGGACAAGTGTATGCAAGGTAGTGGAAACAGATCAACGCATCACAAATGTACATTCACTTATAGTAATGATTCTCAAATGTAAATTCACTTATGGCAACAACCGCTATAGGAAATAGTGCATTTCATCATCACTATTATGACCCATTTCAATACATCGAAGTTTACTTATCCATCCCGCCTCATTTTTCCTCAACGTCAATTCCCTATCTCCTCCCCTTGAGTGGAATGGGACATGATCAATACCCATAAACCAACATTCCTCCTCGGCTCTATTGTTTTCTTTAATGTGGTATGTTAACAGATATCTATGGTCACCGTTACGTATGGCCCTCATATGCTACTGAATACAGATTTTGAGTGGCCTTGTGGTACTGCCCTGTACTCATGCTCGACTATAGACTTCACCTTTGATAGCCTCCCCCTGTTTGGATACCTGGAGCATTTTAGGATTGACGCTCACCCAGAAAGGGATTACAACCTACAAACTTTGCAATTAAGTAATACCTGCCCACTGATAACCAGAAGAGAATGACATGGAAAGGTGTCTGGGTGAAAGTTTTGAGGAGCATTGCTGACAGTTCATAGAAAATCTGGCCTCAGGTGGTCTGAGCACGAGACCAGCCTTGGAACTGGCAACCAAAAACTTGATCGAGATGTTTACTTCCCAGTCACAGGCTCTCACTGGAAATTATAAAAATTCTGCTGTAAGCTCCTACCTTACATAAGGGTAATTAAAAAAGAAGCATGTGAACTGTTCAGAAGACTTAGAAACAATCCAACCAAGATGGGCCTACCTGCAAGAATCGCAGCCACCAGGAATCTTTACAAAAAGGAAATATGGGCACTTAGGCTCTCTGCTCATGATAATTGTTGGGTGACCATCTCTTCGCAAGCAAATCCAGAAATGCAAAATAATTGTGGGAAATCCTGAACAACTGCCGACAAGCCCTTCCAGTGGCAAATTCCACAAACAGCACCTTGCACCAATGGGAGGATTATATCACCACAGCTCAAAGCTTGCATGAAATGGCTTTCTAGAGTCTTCCAATTGTGGGAATCTCTGATGACATAACCTCTGCAGTAATGCTCCACCCAACTGTGCAAGGTCCGGAGTACTTAGCAGCCGGAACAGCTGGGGTTGAAACCAGTGCAGAAAAGGGCCCATCAAATCAGTGAAGTACAGAAACAAAAGGCTACTCCTCCAATCAGTTTCTAGACTTTATCACTGGGGGGGACGGGAGATGCCCCAGGTCCAAATGACCTACAGCAACACCTGTTAAAAAAATCCAGACTACTGGGTCTATGTATTAAGCCCATTATTCAACCTGTCCATCATCACAGAACAAATTGCTGAGTCTTTGAGGGGGAAGATAATTAATCCCATAAAGGCGGAAAGCCTTCAGAACCGGGAACATTTTTACAAATGTCCTTGTTGGACAATGAAGCCAAATACTATGCTGGTCTCTTATTAGGCGATTTGGGCTGATGGAAATAACATTGTTCCCACCCACCAAGCAGGGTTTAAAAAGGGGCTGGGAATCACTTAAAATCTTCTTGCATTGTCATCACAAGTGGATAAAACAATCAAAAACAAATCCCTGTTACACTCCTGTTTCGTAAACTTCAAAGCAGGTTTTGTTTTAGTTCCACGCAACTTATTATGGCAGAAGCAAGGAAAATCCCACCCCACCTTTTGAAATGCATTGTTATCCTGTACCCTGACACCTGGCTCCAAGTCTTCCACTTACAGAAAAGGCACCTCAGATCAGCCCAGCTCTCGCTGGCCACCATCCCACGTATCAAGAAGACCAGAACGGGAGGAAAGTCCTTCTCTTACTATGCAGCCAAAGCCTGGAACACCCTCCCCTTCCACCTCTGGCAATCTCCCACACTGCCCCAGTTACTGAAGGACCTCAAGGCGTGGCTCTTCGGATGACCCCAGCACTCAACTGAGCCGCCCCACCCTTCGACCCTAGTGCCTTGAGACCCTCACGGGTGAGTAGTTGCGTTTTACCAACCCTGATTGATTGATTGATTGATTTATGAACAATGAATATTAAAAACGTTAAGGATTTAGTTCTTCTCTTAATTCCCATGCTTTACCTAATCTTGCATTCCCCAAGAGAGTTAGCTATTTCATTGTGTTTTGTTTCTATTTTGTTTTTTGCATCTTAATCTTGCATAGTGCATACTTTGAATTGTGCCAGGTGTTTATGAGGGGCTTTGATTGAGAGCGCAGGTGCTGACCGAGGCTGAAGGCAAAGCAAAGTGCCTGTCAGTGGGTTGGCCTCTCTGCAGAGCACACAGAACAATGTTCATGTATTCCAGTTGCAATTGAAATTCTATGTAAATGTGTGTGAAGGGGGTACACAGAAGTTAAAATATTTACAAGGCAAAAGCATAAGGAAATAAAGTGCTTAAATGTGATGAGTGCAGTGCATGTTTGGGGGTGGTGAAATGAGGGAGATGTGAGGAGGTGTATTCAGGGGAGAGTGAAAAGTGGGTGCTGAAGAGGAAAGAGAGGAGGTTGAAAATGTGCAGTTGGATGAGGTGTACAGACAAACCGGGCATGTATATCTAACATAAAGCACACATAACTGAAGGCCAATACTCCTTCCACAGGCCTCAATAGCATTTAATTCACAGTCTCACAATTTCAGAATTGAAACATTTCCAGTGTTAATTATTTATAACAAATCATTGTTGTTACTCATTTATCTTAAACAGCTAATAACCACTGATAGTGCCAATCCTGCTGACAGGATTTAGGTGTATGTCAGTTGTTGTGTCATATATCTGGCCGAACAAAATACCGGTCAGGTGGCACACTGCGGGAATCACAGAAATGTATTTTCCATGTCCCCGTTTAGGGCCCCCCCACTTTTATAAACCCACTTAAAGAGCTGTCTGCACATATTTCCATATGACTGTTTGCAGTCAGCAGCTGTGGTTGCTTCCCGAAGCCTGGTTAGTGCGTTTTCTTCTAAATTTGATGATGCATGCAGTGCAGACACACACTTTAAAGGGCCTGAAGTTGTCGCACTGTACAATTTGCACATAAAAGTAACTTAAACATATTAATGCAGTAAGATATACAGCAATTTTAATGTGTTTAATGCTTCAAGACTATACGTTCCCACTGCTTTGTAAACTTTGCTGTCTCACAAAATGAAATTACTTTCAAATGCACCATTTTGCAATCTTTTTAAAAAATATTCTCAGGAGGAGGACCCACCCTGGAACTCACGTTTGTTAATGAATCTTACTCAGTACGCTAGTCACATAAAAGTTACACCAAACTTTTACTCCCACAACTTTCAAATGTCACCAGCTGCCACTGGCTTTGGCTACTGACTGGAATCAGACTTAGAATTCCCACAGCCAATATTGATTTACATTAATCTGCAAATGTTTTAATTAATTGACTAACCATGCCTTTTTGCCTACTGCAATGCAACTAAATTACTAAATAAACCTTCATGGTTTGTACTTTTAATCTTGTCTTTTGTGGAATTTCTGCTGTGGAGTTTTATATGTGGTTTCCCTGGGTTTATTGAATTTTTGTTCAGGCCTCTTGTCTTTGAATACTTACATAGCCCCCAACCATCATTCAGCACTTTTATGCAAAAAAATCACTGTACGTTTTTGGCAGCAGAGGAAGTTTATAAAGTGGATAGTTACAAAATGGATGGCTATCTGAAATGGATGGTTACATCGAGCAGAACAATTTGAGCTAAGATAGACGAAAAATAAGAGTTAGAGAATCCTTAGATATCTCCTTTGACCCAGTTTGTGATGTCATGTGGATTACCCTGATGAACTTGATCCTAGCAGTGTTTGGAGTGGCATTACATGAGTATAAATAGCATCCTTCCTTGTCTTTCTTTGTAATCTGAGTAAGGTAGTAGATTTGGGTAGTGCACTATCTGCTGCAAAGACCTGTACACAACCTGCAGATCAGACGTTCCATCCCTAGTGCGATAGTGTAGCAGGTAATGCACCTACTGCAGACATAAGGGTAACTGCGGAACACAGGCTCCAGACCCTTTCAGGAAATTCAGTTGTATAGCGCCCTGAGGCCTATCATCTAGTGCAAGGACCTCTATCCTGCTGATATACTTATCTGGGGTAATTTACTTGCAGCAGAGACTTGACGGGTAGTAATTATCAGTGGTGATGCTGGTGTAGTGGCACCGCAGCCCAGAGGTCTGAACTCTGATTATGTTTGCATTTTGAGATCTAGCCAGAAGCCTCTGGGACCTATTTTCCTTCTATGTAGCTAGATCCATCACACCCTTGCTATCTGAATGTTGTTGCTGAAAAAACTCACATGCTACTCTTTGAACACTGGTTATGCTGGCCCCTGGGGGAAATGAGGGTTGCAAACCAGTCTTCCCCCGGGTTACTTCGTGCGATACCAAAAGGACAAGGTGGGGTTAGGGCTAGTTAGGGGAAGGGGAGGGTGTTAGGTAGGGCTATAAAGGTGTCAGGAGAGGAGTATCCAGCCTCTTCCTGACACCAAGCACCATAGGGAGGGGTGTGATAAAAGTTAGTTCGCCCAGCCACCCTACATGTTGTAGGAGGATGGGTACAGGTGTTAGATGGGTTACAGCGTAGCCAGTTTGGGACAGGTTGCAGGGCATAAGTGGTACTTTGGAGTCACATACAAACGGATCCACCCCTGGGGGGGGGGAGGGTGCACAAGTGATTGATGGTGTTGCACGGGATGCAATGAGCAACAAACCAAATTTAAAGGAGATGTTTGGAGGGCACGTGAAGGAGAGAGTGGGTATATGGAATGAGATCAGAGTGAAAGAGGAGGAGTGAAGCAAATGAGATGGTGTTTGAGAATGGCAAAAGGAGAATGAAACTGTATTGGTTATGTCAAGAGTTATAGTTGAATTATTTAATGTTTAAAAAAGTTTTAAGATGTTGCAACCTTGTCCTAATTAAATGGCCTTTTATGCTTCAAGTAACAGTATGGAGTGTGGTTATTGCAAGATATGACGTGCCACTTCACAGCAAGCATTTTCTTTTGCAGCCTGAAAGGCACTTTGAAGTGCTGCCTTTTAAGTCCCAAGCCAGCCTTTGTTAATTGACATTTTCCCTTCAGAATCAGATTGTATTTGTTGTGGCTCGATCTGTCACCTTTTGCTCTCAGAGAGGGGCACAAGGCTGCTGTCTGTCTGGGTATTTGGAGTGTGTTTTGTTTTCCTTCTGCTGAAATGGCCCCACTCATGAAAGCTCAGGAGCAAATGCAGCAGCCATGGTTTCTCAGACATGTAAAAAATTCAATTAATTTGTTTGAATGGATCTAAGATTCGTGTAAATATGTCAGTACTGCCTGAATGAACAAGTGTGCCAAATAGACTATAAATCCTGCTGACTGTACAAGGTGGGAACCAGCATGTTTCTCACGACGTGGGCCAGTGCATACTTTGTTTTGAATTTGTAAGTGCAATGAGCCCCCACATTCGCATCTATGTGGAACAGACGCAGTATTTCATCATTCAGAAGTTGATAAAATGGGTGTTTCTGAGTTGGATAATACAAATAGTAAGATCTTAATAAATAAAACACACACGATGAGTCACATTCAGTTACAGGATGTAGTTGCAAATGCAATGCAGATACTTACAGATACGGGCTGCCATCCAGTCTGGTGTGTTTCATCATGATCAAGAGGGTGTGTTCCGACTCAAAGCAGCCTGATCCAGTTCCAGCCCATGGGGGTGAAGGAGGGGGGGGGGGTTACTTTCCTTCAGCACAGACAGCCAATGCACCTAACCAATCCTGGAGCTGCTCTCATTCTGTTTTCAGCATGAGAGAAGCACTTGGATTTGGTTAGAGCAGGCTAACCCATTTCTCCTTTTGAGACTGGCGGCCTGAGGCTGCAATCTGTCTGGCTGTTCCAAAGAGTTTTTTTAGTGCGATCTGACGTGCGCGTGTCAGGCTGACCGTCGCATGACAGCCGGCCAATTCAACATGCACACTTTAGGCCATCATCATCCCTGCTGCCAGTCAGCAAGGATTGCCTCGCCCTCGCTCGCACTAGTCTTGACCTGAAAGTTAAGTAAACAGCTGCACTTTAATACAAAATGGAATCATGGTAATGAATAACCACTTTATTACGTTAGCTGCTGTGCTCGCAGCAAGCGGTGTGTTACTCCTTTGCCTTAAAGAAGGAACCACCTCTGTACCCTCTACCTTTTACATGGAGCACTGGTCCTGGGCACAATCAGTGTCAGTTACCAACAGTGTCAGTCAAAAAGTGGGGGTGACCAGGGCAAAAGGATGACTTTCCCACAGGTACAAATGTAGTTAAGGTAGTCTTATGATAATGGGGGTTTTAGGATAACAGAACACCTACGTAAAAGCACTATTAAGTCCAAGAAAGGGCTGAAAGATTTTCTGGGGAGAATTCAAGAGCTACTGTTCAACTAAATGATTACGTCAAAGAACAATATACTTGAGCCCAGACTAGATCTTCACTTTAAAATTCAAAAGAAGTGAAGAGATTTAGTGAAAGAATAGGAGCATTGGTTGACAGAGAAGACATTAGGGCTTCTAATGCAGCATATGTATAACTGTCCAAGAGGCAAAAAATACATAAATGTTTTCGACTGCAATTGCTCTGTTGGATATATCAATGTATTACTGGAGAAATCAGCATTCCTAAAACACATCTTGTCCCCTTGAAACCAGTGCTATGTACAGAAGGACTCTTTTTTCTGGTACTAAAAGAATTGACCAAATTATGCAGGTGGTACTAACTCTCCTTTGGTCACCCATTAAATCTTTACACACCTCCACTCCGCCATACCTACCCGTCTTTAACATTATATGGTGGATTCCTGTTCTTTACTAGTGCTGGGGCACTTTTGGCTACTTGCCGCCAATGCAAGCATTTTTGTGTAATGGTGCAAGGGTGCCTGCATTGTAGGCAGGATTGTTTTTGTGCAGGAAGGGACACTTTCCTGCACAAAAACATTCCTCAGAGGCATTTTCCTCTTTCTATGTGTGCCCCAGAATGTAGTACATGAAGAAAGAGGAAAAACAAGGAGAAATAAAGATATTTCTCCTTGTTACGCCTCACTGGGGAGGTGCAGCAGTTTCAAGTATTTCCAGGTTTACCACTAATGGTAAATGTGCCAAAATCCATGTGTGGATGTGTGTGAACACCCACGCTCCACCTGTGGAATTCCTCCCTGGGACAGAGTAATGCAAGGCAGCAATTTACTCTGTCTTGCACAGTGGCCTTGCATGGCTTGATAAATCTCACTTAGGTTTTGTGTTGCCCTTGCACCTTCTTGCATGGATCAAGTGCGATGTGAAACCTTAAGAAATCTGGTCCTCTGTGCGGTGTTTCCAGTCCCAGTATTGATCCAATTACTGGGCATTAGACGTTGTCACCCTGGAAGCAGGGAAAAATGAAGGCCCAGAATTACAGGATCCAATTCTGCATGCTTTCCCTGATTGTGGGGCCATTTCCATTCACACTTTTCTTGTGTTTCAGCTGAAGGAAATATATGCATACTGGTTTTGCTAGGTGCATCTCCGTATCCAGAAAATGTGGTAATCCTGTGCGGCTGCATCTCCACTTGGGCAAACCTCTGTCTCCCACTCATAATCGGCTTAATTTTTTGAATGCTGAAAATACCGCACCCCTCCAGCGCAATATTATAGGTCCTTTTGAAGATAACAGAAAGTGCGGTATCTCAGGTTGTTACTAGATGTCCCTCAAAGCTCTGAAAAATAGCAGTAACATCAGGAATATACTTTCTTTTTGCCTCTAAAACTGAGTATATTGTTCAGCGTATATCCTTAGATTTAGCTTTAATCTTTCTCTCAGATAACCCTTATTGCACATTTAGCAATATTCAAATATAATACAGCCAGATGAACTCTCAACAGATTTTCTTGAGTGCATCAGCAATTATTTTGCTTTTGATGCGGTAATGCTTTATAGGTCGAGCCTAGAGTCAGCACGCAAGCGCTGCTCTGTGAGACTTGCTGTACTGGAGTATGGAATAGAAGCCCCGCCCACTATCCACCCATATTTGTCATTGACTTCTGTCTTTTTCCTTCGTAAATACAGGCTTCTGATTCAGTAATCAGCTTGTTGGTCCCTCCTTAGTACCGCCTTGTCTTCATTTGTAACCTCTGATGGCTACTGGCCCTTTTACTTCGGTTGTTACATGGTACATGTTAATTAGTCTGCAAGCACTATTTTCTTTATTGAGTTTCCCTTACTGTAGGCAGGACATGCGCTGCTTCAGCTGGAACTGCTTGTGTGGGGTTGCAGCTCTAGTGCCCCTGCCAACAGGCTTTCGTGAGGGGGGCCTACGTCCAAATCAGCCTTTCGCAAGCACTCCACTGCCCACATCCTTAAGCCCTGTACTCCATTTTGCGTGCAGGGCTTTTTGTTGTGTGGGCTCGTGGCCGATGCCTGGAGGCCACTGTTTCCCTCCTCCGTCAGCGAGAGGCTGATTCAACCATGCCTCCTACAGCACCTCCAGCACAGAGGCAGGAAAGGGGTAGTCCCCCCCAGATCGTGGATCGCAGCCTTATGCATTGCTTAGCTTCAGCGAGGAAGGAAGAGGGCCTCACTCACTTTTTGTGGTGCTCAATACACAATCTGGCTTCTCAGGTGGGCGGCTGGTAGGGGGGTGAGAGCCTTGAACTCCGCTGCTTCACGCTGATTCCCACCGGCCTCACTTAGGCAGCCCTCGTCAGAGGCCCACGCTGTAAGCCACACATCGTTCCAGGCTCAGCACGGGGATCATCCTTGTGACAGCAGCCAGCTCAGTTAGTGTCCCCTCTCCTCAGCTGGTGCCCCTCTTTGCCGCAGCAATGGTGGTTTGCTCTTTGTTGCACTGCAAATCGGAGGTACTACTGCAGACCAGTTGCTGCTAGCCGCGGCCTGCTGATCTCTCACCGGTCCACAACTACTGTTTTGGATTCACCTCCTCGCAGTGCTACCTCTTCTTGTCCACACCACCTAAGTTCCCCAATTGCTGGACTCCATTACTCATGCGGGTACCAGGAGTGTCGGGGAACTCACCACTATCATTTGGGTACCCCGAGCCAGCTCACCCAATGCCGTTCCCCACTGTCACTGCCCTGCTCAGACATGGATGCGAGGGACTGGAGGCTCTTAGACTGTTTGTGGACTTAGAGGTGAGGTGGATTTGTGGCAGCAGCTCTTCTTGTCTTCCCTTCTCCGCTCGCGTCTGCCAACTTTTCCCATTCTCCAATGTTTTAGGGAATGTGTGAGTTGAAGTGTAGTGTGTTCTTCGTTTCCACCTGGGCATTCTTCATGCATGGTACTTAAAGTGACCTGCTTCTGTTTGCTTTCCTTCGCCTCCAGTCTACTTTGTATGCGTTTTTACTAACAATTTTAATTTGAAAGCAAAACAACAAATATTACAGTTACTTTATTTATTTAAAAGAAGCTTGTGGCGGGTAAACATGTTATCTTATACATTTTTAAACACAAAAATAAAGCCCCAAAGCTTATCAGTTGTTTGTCCATCCTTCCCCATCTGGCTGCGCTGCATCAGCAGACCCACCTCTAACATCAGCTCCATCTCCCTAGCCTCTGTTTTTACCAAGCATGCATTTACCACACAATCTTGTGGTAAACTCATGAATGGTACAGGAGAATGCATGGCTAAGCTCACCACTACTCCCACCCCCTCCCTCCGCCCTAATCTACAAACCCCCTACCTGCCCCGTCAGATACACTACCCCAACCCCCTCTCACCCCGTGCTGTCCCTAGCCCTAAACATACACTACCCCCTACAAACCCTGCGCTGTCCCTAAAACTACCCCAACCCTTTCCACTGCACTTAGGCCTAAAACACAAATCCCTAATTAAAACAATGACACCAAACACCCACGAGCTGTAAAAACTACCCCACCCTCCCCCACGCCCTAAAAACTACCCCAAGTACCCATTCCCCTCACCCTGCCCTGAACCCTAAAACACTGCCCCTTAACATACAGTACCTGACCCACCCCGCGCTGTCCCTTAAACTACCCCAGCCCCTTCCATTGCTCTTAGGCCTAACATTCTAACCCCTAATTAAAAAAATTACCCCAACAAACCCCATGCCCTTATACCTACTCCACCCTCCCCTAAGCCCTGAAAACTAACCTGACCCGCAGCCCAAAAAATATCCCAACCCCACCCGAGCCCTGAAGACTACCCAACACCCCCAGCCCTGAAAACTATCCCAACCCTCCCCCACACTGAAAACTACCCCCAGCCTTGAAAACTACCCCAACACTCAGCAAAGCCCCATAAATACCCCCAGCACAGCCCCACTTACCTCACCACGTCCTCTGTCTCTCTTCCTGGTGAGGTCTCCCTCCAGCACTGCCCCTAAACTCTCCCAGCACAGCCCCAAACACTCCCCCTGCCCTAGCACAGACCCGAAAACACCCCCAAGACAGCCCATAAAACACCTTCCCTGCCTCAAGCACAGCCCTCAAAACTACCCAAGCACAGCCCTGAAAACTACCTCCACACACAGCCCCGAATACTACCCCCTGCCCAAACACAGTCCCAACAACTATCACCTGCCCCGCCCCCAACACAGCCCCAAAAACTACCCCTGCCACCAGCACAGCCCATTTACCTCACCACATCCTCTGCTTCTCTTCCTGGTGAGGTCTTCCTGCTTCCATCCCTGCAGCAGCCAGCAGCTACATCGCACACTTCCTGACCCACAAATATGCGTGGTTAGAGCAAGCATGGCTACGCTTGCAATTTTGGAACACCTGTGGCAGACGTGTTCCGACTGTTTACCATTGCATACCTGCCTGGTGACAGCTGCACCATCAAGACAGAACATACAAAGGCTTTCCAGTTATTTAATGGCGGAATATGAATGTTTGTGGCAACATAGTGTCAAAAGGAGAGAAAGAGAAGGACTACTTTAAAAATGTCACAAGGAGAGGACTAAGGGGATTCGAGTTCTAGGCAATTAGATGCATGAGGCTGCCAAAAAAAGAGAAGAAAAGAAAGGGAAACAAAAAGGATTTGTTCTACAGATGCCTTTGAGACACAGCTAAAGAGGTTCAAGTCCCAAAGCAATTCAATTTCCATGGATGCCAGGAAAAAAAAGGAGGGGAAGAGGAGAAGGAGAGTAGAGAGAACAATATCAAGTAGAAGATAAATAGGAAGCAAAGGAAAATGAGTATGCAACAGTGAAAGGAAAGTGAAAAATAATAACACATGGTCTAAAGTAACCGAGGAGAAGATGAATAGTACGTTAAAATAGTAACATTATGAGGAGAGGAACATATTAACATTTCTTTTAGAAAATAATAAAAAGCAATGATCCATGTTCCCTCAATTACATTCAAGCAAAGCAGATAACCAAAACCAATGGTTATAAAGGGATGTTATGAAAACTATTCAAATTATCCATTGTATTTCTGAATCCCTCTCCATGATGGACTATCTGTATCACTTACACTACTTGCCACTTTACTTTGTGTGTAGTGTGACTATGTTCAATGAAATGTATAACCAGGGGTCCAGACTGAATCTTGTCCCTAATCCAGCTGACATGTTGACCTATACTTACTTTTATTTCCTGAATAGTTTACCCGATGTAAATGAGCCCACAAGGACACCAAATGGCCTGGACTACATATGTGGTATTACAATTGGAAAAGTGCTGTAAGTCATGTTTGATGTAGGCATTTGTAAAACGCTTAGTGGAAATGGTGAGGGCACATACTGTACAAGTACCACAGCCGAGTTTACATCACAGGAGATCTAATTGCTAATGAAATGTATTGTCAGGAAAAATCTGTTGCTCGATGGTGTGGTCCTAAAAGATTCTTCTTCTCTGGAATTAAAGCATCAGAGCAGTATGTTCAAGATTTGTAGTGCTAAGTGCTGACTTGTTTCTTTAAATATAATTGCTAATCTTCTGGCTTGATGGACAAAAAGTGGTTACACAAATCAGTTTGTGAGGCTTGTCCATTCTCCTTGTCTGGAGAAGCTCATCCCTTGGATTAAACCATGGGATTTTGTTTAGCTCTTTTTTACCAATTTCAGGGAATAGGCTCATTGAATGAGCCTATATTCTTAAGCACTTCTGCTCAAAAGAAGTAACAGTGCCATCTGCCATTTTTTGATGCAGGGAAACTTGTCAAATGGAAGGGTATCCCTGAGTGCCCCTGGGTAAAAACTCCTAGACGGTGATCTGTTACAATCAGTGGGTTTTCTGTAGAGCTTCATGATTCAAATATCCTCACTGTTCCTAAATGTAAGATTAAGAAAGTCAATTGAAGAACTGTTATGTTAGATAGTAAAACAATGGAATGTTGGGTTGCTCCATTGAAGACAATGGATTAGATCTGGGCTTATAATGGCTTGTATGAACCTTCTGCTCTATATACCAGTGTTTGTCTTTCTGTTTCTCCCTTTTTAATTTAAAACAGTTGGTGGAATATTTTAATAGCCTTATAGCCCTTATGACCTGTTTGGTAAAGGCCCTCTCTCTTGTTACCATCACCCCCCGCAGCTAGGGCCTATAAATCAGGTTCAGTGCCTTTAGCAACCAGTATAGCTCTCAGAAGTGGGCTATAAGGCTATAATGAATCTAAGATTTTAGTGTGCCTGGTTAAGCAATTGAGCCATGGTTACCTTGCCAAATCAT
Organism: Triturus cristatus; assembly: GCF_964204655.1. NCBI lineage: Eukaryota > Metazoa > Chordata > Amphibia > Caudata > Salamandridae > Triturus > Triturus cristatus. The sequence goes on from NC_140590.1 coordinate 354,615,484, forward strand.
GATTATGTCTTCTATGTAGTGCTTCCATAATTGAATTTGTTGCAGAACCGGATTGGTGTGATGGAATGCAATGTTTTGTTTAAAGACATGCACAGAGAAGATGGCATATTCAAGAGCAAAAAATCCCCCATGGAAGTGTCTTTGATACAAAGATTGTTATCACCATCAAATTCAAAATACTACTCGCGTAATGCCAGCTTGAGTAATGGTATAATAATGTCAGAGGCACTCCCATCAAGGAGCCTTCATGCTCCACAGCATGTCTAATCACATTTATGTCATCCTCTTGTGGGATGTTAGTATACAGAGATAAAATATTTATGCATGCAAGATACTCAGACAAGTCATTAAACAGGTGGTCTTCAATCAATTCAATCTTCTACCCCTCATAAAGGAACGGGTAGATGTTGTAAGGTCCTTAATGCAAAGATCTATGTATTTAGAGAAAGGTTCAAAAATCAAGCCACAGCTTGAGACTATAGGTCTGCCTGAAGGATTCTGCAAGCTTTCGAAAATTTTAGGCAAGGTGTATTGTATTTAGGTGCAAGCATGTTTACAATTAGGAAATAGAATATCATTTTCATTAATGATACCTTGATCTTTATCTACTAATGTAACTTATATTATATTTCTCTTAATCTCAGACAAGTTGTTTGCAGTGAGATGTTGGTAATGGTTGGTGTTAGTCAGTTGGCAATGAATTTACAATCCAAAGTATATTGTGATTTGCATTGGACTGTAAACTAAGAAACACAACGCAGCACAATGTGCTGCCTTGCATTACTTTGCATCAAGGGGGCATTCCATGGGTGCTGAATGGGCATTCCTAGTTAACCATACTTGGTACTGACACAAATCCCTACCTGCAGAGAATTGAAGATAGGGATTTGCACCAATATCTTATGCCTCCTTGAGAAAGGCATAATAAGGGGATATGTTTTCATTTCTCCTCGTTTTTCCCCTTTGCATGTGTGCTGCATTCTACAGCACACATACAAAGAGGAGAATTCCTTAAACTATTGCTTTTTGCAAACTTATGCTGACCACAATCCACACACCATAATACTATGGCACAAGGGTGCCTGCATTGGTGCATGGCAGCCAGTAGTGTGCCGGGACAGGGAGAAATCACAACTGCATCACGTATTAGTCCATATATAGCATTTCTCCTCTCTCCCACTCAAGCAATTCAGCAACTTTACTTGCTGTGCTGTGCTGCATTGCGTGAACTCTTTGTAAATCTGACCCCTACAGAATAACACAACAGGCGCCGTCCAATAAATTAACCTGTAGATGGGACCACTAGAACAAGAACAAAACAATGATACAAGTTATAAGATTTCTGTACATTTGAACTAATAAATCGAGAAGAAACAAAAGAATTAGCCCAAATTATCAAATCTCATGTTCAGATTGTTTTACTTGCCAATGTGGCCTGAATTGCATCAATAGATTTCTTAATTTGTACAGAATCATTTAATATTTATTTATTATACTTACCATATATTCTGATCTTAATATCTATTATTAAATAAACAGTGCACCATAAATAAAGATTCCGTCACAATTTAGGGGCTGTTTACGATGTCAGGCGTATTTAAAAATTCATGTTACTGAAAAAAGGGTTGCTTTATTTTCTGTAGTATCCATTTTTCAAATGCTTTTGTTAGTGCTCGCTCCCCAGTACTCCTGTGCCGCTTGCGTCTGCCAGACACCGTATTTGTCTGGAACCGCCTAACCATAGGTTCAGACATCCTAATTTGGATGTGACTGCCCATAGGGAGGTCGGAAACATCCATTTCATTATGGCAGCATGTGCGGCAGGAGGAAAAGGCCTGCAGCACAAGCTGCCATAGTGAAATGGATGATTAAAATATCCCTACACCGTGTGGCAGGCACCGTGCTTTCCATACGGTGCTTGGACGTTTAGTGGGGCCCCTTAGGTGCCCCCCAGGCCCCATAGCGGATGGTCAGGGGAGAAAGTGTCGCTTTCTGACAGCCTTTCCATGGCGGACCGACATCATAATCCGGACAGTGGAACCGCTGTCATTAAGGGATTATGTTGCCTTTCTGATGCACTAGTGGGCTCCATGAACTGGTCAGAAGCGCCACAGACAGTCCTTCTGCCCGATACCTCCACCCACCACATTGTAATGCGGCAGGCGGACTGCAGGGGCAGATGTCGGTGAGTCGACACCGAAGTACCGTCGGTGTCGAACCCACCGACATCATAATCAGCCTCCTAGTGATCTACACTAATATTACATTCTTGAATATGCAGCTTAAATTTCCCAGAAAAACTCACACATATTTTGTATTATCAGACTCCAGAAATTAATGTCACTATTTTCTTGGTTAGCATTGTCTTTATCCATTTGAGAAATACAACATGTTCGAACAAATTTGTTGAAAAAATAAAATATCTTCTCATTGTTCATTATAAATTCAGGGTAGAATGAGATATTTCTGTGGAATTCCTACAATGCTAGCCATGTATACACCAAAAACATATAGTTTGTATGGGTGCACAAAGGTACCAAAGAAGTACATGTGCTAATTAAGGGAGGCCTCTGAGTAGGACAGTCTACCTAACAGCACACTCCGATTGATTGTGTGTACTTAGTCCATTTTGAGAGGGACTACTTGACTAGCTTTTACTTTTGTTTCAAGTAGAGAGGTTTCGCCCTACCTATGGGCCACCTGGCTAAAGAATGTGTTTTTTGCAGAGGCCTCCTCCCACATGGGCCTCTCCCACAACAGAGTGAAGGCCAAATAGCATGGCAGCTTGCTCTCAGTTGTCTGATCAGTGCGGATGGAGTTGGATGGGGCTAGCCCCAGGTGCAGTCTGGTAGTCTGGGTCCCATGTGCTATGCCCTTTCTCCACCCAGCCCATTTCTGTAGTGGCTAGGAAAAACTGTTCTGTGGATTGTCCCCCAACATGGAGGCATGCAGGTAAGCCAGAATACCTATTGTAGTATAGTTCCTATATCCCTGATAGGCTCTGCGCATTGGAATAGCATACACTATAGATTTGACATAGGACTAAGGTCAGTATGTCTCTATCGAGTATATTAAACTTAATTACTTGTGTGTGCCAGCTAACTCAGAGGTCACTAGAAACTTCTCGAATATACAAGAAGGGATTAGTCGGTGACAACCGCATAAACATGACAACTTTGTTTCCTTTTAGAATCTGAACAATCTCAGAATCGTGGAAACAATAGATAACAGTTTCACTCAGTCAATCGTGCATGCTTCGTTTCTACAGAGTTGTACAGAAATAGAGAGACGGGCGTTTCAATAAAATGGTTTATTGAACAATCTTATTTCTCATGCAAGAGATATGAATTTCTACAATCGTAAGACAGACTTTGAAGTACAATATGTACGAGGTTAGCAGTAAGATAAAATAATACTGCAATAGCATGGCATGTAACTATGACATATGTTAATCAAAATACATACATATATAACATAAGCTTAAATGTGAAACTCATCTGATGCTTCGAAATTGTTCTACCCTAGTGTACCTAACCTAAGTGCAGTACGAGGTTTGAAGTAGGTGCCATTTCTAAAGTATAGCTAGCTATATTTTTAGTTTAGCCAAGAGTTGCCAAAAAGTTTCTCTAAGTTCAAGTCAGCTCCATACATTAGAATGAGAGAGGTTGGAATCTCTTTTCTGGACTCGATAGTTTAACCCCCCGCAAGGGAAGTCAGAGAGCACTCGAGCTGTATTCTCTGCAAGGAGGATGACAGCGTCTGGTCAGTGCTTCAAGCTGGAACTCGATCTCCTTTCGAACTTGCCGTGGCGAACCGCGTAGTCTGGGTTGGATGGAATCCTCCAGGAACCGCAATTTGCCAGGGCAAATGCTGGTATATTTATGCCTTGAAGGCGTCTAGGTATGCTAGTATTGACATAAAAGTCGGGCAGAGGAACGTCATGAATGAACCCCTAAGGAATAGATGTTCATGCATACTTAATGAGTTCTTGGAGAAATCAATATTCAAGCTGAGTGAAATTCCTAAAGGCTTAAGGGTCTGGTTTTCCAAGAATTCGTTGTGACGTGGATGGACGGATGTAGGTGGCCATGCCTGTATTTGGTTTGTATGGACAATGTCTAAATAAGGGCTGGATTTCTATGTCCAAATAAGGGCAATGTGAATTGTACCTATATAAGGGCATAAATCGGGAAACCTATATACGGAATCTAAATCTGCACACAACACTATAGCTCACCCTGGCTGTGCCTCCCAGTTAGTGTCAGTGCAATTGCCCTTTCCATCCAGCCCATACAGCTGGCAGGAGCCACCATGTTCCCAATGAGCGCCAAGATCAGTCAAGGATGGGCACACAGTTCACCCCTTTCCTCTAACAGGTGTCTCTAGATGGTTGATCCTGCTATTAGCATATGTGTATCTCCAAACGTAAGAAATGCCCATGTACATACACTTGGTCATTACAGTGAAATTGGAAATGGCTCATTAAATCAGTTTGGGTTTTTCTGATTGTTCCATAAGTTGCTTGATTAAGACTGTGGCAATTCAAAAGCTAATACATGCAGACGAGAGTGGACCACCTAGAATGTGTAGACTTATCAGACCAAGACCAATCCAGGCTTGTCCAATGTCTTTAGTTAGTTTGGATAATCTTGGGCCAGTTCCACATCACCTTGTCAGAAATTATAGATTAAAATGTCTGTCATATCAACTTTAAATGGCACTGTCTGTGCCTACCATGGTGATCATTGGCAATGGGAAATCCTGTTTTGATGCCGGATAAATGTCTGCCACATCCAAGAAAGACAGTAGGTGTGCACTTCTAACTTGAAGGTAGTGATGAAAATTAATAATACTGGATTCTTTTGAGGCCCTGTATTTGGAATTAGTACACTTTAATTCTGGTGCCATCATCCATCATAAAACAATGTTGTATAGCATATGTTAATGTTCCTGTTGGTAAAAAGCTCATAGCTAGATCTTGGAATCAAGCTGACAGTCAGCTGTGAGGCAAGTTAACACCTGCAGTTGACCTAGCCTCTTTGTGCACCCCTGATTCTCTTGACTTAGTGACTCGTGGGTCTGCAGAGTTCACTTTGAAAAAATAATTTAGTTCAAAGCAGACTGGATGACTGCATAATTCAGCTAGTAATAAACGAATGGTACTCCAGCTCTATTTTGTCGGTTTTTGGAACTTGGGCCATGATTAAAGGGGATGGCCAGAGACATTCCTATTGTGTTGCTTGATGTGAAATTCCTGTACCGGTGCAATATGAATCAGAGTAAAAGCATTTTCCATGAATGTTTTCATTCTTTACAAATGCATTTGCACCTCTGCCAGCTCAAGGATGGTCTCTTCCCCTCCTTGACTGAGGCAGAAAGCTTGGCATGGGTGCAAGGCACCCACTCACGCTGCACAACATACAACTTCATCAGCCCTGGGTGGCTTTCTCTCATCTGGTGGCGTAGGGAGCTTTAATCCAGTCCCCAGTTAGAGCTGCAGTAGGCCATGGGTACAGGCCCCATGCCTGGGTGCCAGGCACTGATAGATGGTGCTCAGTATACACATCCTCGGGCGTTGGAGGTGGCTTCTCCTCCTCAGGTGAGGTAGGAAGCTCTAACTGAGTCTGTGGAGCTCTGATAGGGTCCCCTCCCTCACTTGTGGTAGGCCGGAGGCAAGGGCCCAGGGCCTCAGTGCCAGACCCGTACTGTTGATGTGCAAAGCTGCCGCGCACACACTTCCACAGGCCTAGGGAGACATTCCTGCCTGAAGTTGGCTTGGAAGCTTTGGCTGAGTCCCTGAAATGTGTCAACATAGTTCAATCTTTAATGGCTATAAGCAGAATGTTTGAAGTTCTTGATATAATGTCTTAAGACAGTCCTGTGACACCTAACTGATAAGGATCAGAAACTTGTTATTCCTGCTAAATACAAATAATTCATAACATTTCGCACATACTGCCGCAAACACCTTTCCCCAAATGTTACAATCGGTTAACTCAGGAATTCAGTCTTTCTGCAAATTAATTGTCAATATCCTGTGTTTTTCCACAGGAGAGGTGTTAGGACATACAGTCTCAAGCTGGTCAAATTTGTCAGCAAGCCAATTAGGTAAATCATCCTTATTTTGAGTACGCTTGCCCATTACCGAATTGACCATAACGGGACTAACAGTCACACCGCCAGGTCCAGCTGGTTGTGCAGCAACCCCAGGTGGTCCCACCTGGACATTGTGCATAACGTAACGGACAACAGCTCTATGCACCCGTACTAAAGAGGTGTGCATTACGCGGAGCTCATCCACTCGAACTGTTAGATAACATGGGTTTGGGGTGTACCCAGCTAAAACTTGCCAAGTGGCCCCCATCGATGGATAAAGGGCTTAAACGGATTGGAGTGAATGGGTGCCATTAAACCAAATGAGGTGTTGCCATGCCGTGAGCGGAACTTCAAGATTTGTATTGGGTCGATATTCATGAGGAAGAGCTGAAGCAGTGTAAATATGGAACAAATCATCGTCTCCATTCACTGCCGGAAAAGTCACCCATGAATAAAGCACTTCAAAGTGTTGCGTCGGATCAGTCTCCACTACAAAGATAAGATCAACACCCGCATCTGGCACTCCATACACGGTCAAATGTTGACGGAGTACTAAGCGACTATTAGGGGTGGGCGGAATTTGCGAAGTTGCCTTTCGCAAAATTTCGCGAAACGGCAAGAAATTTCCGTGAACACACAAAATTTTGCGTGCTCGTAGAGATTTTGGGCTGATTAATGCATTACTGAATTTGAGCTTCAACTCGGGCACCTGTTTTATTTATATCTGTAAGTGCTTCCTGTTGAGGTTTAATTTTTGTGACAGGAGCATCATGCCAGAATGAATTCGCCCTGCATATTTACCCAAGAAGATGCCACCGTTTTGTGCAACACCACTACTCAACTGCAGTACTTTCTACTGGCTAATCAGGAAGTGCTACCTCGTTAGGTAAATGTATAGTGTTTTTCCAACACTACAGCTGCGTAAAGGGCCAGAAGAGTCTACAGCGACCATGTGTGTCTGTAACTTTACCACCGCGCCAAGGGGAGCCGGGGTCCCTCGAGTGAGCTGTCCTTCATAGTGGGGGAAATGGCGGGAAGACGTTGCACACCGTTGGTGTGTGGGATGGGGCCAAACGGGCGGGGCTTCCATGCAGTTCACATGCCTCTTGTTTATAAAGGGCCAGAGACCGATCAGAGCAGCAGATGAGGAGACAGAACCTCCTGGTGTCAGGAACTACACAGAGATTGCACTCGAGAAACTCATGGGTGCACAGAGCTCCATCAAGGATTACAGCAAATTGTTGATGGTAGATATGGGGAGACAGCACACCTGCCTAGCCTCGACCCTGCTCACGAATGTTTTGTGCTGATTAATGCGTTACTGAATTTGAGCTTCTTCAACTTGGGCACCTGCTTTATTTATATCTGTAAGTGCTTCCTGTTGAGGTTTAGTGACAGGAGCATCGTGCCAGAATGAATCCTGCCCTGCATATTTACCCAAGAAGATGCCACCGTTTTGTGCAATACCTCTACTCAACTGGAGTACTTTCTAGTGGCTAATCAGTAAGTGCTGCCTCATTGGGTAAATGTGTAGTGCTTTTCCTACACTACAGCTGCGTAAAGGGCCAAAAGAGTTGTCTACAGCGTCCATTTCTGTGTCTGTAATTTTGCCACCGTGCCGACAGGCGCCGGGGTCCCTTGAGTGAACTGTAGTGGGGGAAAGGGCAGGAAGACGTTGCACACTGCTGGTGTGTGGGCCGGGGCCAAACGGGCGGGGCTTCCATGCAGTTCACATGCCTCTTGTTTATAAAGGGCCAGAGACTGATCAGAGCAGCAGATGAGGAGACAGAACCTCCTGGTGTCAGGAACTACATGGTGATTGCGCTTGAGAATCTCATGGGTGCACAAAGCTCCATCAAGGATTACAGCAAATTGTTGATGGTAGATATTGGGAGAAAGCACACCTGCCTAGCCTCGACCATGCTCACGAATGTTTTGTGCTGATTAATGCATTACTGAATTTGAGCTTAAACTCGGGCACCTGCTTTATTTATATCTGTAAGTGCTTCCTGTTGAGGTTTAGTGACAGGAGCATCGTGCCAGAATGAATCCTGCCCTGCATATTTCCGTTCCACCACGGATCGCGGAAGTTTCGACATTTTCGCGTTCCGCGTGTTCCGCGAAAATGCCGAAATTTCACAAGTTCCGTGAGCGGAATGGAATTTGTCGCCCACCCTTAGCGACTATGCGCTGGAATATCTTCTTCAGCCACGAAGAAGAAGAACGTATGATGACCTAATGCGTGGCAGCGCAATAGAGGGTAACTGCGAAAAGAAAACGCCTTTCAAGATCATCAAGCTTGAAAAACCTATAAAAATATCAATATAGGAGGTAACACCATCACATCTGTTTCCAAAAACAGAAGCGAGGGGATTGTGGACAAGCACAAGTACTACTCAAGTGTCTCGCAGATAAGAGCCAGACCAAACGTTGGGCGCCATGTTGCAAGGATTCTGCACATATACATAACTACACGCAAGAAACCAGAACCTCGGTGTACAGTGGTGTACCAACATCCCACCTTAGTGCCCAGAACCCCTATCTGACTAGCTATAGTGTCTCATTCGTTCTCCGTACTACAGCGCAGCTACCAATGATTAGACATCCTAGAACATGTAACTCAGACTCTCTCAGTAAGCGGTAGCAAGATCACTCTTTCGCCAACTCACTTATACTTGTCTACAACATGAGTAATCAGAGACACAGTATAGTTTAAAATGTTTATTTTAACTAACGGCTCTATAATGCGGTACACAAGCCAATATTAGCAGCAAAATGCATAAACTCAATATAGTGAGCATTGTTACAATTCCATAAAATACGAACGGAATAGTATTATATAAAGCTAGTGGGAAAAAAAGCCTACTGTGCCTTGCCACCCTCCCCGTGCTAGGAACTAGTTTATAATAATATAGAAGACCTCTGGGCTTTGTCAGGGGGACCCCATACCTCTGAGTTTAGATGCAAAGGTTTACATCTCCGGACAAGCACAGCTGTTCTCCTTGGAAAGGTTTTCTTCTAGTGTCTAACATGCATGCCATGCCATATTAAAAGCACTCGATTTTCAGTAGTGCAGCTGTGGCAGTGTTGTGTCTAACATGCGTGGGACTGACCAACAGCAGATTAACGGAGCACATTGTTTTTTGACCTTGAACACGCTGTGCAGACAGAGCCTCAGAGTACAGCAAGAGAAGTGAAAGGTAGACAGTTCTCATGTGAGCGAGTACAAGCAGAGGATTTGTGCAAAACAATGTATGTAGAAACGTGTGCAAAAAGCAGCAACATGGCACCAAGCTTATACTAACTTATGCTAACTTAGCAATGTACGCAGTGAATCCATAACCTCACTACACTGCATAGAGCACTGTTACAGCTCTGTTACCCTATCCATGCGCCAGTATACACTGCAACCCAGTGTGAACAATAGGGGCTTCCCAATCCAAGAACCTCATGCTCGGGACCTCAAGCATCAAGGTATTATACGTCAGGAAATGGCAAGCTTGTTGCCCAGTACTTTCCTGTAGCTCCTGAAAGGACCGTAGGGCCCCGTCAGTGTATAAGTCCCAGAGGCGGGTCACACCTGCCTAATTTCAAGGGACCAAGTCATGGGTGTTCAGCAGAGCTCCAGGCATGCTCCATATTGGCAATTTAGGGGCATACAGTGGTGCGCCACAGTGTGGGTGAATGCATCTCTGCCAGCACTGCTTCGCAATATGCGCTAGTCTGCTCATACCCCATAGAAAACCCCCAGATAACAACAGCCTTACCTATAGCCATAGGAAAATCAGTTCATTGCTGACCAATTTGCCCTCACCTACAGCATCACCAGCTAACCACTTCATGTGCCACTGCAATTCTGCTGCCGCAAAATAGTGTTCCAGGTTAGGGAACCCCAGACCGCCCTCCAGAATTAAGCGTTTTAACATTCAAATAGAGACATGTTTGCACACCCCCTGATATCAAGTCAGAAAGGAGACTCCACAGGTCTTTAAAGTAGGCCCTTGTAGGGATCACAAGCACTATTGCAAAGATATAAATAAGCCGTGGTAATGTTAGCATTTTCGCTATAGTGGCCAGGCCCTAAGTTGAGAGAGGCAAGCAGGTCCAGAAACCCATTGACTCCTGTGAAGCCGCCAAGGTTCTGCCATGATTGCCATCTAAGAGATCATTGTCAGTGTGATACATGTTGACACCCAGGTACCGGAACGTCCCGGGTTGACAGGGGAGGTGATCAAATACCATTCTTCACCTCCTCGTGGATCCCCAACCGCAGGGGAAGAATACCTGATTTTCCCCAGTTAATGTGAAGCCCTGTCATCTCCAAACAGGTACAGAAAATTAAAAGGAGTCAGGAGGTTCCAAGCAGGCTCCGGCAGATGGACGAGGACGGCTTTGGCATATAGCGGGACTGTGTTCAATCGAGGTCCTACCTTTATGCCCCAAAGCAAGTAGGCCAGGGGTTCCATAGCCAGTGCAAAAATGATGGGCCATAGTGAACATCCTTGCCGTGTTCCCCTCCGATAACAAACTGACGAGAGATTTGACATTCCGTCCACACCCTGGCCCGCAGTGCCACACAGAGCAGTCAAATCCATCCCAAGAACTCGGGCCCCACTACCAGGTCCTCCAAGACAAGCAGCAGGGATGCCACCTCAAGGGGTCAAAGGCTTTTTCAAAATCAGGGGTATCGCCACTGGAAGGTCTGCCGACCCCTCAACCACCCCATTATATGACATAGCCTATGTTTATTTCCAGAGGTGTCCTTGTGGGGTATGAACCCACATTGGTCGGTGTGCACTAATGACTGAAGTATTGGAAGTAATTGATTAGCTAACACTTTATTCAGATTTTATAATCAATGTTCAACATTCATAGAGGACGGTAACACCTCACTTCTAGGGTGTCTCTACAAGCCTTGGATAACTTCACAATGAGGGTCTCACATAAGGAATTGGTCAATATGCCCTGTTGATGCGCCTCATGGTACATCTCGAGCAACCTGGGCACCAGGATGGCCCTGAATGTGATACAATATTCTACCAGAAATCCTTCGGTCCCTGGAGTTTATTATGAGCCATCTGACTTACGACCGCTAGGATCTCCTTTATATGTTGGGGTTGCTCAAGTTCTTGGAACTGCAAGGAACTGAGGTGGGGGATGGCAGGCCTGGCAATGTACTGCATGTTAACAACTTTAAAAGGATAATTATTTGTGTCAGCACACACTTTCCACTCAGGAGTGACCAGTATATCCATTGAATATCCAGTACATTTACATCTTATTGCATTATCCCAGTAGGCCAGTGTTTTGAAAAAAAGATTTTGACAAATGAATTTCAACATTGTGAAACACAGTTCTCTTTCTTGCAGACGGTCTTCAAAAGCCAAGCATCTCCCTCAACAGCACATATAGCTTGTTTAAGGCAGGAGAGAGTGTATTATTATCCTGCCACGTTCCAGTGTTTGGCATGGACAGAAATGTACATTTTAATTTCGTTCACTCTCCCAACCCAATTGCTGTAAAGATTGTACCAGACAGAGAAAACATCAAATCTCATGAGCTGAATGGACTGCGTATCTCTGATGGAGGAATGTACACATGTTTGTATGAAGTTGGACTGCAATTCAAGTCACAGCTAAGTGACCCTGTGCAGATAGATGTCGGTAAGTTATTTCTGTTACTTTGTATAGGGAACGTTTTTATGTCCCTGCAACAAAAGATCCGTGAATGGTGTTGATGATGGGGGAATAGATGGTGTTGCCAATTGTATCCTCAACCCACCTAATGGTGGGGTAAGAGGGTGGCATTATTGTTCTTTGTCTGAATAACTGTTTAGGATCTGTTATTGTAAGGATCTTTTCTTTCAGCACAGAGACCCCTTTTTCATTTCAGTTTGAAGACGCGCTATTGAACATGTAACAAGTGATGAATTGCTTTTTCATAAAGTGCACGCTTCTGGCATGTGTTTTTATTCTGTAAATGTATAATGAATATGACTGATAAGCATGCTCACTCAAACACATTCTATGATAATTTAGTGACTATTTAGTTTAGAGATTCTTCCAAGGAACGTCATAAGTCTTATGTTTCCCTCCATAATTTTATTAATTCATCTGCTTTAATGACTTGCTTTTTGACTTCTTTCGTTTAGTTTTAGGTTCTTAAATACATACAAGACAGGTTCCATTTTAGCTATAATCTCCATTTAAGTTAGCTTGTCCAGATTGTTTACCTTTGGCCCAGATACTGCATGTCATTATGACGTAAAGTCCTATGGTCTGACTCCATTTAAAAAAAAAATTATTGTCAAATTGATCAGGAAACAAACAAGGAAAAGGGGATTTCCAAAATACAAATATGTTAAGTATAATACATTCATAAATCACACAGCTATACAATCGTACAAGCACTCAACTATCACAAAACTATAAGCCATAGCAAAAACGATGAGATAATTGATAAGAACAAATTATAACTCAAGATACATATTGATTATTATTATTTCGTTATAAGCTTAGTAAAATAAATCAAGTTACTTCGGATAAAAAAAACCCCAGTTGAATCCCAAATAAACCTACCCCATGTTCAATCAAATTTATGTGCAGAATCATCAACATGTTTGCCTTTTATGCAGATGTTGTCTGTGCCTATCTTTCCAAGAACTGTAAAAGTTGTCATGTCATTCAGATATTAATATCAACAAAGCCCCCAATAAGACATCAGTCTGTGACAGGTGCATTTTTGTATGTGAAATAACAACCACAAGCCAAATAATATAGTATACATTGACATATTTTTACCTTATTAGTACATCCACTGATGTATATGATTATGTCAAAACACTTCTAACTTGACGTTGTTAATTCCATCTTAGGTAAGTAACAATATATAAGGAATACCACTTGACCACTTAGGAGAAAAAGGTCATCCCTGTCACAGATGCAGGCCACAGATCCAAATGAGCAGAGCACCAGATTCCATCTCAACAGAAGAAGCCTCCTACAAGACTCCCTGAGTGTATGCAAAGCATTTCATTCTGCCTTCAAGAACTGGTGTCAGGATTGCGTTCTTGCACAGGCGCAATCTCCTAGCTCTTAAGCTTCTGCTCGAAATATCTGACAAGCTATTCCAAGCACTCAGCAAACCCTTTTGTCCAGGCAATAAAAAAAAAAATGAAAATTTACCTGAAGCTGCCGGCCTCCTCCTGCGTCGAGCCTCAGTGTTCTTCTTCCTGGTCACATCACAGACTCCCTGTCCTATCCACGCACTGCTCTCATGCTATGAGAGCAGTGCGGGGATTGGTCTGAGTGGGCAGCTTTGATGCTCTGCTCAGGACAAAGAGTCTGTGCTGTTTCTCCATCCTGGCTGTTGAATGCAGCTGGGTTGAAGAAAGCTAAGTGCGTATGTGTGTTTGGCGGGCCTGTGACAGCTGGCTAAACACACATGTGTGCTTACAAGTGCAGAAACCAGTCCTTCTCCCCCTTCCCATGGCCCGGCCCGCCCCTCCCTATGTGCGCTGCTCAGCCAGCAGGTGAAAAACTGAAACGATGATAGAATATCATTTTATTTTTCACCTGCTGGCAGTGAGCCAGTGGTGCTACGCTGCTCTGCCATTGCAGAGGAGCCGCCCTTGCCTTTCTTAGATCAAGGTGGATAACCTATAATTAGAGCCAATCCAGTATTTTGGGATGCTAACTGACTATAAAAAATATTTTCATTTATGTTAATTGATTGTAAATGTATCTCATAGGGGTATCTTCAAAACTGGACATTGCTCTGGTCCTCCTCGGTCTGCTCAGAATAGGCAAAATGCTGCCACTAAAAGCTAAATATGGTATCTGTTTCTGATAGAGACATAATGGACTAACGATTTAATTTCAAGGGAATCCTCTTTGTCCTTCCACTCAAATGGGAGCCTGAGTGCAGTTAAAGAAGTGCACTGTTCATTATATCGAACTCTCAAAAGGTGAAGGGAAGAATGCTTGTAAATAGTCTGAGCCACAAGCAGTTGCTCTGGGTTGCATTCTAACTCATTGTTTATCACTCATTCTGCCACTCTAGACAAATGTTTGCTTTCTGGAAATAAGTACTGATTCTGCTTCTCACAGTAACAGTCCAAATCAAACTGCCCGCTATAGAAGGGAATACATAAACCCCAGAACGGTTTCAGCCTTGTTAGGCTATATTATTGAGTAGGGATTGTTCCCATAAGGAGCATGGTCGGTACAGATTTGCATAACGCAAGGACCTGTCTATAGTGTCATAGTGAGTGACAAATGATGGGCTTGAATGTGGGCCGAGCAATGAACAGTGGCTGTGATTAATTCATGCATTCCATTCCTCACATGGTTGTTTATTGTAGTTGATGCCCTAAATGCGACAGATGTGCCAAGACCTGGGTCTTGTGCTCAGTGTGCCATAGGGCTCAAACTGCACCTTACTAATGAGGTCAAATAGGCCAAAGCTGGTCCAGTATTGCTTGTGTTCCCATTTGGGGGGGCCTTGCTTAGCAGTTTAGGATGGACTGTTACTGTTAGAAATGGGGTCTCTAGTTGGCAGAGGTTTGTACCCTGTCCAAGTACGGACCAACACTCAAGTTAGAGTAAGTCAGATGCACACCCTAAATTAACCTGTGCTCACCCTCTGGTAGCTTGGCACAGAGCAGTCAGGCTTAAGAGGCAATGTCTGAAGTATTTGTGTAACACTTACATTACAGTAACTCACTAAGAAAAACACCACAAAAAAACTGCACACGTGTAGCAAAGTAGAGAAGATGTATCTGATCAAAACAAGACCAAAATGACAAAAATCTAGTCAGTAGTAGTCAAGATATTCAAATGTGCATATATTAAAGCACTGTATTTAAAGATGATCAGTTGGGCTTGTTTTCCAAGATATACGGCTGTTCACTTGATCAGATATTAAGTTTAGCCGTACTTCAAGCGTTTCTAGTATGCACATCGTTCAAAGATTCTGGGAGGTCTAGCATGCTTCCTTTAGAACCGTTGCTGTAATGTCTTGTGCGAATATGTGAAATCCCAAGGTTTCAAAGGGGACTGAGTGTGTCCCTGAGGGTTTGAATCATATGGTAATGCAGCCACAGTCAGTTGCCTCCTCCCCGCCACTGCCCATGATGTTGCAGGGACTGTACCACAGTACTTAGGAGAAGGAGGCAGCGTCTGGGCAATGGGTTGTGCTAGAAACTGCTTCTCAAAGAAGGTGGGGCTAGTGTTGCATGAACATGAAATTCCTTGAAAAAACAGGAGACAAGAGGCATTTGGCAAAACATGTTAAATGCTTAACTAAGATTCTGATGTAGTCTCTTTCTCTTTGTGACGGCTGCTTAAGGACGGACCTCTGACAGCGGATTCAGCAGACCTTCCAATCAATTGCAGTGCCTGGTCACCTTGAATTCAAATCCAAATAGTTGAACCGTACTTGAGAGGGGCCACGTTCTCAGGATAAAAAGAATGGTCATTGCTGGTTATGGTACCAGACAATTATCTTTTAAGTATTGTGCTACATAGAGTATGTAGCACAAATACCAATAACCAAAATATCACAGGATAAGTATATGTAGGTAAGTAAGTACATGTTTGGGTAAGGAAATGCATCTTTTTGCATGATTTTCCCCGTTTTGTAGATTGATGCTGCTTTGTTTTGTCTCTGTGCACTGAGACCCTGCTGACCAGTCCCTGCTGCACCTTCTCTGACCCCTAAAACATGTTGAATTGGTAAATTTCTGATTGACATATATAACTTAACTATAAGTCCCTAGTATATTGTACAAAGTTTACCCCAGGGCCTGTAAGTTAAGTGTCACTAGAGGACCTACCTCTGTAGCCTGGCTTTGGCAGGTTTAAAATTGCAATCGCCCTTTCAAAATAAAATATTCTGACAGCTCAAAACCTTCCTATTATCTATTAATAAGTCACCTCTATATAGGACTTACAAGCCGCGACGAAGGGTGCACAGAATTAAAAAGTAGGAACATGTAGAAATGTAATATTACACATGCCCGTCATGCGAAAGAGCTCCAATAGGTATTTTTATTGCATAAGGCTGGCTGTTCCATGGGAAAGCATTTAATAATGTTACATTGTGTGTGGAAATAGTTATAAAATGCATTCGAAGACTCATTTTAATAGTTAATAAAAGTTATATTTGATAGTACATTAAATTTGGTGTAAAACCGAAGGAAAATATACTTTCAGAAAGGTAATATTTCCATACCTCAAGCATCTGGAGAAGGTCCATTTGCATGAGCTACAACTGTCACCCAGGTGCTGAATAGGTCCCTTTGATGAGGTATAAACTTACTCCCAGAGTTTCGTCAAAGGCCTTGGGTTTGGGGAGGTATTGTTAACACCTTAATGGAATGGCATGTGGGCGGGCCCACGTACTTGATTAACTTAAAGAGGCCTACCTTGTCACAAGCAGATGTAGCTGACACCTTGGCCTGCTCCTTTTTATGTCCCTCTAATCAGGCATGCACCAATCTCAGTGGGAGCTAAGCTGTCCTTAGAACAGGCATAGACTGATCAATAAAGAGGGGACTGCTCATTATTAAGACCACATCTTTGGGTGGGCACACACGCTATGGACAAGGGATAAAACAATTTTGGATATAGGTAGAGAAGTATCATGTGGGTTTCTTTACCGGAAAGAAAAGAGGAACCCCTGAGAACTTTTTATCTATTGATCAGGGAGGGGCCAGGAGTTTCCCCACCCACCAACTAGTACCAGGAATAAATGTGGTAACCCTGGGAACCTTCTTCCTGAGTCTGCTGGACATATAGAGCACAGAAGATTGACACCACCTGCTGTTGAGACATGTGAGGAGAAATTGAAAGGCTGGACTTGCTCCCACTTGTACCCAGGACAATGAATTGGATTCAAAGGCATTTGGCTATAGGGCTACAAAAAGCTGCAAGAAGCCATTTTTTCTGAACATCCTAGCTGGCCAGTCCAATTGACTCTATCGTGTACCCTGCTTTTGGCTTTCGCTGGAGTGAGTCTTCGCCCCTAAGTGGTGTTTAGGAAGTCATGGGACCTATGGCTATGTCAAGGTTTACTCCTCCTAATATCATGAAAAATCTGTGATATAGGAACTTTCTGGCTCAAACGATCACAGGATAACTGTGACAAACCTGACAACTCAATCAGAAGAAGGTGTTTTGCCACTGGGCCAAAGATTCAGGCTGCTCTCAATTGGAACTTTTCTTCAACAGCAAATCCATTTCAACAAGACCTTGCAGAAAAAAGTATCCAGCCTCAGGCCACCCTGTTCGGGTATGGCTTGCAGCTTTGTCCTGCTGGAGGACTCTGAGCTCTAAAAAAAGTGATTAAGTCTGAAGGTAAAAATCTCACTGGACGAAGGCAACAAAAGTATCTAGTTGGTAGGTGATATTCCATGACCGCACATTTAAATTTGTCTTGGTTGAAGCTTTCCTGTCAAAAGTCAACAGTTTCACCAGGATATCGTTTGACCTCATGGAGCCCTACTCGGAAACACCCTGCAGCCTTGTCCTGCCGTGGAATTTTGACTTCCATTTTAGAGACTTAGGTGCCGATCACGATCCGGCAAAAACCGGGTACGAACCGTCGGACGGAGCACAATCTCCGCCCGACGCGTACCCGGTCGTCAATTTTTACAAACAAGGAATTACGATTCGCACGGGTACACCATTACCGTACGAATCGTAAAAAAGCCCGAGCGAACAAAAAAACACCTACCAATGCGATCCGGGAAAGCGCCGACCTGACGTTGGGACGCTCGCAGCCAGCCATTCCCGAACCAGGAATCACGATTCGCACCGACGTCACCCCGCACGGTGAAGATTTTGCGGCAGCCAAAAACTGCCGGGAAATCAGGACGACGCGAACAAGGACCACCAGTACGCGACGGACAGACGACGACGCGAACAAGGAGGACCAGTACGCGACGGACACACAGGACTACGCGACCAAGGAGGACCCGTACGCGACAGGACGACGCGATCAAGGAGGACCCGTACGCGACAGGACGACGCGATCAAGGAGTACCAGTACGCGACGGACAGACATGGACCCTAACCTACGAGTCATCCCTGCCCTCATAGCAGTCCACCTCCTCTACAGGTTACGACGCAGACGCCGCAGAAGGTCAGAATAACTAAGGGAGGGGGGAAAGTGGGGTGGGGTGGGGGTGGCACGACCAGGGCAGGCCACAAAACAACCACATAAGTCACACACCACACATGGCCTGGACATACCTGACTCCCATGCCCAGGTCACCACGAGGGGGTGGGGGCGTGTCCTGATAAGCCAGCGACCGCCACATCGGAAGTCCGTCACCACGCGAACCGGCAACACAACCAGACAGGTACGTCCCGTACCCACGCCTGAAGAGCGTGGGTACGAGTCGTACCACGCCCACACACACGTCACCACAACAATGGCGGGACAGATCGTACCCACGTGGCAAAGGCCTGGGTACGGCCCGCACAAGCATCACATAGCGTGGGGATGGATATGTACGCACCGTACCCCCACCCCGTATGCAAGGAGCGTAGCCCCCACCCCAACAGTGAAAGTACGACCCGTACCCCCACCCACGTATGCATGGAGCGTACCCCCACCCCAACAGTGTAAGTACGACCCGTACCCCCACCCGCGTATGCATGGAGCGTACCCCCACTCCAACAGTGTAAGTACGACCCGTACCCCCACCCGCGTATGCATGGAGCGTACCCCCCATGCCAACAGTGTAAGTACGACTCGAACCCTCACCCGCAGACGTACGGACCGTACCCCCACCCCCACCAGTGTAAGTATGACCCGTACCCCCACCCGCGTATGCATGGAGCGTACCCCCCATGCCAACAGTGTAAGTACGACTCCTACCCCCACCCGCGGACTCACGGACCGTACCACCACCACACCAGTGTAAGTACGACTCGAACCCTCACCCGCGGACGTACGGACCGTACCCCCACCCCCACCAGTGTAAGTACGACTCCTGGACTCACGGACCGTACCCCCACCACACCAGTGTAAGTACGACTCGAACCCTCACCCGCGTATGCAAGGAGCGTACCCCCCACCCCAACAGTGTAAGTACGACCCGTACCCTCACCCACGTATGCAAGGAGCGTACCCCCCACCCCAACAGTGTAAGTACAACCCGTACCCTCACCCGCGTATGCAAGGAGCGTACCCCCCACCCCAACAGTGTAAGTACGACCCGTACACTCACCCGCGTATGCAAGGAGCGTACCCCCCACACCAACAGTGAAAGTACGACCCGTACCCTCACCCGCGTATGCAAGGAGCGTACCCCCCACCCCAACAGTGAAAGTACGACCCGTACCCTCACCCGCGTATGCAAGGAGCGTACCCCCCACCCCAACAGTGAAAGTACGACCCGTACCCTCACCCGCGTATGCAAGGAGCGTACCCCCCACCCCAACAGTGTAAGTACGACCCGTACCCTCACCTCGAATGCATGGAGCGCACCCACACCGTGTATGTCCCAAGTGTACATATCCAGAAATAGGAGGTGTGTGTGCAGAGTCCACCCAGCAGTGCCCAGACACAGGAGGGGTGTGTGCAGATTCCTCCCAGCAGTGCCCTGAGACAGGAGGGGTGTGTGCAGATTCCTCCCAGCAGTGCCCTGAGACAGGAGGGGTGTGTGCGGAGTCCTCCCAGCAGTGCCCTGAGACAGGAGGGGTGGGTGTGGAGTCCTCCCAGCAGTGCCCTGAGACAGGAGGGGTGGGTGTGGAGTCCTCCCAGCAGTTCCCTGAGACAGGAGGGGTTGGTGTGGAGTCCTCCCAGCAGTTCCCTGAGACAGGAGGGGTGGGTGTGGAGTCCTCCCAGCAGTGCCCTGAGACAGGAGGGGTGTGTGCAGATTCCTCCCAGCAGTGCCCTGAGACAGGAGGGGTGTGTGCAGATTCCTCCCAGCAGTGCCCTGAGACAGGAGGGGTGTGTGCAGATTCCTCCCAGCAGTGCCCTGAGACAGGAGGGGTGGGTGTGGAGTCCTCCCAGCAGTGCCCTGAGACAGGAGGGGTGGGTGTGGAGTCCTCCCAGCAGTGCCCTGAGACAGGAGGGGTGTGTGCAGATTCCTCCCAGCAGTGCCCTGAGACAGGAGGGGTGTGTGCAGATTCCTCCCAGCAGTGCCCTGAGACAGGAGGGGTGGGTGTGGAGTCCTCCCAGCAGTGCCCTGAGACAGGAGGGGTGGGTGCAGATTCCTCCCAGCAGTGCCCTGAGACAGGAGGGGTGTGTGCAGATTCCTCCCAGCAGTGCCCTGAGACAGGAGGGGTGGGTGTGGAGTCCTCCCAGCAGTGCCCTGAGACAGGAGGGGTGGGTGTGGAGTCCTCCCAGCAGTGCCCAGAGACAGGAGGGGTGTAACACATGTGTGTGAGGCCGGAATTACCCACATCCATACTGCCTACAAGGGAACATGTCCCCATGAACTCATGTCAACAGACTCCACACACAAGTACAGTGATCACCAAGGATGCCACGATTGTTGCAGGTGGAGACATGGCCATGCATGCATGGCCAAAGTAGAAGGGCTCCGTCACACACACAGCTCATGTAGACACAGCTCTGCGCTAAACATTGTGAACACCCTGCAGGGAAGAAATCTGGGTACACAGAGGAAGGAATACACCCTGGGACAATTGAACCATGCAGTAACTGCTGACATGACCTAAGGAAGTTAGCCAACACCTTGTGATGGCACACAGATCCCAGGGTCGCCCAAATGAGCAGAACACTACTACAAATCCCACACACCCAAAGCCTTAAACACCACCCAAAACAATGTAGCAGCCCCACCAACACCAATACCACCATAGCAGGAGTGTGATAATGAAAACAAAATTAAGCTTTATTCAGCATGAGCACAATGTCCGTGGATCGCAGGCAGTTCAATTTTAACAAAGGCCATAGGGCAGTCAATGATTCCCAGCTGGATGGGGGACACAGTGGGATGTGTGTCCCCTACCTTGCCTGCACAGTCAAATGGCATCGTCTTCCATACTGGTGAGGGCATCAGGGGGGGGGAAGCAACAGGCACCGCAGGGACATCAGGGCAAAGGGGCGGCGTTGTGGGTGCAGGGATGGAGGACTCAACCACAGGGGGTGTGTCATGGCCAAAGGCGGAGGCCAGGATGGCACTACACACCTTAGCAAGGTCCTCCAGGGAGTCCCCTGCACCCGAAGTGACCTCAGGCCCCAAGGAGGGGGGGGGGGTCAGAGGGATGGGTTGCAGCGCCACCGGGGGAGGGTGGAGACAGGGGGGGAGACTCAACCACCCTGACCGAGGACTTCCTTGACCGCTTGCGTGGTGGTGGAACTGTGGGGCTCAGGGACAGAGCGGCCATGAAGGAGTCCTTGGGGGAGATGTGGTCAGGAGAGCTGAGGGGAGGGGATTTGGAGGGAGTGGATTGTGTGGAATGCGGACTCCCACTCTGGCTGCGTGTCACACGTTTGCCCCCGACCCAGTGGGTGTGCCTATCTCACCCTGTGTGTGCGTGTCAGGAGGAGTGCGGTGGACCTTCCCTGCTGGTGTGGTGCCTGTGTCTGTTGTGGTGGGTGCATGCCGACGTCTGGGTGTACGTGGGACAGGCATGGAAGTGGGAAGTGTGGATGGGGCAGGGGTAGGTGGGGGGAGGTCGCGCTGCAGGAGACCCACTGCTGCAGTCAGTGTGGAGTCTAAGGACCTCAGCAAGTTGCGTTGGTCAGCCTGCGAAGAATGAATGCCCTCCAAGAATGCCTCGATGTTGGTGAGGGTTTTCCCGTGGGCATGGAGGACATTAAGGATCGCAGCCTGACCAACCTGCATTTGCCGCTGGATGTCCATAGACTCAGCATTGGCGGCAGCAGTGGAGACAGGGGCAGGGGGTGCGGTGCCTGGCAGGAAGGAGACATGCGGTGACCGGGCACGCTGGGAAGGGACACGAGCAAGTGGGAGGCGGCTGATGGGAACTGAGGGGGCGGTGCAAGGTGTTGTTCCGCTGTCAGCTGCTGGTGCAGCCACCGCCCACTCGGAGAACTCCTCCTCGGACCTGTCAGCTTCGTATTCTGACGTGCCAGTCGACAGGTCCTCGGCAGCACTATCCTCCACCTCTGTCCCACTCGATGTACCAGCCCCGATGTCACGGCTGGCACTGGTGCTCGATCCCTCCGCCTTGCCTGTGTCCATGTCTCCCTCTGTGTCCCCCGACGATGCTGTGGGCAGGGTGGAGAGACATAAATTAATCAGACAGCTGTACACATCAGTCACATGAGTCCAATCGACATAGGTAACATTGCATAGCCTGAAAAGGAAGATCCCTAACATCTTCAAAACAAGGTACCGATGTAGGGCATGAAACACACAGTTGGTTGAGCCACCATGCCACTGAAATACCATGGAGAGCATGAGACAATAGCTAAAGACAGGAAACGGAGTCTGACATAGCACCCAGGCCCTGGGGACAATCCAGCACTGCATCTGCACCACACAGCGTTGGCGAAATTACCGATGACCAGGGACCATATCCATGAACTAGAGACACATGCTGCATAGGTAATGCTGCAAACATGCCCAACATGACTCGGTCACTGCACCTTGCGTGTGTGTCCAGTAACATCACACACTGGCCAGACCCAGCAAGTAGAAATCAGGATTTGACACATAGGCATTGCCCGCCCCAAAAAACCCCCACACGATGCAAATTGTTGAGACACAGGTGGCACCAACATCTCATAGTCTGGGTGATAAACACAGGGGCAGGCAAAAAGCAAGATTGGACGCCAAACAGCCAAGGTGCGCCTGTACAAATAATGAGGTACCAGTGCCCATCCTCAGATGAGTATAACAAGACACACAGGCACTGGCAACTGTGAGTATGAAGAAGGACAATCAGGTCAGGCTGCACAGTGGACACCTGTACATAATAGCACGTCTATATACATGGTGACAGGGGACAATGGCACAGAGCACAACCTACGCTGTAGACAGTGAGAGTGTCCACGTTGATGATGACACATACAATACTGAGGATAAGGTGCCCCAGGGGACAGTAGTGGGCACGCAACTACATGCTACTGAATGGTAATGACTGCTACACACGTCACCATCCCTGCACTATGCGTATCGCACACTCATGCACATCATGTCACAGGCCACTACATAGGACATGCGCTATGAGGCATGACACATGAGAGACCAACTCCCATGTCTGGAGTCAGCATCAGTGCCAATTGACATGGAACCCACATGCAGTGAACTTGACAGTTCACAGGCAAGGTCCCACAACCTGTTACACACCACCACCACACATGATGCTACAGTCATTGTTCTCGTGGACAAAGCGCCAGCCTACATTACCTTGTGAAGGAGTGACTACACACAGACCAGGGAACACATTGCAAGGAGGGGAAGGGTGGCAGGGGCGCAGCGCTATACTGGGGCAAACTGGATCTGCACAGCACCTTTAAACCCTGCCAGTGAATTCATGCCACTGTGCCCTTACAAATGCCGGTGACACACAACAAACGCACATGTACCTACCCCCTTCCGGCTGCTGCATCGCCTGTAAGCGCCTCTCCAGGTCTGGAAAGACCACCGGCAGCACACGCCTGTGGAGGTGGCTCAGACGGCGGCGGCCGCGGTTCTTGTGGCTGTCAGGTGAGTCCCCCAGCAGGAGCCGTGCAATCCTCCGCGTCCAGCACCGGATATCCTGCCAGCGTTTCCTCACCTGGGACAGGCTCCGCCTCCGACCATCCACACGCCTCACGGCACTGACGGCGGTCAGCCAGATCTGCTCCTTGGCAGTGGCGCCTACCTGTGAGTAAGAACAAGTGACACCACATCAATACACCAGCCACATGTCACAGAGAGACATATGAGAACAAATTAGCTGGTTACAACAAGGCATGTCATGCAGCCAACGCATTGTACCTCTGTCATAGGGACATCATCCTCTGGTGAGGGAAAAGGCAGTACGTGCCATAGTGGGTACACAGGTGGAATGATGGCAATGTCACAATCAATGATCAAGGCTCACACTGTGCATCACACCCACCCCTCCTGTCTCAGGGCACTGCTGGGAGGACTCCACACCCACCCCTCCTGTCTCAGGGCACTGCTGGGAGGAATCTGCACACACCCCTCCTGTCTCAGGGCACTGCTGGGAGGAATCTGCACACACCCCTCCTGTCTCAGGGCACTGCTGGGAGGAATCTGCACACACCCCTCCTGTCTCAGGGCACTGCTGGGAGGAATCTGCACACACCCCTCCTGTCTCAGGGCACTGCTGGGAGGACTCCACACCCACCCCTCCTGTCTCAGGGCACTGCTGGGAGACATCAGTACATGGCATGTGTGTCACACCAGGACACAATGCCGGAAGTCACAGTCACAACATAGGGACAGTCTGTGGCAGTGGCCTATGCACTCACCTGATACCCTGGTCGCCCATACAGCATGGGGTACTGTGGGAGGATCACATCCAGCAGAGCCATGTTCTCCTCCAGGGTGAATGGCTGTGACCTCTCCACAGCCCTTGACATGGTTCCAGGGAATCAGTAGCAGCAGCTTGGTCGACAAATGCAAAGATGTGCAGGCAAGTACTCCCTCATGGGACCTGGCTGCCTTATATGTGCCCTTCTGCCCAGTCTCATGCACAGGAGTACAGAGTGATTGGTCACTCACATTTGCATCCTATGTTTCCACCAATCCCTTCAAACCTAGCAGTCTGTGGGTTCTCTATCGGTTTCATTCTCCTGCATGATGTCAGCCCCACAAACACATTGCAACAAAGTAGAAGAATTCCAACTGACTTCTGCTGTGCACCTTCCAGAACAATTTCGAAATTTGAACTTGGTCTCCATGACAACCAGCATGCATGTAGGCCTTAATACTTGTCCCCTATGTAATTTGGAGAATCACACACAGGTACGGTGCGTTTCGGGGCCCTAGGGCACCCCAAATGCATGGCAACGGCCCGTACATGCATGCCTACGTTCACTATCACTATGGGTCTGCACGCGTATGCGTACACGTAGTGGTACGGACCGTACACACGCATGTACGCTCACTATCACTATGGGTCTGCACGCGTATGCGTACACGTAGTGGTACGGACCGTACACACGCATGTACGCTCACTATCACTATGGGTCTGCACGCGTATGCGTACCCGTAGTGATAGTGAGCGTACATGCGAGTGTACGGTCCGTACCACTACGTGTACGCATACGCGTGCAGACCCATAGTGATAGTGAGCGTACATGCGTGTGTACGGTCCGTACCACTACGTGCACGCATACGCGTGCAGACCCATAGTGATAGTGAGCGTACATGCGTGTGTACGGTCCGTACCACTACGTGTACGCATACGCGTGCAGACCCATAGTGATAGTGAGCGTACATGCGTGTGTACGGTCCGTACCACTACGTGTACGCATACGCGTGCAGACCCATAGTGATAGTGAGCGTACATGCGAGTGTACGGCCCTCTCACTATGGGTCTGCACGCGTATGCGTACTCGTAGTGGTACGGACCGTACAAATGCCTGTACGCTCGGCATCACGATGGGTACACATACGGCAGCACTCCCACAGTGATTTGGGAACATACACAGGCCCTCTTAGCAGCAGTACGGCGGTTTGTACACATCACTGTGGTGATAGGCGACACACAGGTAGGAATAGGGCGGACATACTTGTCCATGGATGGACATACTTGTCCAGGAATGGACATCAAGGCATCGTCTGTGCATTACTACATGTGTGGGGCACAGGTGTCACAGGCTGTGATGTGGAACATGCCTCCTGAGTGGAGAAGGCACCAGATGTATGATGAGATGTGTACAGGTGTACTGTGTGAGGGTGCAATGTGTGCCAGGCATGCCCTTGACTCCTTTGACATGTGTGCATGTCGTACTGCGCACTTGGGGTGAGCGTCACTGGCATGGCACGGACACCAACACACGGAAGTGTCCCATGATGCCCGGTACAGGGGTCATGACACATGACTTGTCACTACCCACAGTGCACAATGTGACTATGTCATTTATGTGTCCGGGATTTACATCAGGTTGATGTTGTAGCACCCTCAAAAGCTGCAGCCGTTGCAGCAACCAACATGTGTCTGTGTGTAGATTGTCATTGCACACTGTTCCGCACACCATGCCACATGTGGTATCGGATGTGAGGTGCACATGTATGCATGGGACACGGAGTAGCGTGACAAGGCCATGTCAGCATCCTCACAAGGAATGTGTGGTGAGTCATGACAGGTGCACCTTCATGGCAAGGTGTGTGGGCTGGACTAGTGTAATGTCATGTGACCTGTGGCTCCAGTGTTCCGCTACCAGTCTCTGCAATCGGCATCCCACTTCTGCTGATGTGTGGGTGTATGTCACTCCTGTCTTGCGTCGGGCTGTTCACTTGCACTGGGACACAGCTATTCCCATGGTGTGGCATGGGGAGGTTCTCAATCACCGTGTGTAGCTGGGTCTTGGAAGGAGTGTCACCTTGCATCCATACGTGTCCTGGGCATGTAGCACAGACCTGACTCCATATGTTGCATATGTGTATTGACAGATTAACATGTGCTCAGTACATATGAATTGTTGTCGTGGTGCACTCACTCTTCCTTGTCACTTCCTCATTACTGCAGAGCACCGCCTCTTGCCCGGATAATTCCAGACTTGGCTGCCATGCAGGAGAATGACAGCATCCGGCTCTACCGCTTCACCCAACCGTTGATTCTGGAGTTGACGGCGAGACTGACACCACACCTGCAACCGCTGCACAGGTATCCCACGGCACTGACACCCCAGCTGAAGGTAATGGCTGCCCTACATTTCCTTGCCACGGGTACCTTCCAAAATACCACAGCTCATGTTGGTGGCATGTCCCAGAGCATGTTCAGCGGTGTGCTGCATGATTTCTTAGAGGCCATGTTGATTCACCTGGATGACTTCATCAAGTTCCCAACCCCTGAACAGATGACAGAGGTCAAGCGTGGATTCTATGCCCTGGGAGGGATGCCCCATGTCATTGGGTCCATAGATGGGACACATGTAGCTTTGGTACCACCACACGCACTGGAGGTGGCGTACCGAAATCGGAAGCACTACCACTCCATCAATGCCCTTGTGGTGTGTCTGTCCAACATGGTGATTTCACATGTCTGTGCTCGTTTTCCAGGATCAGCACACGATGCCTACATCATGAGGCGTAGCGGGAGGCCTGATATGATGATGCAGCTGCGCAACGAACGGGCATGTGTTGTTGGTGGGTACAGTCTGTCTGTCCTGTATTCTGTATAGCCGAGCAGCACGACCGCTTCGCCAGTTCTAACGATATCCATGTGCTTTCCATGTAGGGGACGCTGGCTATCCCAACATGCCTTGGCTGCTGACACCTCTCCGCAACCCCATCACGCCGGCCCAGCTCCGCTACAACACCGCCCATGGCCGGACAAGGCGTGTGATAGAGAGGACGTTTGGCATGCTGAAGAGCCGATTCCGGTGCCTCCACAAGACCGGCGGCGCACTCCCATATGCCCCGGCGAAGGTTTGCAAGATCTTCATGGTCTGCTGCATGCTGCACAACATGGCAGTTGAAAGAGCTGTGCCACTCATCCTGAATCAACATGACGAGGACCATCCACCCGTGGAGGACGAAGGGCTTGGCAATGGGGCTAGTGATGTGGAGGATGTGGAGCCGCAAGAGGACATCCGGACTCGGCTCATACGCGACTTCTTTGCTTAGTGGTGAGTACCAGTGTCTGAGTGTGCACGCCTTGGTCCCCGTGTGGCATGTGTTGTGATAAGTGTGTCCACCTGCATGTATGGCACGTGAGTCAGAGGTGTGTGTGGGTGTGTCACTGGAGTGATGGTGGCAGTGATGGTAGTATTTCCCCACTCATAATTGTGACCTAGCATGTTGTCATCCATACATGTGTCGAGTCAATGCACATGCAAGTGGCTGTGCTTTTTGTGGCTGACTTCTTGTGTGTCTCTCTTCCCCAGGTACCTGCGCATGCCATCTGCTGGTTGCATTGTTGTGGCAATGCTATTCCTCATGGACATGGCATCGTGGGCTGACTCAGCGTTACAGGCACGGACACGTTTGGAAGTCTCCATGGGGTAAGGGATGCAACTGGGGTGTATTGGGTGTGGCAGTTGTTCACGATGTGTGCACACTGCCCCGGTCGGGGTTTGGTTCCTCTGCAGACATGTGGCATCCCCATGGGACACGACATGCAGCTGGGTACACCAGAATAGATGGGCTGCCTGGTTGTCAGTCATCAGTGATGGGATAGTGGATTGTGATGATGGCATCAATGTGTGTGACAATGCCCTCGGACACATATGGTTAACATTGGCTTGACATGGCGTGGGACTTCCACATCAGCGGATCTATGGTGTATGGCAGGCTCTCCGTGTGCAGCTGTGGGTATTTAGCTGTTAGCCGACGCTTGTGTGCCAGTACCATGGCTATCACGCATTTGTGCTGCAGAAGGGGGGTGCCAGTGTTGGACCCACATGTTACTCCACATGATGTGTTCATGTGTACTTCAAGTTGCCTCTGCAATCCCAAAAACATGACTAATAAAGGTGTCCCTATGCCTCCAAGGTGCCTCTTCTCAGTCAATGCTGGTGTGTTGGCACGGTGCATCCTGCATGTCTGGCATGGTATTCCCTGATTGTGGCTATGTGTCAATGTGTCGAGTGGCAAGATGCAAGCTGTGTGTGTGTGCTGAGACTGTGTATTGGGCATGATGTCCATGACTGTGTGGGTATTGTGACATGTGCCATCCCCATGCATCCAACGTTGTCCATGACCCCATTCTCTGCATCCACCGGACTCAAGCTTGCAGGACATGGTTCTGCCACCTGTCTACACATACCTGGGTGCCCCCCAGGACACTGGCCAGGATCCCTGACCTCTGCGCATGACTGTTGCTGTACTCAATGTGTCTGTCAGCACGGTTGTTTGGCCACCCCCTCAGCTGGTTGTGCCCATCACGGGTGTGTATGGTGCTCCATGTCTGTCTTGCCTAATAAACTGTGACCCATGTGTCCTGTGCCAGACTCAGGCCCCAGGGTGTGGATGGTTGAAGAGAACAGATGACTCAGGCATGTTTAGACTTTACAAGACACATGTTAGGTAATAATGCTACCAGCAGGCATCTACTCTTAATAGTGTGATTTATTATTGGGGGGGGGGGGACAAAGTGAGGTGCTTTCCGGGATTAGGGAATCCAAAGTTCAGTAGGGGAGTTGGTGTCCTTGCCATTGGAAATCCTCAGAGTCCATGCCACAGTCTTTGTCAACATTGGTCAGCCAGTGACCAGCAGGGCCATGTGGCAGAGAATGTCTCTTGATGCTGTGATGCTGTTGCTCCAGTGGGCCAGGTGCCAGGCCAGGTGTCCTGGGAGATGGTGATGTAGCAGCCACCCTCACGGTCCTTTCCGTGGACGACCCGGCCTCCTGCGGGGAACATCACCAGCAGGCCGTGACGACGTCTGGGATGCTCCGTCGGATGTTTCCTCCTCCTCCTCCTGATCCCTCCCTGTGGGTGGTGATGTTCTCCGCCTTCTGGCACAGGGAGGGTCGGCCATGGTGTCGGCCATCCGACGGAGTGTAGCGTGAATCCCCTGGAACGACGTCACTTGCTCAGCCTGTCTGTCCTCCATCCTCCGTTGGTGTACCAGTAGACAGGCTATTAGGTCCGCATGTTGCTGGGCCTGCTGGGTCTTGATCCCCTCGAGGACGGACACAACCTGGGCCATGCCCATGGTGTCCTGCCGGTATGAGTCCAGGATGTTACGGACATGTGAAAATACCGGATCCCCAGCCAACTGGTCAGGCTCGCGTCTCCGCCGTCCTCCACTCCCACCACCCCTGCCCACTTGCGCCTGGCCTGCACTTGTGGGCACATCGGGTCTCCGGGACCCCTGAGGGGTGGCATTGGCGTTGTCG
Organism: Triturus cristatus; assembly: GCF_964204655.1. Lineage (NCBI taxonomy): Eukaryota > Metazoa > Chordata > Amphibia > Caudata > Salamandridae > Triturus > Triturus cristatus. The sequence continues at coordinate 354,645,553 of NC_140590.1, forward strand.
CCTGCCTCCTCCTGGGTGCCCGGGACACCGTGTCCCTCCTGGCGAGCCTGGCTGCATTGTGGTGTTGGGGCAGGGATCCTGGGTGTCTCCTGGGATGTGGCAGGAGTGGGGGTGGTGGTTGGCACGGTTGTACCTGACGCAGGTGCTGCAGGTGGTTGGACACCAGAGGGGCCAGGTCGGTCGGGGTCGTCCGCAGAGTGGTGAGAGTGGTCGCTGCCGGTGGGATCGGTCTCCTGCAGATCCGGGTCCTGTGAGTGTTAATTTTGGTCCATGCAACATCCATGTTTCATCCGTTTCAAAGTTGGCACATTTCCTCTTGGAATTAGGATCTGTCTTGCATTCCACTCACAGTGCACTTGAGCATGGGTGTGTCCCTTGGGCACCACTTTGGCCCCTTTAACTATGTGTGGCACAGTCTTACTTGCTGCGTCAAGTGTGACTGCAGTCAGCAGTGGAGTGTGCAGGTGTGGCGAGCCATGCATTTGCGCCTTCCTTGTAGCACTGTACATGTGCACATGGAGTGGATCCACACACTTATATGATGCAGGTAGCTGTCCTTGTGCTCGTGTACAGGTTGTGACATGGCCCTGCGTTTTGCCATGATGAAGAGGGGGGGTTCTGGCACTGGCCACCCTTGTCTACATGCACGCGGTCCACCTGCTGACGAGCAGACATTCCCACACACCAAAGGACTGATTTGCTCTCCCTGTGTCTCCCTCCTTCTCTGTCCCCCTCTCCCTCCCTCTCTGTCCCCCTCTCCCTCCCTCTGTGTGTCAGCCTCCTCCCTCTGTCCGTCTCCCTCCCTCTCTGTCCCCCTCTCCCTCCCTCTCTGTCCCCCTCTCCCTCCCTCTCTGTCCCCCTCTCCCTCCCTCTCTGTCCCCCTCTCCCTCCCTCTCTGTCCCCCTCTCCCTCCCTCTGTGTGTCAGCCTCCTCCCTCTGTCCGTCTCCCTCCCTCTCTGTCCCCCTCTCCCTCCCTCTCTGTCCCCCTCTCCCTCCCTCTCTGTCCCCCTCTCCCTCCCTCTGTGTGTCAGCCTCCTCCCTCTGTCCGTCTCCCTCCCTCTCTGTCCCCCTCTCCCTCCCTCTCTGTCCCCCTCTCCCTCCCTCTCTGTCCCCCTCTCCCTCCCTCTGTGTGTCAGCCTCCTCCCTCTGTCCGTCTCCCTCCCTCTCTGTCCCCCTCTCCCTCCTTCTCTGTCCCCCTTTCCCTCCCTCTGTGTGTCCCCCTCTGTCACCTCGGCCCAGCTTCCTGGGCACAGACTGTTAGCAGATCTTTGAGTGGCCCTTGGCTTGTTGATGTGAGTTTGTTTCTGATCTCCAGGCACCCATTTGGTGTGATGTGTGTCTGTGCGCTGCTGCTGTGGTGGTGTATGCTGCCACTCTTTCACAATGTTGGCTGTTCATTAGCTGCCGTCATGTGCAAACCAGTGCCTTCACCCCCATGTGTTGATGCAAGGCGTCCGGCATTTGCTGGCAAGTCATTCCTGTGTTGGGACACACTGTTTGTCTGGCTGTGACCTAGGCCATATGGGCAGAGGGCATTGTTGTCTGCTTTGGAGTCGCACTATGTGATTTTTGGTGCCCAGCCTCCCGCCATCCGGGTTACCGTGTCATGTGTTGTTGTCTTCTGTGGCCTGTGACTTGACATTGTCCAGCTGGGTGCATGGGGCATGGTGGCAGCAGTGGCATGTGCCTGCTCATGGAGTGTGGTTGAGTCATGCGATGGCTTGTGGTGGTTGCGTGCCTGTTAGTAATTTTGGTTGTGGTTGCAGTTCCCCCCATGTGAGGTGCGTTGTTTGTGTACTCACCCGGGTCTCGGAGTCCTTCTAATCCTTCAACTGCCTCCACCGGCAGTATGGCTATCACCCTCTCCTCCCAGGGATGGTACTGTACGGGTCTGCGGGAGGGCCCTGCTCCGGTGGCGTTGGCCTGGTCGTGTTCCTCCTGCCTCTTGGCTCTGACCCTCCTCCGCAGATCGTACCACCTGTTCTGGCAATCCTGCTTGGTCCTCCTGGTGTCCGCAACGGCATTCACAGCATCGACGATGGTCTGCCACATGGCTGCTTTGGCTGTCAGGCTGGTGCTTCTGACCAATGTTCCAAAGATCTGTGGCTCGACTCTGAGGATTTGATCAACAAGGACCTCCAACTCTCGGTGACTGAACTTTGGATTCTTGGTAGTGGGCATGGTGAGGGGTGTGGGTGGGGATGGTGTGGGTGTGGGGGGTGTGTGGATGTTGGGGGTGTGTGTGGATGGTTGTGTGTGTGTGTGAATGTGATGAGAGGGTGTTTGTGAGGGTGGTCGTGTGAAGGTGCGCAAGTGTAAGGTGTGGTGTAGCTTGTAGTCTGGTTCTGTGGTGTCTGGCAGCAGTGAGTCTGTTGCAAAGGCTCATGGTTTGTGTGTGTGGGCCCTTTTTATTGGTCCATGGGTGGGTGTGGCAGTGTTTGAAGTTTGGGTGGGTGTGTTATAAGGAGTGGTGGTGTATTGGGCCTCTGTTTGTTTTTGGCAGTTGCAGGTCAGTGATTGTGTTATTTTAGTGGTTGTTGGCCATGTTTAGTGGCTTTGTGCCTTTCGAATGGTGTATTCTTGTGTTGTTTTGTTTTGTCCTGGTTGTGTACGTGCGTTTTGAGCGTGTGTACGGTGTGTACATGGCCCATTTGGTTGTACGATGATGTCCTTGTGTGTGGCTTTGTACGACTCATACATGCGGTTGTGATGTTGGGGCATGGGGTGCGCTCCGTACTTAGGAGGTTGTGTTGGGGGTGCGCCAGGAACTACTGGGGTGTAGGTACACGGGGGGGTACGACACGTACTGGGGTGGGGGTACGACTGGAACGTACTGGGGTGTAGGTACACGGGGGGTATGACACGTACTGGGGTGGGGGGGTGTACATTGACGGTGGTACGACACGTACTGGGGTGGGGGTACGACTGGAACGTACTGGGGTGTAGGTACACGGTGGTACGACACGTACAGGGGTGGGGGGGTGTACATTGACGGTGGTACGACACGTACTGGGGTGGGGGTACGACTGGAATGTACTGGGGTGTAGGTACACGGGGGGTATGACACGTACTGGGGTGGGGGGGTGTACATTGACGGTGGTACGACACGTACTGGGGTGGGGGGGTGTACATTGACGGTGGTACGACACGTACTGGGGTGGGGGTACGACTGGAACGTACTGGGGTGTAGGTACACGGTGGTACGACACGTACAGGGGTGGGGGGGTGTACATTGACGGTGGTACGACACATACAGGGGTGGGGGGGTGTACATTGACGGTGGTACGACATGTACTGGGGTGGGGGTACGACTGGAATGTACTGGGGTGTAGGTAGACGGGGCTATGACACGTACTGGGGTGGGGGTACGACTGGAACGTACTGGGGTGGGGGTACACGGGGGGTACGACACGTACTGGGGTGGGGGTACGACTGGAACGTACTGGGGTGTAGGTTCACGGTGGTACGACACGTACAGGGGTGGGGGGGTGTACATTGACGGTGGTACGACACGTACAGGGGTGGGGGGTGTACATTGACGGTGATACGACACGTACTGGGGTGGGGGTACGACTGGAATGTACTGGGGTGTAGGTAGACGGGGCTATGACACGTACTGGGGTGGGGGTAGGACTGGAACGTACTGGGGTGGGGGTACACGGGGGGTACGACACGTACTGGGGTGGGGGGGTGTACATTGACGGTGGTACGACACGTACTGGGGTGGGGGTATGACTGGAACGTACTGGGGTGTAGGTACACGGTGGTACGACACGTACAGGGGTGGGGGGGTGTACATTGACGGTGGTACGACACGTACAGGGGTGGGGGGGTGTACATTGACGGTGGTACGACACGTACTGGGGTGGGGGTACGACTGGAATGTACTGGGGTGTAGGTAGACGGGGCTATGACACGTACTGGGGTGGGGGTACGACTGGAACGTACTGGGGTGTACCTAGACGGGTGGGGGTATACATACACGGGGGGTACGTGTCGGACGTACGGGGGCTGGGGGGAGTGTTGGGCGCGTATGCGGGCACATGTCTCCATGGTTGCTATAGATGTTCGGTGCGGACGGTGTTTTTTTCCATACGGTTGTACGCTCGGACGCACGGGATGGATCGTGATTCCTCGGTCGGACTTGGCTTTTCACGTTTGTAAGGTAAATCGTCCGAGGACGTGTCGGACACATTTTCCGACCCGAGGACGTGTGGGGAATGTTTCCCAGTGCGGTTCGTATGGACTTTTTACCATGCGAATCGTGATTGCCAGTTCGTACGGAACTTGTACGATTCGTACGGTAAAAAGACCCGATACGAGTCGCACGGGGATATTTTTTGCCGGATCGTGATCGGCACCCTGGTGCATCAATGCTGTTGCGGTAGTAAAACCTGGTGCATCGCAATTGAGAACAGCCTCATCACATCAAGAACCACCTCTTGGGAACCATCCCATTGCGGTCACTGCATGTAGAAGATCGACACATTGTCCCTCCAGCGTGGATTAACCCAGCGCATCTTCTTCAGAACCACCGCACACAGAAACGGTGCTTCGGTCAACGGACCAGACACATCGCTGCTACTGTGTGAAGAAAATCAATGCATAATCTCGACTGTGGGCCCAACATCGATGCATCGCTCGTCTGCTCCCCACATCTCACTGTTGCAATCAGGATCCAGGTACTCTGTTCACCTGACCAATAAGGCACTTGTCCCCGGGCTGCACTCAATCTTGGTCGGTCTGAACCTTTGACTTTAATCCGGTCCAGCGCGACCAGATAACCTCCATTGGTGCTTATTGCTTCCAAGCACCAGACCACTCTTATTCTTTTAAAATTGATAACTCGACTTCTACTGATCGGATTTTTATCACTTTAGTCTCGATTTTTTTATAAAATCATTTGCTATATTTCTAAACCTGTGTGGAGTATTTTTGTAGTGTTTTCATTATGTTGCTGTGTGTGTACTTTACACATTGCCTTTTTAGATAGGCTTGAATGCTCTGTGCCAAGCTTCCAGAGGGTGAGCTAAGGTTATCTTTTAGTGTGTATCTAGCTTCTCCTGACTAGAGTGGTGGTCCCTGCATGGACACGGTGCATACCTCTGTCAATTAGAGACCCCATTTTTAGGTCGAGCCTAGAACAGCGCATGCGCTGTTGCTCTACATTTAGTATACAGGTTTCCAAAGTGCTACCAGACCTCACTGGTCTAACGCTTGCGTTCACGCGAGCAGCTGCCAATCACTGCTACGCGCGCACCACTCGCGTGCTTACCACACAGCGCTTCCCGTCCTCGTGATCGAGTGGCCGTTACTTTTACAGCCGCGCGGCCAATGCTTGTTAATGTATGTCTTTGGGTAAGAAAACTACGTGTCAGACTTTGCAGTGTTATTTAAAGGGATTAGGTAAAACACAACCGTATAATCAGAGCCGCATTACGCTCGCTGGCGCATTAAAGCTGCAGTAGCTGAAGGCAGTTGGTTTCTCCGCCATGGTTTATGGAGTGCTCGAAGCAGCCGAGCCAAGCAGCTGACACCGAGTACGTGCACCATTCCTCTGTTTTAGCACTTTGTACAGTGGTGAAACCAGGCCTCATACTCTGTGCTGACGTGTGAATGCGACAGCACGAGGCCCGGCATCCTAGCAGTTATCACGTTACACCCAGACGTTTTAAGGCATGGGCAATTGCTCCGGACTCCCACCTTTTTCTTTTCGGTATTTTTTTTTTATACTTCTTTTATTGATTTAAAAAACAGTAGCTTAATTTACAGCTTCACGTAAGCTCTCCACCCCCTACCCAGCCCCCAACAAGCAGCATGTCATAGCAGTTACATCCGTTATGATTCGTTTTGTTTTTTAAATGGCTACCGGACAATATGAGCATCACATATATTCATTGTCTAGGTGCCCTTGGAAAAGTGAATTTTCTCTCCAGCTCACTTCTGTGTATTTCTGCATCTCAACCTTTAACTAAAGTACTATATTGCTTGGGATCACAGAACATGAATTAGCAAAAAATGGACAATAAAATTGAAGTTGTTCCCAACAGGGCCCCCGAAAATATTTTTTGTCTGGGGCCCACAAAATCCTCAAGAGGATACTAATCACGTTGATATCACTCACACGGGTGCAAGGCCGATTTTTTGCCATCTGAGGTGAGTTAGGCGATGCCACTCACGTAACCTGGTACCATAAGGGGCGTGGCCCTAGAGAGTGGCCATCACTGCAGTTTCATGTCTCCTTTTGGTCTGTGTTACCCCTGTTATCATGATCACCCCTGGCTCAGGTCACCATCGCCCCTTTTATTCATGTTAACAATCATTGGCTCAAGTAACCATGTCCCCTTTTATCTACCCGGAGCACCGCTGGCTCAGGTCACCAAGCCTCCTTTATTGATTCTGACCATTGCTGGCTCACGTCTATGCCCCCTTTGTTTATCATGATCACCCCTGGCTCAGGTCACCATTACCCCTTTTTATTTATGTCAACAATCGTTGGCTCAAGTAACCATGTCCCCTTTTATCTACCCAGAGCAACGCTGCATCAGGTCACCATGCCCCATTTATTGATTCTGACCATTTCTGGCTCAAGTCACTATGCACCCTGTGTTTATCCTGACCACCCCTGCCTGGCTCATGTCACCTCGCCCCTTTTGTTTATCCAGATCACCACTGACTCGGGTCACCATGCCCCCTTGATTTCTCCAGATCACCACTGACTCAGGTCACCATGTCCCCTTTATTTATACAGATCACCACTGACTCAGGTCACCATGTCTCCTTTATTTATCCAGATCACCACTGACTCGGGTCACCATGTCCCCTTTATTTATCCAGATCACCACTGACTCAGGTCACCATGTCCCCTTTATTTCTCCAGATCACCACTGACTCGGTGAGTAGACAAAATATCGGAAATGTAATATCGATGTACAGAAATATCGAAGTAAATATATCGATGGGACAAAATATCTCTATTTTTTATATCGATGTAAAAAATTTCGATAATGTTATGTGTAGTAAAATATCGAGGTATAGTATATCGAAAGACATAATATCGTGTTGTGAAAATATCGAAAAAGTATAGTATTCTGTGATTTTGTTAATAGTCAAAAATTATTGTTTATAAGTGTTAGAAAATGTTTATTTAAGTGTATTTAAAATAATAAATTTGTTTATATAAATATTATATTTTTAATTTTGATATATAATTTTAGGAGCAGGATGTTGGGTTTATAGGGGATAAGGGTGGGGAGTGTTTTAAAAATATATATTTTAAATAAAATATTTTAAGAAATAATTTTGGAATTCGAATTTAATTTGTGAACAAAATTGCTATATTTACATTTTAATTAGGAAATACATTTTATTAGTGGGATGTTGGGTATATAGTGGATAAGGGTGGGGAGTGTTTTATAAATAAAAATTAAGATTTAAATTTTTATGAAATAATTTCAAAATTAAATTTTGGAATAAAATTGAAGTTAAAAAAATTGAATAATATAAATAATGTTATAAGTGGGATTTAGGGTTCATAGGGGATAAGGTTGTGGAGTGTTTTAGAAATATATATAAAAAACAAATTTAAAAAAAAAAATTGAAATTTCAAATTTGGTATTAAAATTGAAATTTTACAATTTTAATAAGAAAATAAATGTAATAAGTGGGATTTTGTGTTTATAGGGGATAAGGATGTGGATTGTTTTACAAATATATATAAAATTTAATATTTATTATTAAAATTTACATTTATAATAGTTTTTTTAATTAAAATTTAAAATTTGTAAGGAGATAATTATTTTAATAAGAGGTATTTAGGATTTGTAGGGGATAAGGGTGGGTAGTGTTTTGAAATTAATAATTTTTTAAAAATTTCAAACCAAAATAGTAAATATTAGCACAAATTTCTAAATTTACCAATTGAATATTATCAATTTATTATAATATTTTAATTTAGAAGTGTGATGGTGGGTTTATAGGGTTAAGGATGGGTAGTGTTTGTAAAGTTAGTTTTGACAAAAAAATAATAAGAAATTTTAATAACAAAAATAAAATAATTGAAAATAAATACTACATTTATGTGGGTTGAGGGCGGGGAGTTATTGCTAATAAATAATTTTAGGGGTATATTATTGCTAATGTTGAGTAATGAGGTTCTTATGATTGCAATTTATATAGTAGTGGTAAAAGAAAAATATGTATGTTTAGTGTGCAGTAAGTACCCAAACATTTAATATGTTTTGGTTGGATTAATACATTTTTTATATGTAGTTTTGGCAGTTACATTAATTTGTTAGAAAGGGGAGTTGGAATAATAATTTATTTATGGTCAGTGTCCAGCATCTACTCTAATTTATTATAGAATTGAGTGGGAATAGTAAATTATTTATGGTCAGTGTCCACCACCTACTGTAATTTTTTATAGACTGGAGTGGGAATAGTAAATAATTTATGGTCAGTGTCCAGCATCTACTGTAATTTATTATAGACTGGAGTGGGAATAGTAAATTATTTATGGTCAGTGTCCAGCACCTACTCTAATTTATTATAGACTGGAGTGGGAATAGTAAATTATTTATGGTCAGTGTCCAGCACCCACTCTCATTTATTATAGGATGGAGTGGGAATAGTAAATAATTTATTGTCACTGTCCAGCACCTACTCTAATTTGTTATGGACTGGAGTGGGAATAGTAAATCATTTATGGTCAGTGTCCAGCACCTAGTTGAATTTATTATAGACTGGAGTGGGAATAGTAAATTATTTATGGTCAGTGTCCAGCACCTACTCTAATTTATTATAGATTGGAGTGGGAATAGTAAATTATTTATGGTCAGTGTCCATCACCTACTCTAATTTATTATCCAGTGGAGTGGGAATAGTAAATTATTAATGGTCAGTGTCCAGCACCTACTGTAATTTATTATAGACTGTAGTGGGAATAGTACATTATTTATGGTCAGTGTCCAGCACCTACTCTAATTTATTATAGACTGGAGTGGGAATAGTAAATTATTTATGGTCAGTGTCCAGCACCTACTCTAATTTATTATAGACTGGAGTGGGAATAGTAAATAATTTATGGTCAGTGTCCAGCACCTACTCTAATTTGTTATGGACTGGAGTGGGAATAGTAAATTATTTATGGTCAGTGTCCAGCACCTAGTCCAATTTATTATAGACTGGAGTGGGAATAGTAAATTTTTTATGGTCAGTGTCCAGCACCTACTCTAATTTATTATAGATTGGAGTAGGAATAGTAAATTATTTATGGTCAGTGTCCAGCACCTACTCTAATTTATTATAGACTGGAGTGGGAATAGTAAATTATTTATGGTCAGTGTCCAGCACCTACTGTAATTTATTCTAGAGTGGAATGGGAATAGTAAATAATTTATGGTCACTGTCCAGCATCTACTGTAATTTATTATAGACTGGAGTGGGAATAGTAAATTATTTATGGTCAGTGTCCAGCACCTACTCTAATGTGTTATAGACTGGAGTGGGAATAGTAAATTATTTATGGTCAGTGTCCAGCACCTACTTTAATTTATTATAGACTGGAGTGGGAATAGTAAATTAGTTATGGTCAGTGTCCAGCACATAGTCCAATTTATTATAGAGTGGAGCTATTGTATTCTATTGTACAGTGGAGTGGGAATAGGAAATTATTCATGTTTACTGTTCAGCATCTATCTACTACAATTTATTGTAGATTAGAGTGGAAATAGGTAATAGTTTATGTTTTGTGTTTAAAGTATTTATTATGTTTTGTAGTGATAATAGTATGTAAATTGTGTATATTTGTTATTATTGATTTAATTAATTTAAATAGCATTGGAAGTGTAGAATTAGTTGTTTTTACTTTGGAACATCTAATGTAATTATTGTTAAGTACAGTGGTTATAGTATATTTTGAGGTTTAATGTATGGTATTTTATTAAATTAAATTAAATTGATATAGCAAGAGTAAAAAAAAAATTAAGTGTATATTAATTGGATTTTATTATTATATATTGGATGTGTACTACTTAATGAAATATTTATAGTTTAGGATAATAAATATAGTTAAAGTTGTAATGTGATATGTTTATTGATATATTTAATGTGATTAGTAGGAAGAAAATTTGAATATTTTGTATTGGAATAATGGGTAATGGTATTCTGTAATTTTATAATATTTGTACTTTTTTTATTTTTGTAAAAACAATGTTTTGACATTTGTTCAATATTGATAATAGAAGGTAAATATAAATAATCACAGAACCAGAATTAATAAGACAAGAACATAGTTTTTATTGTAGTTTTTGTAAATTGTTATTGTTTATTTATTTGAGTAGAATCATTCAGAAATATCATTATTTACATTGTAATTCAATTCAAACATATTGAATATAGGTCAGAAAAAATGTTATGTACATTTACTATATTTTGTACACATTTTTAATACATTTACATTATTTATAATGTAGTACAATTGTGTGTTTTAAATTAAATGTAAAATAGCAATAGGTTTTGAAAATATTTATACCAAACTTTTGGCAATTCTTTTCATATATAAACATTTTTAACATTTTCATATTTGTAGTACAAACATGTGATAAGGTTTTTATTAATATTAATATGTAAAATATTAATATTATTTTTTTTAACAATGTTTTGAAAACAAACACATTTTTAACATAAATAAAATTTTATAATTCATGCAAAATATTTCTAACAATTTTTCATACATTCTTTTGTATTTTTTTCATTTTAGAAATTATAATAATAGATATTTTAATTTTTGAAATATTTATTTTTATAATTTTACACATGATGAAAATGTTTAGTCAATTTTTAGGTACATGAAAAAAAGAGGTCTATTTTAACTAAATAGTAGAAAATATTTGGGTGTGAATTTACATTTTACCTGATTTAATGAGGGTTTTTTTGTTATAGTTAAATGTTTTATTATGTTTTGGGTGCTCTATTTTGTAACCCGGTCATGTTTTTTTGGGTCATTTGGGTTGAAGGGAAGCTCGCGGTTGGGAGTTACTTCGCGTCGTGACAGGTAAGGTTTGTTTTATATGTTTTACATGGTTAAAATTTTATTTTGAGCCTAGTTAGATACTGTTTAGTGTAGCTGTATATATATTAGTTATATTTGGAAATGTTATGTGTTAGAGTTGCGTGTTGTGTTTTTACGTGTTTTTAACGTTGTGTAGGCATGTTTCGAGACTTCGGTTTAAGGTGTTTATTTAGAACTGTTTTAAATCTCGTACTATTGTTAATAAGTGTTTATGTGTTGTTTTATGTGGGTGGGAATGTATGTGGCTTTGTTTTTATAGTTTCTTTTCTAGGTTCTTCGTTTCGGATGGAGTCCTTTTTTTTTTTTAAGAAGTGTGTGTTCGTTTTATTGAACAATATGTTTTTTACACTTCTTTAAATGTTTCGGTTTTCATGGAGCGTTTTTTACTATTTTTATCTATTTTCGGGGTTTTTATGGTTTTCGTATGGATATTTGGTGCATGGATTATGGATTAAATCGACAGCTGTATTTTTCCATTTTTTTTTGGGAACCTTTTTTTTTTATGTTTGGATTGTGTAAGCAGGAAATGGATTTTTCAGAGTTTGGAATACACTTGGTAAGTTAATTTATAATTATTTATTGTGGGTGGGTATTGTTTATTATTATTGTTTATTTTTATTTTATTACAATTATTATTAACCCCTTCAGTGCCACGCCCTTTCCCCCTCCTGTGCCGGGCGTTGCACTAGTGGGTGGGGTTCATGACGAGATAGTCTCGTCATGGGCACAGCGCAACCGTGCTCCATGACGAGACTATCTCGTCATGGGCACTGAAGAGGTTAATGTGTGTTAATATATTTTTGAAAATATGTATAAATATGTTACACACAGTAATTATTTTTGTGATAAGATAAATATATTTTATGTGTTTGATATGATTGAAAATGAGTAATCAGTCATTTCTTTGTATTGGTCTTTTAAAGAAGTGTTTTAGCTATGATGTTTAGGTATTCTAGGCCTTTGGTAGTAGGGTACAATTTTACTTGTTGCTCTAGACATTTATACATTTGTTTAGTTTGTTTTGAGGTTTTTGGAGTTAGCTGAGTTATGGATTGTTCCATTCGGAACTCTTGATAACTCTGTTCTTTTTGTAGGCATGATATAAATCTTTCTAGTGTTGGTTTGGTTCTGCCTGTTGATTGCAGGAAGGCGTTATGCCATCCTTCAACTGCGTTATTAGTTTTTGATTCTCCATTTAATGTGCTTCTGTATACGTTCCACCAGGGAATTAAGAATTTAGGATTTCTTCTGTGGCCAGATCTATGTAGTCTGCCCACCCATGTATCTTCAAAATAGTCCAATAGTGGACTTAGTTTTTCTTCATTTTGTTTGTAGAAGGTGCTGTCTATTAAAATGTTGTAATGTTCTGTTACGTCTGTGTCAGGTACATAAGCTAGTGCTATTAGTTTTTTTATTTGATATGCGAAAGCTGAATTAGTTGCATATTCAATGCTTAGGGCTGATTTTTGCATGTGTCTCCATAGGCACTGATTAAAATGATAGTAACAGCCTTGGATGGAGGTATGGGGGTGTGTTTTTAATATAGTATTAATCATTGCATGTTCAAAATCTAGGATGATTTTTTGTGGGGAAAAGTTGTTTGTTTTTTGTTTTATTGTATTTAATAGTTCAGTGTATGTGGAGTTATGTTTGTTTGGTAATAATGTGTAAATTAATGGTATATTGCAATTGTGATATAGGACGTGTATTGTATATAGTTGGAAAAAGGGTTTGGGACATATGGTAAAAGTCCCATCCATCATCCAGTTTTGTGATTCTTGTAGTTTACAGAGATTATTGGCTGTTCCAAATATTATTCTTCTTTTGTCATTGTTTTTATTATCAAATATGACAAATGGTTCTTTGTTTAAAGTTATACTTTGTTCTGGACTTAGAATAACTTCAGTATATGTGTGAGGAATTGGGGTTGAAGTAGTAGTGGTTTTTTAGTACGTGCTATAGTTCTTTTGAGTGAAGTCACAGATGGCATTTGTGTTGTGGCAGTTTTAGGAATTTTGGGAAGCTGCTCTTTTAAAATTACACTTGTAGGTTTTTGAGAACTTGTGCTAGCTTCCTTTATAGTTTCCAATGCAGATCTGACTTCTATTTCAGTAATGTTTGGTGGATGGTTATGTTCTCTAGTGTACAGTACTGTTGTTTGTCGTGTTGTAGCACGCCCATAGCACTTATTAGAGTAGTATTTAGTGCATTTCCAGTTAACTTTTAAACCATACACTTTTTCCTGTGTGTAAGTGTATCCCATATAGCATAGTAACATTTTTCCCTTCTGGCTTGTTATGAATTCTGCTCCTTCAGTCATTTTGATGTAGCTTTATCTATGAAAAATATATATGATAGTTATTATATATGCTCTTGTTTGAATTTCAGTAGAAAAAAACCAAGATTTAGTTGCAATATACTTACATAGTTGGTTTTGATGTGTTTGAGTAGAATCCTTTTTCTTCTTTATTTGTGGAGTTTTCTTCAAGTATTTTCTTTCTGTGGAAAATAAAAGTACATTTGTTTTAAGATTTGTTTCGATATTTTTATAGGGAATGGTTAGGGGATTTGTATTTGGGATTTAATTTGGGTGGTTTCTAATCTATTAGTTGATTTTTGGTTGTGAAATACTTACTTTGTTAGTTGTATCTTTTTTGGTGCTGTTCTGTATTTTCTTAGTTTCTTTTGGAGTTTCCTGTAGTGAAAACATGAAATAGAAAGAAGACATTTATTTATTTATAGTGTATGTATATTGTAATTACAATTTATTAGCTTAGAGTCTTAATGACTATAATATCGTTAACTTACTTGTGATAGTTTTAAATATTAGCTGTATGTTGATTTCCTTGTATCTGCAGTTGCAATCCAGTAGACTTTCTTCTTCATTTAATTTATTTTTTTGGGTTCTGGAATGTGAATGAAGTAGAACTTCTTTTTATAGTGCTTTGGATGTTGTAATTTGTGTTTTATTGGTCAGTTTGAATTTGGAGTGTTTTTATTGGTTAGTTCGAATTTTTTTTATTGTAATTCTGGTAGTTAGTTTCCTAATAAGGAAAACGCTAATTAGGGGTTTAGTGGTGTATTATTCTATATGTATTTTTCTAGCATTTTTCTAAACATTATATTATGTATTGTATTCATGAATTGATAAAGTATAATTCAATAATATTGTTGTTTAATGTAGGAAGGTTGTTAATAATGTTTTAGTAAATACTTACGTTTTGTAATCTATTTTTAAATGTAGTAAATATATTCTTGTTTAATATTAATTTAGTGTAGAATTAAAAGGCATTATTTGGTGTTTATGTTGTGTGATTTTAGTATTTAATTTAATTTTATATAGTCGATATTAGTAAAATGGAGATATTTTAGTGGTCGATATTTTAGTTTACGATATTTTGTAATGTAGTATATGTTTATTAATGAGCGTCGATATTTCAGGATTCCGATAATTGTGTTTGCGATATTTTGTGTATCTATATTTATGTAGTTCGATATAGTGTGTTCGATATTTTTGTAATGTTTTAAATAAGTATGTGATGTCGATAATAATGTGATCGATAATTTTGTATCGATATATTTGTAAGTCGATTTTGTGTCTTTCGATATTTTGTCAGTGATTCCACTGACTCAGGTCACCATGTCCCCTGTTTTTATCCAGATCACCACTAACTCAGGTCACATGTCCTCTTTATTCATCCAGATCAACACTGACTCAGGACACAATGTCCCCTTTGTTTATTCTGACCACCGCTAGCTCAAGTAAATTTGCCATCGTAATTTATCCTGACCACCACAGCCTGGGGTCATCATGCCCCTTATTTATCCAGATCCCTCCAAGCCCAAGTAGCCATGCTAACTTGATTTATCAGCAGAGCAGAAGGGCTGCACTTCTCATACCTGGCCTCTGAAGTTTGGAACTACGTCCCACAATACATCAGAGCCTCCTCCTCTCTTCTTGACTTTAGCAAGAAGCGGAAGACCTGGCTTTTCGAGTAAGCCCCCAGGGCTGGCCTCACACACATGCTACAGAGTGCCTGGATACCTTCTCAGTTGAGTAACGCACTATAAAAACACCTATAACATAACATCCTGACCTCCCCTGCTAGATCACGGTTAGCTCAGGTCACTATGCTCTCTTTATTTATCATGATGGCTGCTGGTTTGGGGCATCATGCCCCCTTTAATTATCCTGACTGCCACTGGCTCAGGGCATCATGACCCCTTTATCCGGACTGCCGCTGGCTCAGGGTATCTTGCCCTCTTTATCCTGACCGCCGCTGGCTCAGGGCATCATGCCCTCTTTATGCTGACCGCCGCTGGCTCAGGTCACTTTGTCCCCTTTATTTTATCCTGACTGCCGCTGGCTCAGGTCACCTTGCCCGCTTTATCTATCCTGATGGCCGCTGGCTCAGGCCACTATGCCCCCTTTATCTGTCCTGACAGCTGCTGGATAAGGCCCTCACCCACTTATTTTCCTGAACACTGCCTGCTCATGTCACTGTGCCCTTTTTTCACGGTTATTCCCATCATTATGTCCCCCTTTTATCCTAAACACAATCTGCTCATATCACGGTGCCCTTCTTATCCTAATATTTAACCTGACCACCACTGCCTCAGGTCATCATGCCACCTTTAGTTATCGTGACCACTGCTTGCTCATGCCACCATGCTCCCTTTATTAGGTCTCGCCTGAGCCAGCGCATGCGCTGGCTCAGGCGAGTGAGCTTTCAAAATCCGACCACACGCTTTTGCATGTGGCCTAAAGCTTGCGGTTACGCGTGCGGTTAAGCACACTGCCGCCATCTGGCTTCCTATCTCTTCCTCATTAAGCGCATGGCTCAAGCGCATCGCTCGTGGACACCCTTAAATGCTTGTTTTTATTACCTTTTTTATGGGATGGAGATCCATACCATTTGGCAGAACATTTCTGGGGCTGTCCTGCATGAAATACACCAGGTGGCGCTAACGTGTTTTACAGAGCACCATACAGCATTTTGTTCTGCGTTAAAAAAGATGCTTTAGCCGAGCTTGTGTTAATAATGCACTTCGAACGCTGCACTGAACCTCGGGCCACGCCCTTCTTCCCACCTCTCCCCTTCCACCCTCTTTCTGCCTCCTGAATGCGCTCTCTCCTCCTATTCCCGCCCACACTCTTTTCCTTCTCTGCCCATCTCTCCACCCCTTCACCGCCCCCCTAGCATCCTCTTCGCCACCTACTCTCTTCCCTTACCCTCCCACTGCTGTGTACTCTATAATAATGCAGAGCACTTAATTGGCAGTTATTTCAGACACGTATCGCCAAACTTAAAAAAACAGGAGGGCATGTATTTCTTCCCACACCTCCCTCGCCCTCTCCTGTTATCCCATTAGTTTGTCCTGCCCCCTCTTGTGCGTCTTTCCCTCCTTCTTCTGTTCAGTGCCGACGTGTTATTCCCAAACTGTAGTTTTAATCCTTAACAGTCTCTTCAAGACATCACCATCTGACCGGTTCCCTGGGGCCCCTTCAGCTTCCATACTTCCCCCTTGCCACCTACTCACTTCCCTTACACTCCTACTGCTGTGTACGCTATAATGGGCCCCTTCAGCTTCAGCTTGCATACTACCCCCTCCTAGCCACCTACTCTCTTCCCTTACGCTCCCACTGCTGTGTACGCTATAATAATGCAGAGCACTTAATCGGCGCGTATTTCAGACACGTATCGCCAAACTTAAAAAACAGTAGGGCATGTATTTCCTCCCACAACTCCCTTGCCCTCTCCTGTTATCCCATTAGTTTGTCCCTCCACCTCTTGTGCGTCTCTCCCTCCTTCTTCTGTTCAGTGCTGACATGTTATTCCCAAACTGTAATTTTAACCCTGAACAGTCTCTTCAAGTCATCACCATCTGACTTGTTCCCTGGGGCCCCTTTAGCACCTCGGGTAAAAAGGCCCGCCCTCCGATTACGTCTCCAGATTCCAGGCCTCCATCCCTCTATATAACAGAAAGTGCATAATTTTCCACTCACAAAGACTCCTGCTTGAAGAATTCACAGTTCACAAAACCTCTCAATCTAGCGCTCAGAAACCGCAGCTGGGTGCCTCTTCGGGTCAGAATGCCCTATGTAGCGCCAGGCAAATATGCAGAGCCCTCAACTCACAAGACCTCTCCCCTCAAGAATACCCTTCAGCTTGCATACTACCCCCTTCCCCCCAGTTCAAAATGACCCTGATTACTCAGACCCCTCTCCCCCTCTCCAGTTCATAGGGTGGGAGATTTTGGAAAAACAAGCATTGGCATAGCCAATAGGTCTCGCCTTTGGGAGCTAATAAGTGTTTAGCCATGCAACAGTTGGTGTTGTTGCACCAAGGATATTGTGATGCATAACAAAATACTTATAAGGTCCCAAAAGCGAGACCTATTGGCTATGCCAATGCTGGTTAACATTGGTAATCAGTGGTGAGGATTGGACTTGTGTTTGTGCTATACCAAATAGTAAGTCATTGTTCACTATAACTCTACAGTAAGACCAATGAGAGTATTTTACAGTTCTCCCCAAAAGGCCTTTTTGATTTTTCTTCTCAAACATTTCTCAATCTGGAGAAGCACCTGCAAGTGCAAATGAAGTCATTGAGTTTGAACTGGCCCAGTTAGAGTCTTATAGTGTCATCCAGCTGAAGAGCTTTTGCGAAGAGTTTCAGGTTTCCATGAGAGGCTTCTCCCTGAAGGTGGAGCTGCAGATGGCTTTGAGTGCCTGGGCAGACTTTGGAGGTGCAGAGGCTGAGTTCCAGAGGAGGAGGGGCTGGAAATTCAGAATGAGGAATAGGATGAGATAAACCTAGATTCCCAGGTGGATTTGGGACTGCCTGTAGAAGGAACCAACAACTTACCAGAAGCAGAAGTGAACTCCAGAGCAGGGAGCAGTGTATCTTCAAAGACCCTGTCCCCAGAGGAGCTCACAGACAGGATGGAGGAAAGAAAGATTAAGCTGGGGCTTAGCAAACTGAAGTTACAGCACAAAGATAAGCTTGTTAAACTAAAATTTGAGAAAGAACAAGCTCTAGAGGTACAGGGGTTGGCCCTGGAAGAGCAGAAACTAACCCAACTGCTAGACATAAAAGCACTGCAAGTGGAGTCCAGAAGTAATAGTGGCAGAATACCTGCAGTGTCTGCTACAGAAGTAAGAGTCTGGATTCCCAAGTATTTGGCGGGCAGTTATGTGATGAGGGATGACATAGACAAATGGTTTGTAGCATATGAAGTTACTCTAAGAGTGCACAAGATTCCAGGGGAGTACTTTGGTGGTAGTTTATGGAGTACATGCTCACAGTGGGGAGGGACACACTTCTCACACAGGAGGTGGAGGATCAGAATACACTAAACAGCAATGAAAGCCATACTAATCAATGCATTTGGGATGACACCTGAGAAATACCAACAGAGGTTTAGGTCCAGTCACAAGATGACATCACAGAGCCGAATGGACAGCTTAGACTATGCTTGCATAGCACTAGAGGGCTGCGTGAGGGGCAGCAAAGTAGAAGTTTTTTCAGGGCTGTACAACTTAGTTTTGAAGGCACACATGCTTGATCTTTGTTTTACAGAGCTGCACCAACAACTGGTTCACAGCAAGCTTTCTGACCCCAGGCATCTGGGTCAGCACCAGAGTTTCCAAGAAGGTTTCCAGGGGAGACTCCCAAATGGGTGGTCAGGGTTCCCATCAGAAGAAAAAGGGGAGAAATAAAACTTATCTTAAGGCCCCCAAAACAACTCAAAGGGGAAAGGGTCTGGTTCTCATTCCCAATGTAGCCACCAGAAGAAAAAGTACCCTGGCAAGAGTCAGCAGCCCAAGTCCATCAAGTGCTATGAGTGCTTTGAGTATAGACACTAGAAGAGTGATCCCAAGTGTCCAAAAAGAGCGCAACCTCCCACTGGAGGAAAGGTTCCAAGGATGTTGAGTGCAGTGCTGGGGGGGACTTTGTCCTAGTAAATGGGGTGAGGTTACCCTAGTGTCCCTGGGTGACAGTGAGATGGTTCCTAAGATCCATGTGCCCTTTAATACTGCAAAGTATACGCAATGGGTCACCATCAATGGGGAAGGTGTTGAAGCTCTGAGGGATACGGGTGCCAGTATGACTTTGTAAGAACTCAGCTGGTTTCCCCAGAGCAGGTTGATTTCCCATATATTCCACAAGGTTGTGGTGGCTGACAAAAGAGAGGGTCACTATCCAGTGGCTATTGTTCCATTTGATTGGGGGGTTTTCAGATCTTCTAAAAGTTGTAGTGAGCCCTGCCATGCGTGTGGACTGTTTGCTTGGTAATGACCTTGAACATACTACCGGGAAGGAAATGGAGCTCAAGGCCCACATGGAGATGCTGGGGTTACCCAAATGGATCTGTGCTAGGACATGGTTCATCGCTGCCCAAGATTGGAGCCAAACAGAGCTTGAGTCTGGAATAATGGACCAGTCAGATGCTAAGAAGGACAAAGGCAGAGGGTGTGAAAACCCAGCCCCTGAATTTACTTCCAGTGAAGTGGATGAGGCACCTGTGGTAGCCGCCCCAGAGCCCACTTAGGAAGGCATTGCCCCCCTGGGTGAACAGCCAGAGTTTGCTAGATGGCATGTGGAAGGAGGACCCACCAAGGAAGAGTTCTGTAGGGCACAGAGGGAGAACCCAACCATTGAGGTCATGAGGCAAAAGGCTGAAGTCCAAGCAACATGCGATGCCACTGGTTATCATCACATTTACTGCGAGTACAGCCTCCTTTACAGTGAGCTTAAGTCTCTTGGGCATGTGACAGCAAGAGCCCTAATGGTCCTCCAATGCTAAAGGGACTTCCTACTTGTTCTGGCTCACATAATTTCCTTGGCAGGACACCTGGGCCAAGACTAGACCTTTGCAAGGCTTGTTCTTCACTTTTATTGGCTTAGGATAAAGACTTCCTCAGATGCTTTCTGTAGGACTTGTGTGAACTACCAGGCTAGTGCGAAGACTGGGCAGAGGCTTAGAGACCCCCTTTATCCCTTGCCTGTCATTGCCATACCCTTTGAGAGTGTGGGCATCAACATTGTAGGGCCTATGAATCCCCAGACATCTCCAGGCAATGGGTTTATCCTGGTTCTGGTGTATCATGCCACTAGATACCCAGAGGCAATCCCTCTTAGGACCATGACTGTACCTGCAGTGATAAAGGCCCTAATGGTGATTTTTACCCAAGTGAGTTTCCCCAAGGAAGTTGTGCCTCACAGGGACACAAACTTCATGTCTACTTATATGCTATCAATGTGGAAGGAGTGTGGTGTAACGTACACTTTCCCCACCCCTTACCATCCATAAACAAATGGGCTTGTTGAGAGATTCAACAAGACCCTGAAGGGCATGATTAGAGGCCTGCCTGAGGCCCTGAGGAATAGGTGGGACATCTTTGTGCCAAGCCTGTTGTTTTCCTACAAGGGGGTGCCACAGCAGGGAGTCGGCTTCAGCCCCTTTCAGATTCTGTAGGGGCACCCTGTCAGAGGACCTCTGAGGGTGGTGAAAGAGGGGTCCCAGAAAGATTCCTCAGGATGTAGTGAGCTACATGCTGGGTGTCAAAAGCCAAATGGCTAAGTTTTTGAAGCAAGCTTCAGACAACTTAGAAGCCCGTCAGGATGTAATTAAAAAATATTATGACCAAAATTCTACCACCTTTGACTTGCAACCTGGGCAGAAAGTGTGTGTTATGGAACCTGTGGGGGCCAGGGCCATTCAAGGCCATTGGACTGGGCTCTATGAGGTGATTGAGAGGAATGGTGAGGCGCCCTAACGGGTGGACAATAAGACCTCTAGGCAACACCACAGGTTGATTTATGAAGGAAGTAATCCTTTCCTCCATTCTGACTTCTGAACACCAGAGGGATTGCCACCAAGTGCTGAGGCAGTACTCGGCTCCCTCGCCCGTGGGAATAACCCCCTGTGTATCCATGATGTGGACACAGGAGACAACCTTCCTGTCAAGAATAAGTTTTACAGGTTTTCTGAAAAGGTGAGGGCCAGCATTAAGAACAAGGTTTCCAAAATCCTGGCGATGAGGTGATAGAACCCTCCAGTATCCCCTGGTCCAGTGCTGTATTTCTGGTACCAATACAGCCCAACTGGGCACCACAACCCTCCAGTAGCCCCATGTCCAGTCCTGTGGTACTGGTACCAAAAGCAGTCCCATCGGGCATCACGACCCTCCAGTAGCCCCTGTTCCAGTCCTGTGGTTCTGGTACCAAAAGCTGCCCCACCGGGCACCACACCTGAACTCAAGTTTTGTGTGGATTATAGAGGGCTCAAGTCAGTCACAAAGACAGATGTCCATCCCATCGCTCGGGCTGACATGCTTATTGACAGGTTAGGGGATCCCCAGTACTTAAGTACCTTTGATCTGACATCAGGGTACTGGCAGATTTCCCTAACAGATGGTGCTATGGATAGGTCAGACATATCCACTCCAGAGGGCCATTATCAGTTTAGAGTGATGCTCTTTGGACTCAGAATGCCCTGCCACTTTCAAGAGGGTAGTAGAGAGTAATAGCTGGAAGGACCATGTTTTTTTAACCTCCAGGAATTACTCCAGGCTCTGCAACAAGCAGGCCTGACTATCAAGGCCAGAAAGTGCCAGTAAGTTCAGGAGTCTGTGGTGTACGTGGGACACCTGGTGGGCAGGGCTAAGGTGCAGCCCATCTAGGCCAAATTAGAAACCATCATTGCCTGGGAGCCGTCCAAAACCTAGATTGAGGTCTGAGCATTTTTGGGCATCACTCGGTACTATAAGAGGTTGTGTTAATGGATATGAAACTATTGTTTCCCCCTTGTCTGAGCTGACATTGAAGAAGTGGCCCAGGAATGTGATTTGGATGGAGGCATGCCAAACTGCATTTGACTTCCATACACAGGCCATGTGCACAGCTCCTGTGCTCAAGGCTCCTGATTTCTCCAAGGAGTTAATCATCCAAACAGATGCCTCAGAATATGGTATAGGGAAAGTACTGTCGCAGCTTAATGAAGAGGGCCCGGACCAACATGTAGCCTTCATCTCCAGGAGATTACTCCCCAAGGAACAAGGGTTAAGTATTATAGAAAGCAAAGCCCTTGCTGTGGTATGGGCACTGAAGAAGCTGAGGCCAGACGTATTTGGCACACACTTCCTGATTCAGACCCACTACAGGCCCCTAAGGTGGCTCATGCAAATGAGGGGTAAGAATACAAATCTGTTGTGCTGGTACATTTACTTGCAGGTATGGACTTCAGAGTGGAACACAGGCCAGTGGTAAACCACAGCAATGCTGACGGTCCATCCAGGTTTTCCACATTAGCGATGAGTATTCTGTAGAGGCTGGGTAGACCTACCCACTTTCAGCTGGAGGGGGCACGTGTTAGATCTCTCATCCTTAGGGTAGTCTACCCCCACATGTTTTGCCTGCTTACCTCCTGTTTTTGCTGCTTTTTTTTGTTGGCCTTACGAATCTAAGCACGTTACCCCTGATGACCAGTGCTAAAGAGCATTTGCTTCTCTCCTAAACATGGGGAGACTTGTGTATACACAATTGACATATTTATTTACTTGCAAGTCCCGTGTAAAATGGTATACCATAAACCCAGGAACTGTAAATTAAATGCTCATAGTGGGCCTGCAAAAACAACTATTGATGGACAGAATGGAGAACAATGTCATACATTCACCCCAGTACAGAGATCTGGGCCTAAATCCATCGTTTTTTTGCTCACCATGCCATTCCAGTTTGGACCCAGCCATATGCAAATCAGTCTTGACCATGTGCCCAATGGGAACAGTCCAGCCCGAACTGCCAGGCCAGGTTCTCCCTGGACTGGAAAAAAGCATCATTGGACCGGTTTCGGGGTTTCACCCCTTTTCAGTCAGGATAGCTTGATTCCAGTGGCATGGAGAGCACGGGACACACGTCTGAGCATACCCATCCCACTCGGGGTGATAAATGCAAAAAGAACTATTGATGGACAGAATGCAGAACAATGTCATACATTCACCCCAGTACAGAGATCTGGGCATAAATCCATTGTTTTTTTGCTCACCATGCCATTCAAGTTTGGACCCAGCCATATGCAAATCAGTGTTGACCCTGTGCCCAATGGGATCAGTCCAGCCTGAACTGCCAGGCCAGGTCCTCCCTGGACTGGAAACAAGCATCCTAGGACCGGTTTCGGAGTTTAACCCCTCTTCAGCCAGGATAGCTTGATTCCAGTGGCATGGCGAGCACGGGACTCATGTCTGAGCATACCCGTCCCACTCGGAGTAATAAATGCAAAAAGAACTATTGATGGACAGAATGCAGAACAATGTCATACATTCACCCCAGTACAGAGATCTGGGCCTAAATCTATCGTTTTTTTGCTCACCTGCTATTCCAGTTTGGACCGAGCCATATGCAAATCAGTCTTGACCCTGTGCTCAGTGGGAACAATCCAGCCCGAACTGCCAGGCCATGTCCTCCCTGGACTGGAAACAGGCATCCTAAGACCGGTTTCGGGGTTTCACCCCTCTTCAGCCACGATAGCTTGATTCCAGTGGCATGAAGAGCACAGGACTCATGTCTGAGCATACCCGTCTCACTCGGGGTGATAAATGCAAAATAACTTTTGATGGACAGAATGCAGAACAATGTCATACATTCACCCCAGTACAGAGATCTGGGCCTAAATCCATCGTGTGTTTGCATACCTGCCATTCCAGTTTGGACCCAGCCATATGCCAATCAGTCTTGACCCTGTGCCCAGTGGGAACATTCCAGTCTGAACTGCCAGGCCATGTCCGCCCTGGACTGGAAACAAGCATCCTAAGACCGGTTTCGGCGTTTCACCCCTCTTCAGCCACGATAGCTTGATTCCAGTGGCATGGAGAGAACGGGACTCACGTCTGAGCATACCCGTCTCACTCGGGGTGATGAATGCAAAAAGAACTATTGATGGACAGAATGCAGAACAATGTCATACATTCACCCCAGTACAGAGATCTGGGCCTAAATCCATCGTTTTTTTGCTCACCATGCCATTCCAGTTTGGACCCAGCCATATGCAAATCAGTCTTGACCCTGTGCCCAATGGGATCAGTCCAGCCCGAACTGCCAGGCCAGGTCCTCCCTGGACTGGAAACAAGCATCCTTGGACCGGTTTCGTGGTTTCACCCCTCTTCAGCCAGGATAGCTTGATTCCAGTGGCATGGAGAGCACAGGACTCATGTCTGAGCATACCCATCCCACTCGGGGTGATAAATGCAAAAAGAACTATTGATGGACAGAATGCAGATCAATCTCGTACATTCACCCCAGTACAGAGATATGGGCCTAAATCCATCATTTTTTTGCTCACCATGCCATTCCAGTTTGGACCCAGCCATATGCAAATCAGTCTTGACCCTGTGCCCAATGGGATCAGTCCAGCCTGAACTGTCGGGCCAGGTCCTCCCTGGACTGGAAACAAGCATCCTAAGACCGGTTTCAGGGTTTCACCCCTCTTCAGCCAGGATAGTTTGATTCCAGTGGCATGGAGAGCACGGGACTCACGTCTGAGCATACCCGTCTCACTCGGGGTGATAAATGCAAAAAGAACTATTGATGGACAGAATGCAGAACAATGTCATACATTCACCCCAGTACAGAGACCTGAGCCTAAATCCATCGTTTTTTTGCTCACCATGCCATTCCAATTTGGACCCAGCCATATGCAAATCAGTCTTGACCCTGTGCCCAATGGGATCAGTCCAGCCCGAACTGCCAGGCCAGGTCCTCCCTGGACTGGAAACAAGCATCCTAGGACCGGTTTCGGGGTTTCACCTCTCTTCAGCCAGGATAGCTTGATTCCAGTGGCATGGAGAGCACAGGACTCACGTCTGAGCATACCCGTCCCACTCGGGGTGATAAATGCAAAAAGAACTATTGATGGACAGAATGCAGAACAATGTCATACATTCACACTAGTACAGAGATATGGGCCTAAATCCATCGTTTTGTTGCTCACCATGCCATTCCAGTTTGGACTCAGCCATATGCAAATCAGTCTTGACCCTGTGCCCAATGGGAACAGTCCAGCCCGAACTGCCAGGCCAGGTCCTCCCTGGACTGCAAACAAGCATCCTAGGACCGGTTTCTGGGTTCCACCCCTCTTCAGCCACGATAGCTGGATTCCAGAGGCATGGAGAGCACGGGACTCACGCCTGAGCATATCCGTCCCACTCGGGGTGATAAATTCAAAAAGAACTATTGATGGACAGAATGCAGAACAATGTCATACATTCACCCCAGTACAGAGATATGGGCCTAAATCCATCGTTTTTTTGCTCACCATGCCATTCCAGTTTGGACCCAGCCATATGCAAATCAGTCTTGACCCTGTGCCCAATGGGAACAGTCCAGCAAGAACTGCCAGCCCAGGTCCTCCCTGGACTGGAAACAAGCATCCTAGGACCGGTTTCAGGGTTTCACCCCTCTTCAAACAGGATAGCTTGATTCCACTAGCATGGAGAGCACGGGACTCACGTCTGAGCATACCCGTCCTACTCGGGGTGATAAATGCAAAAAGAACTATTGATGGACAGAATGCGGAACAATGTCATACATTCACCCCAGTACAGAGATTTGGGCCTATATACATCCTTTTTTTGCTTACCATGCCATTCCAGTTTGGACACAGCCATATGCAAATCAGTCTTGACCCTGTGCCCAATGGGATCAGTCCAGCCTGAACTGCCAGGCCAGGTCCTCCCTGGACTGGAAACAAGCATCCTGGGACCGGTTTCGGAGTTTAACCCCTCTTCAGCCAGGATAGCTTGCTTCCAGTGGCATGGAGAGCACGGGACTCATGTCTGAGCATACCCGTCCCACTCGGGTGATAAATGCAAAAAGAACTATTGATGGACAGAATGCAGAACAATGTCATACATTCACCCCAGTACAAAGATCTGGCCCTAAATCCATTGTTTTCTTGCTCACCATGCCATTCCAGTTTGGACCCAGCCATATGCAAATCAGTCTTGACCCTGTGCCCAATGGGAATAGTCCAGCCCGAACTGCCAGGCCAGGTCCTCCCTGGACTTGAAACAAACATCCTAGGACCAGTTTCGTGGTTTCACCCCTCTTCAGCCACAATAGCTGGATTCCAGAGGCATGGAGAGCACAGGACTCACGTCTGAGCATTCCCGTCCCACTCAGCGTGATAAATGCAAAAAGAACTATTGATGGACAGTATTCAGAACAATGTCATGCATTTAACCCAGTACAGAGATCTGGGCCTAAATCCATCGTGTTTTTTGCTCACCATGCCATTCCAGTTTGGACCCAACCATATGCAAATCAGTCTTGACCCTGTGCCCAATGGGAACAGTCCAGCCAGAACTGCCAGGCCAGGTCCATGTCCTCCCTGGACTGGAAACAAGCATCCTAGACCGGTTTTGGGGTTTCGCCTCTCTTCAGCCAGGATAGCTTGATGCCAGTGGCAAGGAGAGCATGGGACTCACGTCTAAGCATTCCCGTCCCACTCGGGGTGATACTGCAAAAACAACTATTGATGGACAGAATGCAGAACAATGTCATACATTTACCCCAGTACAGAGATCTGGGCCTAAATCCATTGTTTTTTTCCTCACCATGCCATTCCAGTTTGGAACCCGCCTTATAGAAATCAGTCTTGACCCTGTGCCGAATGGGAACAGTCCAGCCCGAACTTCCAGGCCAGGTCCTCTTTGGACTGGAAACAAGCATCCTAGGACCGGTTTCGGGTTTCACCACTCTTCTGCCAGGATAGCTTGATTCCAGTGGCATGGAGAGCGCGGGACTCACGTCTGAGCATACCTGTCCCACTCGGGGTGATAAATGCAAAAAGAACTATTGATGGACAGAATGCAGTACAATGTAATACATTCACCCTAGAACAGAGATCTGGGCTTAAATCCATTGTTTTTTTGCTCACCATACCATTCCAGTTTGGACCCAGCAATATGCAAATATGTCTTGACCCTGTGCCCTATGGGAACAGTCCATCCTGAACTGCCAGGCCAGGTCCTCTCTGGACTAGAAACAAGCATCCTAGGACTGGTTTCGGGGTTTGACCCCTCTTCAGCCACGATAGCTTGATTCCAGAGGCATGGAGAGCACGGGTCTCACATCTGAGCATACCCGTCCCACTCGGGGTGATACTGCAAAAAGAACTATTGATGGACAGAATTCAGAACAATGTCATACATTCACCCCAGTACAGAGATCTGGGCCTAAATCCATCGTGTTTTTTGCTCACCATGCCATTCCAGTTTGGACCCAGCCATATGCAAATCAGTCTTGACCCTGTGCCCAATGGGAACATTCCAGCCAGAACTGCCAGCCCAGGTCCACCCTGGACTGGAAACAAGCATCCGAGGACCGGTTTTTAGCGTTTCACCCCTCTTCAGCACGATAGCTTGATTCCACTAGCATGGAGAGCACGGGACTCACGTCTGAGCATACCCGTCCCACTCGGGGTGATAAATGCAAAAAGAACTATTGATGGACAGAATGCAGAACAATGTCATACATTCACCCCAGTACAAAGATCTGGGCCTAAATCCATCGTTTTTTTGCTCACCATGCCATTCCAGTTTGGACCCAGCCATATGCAAATCAGTCTTGACCCTGTGCCCAATGGGAACAGTCCAGCCCGAACTGCCAGTCCAGGTCCTCCCTGGATTGGAAACAAGCATCCTAGGACCGGTTTCGGGGTTTCACCTCTCTTCAGCCAAGATAGCTTGATTCCAGTGGCATGGAGAGCGCAGGACTCACGTCTGAGCATACCCGTCCCACTCGGGGTGATAAATGCAAAAAGAACTATTGATGGACAGAATGCAGAACAATATCATACATTCACCCCAGTACAGAGATATGGGCCTAAATCCATCGTTTTGTTGCTCACCATGCCATTCCAGTTTGGACCCAGCCATATGCAAATCAGTCTTGACCCTGTGCCCAATGGGAACAGTCCAGCCCGAACTGCCAGGCCAGGTCCTCCCTGGACTGTAAACAAGCATCCTAGGACCGGTTTCAGGGTTTCACCCCTCTTCAAACAGGATAGCTCGATTCCACTAGCATGGAGAGCACGGGACTCACGTCTGAGCATACCCGTCCCACTCGGGGTGATAAATGCA
The DNA here is from genome assembly GCF_964204655.1 of Triturus cristatus. Classification (NCBI taxonomy): domain Eukaryota; kingdom Metazoa; phylum Chordata; class Amphibia; order Caudata; family Salamandridae; genus Triturus; species Triturus cristatus. The sequence goes on from NC_140590.1 coordinate 354,673,770, forward strand.
AAAAGAACTATTGATGGACAGAATGCAGAACAATGTCATACATTCACCCCAGTACAAAGATCTGGGCCTAAATCCATCGTTTTTTTGCTCACCATGCCATTCCAGTTTGGACCCAGCCATATGCAAATCAGTCTTGACCCTGTGCCCAATGGGATCAGTCCAGCCCGAACTGCCAGGCCACGTCCTCCCTGGACTGGAAACAAGCATCCTAGGACCGGTTTCGGGGTTTTCACCTCTCTTCAGCCAGGATAGCTTGATTCGAGTGGCATGGAGAGCACAGGACTCACGTCTGAGCATACCCGTCCCACTCGGGGTGATAAATGCAAAAAGAACTATTGATGGACAGAATGCAGAACAATGTCATACATTCACCCCAGTACAGAGATATGGGCCTAAATCAATCGTTTTGTTGCTACCCAGCCATATGCAAATCAGTCTTGACCCTGTGCCCAATGGGAACAGTCCAGCCCGAACTGCCAGGCCGGGTCCTCCCTGGACTGTAAACAAGCATCCTAGGACCGGATTCAGGGTTTCACCCCTCTTCAAAGAGGATAGCTCGATTCCACTAGCATGGAGAGCACGGGACTCACGTCTGAGCATACCCGTCCCACTCGGGTTGATAAATGCAAAAAGAACTATTGATGGACAGAATGCAGAACAATGTCATACATTCACCCCAGTACAGAGATCTGGGCCTATATCCATCCTTTTTTTGCTTACCATGCCATTCCAGTTTGGACCCAGCCATATGCAAATCAGTCTTGACCCTGTGCCCAGTGGGAACAATCCAGCCCGAACTGCCAGGCCATGTCCTCCCTGGACTGGAAACAAGCATCCTAAGACCAGTTTTGGGGTTTCACCCCTCTTCAGCCACGATAGCTTGATTCCAGTGGCATGGAGAGAACGGGACTCACGTCTGAGCATACCCATCCCACTCGGGGTGATAAATGCAAAAAGAACTATTGATGGACAGAATGCCGAATAATGTCATACATTCACCCCAGTACAGAGATCTGGGCCTAAATCCATCGTTTTTTTGCTCACCATGCCATTCCAGTTTGGACCCAGCAATATGCAAATATGTCTTGACCCTGTGCCCTATGGGAACAGTCCATCCTGAACTGCCAGGCCAGGTCTTCTCTGGACTAGAAACAAGCATCCTAGGACTGGTTTCGGGGTTTGACCCCTCTTCAGCCACGATAGCTTGATTCCAGAGGCATGGAGAGCACGGGTCTCACGTCTGAGCATACCCGTCCCACTCGGGGTGATACTGCAAAAAGAACTATTGATGGACAGAATTCAGAACAATGTCATACAATCACCCCAGTACAGAGATCTGGGCCTAAATCCATCGTTTTTTTTGCTCACCATGCCATTCCAGTTTGGACCCAGCCATATGCAAATCAGTCTTGACCCTGTGCCCAATGGGAACATTCCAGCCAGAACTGCCAGCCCAGGTCCTCCCTGGACTGTAAACAAGCATCCTAGGACCGGTTTCAGGGTTTCACCCCTCTTCAAACAGGATAGCTCGATTCCACTAGCATGGAGAGCTCGGGACTCACGTCTGAGCATACCTGTCCCACTCGGGGTGATAAATGCAAAAAGAACTATTGATGGACAGAATGCAGTACAATGTAATACATTCACCCTAGAACAGAGATCTGGGCTTAAATCCATTGTTTTTTTGCTCACCATACCATTCCAGTTTGGACCCAGCAATATGCAAATATGTCTTGACCCTGTGCCCTATGGGAACAGTCCATCCTGAACTGCCAGGCCAGGTCTTCTCTGGACTAGAAACAAGCATCCTAGGACTGGTTTCGGGGTTTGACCCCTCTTCAGCCACGATAGCTTGATTCCAGAGGCATGGAGAGCACGGGTCTCACGTCTGAGCATACCCGTCCCACTCGGGGTGATACTGCAAAAAGAACTATTGATGGACAGAATTCAGAACAATGTCATACATTCACCCCAGTACAGAGATCTGGGCCTAAATCCATCGTTTTTTTTGCTCACCATGCCATTCCAGTTTGGACCCAGCCATATGCAAATCAGTCTTGACCCTGTGCCCAATGGGATCAGTCCAGCCCGAACTGCCAGGCCAGGTCCTCCCTAGACTGGAAACAAGCATCCTAGGACCGGTTTCGGGGTTTTCACCTCTCTTCAGCCAGGATAGCTTGATTAAAGTGGCATGGAGAGCACAGGACTCACGTCTGAGCATACCCGTCCCACTCGGGGTGATAAATGCAAAAAGAACTATTGCTGGACAGAATGCAGAACAATGTCATACATTCACCCCAGTACAGAGATATGGGCCTAAATCCTTTGTTTTGTTGCTACCCAGCCATATGCAAATCAGTCTTGACCCTGTGCCCAATGGGAACAGTCCAGCCCGATCTGCCAGGCCGGGTCCTCCCTGGACTGTAAACAAGCATCCTAGGACCGGTTTCAGGGTTTCACCCCTCTTCAAACAGGATAGCTCGATTCCACTAGCATGGAGAGCACGGGACTCACGTCTGAGCATACCCGTCCCACTCGGGTTGATAAATGCAAAAAGAACTATTGACGGACAGAATGCAGAACAATGTCATACATTCACCCCAGTACAGAGATCTGGGCCTATATCCATCCTTTTTTTGCTTACCATGCCATTCCAGTTTGGACCCAGCCATATGCAAATCAGTCTTGACCCTGTGCCCAATGGGATCAGTCCAGCCTGAACTGCCAGGCCAGGTCCTCCCTGGACTGGAAACAAGCATCCTAGGACCGGTTTCGGAGTTTAACCCCTCTTCAGCCAGGATAGCTTGCTTCCAGTGGCATGGAGAGCACTTGACTCATGTCTGAGCATACCCGTCCCACTCGGGGTGATAAATGCAAAAAGAACTATTGATGGACAGAATGCAGAACAATGTCATTCATTCACCCCAGTACAGAGACCTGGGCCTAAATCCATCGTTTTTTTGCTCACCATGCCATTCCAATTTGGACCCAGCCATATGCAAATCAGTCTTGACCCTGTGCCCAATGGGAATAGTCCAGCCTGAACTGCCAGGCCAGGTCCTCCCTGGACTGGAAACAAGCATCCTAGGACCGGTTGTGGGGTTTCACCCCTCTGCAGCCAGGATAGCTTGATTCCAGTGGCATGGATAGCACGGGACTCACGTCTGAACATACCCGTCCCACTCGGGGCAATAAATGCAAAAAGAACTATTGATGGACAGAATGCAGAACAATGTCATACATTCACCCCAGTACAGAGATCTGGGCCTAAACCCATCGTTTTTTTGCTCACCATTTCATTCCAGTTTGGACCCAGCCATATGCAAATCAGTCTTGACCCTGTGCCCAATGGGAACAGTCCAGTCGGAACTGTCAGGCCAGGTCCTCCCTGGACTGGAAACAAGCATCCTAGGACCGGTTTCAGGGTTTCACCCCTCTTCTGCTAGGACAGCTTGATTCCACTAGCATGGAGAGCACGGGACTCACGTCTGAGCATACCCGTCCCATTCGGGGTGATAAATGCAAAAAGAACTATTGATGGACAGAATGCAGAACAATGTCATACATTCACCCCAGTACAAATATCTGGGCCTAAATCCATCGTTTTTTTGCTCACCATGCCATTCCAGTTTGGACCCAGCCATATGCAAAATAATCAGTCTTGACCCTGTGCCCAATGGGAACAGTCCAGCCAGAACTGCCAGGCCAGGTCCTCCCTGGACTTGAAACAAACATCCTAGGACCAGTTTCGTGGTTTCACCCCTCTTCAGCCACAATAGCTGGATTCCAGAGGCATGGAGAGCACAGGACTCACGTCTGAGCATACCCGTCCCACTCGGCGTGATAAATGCAAAAAGAACTATTGATGGACAGTATTCAGAACAATGTCATGCATTCACCCCAGTACAGAGATCTGGGCCTAAATCCATCCTGTTTTTTGCTCACCATGCCATTCCAGTTTGGACCCAACCATATGCAAATCAGTCTTGACTCTGTGCCCAATGGGAACAGTCCAGCCAGAACTGCCAGGCCAGGTCCATGCCCTCCCTGGACTGGAAACAAGCATCCTAGACCGGTTTTGGGGTTTCACCTCTCTTCAGCCAGGATAGCGTGATGCCAGTGGCATGGAGAGCACGGGACTCACGTCTAAGCATACCCGTCCCACACGGGGTGATACTGCAAAAAAAACTATTGATGGACAGAATGCAGAACAATGTCATACATTTACCCCAGTACAGAGATATGGGCCGAAATCCATTGTTTTTTTGCTCACCATGCCATTCCAGTTTGGACCCAGCCTTATAGAAATCAGTCTTGACCCTGTGCCGAATGGGAACAGTCCAGCCCAAACTTCCAGGCCAGGTCCTCTTTGGACTGGAAACAAGCATCCTAGGACCGGTTTCGGGGTTTCACCACTCTTCAGCCAGGATAGCTTGATTCCAGTGGCATGGAGAGCGCGGGACTCACGTCTGAGCATACCTGTCCCACTCGGGGTGATAAATGCAAAAAGAACAATTGATGGACAGAATGCAGAACAATGTAATACATTCACCCTAGAACAGAGATCTGGGCTTAAATCCATTGTTTTTTTGCTCACCATGCCATTCCAGTTTGGACCCAGCCTTATAGAAATCAGTCTTGACCCTGTGCCGAATGGGAACAGTCCAGCCCGAACTTCCAGGCCAGGTCCTCTTTGGACTGGAAACAAGCATCCTAGGGCCGGTTTCGGGGTTTCACCACTCTTCAGGCAGGATAGCTTGATTCCAGTGGCATGGAGAGCGCGGGACTCACGTCTGAGCATACCTGTCCCACTCGGGGTGATAAATGCAAAAAGAGCTATTGATGGACAGAATGCAGAACAATGTAATACATTCACCCTAGAACAGAGATCTGGTTCTTAAATCCATAGTTTTTTTGCTCACCATGCCATTCCAGTTTGGACCCAGCCATATGCAAATATGTCTTGACCCTGTGCCCTATGGGAACAGTCCATCCTGAACTGCCAGGCCAGGTCCTCTCTGGACTAGAAACAAGCATCCTAGGACTGGTTTCGAGGTTTGACCCCACTTCAGCCACGATAGCTTGATTCCAGAGGCATGGAGAGCACGGGTCTCACGTCTGAGCATACCCGTCCCACTCGGGGTGACAAATGCAAAAAAGACTATTGATGGACAGAATTCAGAAAAATGTCATACATTCACCCCAGTACAGAGATCTGGGCCTAAATCCATCGTGTTTTTTGCTCACCATGCCATTCCAGCTTGGACCCAGCCATATGCAAATCAGTCATGACCCTGTGCCCAATGGGAACAGTCCAGCCAGAACTGCCAGCCCAGGTCCTCCCTGCACTGGAAACAAGCATCCTAGGGCCGGTTTTTAGGGTTTCATCTCTCTTCAGCCAGGATAGCTTGATTCCACTAGCATGGAGAGCAAGGGACTCACGTCTGAGCATACCCGTCCCACTCGGGTGATATATGCAAAAAGAACTATTGATGGACAGAATGCAGAACAATGTCATACATTCACCCCAGTACAAAGATCTGGGCCTAAATCCATCGTTTTTTTGCTCACCATGCCATTCCAGTTTGGACCCAGCCATATGCAAATCAGTCTTGACCCTGTGCCTAATGGGAACAGTCCAGCCCGAACTGCCAGTCCAGGTCCTCCCTGGACTTGAAACAAACATCCTAGGACCAGTTTCGGGGTTTCACCCCTCTTCAGCCACAATGGCTGGATTCCAGAGGCATGGAGAGCACAGGACTCACGTCTGAGCATACCCGTCCCACTCGGCGTTATAAATGCAAAAATAACTATTGATGGTCAGAATTCAGAACAGTGTCATGCATTCACCCCAGTACAGAGATCTGGGCCTAAATCCATCGTGTTTTTTGCTCACCATTCCATTCCAGTTTGGACCCAACCATATGCAAATCAGTCTTGACCCTGTGCCCAATGGGAACAGTCCAGCCAGAACTGCCAGGTAGGTCCTCCCTGGACTGGAAACAAGCATCCTAGACTGGTTTTGGGGTTTCACCCCTCTTCAGCCAGGATAGCTTGATGCCAGTGGCATGGAGAGCACTGGACTCACGTCTAAGCATACCCGTCCCACTCGGGGTGATACTGCAAAAAGAACTATTGATGGACAGAATGCAGAACAATGTCATACATTTACCCCAGTACAGAGATATGGGCCTAAATCCATTGTTTTTTTGCTCACCATGCCATTCCAGTTTGGACCCAGCAATATGCAAATCAGTCTTGACCATGTTCCCAATGGGAACAGTCCAGCCCGAACTGCCAGACCAGCTCCTCCTTGGCCTGGAAACAAGCATCCTAGGACCGGTTTCAGGATTTCACCCCTCTTGACCCAGGATAGCTTGATTCAAGTGGCATGGAGAGCACGGGACTCACGTCTGAGCATACCCGTCCCACTCGTGGTGATAAATGCAAAAAGAACTATTGATGGACAGAATGCAGAACAGTGTCATACATTCACCCCAGTACAGAGATCTGGGCCTAAATCCATCGTTTTTATGCTCACCATGCCATTCCAGTTTGGACCCTGCCATATGCAAATCAGTCTTGACCCTGTGCCCGATGGGAACAGTCCAGCCTGAACTGCCAGGCCAGGTCCTCTTTGGACTGGAAACAAGCATCCTAGGACCAGTTTCGGGGTTTCACCACTCTGCAGCCAGGATAGCTTGATACCAGTGGCATGGAGAGCACGGGACTCACGTCTAAGCATACCCGTCCCACTCGGGGTGATACTGCAAAAAAAACTATTGATGGACAGAATGCAGAACAATGTCATACATTTATCCCAGTACAGAGATCTGGGCCGAAATCCATTGTTTTTTTGCTTACCATGCCATTCCAGTTTGAACCCAGCCATATAGAAATCAGTCTTGACCCTGTGCCGAATGGGAACAGTCCAGCCCGAACTTTCAGGCCAGGTCCTCTTTGGACTGGAAACAAGCATCCTAGGACCAGTTTCGGGGTTTCACCACTCTTCAGCCAGGATAGCTTGATTCCAGTGGCATGGAGAGCGCGGGACTCACATCTGAGCATACCTGTCCCACTCGGGGTGATAAATGCAAAAAGAACTATTGATGGACAGAATGCAGAACAATGTAATACATTCACCCTAGAACAGAGATCTGGGCTTAAATCCATTGTTTTTTTGCTCACCATGCCATTCCAGTTTGGACCCAGCCATATGCAAATATGTCTTGACCCTGTGCCCTATGGGAACAGTCCATCCTGAACTGCCAGGCCAGGTCCTCTCTGGACTAGAAACAAGCATCCTAGGACTGGTTTCGGGGTTTGACCCCTCTTCAGCCACGATAGCTTGATTCCAAAGGCATGGAGAGCACGGGTCTCACGTCTGGGCATACCCGTCCCACTTGGGGTGATAAATGCAAAAAAGACTATTGATGGACAGAATTCAGAACAATGTCATACATTCACCCCAGTACAGAGATCTGGGCCTAAATCCATCGTGTTTTTTGCTCACCATGCCATTCCAGTTTGGACCCAGCCATATGCAAATCAGTCTTGACCCTGTGCCCAATGGGATCAGTCCCGCCAGAACTGCCAGCCCAGGTCCTCCCTGGACTGGAAACAAGCATCCTAGGACCGGTTTTTAGGGTTTCACCCCTCTTCAGCCAGGATAGCTTGATTCCACCAGCATGGAGAGCACGGGACTCACGTCTGAGCATACCCGTCCCACTCGGGGTGATATATGCAAAAAGAACTATTGATGGATAGAATGCAGAACAATGTCATACATTCACCCCAGTACAAAGATCTGGGCCTAAATCCATCGTTTTTTTGCTCACCATGCCATTCCAGTTTGGACCCAGCCATATGCAAATCAGTCTTGACCGTGTGCCTAATGGGAACAGTCCAGCCCGAACTGCCAGTCCAGGTCCTCCCTGGACTTGAAACAAGCATCCTAGGACCAGTTTCGGGGTTTCACCCCTCTTCAGCCACAATAGCTGGATTCCAGAGGCATGGAGAGCACAGGACTCACGTCTGAGCATACCCGTCCCACTCGGCGTTATAAATGCAAAAATAACTATTGATGGTCAGAATGCAGAACAGTGTCATACATTCACCCCAGTACAGAGATCTGGGCCTAAATCCATCGTTTTTTTGCTCACCATGCCATTCAAGTTTGGACCCTGCCATATGCAAATCAGTCTTGACCCTGTGCCTGATGGGAATAGTCCAGCCTGAACTGCCAGGCCAGGTCCTCCCTGGACTGGAAACAAGCATCCTAGGACCGATTTCGGGGTGTCACCCCTCTTCAGCCAGGATAGTTTTTTTCCAGTTGCATGGAGAGCACGGGACTCACGTCTGAGCATACCCGTCCCACTCGCAGCACTGATTCTGCCACCCATAAAAGTAGCCTTTCAAACCTGGCTCTGGCCTACCATTGCAAGGCCTGTGTGTACAGATTATTGCCACTTTGACTTGCCATTTAATACTCTTTGCAAAGCCTTAACCTCTTCTTTGATTGCACATTTGCCACCCCTAAGAAAGGCCCTAGGTGGCCCATAGAGCAAAGTGCCATGTAAGTAAAAGTTAGCACATGTACTTTTAAGTTTTGCATGTCCTGGTAGAGAAAAACACCTGAATTTGTTCTTCACTACAGTGGCGTCTACTTCTCTCATAGGTTAACACTGGGAATTACTTGGGGGCAGATGTATGAAAGGAAAAATTAGTCGCAAACGCTGCGAATCGCTAAAAACAGCGTTTGCGACTGATTTTTCGCAATTTGATATGTATGACACACTTCCACACAGAAAACTAAGAAATCGCTAAATTAGCGATTTCTTAGGCTGCGAAACATTGAAACTGCGATTTTCCTTGCGAATACTTAATTTGCGATTTCTTAGCTTAGCGAAAATCGCAAACAAGAAATCGCAAACTAAGAAATCGCAAGCGCATGTAAGAAAAAATCGCAAATTGCGATTACACGAAATTCGCAATTTAAGAAATCGCAATTAACACCTATTGCTTGCAGGTGGTAAACTGGTGCAAGGTACATAAACCACCCCACAATGCAACAGACCCACCCACAATGGCAGCAATGTTTGTGATAGCCAGTAGGCTGCGTATTCGGGCCCTTGCTCAGAGGAGGATGAGACAGGAACGTATATTCAGGCTGCACATCCAGCACACTGAAGAGGACATCTATGACAAGTACAGACTGCACCCACAGACCATAATGGACCTGATTGAGGAGCTGAAACCCTACTTGGAGCACCCTACACGCAGGACACAAACAATTCCCACACATGTGCAGGTCCTGTGCTTCCTGCACCTCCTGGCGTCAGGGAGTTTTCAACGGGTAATAGCGGAGGTTGGCGGGGTGTCACAGAGTGCACTGTCGCGTTTCTTCCATGCCTTCCAAGATGCAATGCTGCAGAGGCTCTCACATCACATTTACTTCCCCACCACCCAACAGGCATTACAGCAAACAAAACTGGACTTCTACCAGATTGCACGTTTCCCCCACGTCATTGGCTGCATTGACGGGACCCATGTGGCCATCACACCCCCAGCAGCAACTGAATATGTCTACAGGAATCGGAAATGCTACCATTCCCTCAATATACAGATTGTGTGCAACGCTAAGTATCTCATCACAGACATCGTACCCAAATACCCCGGCAGTACACATGACTCTTTCATCTTCAGACACAGTGGAATACACAGACGTCTGAGTGCTGGAGAGTTTGGGGAGGGGTACCTGCTAGGTAAATACATGGCACACATCAATACATCCACTACATCACTTGAGGGGGGGACATTGACTTACCTATTGTGTTTGTCAATGCAGGTGACAGTGCCTATGCAGGGCGCGACTTCATCCTGACCCCATATCTGGATCCTGCAAATGCAAGTGAGAGGAGCTACAACAGGGCACACAGATCTACACGCTGCGTCATTTAGCGAACCTTTGGAATCCTGAAGAGCCGCTTCAGGTGCCTGCATAAAAGTGGAGGCGCACTGCAATACAGCCCTGAGACCTGCTGTAAAATTGTGGCAAGCTGTGCAATGCTACATAACATGGCAATGAGGAAAGGCACCACAATTGATGTGACCGATACAGACACATCGGATGACGAGCGCCCTGCTCCCCCTGCCAGACCTGCAGCAGGAGTTGGGGCAGCTGCTGGACGCCAGAGACGGACAGAGATCACACAAAACTACTTCTAGGTGAGTAATGATGAAATGAGACAACAAAGCTTGATGATGTGTGAAGTGTTTAATCACACTTCACATGAAAGAAATAGTAGCTGTCCCCAGCACATGTTGTGCACACAGTGCAGGTAAGGCACAAGTAATTGTGCAAACAGCATTTTCGGGTTAATGCACCCGTGTTGCAGTGAGTGTCCCCGCAGATGTTCACCTCCTTCGGTGACGTCCAGGCTGAGTGCCCCCCATGGTGTTCCCTTGGCCTGCACCCTGTCTGGCACTGCGGCGTCTTTCCCCTGGCAAGGTGGGAGTGAGGCTGCTGCGACTTGAGGTGTCCTCACTCTCGGCAGAGGCCATGAGTGCGCTGCCACCAGCATTGGCTGTCTGCAGCTGCTCCACAGCAGTGGTTACCTGCGTAAGCCCTCGGGCAATATCCTGGCAGCAGTGTGCCATGTCGACCTGCAGTGTTACGCTTCTGCGTGTGAGGGTGCTGGTGGTGGTGCAGAGGCGGTTCACGGCCTTTGTGTAATTGTGTAGGCGTGCATTGGCACGTCGGCCAGCCCTGTCATTGGCAGCTTGGGTGTGCCTCAAAGTGGCACAGAGCTCATGGATTGCCCCTGCCATGGCCACAAAGCCCTCCCCCATGCTCTTCTGGTCCTTGTGTATGCGGCATAGCTGCCGATTAATTGACCGCAGTGCTTTGCTTTGCAGGCGCTGTTCCTGCAGCATGCTCTGTTCCAGGCCTGAGAACACGGACCCTTCTGCTTCAGTCGCAGTGCTGCTCCTGGCCCTTCATCTGGATGTCTCCTGTGGTCTTATCCTTGCCGTTTGTGTGTCATGACTGGGCATATGTGACACACCCTGACTCCCCTCTCTCCTGTCGGTGTCATCCCCTGTGGCAGGTAATTCGTCCTCAAATGGAGGCAGTGGGGGCATTTGTGCGCGCTTCCTGCGCTGGATTGGCTGCTGCTCTGTGTCATCGCTGGAGTCCGCAGGGTGTGCAGGCTCCTCTCCCTCTGCGCTGTCTTCTTGTGCCATGCCATGTGCTGTGGATGTAAAGGGGACTACATGAGTTTGTGTTATTGTCTGCATGTGGCAATCAATAAAGTTACTACCTTTTTTTGGCTAACCTCTGACACTGTATCATTCACTTATCCCCAACCCACATGTTGCATTTAATTTCGTTAGTGTCATGGACACACAGTCAGACACAGTACTATGAGTCCCATGATGCATTGCTGGGTGTGCTGTAAGACCTGGCCTGGATTGACATTTTGGGAGTTTACTATGCGCATTTGGGGAAGTGTGCAAGGGATGGGGAGGAGTGCAGATTGATTTTGCATGCATCTTACCTTGACTGCTGGATGCAGGGTCGGAGCTGTCTATGTCAGCCACACCACTAACGCTCTCAGGCAGGAGAGTAGACTCCACGAGCTCCTCATGGGGGGTTGGCTGCTCTGCAGTGGATGGTCCTCCTCCAGTCTGGCTGCCACCCTCTCCTTGGACCTCTGGCGCATGTCGTACCACCGCTTGCGCAGCTCTTCGATGGTACATGTGGTGACTCCCACTGCATTCACCTTACTCTGTATTTCTAGCCAGATTTTCCTCTTCCTGGCCTCTGGGACACACAGTGCCTTCTTGCCGAAGAGGAGCTCATGGCTGCAGACCATCTCATCAATGAGGACCTCCTGCTCCTTTTCAGAAAACTTATGTTTTCTATTCCTTTTCTCTGCATCCTTGCCCTGCTGTTGTTTGGTGGAATCCATTGCTGGTTGCACTCTCCTGGGATGCCTCCTCACACTCCCCAAGCAGCCTCTGGGTGTGGCTCAGGTGAGCAGGTGCAGGAAATCCCTCCAGTTTCCTGTTTGTGATATCATCAGGCTGCACCTGGCTTGCAGATTCCCGTTTTTGCGATTTCTTAATTAGCGAATTTCGCAATTAAGAAATCGCAAAATGGGTGTCAGCGAATTATTTGCGATTTTTAAGGAATCGCAAATGATTAGCGATTAATTTTTTACATCCCGTTTAGCGAATCTGAATTTGCGAATCGCAAAATATCGCAAATTAGGATTCGCTAAACGGGAGTTTGATACATATGCCCCTTAATTCCTTAATAGACATTTAAGATGTAAATCCAAATTAGAGAGGAGTGGCTGTATCATGTTTCATATCTTTGGAATGGTAATGATAAATCCTCTTTAGTTTTTTAGAAATGCCACTTTCATAAAGTGGTCATTTTTCTGCTCTTACAGCTCTGTGGGCCTGCAGCCTGTCTCCAACACATAACGTAATGTCCTATGCACACGCTTCCATGTTCAATGAAAGTTCATCAAAAGTAGGTAAGTAGATGGAGGCAAGTAATGTCTATTATGGTCTTTTCTTTGTTTTTACTCAAGAAAATCAACACATAGTCCAGCCAACACATGTTTTGTCATAAGGGATTTGCCCTTGACTTCTTCAGGGCTTCCTGACGGTTATAATTCTGACCCGGCTGGTCAATAATCCTTCCAGTATCACAAAATCAACATGTAATTCCACAAGGTAAATCCTAAAGTTATATATTCCGACATGTGTTCCTTTAATAAATACATTTTGTGCTGATTTTTGTGGAGAAATATTAGGACGAAGGCCGATGTGAGCCACAAGAGATCTGAAGCGAGTACGCTTTCAACTTCACACACTGTAGGATATGCGTTCTGAACAGAATTATAACCGGCAATAAGCCCTGAAGAAGTCGAGGGCAAATCCCTTACGATGAAACACGTGTTGGCTGGACTATGTGTTCATTTTCTTGAATAAAGACAAAGAAAAGACCATAAGAGACATTACTTGCCTCCCTCTACTTACCTACTTTTGATGAACTTTCATTGAACACAGAAGCGTGTGCATAGGACTTGACATTATCTACTTTACGGACCTTCTGGTCCCACTTTTGAGGGTTTTAGGGGTTTTCCCCTCACCTTTTGCACTGCGATAATTATATTTTGTTTATTTGTACTACACAAATTTGGCAGGCGCTGTTTTTTCTGTGTAATTAACACCCCTATTGCTATAGTGTCTCCAATACATGTCTGGGGTGTCAGCTATACTTTTTGCATTCTCTCTAGACAGCCACAAGCATAGGAAGGTAAGGTGTGTCTGAGCACTCATCTGCAATCTGATGGCTCTTCTTGGGCATGAAGGGAGAAAGGGGCTGACACACCTGAATAGGCAATTCCCTATCCCCAAATAAAGGGGTGATTACCCACTCTCTCCAGATAGTCTGTAGCCAGGTAGAAAGGACCTTTGTGCACCTTAAAGAACCTTCTTTGAAGTTACCCCCACTTCAAAGGCATACCTGGGTATAAGTACTAGGTCTCTGATGCCACTAAATCAGACATTTCTGGACCTACAACTGGAATCTGTCAGAAGAACTGCTGTGCTGCATCAAGGACTGACACTCTGCTGGACTTCTGACTTGGAAGGTTTGCTTTTTTTCTTTGCTGCCCTGCTGCCTGTTGCTCTCTGACACTGCAAATGAGAGCTGGATTCTGCCTTGCAACCACAGTGAGCTCCAAGGGCTTGTTGGCTTGCCTCCTGCTGCTTGAGACTCAGGGCTATCAAAGGGGCATATCATCAATAAATTGCTAAAAAATTTAGCGCCGGCGAAGTCCTGTTTTTATCGCCGCAGTAGCGATGTATTAGCAAGCAAGGTGCTGCTACCCAGCGATAGCTAGCAGTTCCGGTGCCAATGGATGGTGATAAAAACTTAGCTCCAGCGATAAAAAAACACATGCTAAGCCGAGAAAAGTCACGCTGGGCCAATTATCGCCAAAATCAGCCTGACAATTGCTAACAGGCCTGCATTTTGCATGCAGCAAGCGGGAACATGCACTATAAAAGGCCCCAAAGCAGGGCAAAAAAAAAAAGAAAAACAAAATGGAGAACACAGAAGAGAGCAGAGACATGGAGGAAGCTGGAACAAGTGCGGAGCCTACAGCAAACCCCACAGCCAGCCAGGAGGAGCAGAGAGAGAGCCAGGGGAAGGCCAAGAGGAGGAGGAACCCCAGGTTCAGCCACCAGGAGAATCAGGTCATGTATGGCCTTGTGGCTGAACATCAGCAGGAGCTATTCTTCAGGAGGACAATGCCATTGTCCAGGAAAAAAGAGATCTGGGAGGAGACCACAGCAAAGGGCAATGCTGTGGGAGAGAGGAAGAGGAGGACAGTGGAGGAGGTAAAGAAGCGCTGGAACGACAGCAAGAAGAACACGAAAGAGAAGATAGCAGGTAACCGGAGGGCAGCTATGGCTACTGGAGGTGGTAGCCCTGGGCCCCTGCTGGAGCTGGATGAGCAGGAGGAAATGGTGGCGCAAGTCATCACCGAGGAAACGGTGGTTGGAGTGCGGGATCGGGACACTGCTGAATGTGAGCAGACACAACCACAGGGTGAGTACAAACTATGGAGTGGGTGGACGGGGGTAGATGGCCACAATGGCACACATGTACAATAAATAGCATTGCATACCCACAATTACTGTGGTTCAGGTGCCAGATAGCCCTGTGCATGGTGGCATGGACAAACATCAACTGATCAAACATAAACATTGCTAGACACACTTTGACAGATACACTGACATTGAAATGTGCACTGAAAAGTCAGAAAAACACAGTCCAGGTACATCATCAGACCACAAAAAAAGTGCTACATCACATAGCAAAATGCCACATCATAGAGGGACGCAGCATGCTGCCAAAATGCACCCCTTGCACCATCACAACCCATATCCAAATCATCTTCACAAGGCCGCAACTCCCACGTGCCAAAATGAGTATGCAGTGTGAATGTGACTGATTACGTGCACGAGTAAGCATGCCAACAGCAAGACCAGCACACCTGCAAAATAGCACGTGTCTGACTTGTGTGCCAGGATGTGCGTGGCCAGCAAGGGTGACTTGGAGGGTCACACACAACCTTGCTCACGAGCCAGACACATGTGCAATGTTGCAGGTGTGCTGAGCTTGTTGCTGGCATGCTTACTTGTGCACATGAACAGTCACATTCACTCTGCATGCTCATATTAGCACATGGGAGATGCGGCCTTGTGAAAATGATTTGGATATGTGTGGTGATGAGGCAAGGGGGACATTGTGACAACCTCATGCATGTTCTACTAAAATGCCCCCTTGCCTGTACATGCTAAGCAGTACTGTGTACAGCAAGATGAGAAAGTAACGAGTGTATGGAATAGAGCTCTCTGCTGCATTTTCAAATTATGTGTTTGTAATACAATTTTTATGTCTTTTCTATATGTTACCCAATTGAACATGTATGACGCTTAAAAAATCAACCCATATCAATTCTTTTAGTCCTATTAGACCTACTAAGGCCATATATATACCTATATATATATTCACTAAAAAAACCATAGGTTTCAGGCATGTTATAGTTAGGAATTAGCATTTAAAAAACCTTAGAAATTCACTGAAAAAAACATAGGTTTCAGGGGCGTTATAGTTAGCTGGACTTTTCCCTCGTACAAAACCATTGAAATTCCCCCGTTATATTTAGTTCAGCTAACTATAACTCGCGCGCCCGCAATGCACTGCTGATGACGTCACATATTACATCACTCATGACATGGTCAGTGACATCACTCATGACATCACTGATGACATCTCAAATGACATCACTCATGACATCATCCAGTGAATGTGTGTTTTTCTGAAAATTACGTATGTTTTATATATGTATATCTCAAGGTCGATGGAAGAATAAATGGGTATATAAGTGTCTAAATGGATGATTTGTTTTTGAAAAATTGATTGTATAACTGACTGATTAAGTGTATCTTAGTGAATACATGGCTTAGCGAGTAATGTTTAAATGTGTAAATATCTGTATCAGTCTCTCACTTTGTGTATAAGTGGCTGCATGGGTTGGTGAGTAGCTACATGAGTGTCTATATAGGTTATTAGTTGGTTTTTTGAGTATCAATATGAGTGTCTGAGTGTCTGTATGGTTCGGTTGGGGTATTACGTAGTGCATAGGTGCATGAATGAGTGACTCACTGTTTGTATGTGTTGAAGACAGCATGTGTGCAGGACTGTATGGGTGGATGAGTGTGTGCATGGGTGTGTTAGTGAGTGATAGACTGTCTCAATAGTGTCTTTATGAGTAACTACATATGTTTTAAACTAGTATATATGACTATTGGTGTATATAAGTGAGTATATGTGAGAGTGAGAGATTGAAAGAGTTCCTGTATGAATAAGTATGTGTTTATATAAGTGATTGTTTAAAATACTAAGTATGTGTAAGTTTCTGTAGAAGTAAGTGTGGTGGTGTGTGTATAACTGTATATGCAAGTAAATGGATGTTTGATTCTTTATTAGCATGAGTGACAATGTGTGTGAGTAACTCTATGGATGAGTGGCGTTGTGTAACAGGATGTATAGGTGTGTGAGTACATATGATGAGTGAGTACAGGTATGAGTGACTGTATAGGACTGTTGGTGAATGAGTGGATGTGTATGTGGATCTTAGAATTACTGAATAGGTTGTTGTAACTGGTATTGGTATGTTCATTGTTTTGAACATTGTAGTTTCTATTTTTGAATGTGTGTATCAAAGGTTATATTAGGGGAAGAGGAGGTCTGCCACTCTATCACAAGGATGATGTCATCAGTGATGTCATTAGTGATGTCATTTGAGATGTCATCAGTGATGTCATGAGTGATGTCACTGACCATGTCATGAGTGATGTAATATGTGACGTCATCCGCAGTGCATTGCGGGCGCGCGAGTTATAGTTAGCTGAACTAACTATAACGGGGGAATTTCAATGGTTTTGTATGAGTGAAAAGTCCAGCTAACTATAACGCCCCTGAAACCTATGGTTTTTTCAGTGAATTTCTAAGGTTTTTAAAATGCTAATTCCTAACTATAACGTGCCTGAAACCTATGTTTTTTTCAGTGAATTTCAAAGGTTTTTTAAATGCTAATTTCTAACTATGCCTACAGAGATAGGACATGTGAAGAAAGAAGAAAAACGCACAGAAAGAAAAAAAAGAAATGCAGAAAGAAGCAACAAAAGTCCTCAAAGACGAAGAAAAGTGCAGGAAGAAGGATAACGTGAAGAAAGAACAAACAGAAGAGCAGAAAGAAGCCTTGTTGCAAAATCATCCTGTACCCTCAACTTTTTCAGACGGATACTGGTGGTAACTGAGTCTGACTAACCAGTCCTAGAGCCAGTGCTATGTTAAAAGATACTCAGAATACAGTGAAAACACCTACATACACTAGGGAACACTATGTGTTGGGGTCCCCCTGTGATCAGCATGACCTCCTCTGTAAGCCCCTTGTATATAATAGGGCAGGGGATTAAAACGACCTCTTAAAACGCGCCACAGGGCGTGTTTGCACACGTCACCTCAGGCCCCGTCCCCTCACTTCCCCACTGTGTAAACATGCCCTGTGGCCGTTTTAAGTTGGGAGATTAAGTCCCCTTGATTCCTGAGGGTCCCTAGGGTCCAACTAGACCACTAGGTACCTCCAGTAAGCACCACAGAGCTGCGTTGCAGAGAGATGTAAAAAGGGGCACCGCCTAGACCACCTCTCTGCAACGCAGCGGAGTGGTGCTTACTGGAAGCACCTGGTGGGCTAGTTGGCCCCCAGGGTCCCTCAGGATTGAAGGGGAATTATTTCCCCAACTTAAAATGCGCCACAGGGCTTGTTTGCACACGTTAACTCAGGCCCCGTCCCCTCCCTTCACCACTGTGTAAACACGCCCTGTGGCCGTTTTTAGTTGGGAGATTAAGTTCGTTTGAATCCTGAGGGTCCATAGGGTCCAACTAGCCCACTAGGTACCTCCAATATGCGCCACAGAGCTGCGTTGCAGAGAGGTGTAAAAAGTGGCACTTACTGGACAACCTCTCTGCAACGCAGCTCAGTGGCACTTACTGGAAGTACCTGGTGGGCTAGTTAGCCCCCAGGGGCCCTCAGGATTGAAGGGGAATTATTTCCCCAACTTAAAACGCGCCATAGGGCACCTCAGGCCCCGTCCCCTTCCTTCCCCACTGTGTAAACATGCCCTGTGGCCGGTTTTTAAGTTGGGAGATTAAGTCCCTTTGAATCCGGAGTATCCCTAGGGGCAAAATAGCCCACTAGGTACGTCCAGTAAGCGCCATTGCAGAGAGGTGTAAAAAGGGGCACGGCCTGCACCACCTCTCTGCAACGCAGAGCAGTGGCACTTACTGGAAGCACCTGGTGGGCTAGTTGGCCCCCAGGGTCCCTCAGGATTGAAAGGGAACTATTTCCCCAACTTAAAACGTGCCACAGGGCGTGTTTGCACACGTCACCTCAGGCCCCGTCCCCCCCTTCACCACTGTGTAAACGCGCCCTGTGGCCGTTCTAAGTTGAGAGATTAAGTCCCCTTGAATCCTAAGGGTCCCTAGGGTCAAACTAGCCCACTAGGTACCTCCAGTAAGCGCCACAGAGCTGCGTTGCATAGAGGTGTAAAAAGGGGCGTGGCCTCAGAACACCTGTCTGCAACGCAGCTCCCTGGCACACACTGGAGATACCTGTTGGGCTAGTTGGCCCTCAGGGACTCTCAGTATTGAAGGGGAATTAATTCCCCAACTTACAACTGGCCAGGGGGTGCGTTTGCAGAGTGCTGCAAGGAGGGGGCGTGGCCTCCAGCGTGATGCCGGTCTTTTATTTATTTTATTTTTTTAAGAAGGAGGGCTGTGTGGCCCCCCTTCTTTTTCTAATTTACTGGCCCCGGGGACCCCAACCCCCGGGTCATGGCCTTTTTTAATTTAAATTCTTTAGGAGGGGGCTGCGTTGCCCCCCTCCTCAGGCCACTTAAGGCTCCGGGGACCCCATCCCCCGGGGCCGGCCTTTGTGTTTTATTATTTTAAAAATATATATATTTATAGAAACACCTAGGACATGCTGGACAAACCGTATGTACCTATCACCATGACGATTTGCGTGATATTCATTAAAAGGCGACTATGCATAGAATGAATCCACATGGAATGTATTTACACTGCTAGTGAAGCTCTGACGTGTCTGACGCCCTACCGTGCCTAATCCCGGCGCCCCCGCCGGTGGGTGCTCTCCAAATAGACACCCTTGTCGTTTATTTATACAAACATGGGTAGCTATTGACGGGCACATTTAATATACACGCACACCAAGCCATTCAAAGGGGATTCGACCAAAATTCGACCAAACTATGCAAGAAACCCCCCTCACGGTTAATAAAAAAACACATCCACCGCCAGATGTGTAATACTTTTTATTTTACTCTCTGGAAAGGAGACGAACCTCACTTGAGAGTCACAGCGTGCTCCTGGCTGAGCCCAATGCTGTGTTACACCCACCAGTGCCCGCCGATTGCCTCACACCTCTGTGTTGTATTCCACCAGCTAGTGCGTATGCTATGACACTCTCTAGCCCATGTGCACTGTAACGCCACCCCGTGAATATGTCATGCCACACTTGCCTTCGCACGAGTTATATTGCCCCATCTAAGGTGCCTTCCTCGATGTGTATGTTATAACGCACCGCGCTATGCCATACATATTACAATCTGGGATCCATATCGTTGTCACAGTGCATATGCAACGTTACACTACCCAGCACATATTTTATATTACAACTTTAGAGACTAGTTATGTTACACAACACTGCCCTGTGCATATTACACTCCAAGGCGCATATCGCATAGCACGCGCTAGTGCCTGTGCTATCTCACGCTCTCCAATGAATCTGTCATTGCACACAATGTATTGCATATTATATTTCACGCCCCGGTTCATCTTATATCACACTTTTTGGTGCATAGTTTATACCATATACTACATCTAGTTTTCATTTTCAATCGTGCTCTCAGGACTATGTTCTATATAACACTGCGTCCACCTACCCTTTTCACGGGCATTATATTTTGCGATGGGAGTGGAGGGTCAGGGGGTGTTTCTGCCAAGTGAGCCGGGAGTCACAGTCACAAACATCCTCTTCTTCCTGAATAAAAGTGAGATTATGCTGCATACTTGTTCATATTTTAAGTAGTTCGCACAGACACACATTTTAAAAACAATAAAGTTCCTAATATCCACCTTCTCTGAACAGTTAGCTTGCTGCCCCACCCACCTCCTCCCTATCCTCTGTTGTCTGAATCCATGGACTAGCCTCCTCCCTCCTGCCATGCATGGTCTGATGTGCTGCCATTGTCCTCCATTTAGCATGATGTACCAGTCCACTCCTCCTGCCCTCCATTGCCCAATTCTATGGCCCATCATTGACCTCCTGCTTAGCCTCTGTGCTTAGCTTGCTGCCCCTATTCTCCTTCCCCCTGCCCTCCGATGTCTTTGTGCATGCCCCTGCTCCATCCTTTTTGCCCACTATGTTCCATGGACCTGCCACTCCTATCTACTCTGAGTTTTCTGTTGAGCTGCCACTCCCCTCCCACCTGCCTAGCATTGTCAGATGACTGTAACCTGTCCCTGCCACCTCCACCCTGCCTGTCCACATGCCATTCCCCTATCCCCTTCCTCCTGTCCTCCATGGTCCATTTTACTGCCACACCCTTCTGCCCTCCCTGATCTGTTGTGCTGCAACTGCTCCTCCTGCCTGCCCCGCGCGGTCTGTTGTGAGGCCCCTTCCCCTGAACTGTCTTGTCTGTGCCCAGGTCCTGACCCTCCCTTCTATCCTCCATGGTCCTTTGTGCATGCCCCTGCACCCTCCTTCTTGCCCATCATAGCCATTGTGCTGCCACTAACCCTCCCGCTTGCCATGCATGGTCTTCTGTGCTGCCATGGCCCCTCCCACCTTCCCTGTGTGGTCAGCTAGCTGCCCCTGACCCCCTCCCACCTTCCCTCCATGGTCTGTGTGTATGCCACCATAGTCTCATTGTTGCTCTCCATGGTGTGTCTTGTTTCTAGTGCCCATCCTGCCTGACCTCCATGGTCATCTTGCTGCTCCTGCCCTGCTACCTTGCCCCCAGCCCTCTGTTTCCATGTGCAGACCCCCTATTCCCTCCCTCCTGGCTTGTCTGTTCCATTGTAATGCCCCTGATCCGTCCCTCCTGCCCTTTATGGTCTGTTATGCTGCAGCTTTCTCTCCTGTCTGTCCATTATGGTCAGCTAGCTACCATTGCCTCTTTCCCATCTGTTCTCTGTTGTCCATGTGCATGGTCCTGTCCCCTCCCTATTGCTTTCTATGGATTGTTGTGCTGCACTCCCGTCCCGCATGCGCTGTGTGGTGTATTGTGCTGCTGCAAACCCTGATGCCTGCCCTGTAGGGTCAGTTTGGTGCACCTCTCCATGTCCCTCCTGTCCTCTGTTATCCGAGTCCATGTCCCTACCCCAATTCCTCCTGCCTACCATGATTCAATGTACCATACTTGCGAACATTTTGAACTTGGTAAGAGGGAGATTTTGAAAAAAAACTGGGGTATTGATTTTTCCCTTTGAGTTACATTGAAAAAGAGGAGATTGTAGACAGGAGACAGATCAAATAAAGCCCATTTGAGCTTAAAAACATTGGACGTTTCCTGGCTGAAACAGGTCTGTTGGCATGTATGGTTGTACTACCACTGCCTCTTCCTTCTGCCCACAATGGTCTATTATATTGCCCCTGCCTCTCTTGCCAGTCCTGTATTGTTGGTTTGTTGCCCCTGCCCCCCCTTTCCACTGCCCTCCATAGTCTGTTGTGCTGCCACTGCCCTTCCTGCCTGCCCAGTGTGGTCAAATTGTTGCCTCTGCACTCTCCTACCTGCCTTAAATTTTCAGAGTGCGTGCCCCTGGCCTCTGCCTCTCAACAGTATCCCAATGAACAACTAGATTGCTAACATTCTATATTTATTACAAAAGTGTGGAACGCCTGACGTCATCTTGATGTAATCAAAACTGTAATACCTAGAGTATTTCCTTTAGAAATTAAATATATGAGAGGGTCTTATTTGCATCAAAATTATGGTTAGTGCTCTGAAAAACTAAAATGAGGACATATTTTCTGAGTTTTCAAATAGCGACAAAGAACTTTTAAATTATTTGTAATCTTTATGTTTTTTTATCCAGTTGACCACTTGATTAAATGTTGCACCTTGGCGAGAGGATGTGGTGTTACTTCCAGACCTGCAGACTTTGCAACTGGGGTTGGAGTTTCTGCTTCAGCTCAACATACTGTGATTGTGGTCAAATCACTTAATCTCCCCATGTCTACAACCAAAATGAATTTGATCTTGTGTGATGTAACCAATGCTCATGTAAAGCACTCCAATACCTGACAAGTCTGCACTATAGAAAGCTGTAAATACACAAAAAATAAGTGTTTTTCACACTTCTGTCATTGGGCTATATGTGGGCTACATCTGGGTGATATTTGTGCTGCATTTAGGCTCTTTTGTGTCGGGTGGCCATCTTGGGAGATTTATTTCTTATGAAGTTTCCTAATTTCCTCATTTACTGCAGTCTCCTCAGTAGGAAATGCTTTCAGTTTTTTACTTTGATTCCATCAAGAAGGTATTCAGATATGTCACACATTTGCCATAAATTCTGAATGTTAGCACTCTAGTTGCTCATTAGATCACTGTAGTAAAGCTACTGCTCACCACGGAAGTCTGCTGCTGGTATTAAAAGTGCATGTTTCAGTCTGTATATCAGAATTTTTTAATGAAATAGAAGAGGATTTGAGAAGTCACTCAAAATGTGCCCTAATTTTTCTTTCTTCAGCACTAATCATAATTTCTATGGCAAAATGAACCCCCTCATTTTGTTCCTTTTTAAGTTAAATGTTTTAAGTGTTACCAGTTTATTCCAATCAAGATGGCTTCAGGTGTGCCATACTTTTGTCATAAGTAAGACAGTAAGCACTCTAGTTGTTCTTAAGAACACTCTGGGACATTCTGTCATTAGGCTATACTTGGGCTACATCTGGGTGATATTTGGGCTACATTTGGGCTCTTTTGTCTCTGGTGTCCATCTTGGGAGATTTATTTGTTATGAAGTTTCCTAATTTCCTCATTTACTGCAGTCTCCTCAGTGGGAATACTTTCAGTTTTTTATTTTGGTTCCATCAAGAAGGCATTCAGATGTGTCACACATTTGCCATAAATTCTGAATGTTAGCACTCTAGTTGCTCATTAGATCACTGTAGTAAAACTACTGCTCACCAGGGAAGTCTGCTGCTGGTATTCAAAGTGCATGTTTCAGTCTGCATGTCAGAATTTGTTTATGAAATAGAAGAGGATTTGAGAAGTCAAAATGTGCCCTAATTTTTCTTTCTGCAGAACTAATCATAATTTCTATGGCAAAATGAACTCCCTCATTTTGTTCCTTTGTAAATTAAATGTTTTAAGTGTTACCACTTTATTCCAATCAAGATGGCTTCAGGATTGCCATACTTTTGTCATAAGTAAGACTGTTAGCGCTCTAGTTGTTCGTTAGAACACTCTGGGACATTCTGTCATTGGGCTATACTTGGGCTACATCTGGGTGATATTTGGGCTACATTTGGGCTCTTTTGTCTCTGGTGGCCATCTTGGGAGATTTATTTGTTATGAAGTTTCATAATTTCCTCACTTACTGCAGTCTCCTCAGTAGGAAATACTTTCAGTTTTTTACTTGGTTCCATCAAGAAGGCATTCAGATGTGTCACATATTTGCCATAAATTCTAAATGTTAGCACTCTAGTTGCTCATTAGATCACTGTAGTAAAGCTACTGCTCACCAGGGAAGTCTGCTGCTGGTATTCAAAGTGCATGTTTCAGTCTGCATGTCAGAATTTTTTTATGACATAGAAGAGGATTTGAGAAGTCAAAATGTGCCCTAATTTTTCTTTCTGCAGCACTAATCATAATTTCCTTGGCAAAATGAACTCCCTCATTTTGTTCCTTTGTAAATTAAATGTTTTAAGTGTTACCACTTTATTCCAATCAAGATGGCTTCAGGATTGCCATACTTTTGTCATAAGTAAGACTGTTAGCGCTCTAGTTGTTCGTTAGAACACTCTGGGACATTCTGTCATTGGGCTATACTTGGGCTACATCTGGTTGATATTTGGGCTACATTTGGGCTCTTTTGTCTCTGGTGGCCATTTTGGGAGACTTATTTGTTATGATGTTTCCTAATTTCCTCATTTACTACAGTCTCCTCAGTAGGAAATACTTTGTTTTTTACTTTGATTCCATCAAGAAGGCATTCAGATTTGTCACAAATTTGCCATAAATTCAGAATGTTAGCACTCTAGTTGCTTATTAGATCACTGTAGTAAAGCTACTGCTCACCAGGGAAGTCTGCTGCTGGTATTGAAAGTGCATGTTTCAGTCTGCATGTCAGAAGTTTTTTAATGAGATAGAAGAGCATTTGAGAAGTGCCCTAATTTTCTTTCTGCAGCACTAATCATACTTTCTATGGCAAAATGAACCCGCTCATTTTGTTCCTTTTTAAATTAAATGTTTTAAGAATTACCACTTTATTCCATCCAAGATGGCTTCAGGTGTGCCATACATTTGTCATAAGTAGGACTGTTAGCGCTCTAGTTGTTCTTTAGAACACTCTGGGAAGCTGCAGTAGAACACAAAGAAATTAACGGACAGTATCTGCCCTTGTTGGATGTACATGTTTTACTGAGAATGTCAGACTTCATTCTCACATGACTGAGAAAGATAATGTGAATTTACAGAAAATATGCTCTCAGTTAGCTTATAGATCACCTTCCAAACCTCTGTGGGAAAAGCATGAGAAAATAGTTTTCTCTCAAACATGATTCATGATATCACAGCAGAAGGCTTTTTCACATGGTAAAATCACCTTAGAACACACCACAATTCCTAAAATGAGTATGGTGCCATCAACAAATGATTTATAATGTAACTAAAGTCTTAAAACCTTCTATTAACTGCAGTGCTTTTTAATGAGGTGCTATCATGTATATTGGTCCCAAGATGGCTGCCAACACTTCTTGGATGAAGTGCTGACAGCCAATCAGATCTCACGATGAGATGTGTGGTTAGGCTCCACCCAGATATATATGTGATTTTACTTTTGATTTTCTCAGGAACTACTGAACGGATTTACACCATTTAAGCAAAAGCCACATGCCTCACCTGAGGACTACCTCTTTCCCAAATTTCAAGTAATTCTGTTCAGCCGTTCGGGCTGTACCTTAGACTAAAGGTCCTATGGGAAAATGCATGGGGAAAACGCGTTTTGGGACCCCCCTTTTTTCTCAGCCCCCGCTTGATGAATCACCCCGAGACTTTCAAGGTAGGAGCTGAGCGGAGCGCCCCATTAGTTTTGGAAATTTCACGAAGATAAGTCAACCGGCGCCAAAGTTATTCAAAATAGAATTTTCAGATTTCCTATGGGAACTCGGTCCTAACTGTAACTATCTACTGGCGACCGCCAGTACATAATATAAAGGCTGTAATATCTGTCTTTTTAAGTAGGTTTATGTGTTTTCTATATATGTAGGATGTTCTCTTTTTCTCAGATTTGTACGTCTAGCCGTCCTGAAGCTCTGTTGTGTCTAGCTTTTTAAATGTATATTTTTATATATATTTGTGTAGTATGTACTTTATATTTGTATTGCTTGTCTGTTTATTTAGTATGTTGTTTTATATTTGGTTTTTTTCAGCCCTGACGAAGCTCCATTGGAACGAAACGCGTTGTCTGAGGCCCCTTTTTTTAAAAAAGATAGAAAAAGAATAAAGGACTTATTTTCACAAGATTGGAAACTCTTTGAATTTTGTTACGTGGTGCACCATACTTGCCCTCAAACAGTTTGGTATCTGTCTTTACAGTGGAGCATATGTGTGGCGTGCTCCGGACATGTTGTGCAAAAACCAAGGACTCATAAATTGACTTTGAAACTGATGTGCTTAACCATGGTCAGCCACACTGTTCGTTTTTAATGATATTTTCAAGAACATCATCGCTGCTTGTAGCGGAAGTTTCCTGCCGCTAAAGCGGCGACAATATTAAGGCCGTCCCTGATAACATGCCCCAAGTAGGCTCCCATTGCCAATGTGCCAAAAGTGGGCCCTCATCACACATAACTAATAGCACACAAAACACATGCACATGTGCAAGCCCCTGCAAAGCTGCAACTCCTTGAGCCACACTGATAAGGCAAGTGATAGGGCATGATGGATAGCATGCCTGCAGGACAAAGAGATTTACATGGTGCAGGACACCTCACTGATGTTTCAGAGTGTGGAACACATCCTCAAGGGAGCATGTCACACCCTGTCACAACCTTATGTACACACAACCCCTGATGTGAACAAGACACTTGATGACCTACTATGCACAAGTGTCACAACTCTGACAAGGACACACAATCCATCCAGCTTTCCACATGTCTGCATTGTACATACACAGAAGTCAAAGGCCCATTTCATGAAAGGGACAAGGGGCAGCTAAACAAAGGCAGCAGGTGCCACCATCACACAATGCCGTGTACACACATACTAATCTGAGTACTTCAACATTGCCTAATAGGTGTTCAGGACTGCATTAGTCACATAACACAAACCAGGACACAACAGGCAGCATTTGTGTGTAGACACTGTGAAGACACATTTCTCACATAGGTAACTTGTGATATTCCAATGTACAAGTACACCCTCACATCCGTGATGTCTCTGAAATAATCACCATCCAGAAACTAACATGCATATTGTACAAAATATCTATAATGCACCGTCTCCCTCAGTCTGATTGTTAAGTCAAATAATGCATGCCCATACATGGATACCACTGTTAAACTGTATCTCCCATGAACATTGCAGAGGGAGAGACAACACCTCCTGGACAGCAGGACGACCCACTCCGCCACAATGACTTGTCTGACATTTGCCACACCAACTCCAGGAGCAGGGCCACCCAGAAGCATTGCGCCAAGCCCACCCCCTGCACAAACCACCCAGGAGCAAGCACCTCCCACCACAGCTTCCTCACAGGACCCTGGTAACCCTTATGTGGCCTTCCACAGCATGGCGTTTGAGGTCCAGTGTGAGACACGGGACTATGTGCGGGTGGGGTTGGAGAGCCTGGTAGCCAAATTTGATGACCTACGTGGGTGTCTGATTCGCCTCGACAACCACATGCAGAGGATGTCAGACATCCACATACCCCTCAATGATATCCAACTCACCCTGGATGACATTGCTGGGGTCCCGATCTGGAGAGCTGACACACTGTCCTGGCAGGATAGCTCCAGTAGTGTCTGTGCCGCATTATCCAGACTGTCACGGATAATGGAGGCCAGGGACCGGAGGGAACTCCAACAGATGGCTGCCACGGCTGAACACCAGCGCAATCTTACAGGGACATGGCAGGCCGTGCTACATCATATCAAATCTGTGCCTCCCCACGGTCTTGCGCCAATATCTGCTGCTGCTGGCGCATCCACATCCTCAGCTCCGCACCCTGATGTGTCTGTGCCTCACAGTGCTGCTCCCACCATACCACCACCCACATGTGAGACACATGACACATCAGAGGACGAATCTGAGGATGAAACTGCCACACTGGTAATGCGCAAGTACACCTACCAGTGACATTCAAAGGCCTGTCTCACAATTGGATTGTACATACCATCATTCCACTGACCTTCCCCTTCCACTATCTTCCGACAACCACCAACACTCAGCTTGGACCCACACATGGACCTGCAGCAAATCTCTTTTTTCCTTGACAAAGACACTGCAAACTCTGCCTCTTCCCCTGGCTCTGTCACTCACAATGGACTCTGCCTGCCACTCCAACGGGCATCCAGCCAATCCTGTGTCGTATGGCCCACTTCTGGTCTAGTCTAAACCTTGTCTTGTAAATAAATTCCCTAAAATCACACAGATGCGTGTTTCCATGACCAATCAAGTATTTAACTAAGGCAATAAGTGAATTCTCATGAAGGTCCAGCATGTCCTGTGTCTGCCGTAGGAGGGTGGGGAGAGTGTTCATGTTCTTAGCGGCAAGGTGGCATAATGATCATCCACAGGAGGTCGCTTTTCAGATGCGGGGGACTGTGGCGAGTGCGATGTCAGCGGAATGGACCTGCATGTTTGGGGTGCAGAGCTGAGTTGTCTGTTGAGGTATGCAGGTCCGGTGTTGTGGAGTGGCTTGTGTGCGTTTTGCATGCGTTTAAGTCGTTTCCAGAGTTTGGTCGAGGCTCCTGCATAGAGGGTGTTTCCGTATTGCAACTTGCTGCTGCTGACTGTTCTCCATGTTTCGGTGGGAAGCCACCTGTAGAACTTGCCAAGCATCTGGAGTGTGATGAAGCAGGAGGACGATACGGCGTTTACCTGCTTTGGCATGGAGAGAGTAGAGTTGATGATGAACCCCATGTTGCGTGCGTGGTTGGTTGGTGTTGGATCTGTTCCCAGGGCGGCCGCACACCATGAGTTGTCCCAGGCGGAGGGGGTGGATCCGAGGATGAGCATTTCTGTCTTGTCTGAGTTTATCTCCAGTTGGCAGTTCTTCCTCCACTCGGCAACGGCTTACAGTCCTACATGGTGTTTGGTTGTGTAAGTGAGGGTGGCCATGGTGAGGGAGAAGATAAGCTGGCTGTCGTTGTCATAGGAGATGATGTTGAGGTTGTGCAGGTGGGTAACGTGTGCGAGCGGTGACATGTACATGTTGAACATTGTTGTGTGAGGGAAGAGCCCTGGGGTAAGCCACTGAAGATTAATGTGGATTCTGAGCAGAAAGGGTGGAGGCGGGCGGCCTGGGTTTTGCCACCGAGGAAGGAGGTGGTCCAGTCACGAGCCTTGTCTCTGATCTCGGTGTCATGTATGCGTGTGCATAGTGTGCAGTGCAAGACAGTGTTGAAGGCGAATCACAGGTCCTGGACAATGAGTGCTGCTGTTTCGCTGTTGTCCATCCGTGGCATTATGTCATTGGTGGCGGAGATGAGGGTAGTTTTGCTGCAGGAGTTGCCGCAGAAGCGTGAATGGGACGGATCCAGGATGCTGTTTCCCTAGAATTAGTGGGTCAGTTGTCTGTTGATGGTCTTCGCAATGACTTCTCACAGGAATGGTAGCAGGGAGATGGGACGTAAGTACAAGAGGTCCTTGGGGTCAGTCTTGTGTTTGTGGAGTAAGGGGTTGATCTCGGCGTGCTTCCAGCTCTACGTGAATGATGAATTTTCGAAGGAGATGTTGATGCTTATCTGGAAATGGGGTGCAATGGTGGTGCTGGCTTTGTAGCAGATGTGGTGTGGGCATGTGTCTGACGTTGATCCGGAGTGGATGTTGTACCAGATTTTGATTGTGTTTGTGTCATTTATGTTGGTCCAGGAGAGCAGGGGGTTGGTGCGGATGGTGTCCGTGGGGATGGAGGTCTCAGTGCTATTCGTTGCAGTCGTGATGTTGTAGCTGTCGTGGATGTCTGCACTCTTGCAATGGACGAAAGTGTCAAGGGAGTTGCACAGGTCTTGCAAAGGTGGGATGTTGTTGGTGTTGGAGCTGGTGTTGGAGAGTTCTTTCACTAGGTTGAAGAGCATTTAGCTGGTGTGTGCGTTGTTGGCTATGCGGTCTTTGAAGGAGGCCCGATTGCGGATCTGATAAGGTGATGGTGTCTGCGTGTGGCGTCTTTGTGGGTTGCGTAGCTGTCCAGTGTCTGCTCACGGTGCAATTTCTTCACTAGCTCATGGCAGGTCTGCATTGAGGCATGGTGGTCTGCATTGAACCAGCTGGCTTACTTGCTGGTGTGTCTGTTGGAGTGTGTCTTAATCTGAGCGAAGGTGTTGGTGCAGTCGCCGATCCTTTGTCTGAGGTTCTGGGCGGTGGAGTCAGTGTTGATGGGTGTGCTCCGGGCAAGGCTGGTGGTTAGCTGGGCGTCTGTGACTTTGCTCCAGCAGTGCCGGTGGATCTGTTGGGTGTGGTGGTGTGTGGTGTCTTTATGGAAGGCGAAGTTGATGCATCGATGGTTGTTCCAGTGGAGGTTGGTTGTGTGGTTGGAGTAGATGTGGGAGCTTGCGTAGAATATGTGGTCAAGCGTGTGGCTGGTGTGGTGGGTGGGTGTTGTGACGAGTTGTATGAGTCCGAGGTTGGCCAGGTTGTCGATCATGGTGGTGGATCTGGTGCCATTAATGTACACGAGGTGGAAGTTCAGGTCAACGTGAAGGATGTAGTCTGTGGATGTGAGGGCGTGTGCACTGACAAAGTTGGCGATCGAGTTGCAGAACTGTGTTTGGGGTCTGGAGGCTCGGTAGACGAGGGTTACTCTGAGGGTGGTGTTGGGATTGGTGTGGATCTGGAAGTGCAGGTGTTCTGCGTTGCTGAGGATGTAGTCGCTGTTTGTTGAGACTCTGAGAATGTTCCTGTTGACGATGGCAATTCCTACTCCTACTCCATTGGTGCGGTCCCTGTGGTTGATCTTGTAGCTGCACAGGATGGCTATGGCAAGGTAGTGTTCCGAGGAGGGGTACAATCAGGTCACTGTCATGAAGGCCATGTCTGGGGAGGTTGAGTCGACTAGGTCCCAGAGTTCACTTGTGGGTTGGCGTCCGTGGCGGGTGTTGAGGACAATGCATCTGAGGTAGTTGGGTTCTTACCCAGTGGGTGGATTTGCTGATCGGATGCTGGTGACGATGCTGTTCCGGCAGGAGAAGTGTCCTAGTGTGCGTTTTGGTCCGGGCAGGAAGCAGGTGTGTGATCGTCCTATGTTGAGGGCATTGAGGGTGCTAGCATCGTAGTGGCAGCGTGTCTAGTTGCGTTTGCGGTCCCAGGATATTCCTGCACTTTGCGCGGTCCCGCCATGGACGTACGCCAGAGGAAGGGGAGGTGGGAGGATCAGCCTGGCGTGTGGGCGGTACTAAGGGGCGTGTTGCTGTGTGGGTCAGCAGGGGATACTGTGGCGGGAAGGGACAGCGGATTGAAAAACACGTGTCCGAATACAGGGTAAGAAATGTAAATGAGCAATACAACTAAACCCGGCAGAAGGGGGCACTAAATTACACTTGCGATGAAGGTACAGATGAAACAACCGAAGGCAGACAGTGAAGAAGGGGCACAGGGGGTAATACGAGATTACACAGGCCAAATTTCACTGCCCACATTGATCAGATAGCATAATCTAGCAATATACCAACTCTGACACACGTCCATGTAGGACATATGTGTGAGAACGTGCCATCTTTCTTGCAGGTATTCCCCCACCTTTTGCTGAATTGCTGAATGTACTTTGACTGAGTGTGCCCTGGACTCCTGCCAATCAGGTGCCCAGCGCCTATGTTCCTTTCCTAAAAACTAAAATCGCAAATTGGCAAACCCTGGCCACATGTCAGCCCCTGGTAAATGGTACCCTAGGTACCCAGTGCCTTGTGACCAGGGAAGGCCTCTAAGGGCTGCAGCACTTATAGTGACAACCTTAGAGGCCCTGTACCCTAACACAACCACACTGCCCTTGCAGGCTGAGCGTCTGGGTACAAGGCAAAACAAAGAGTCGACATGGCACACATCCCTGTGTGCCATGCCCACAACCTACACTGCCCTGGCATACATCAGCCACCCCTCTAGATGGGTGCCCTATGCCAGTGGTGTGGGCACAGGAGCATGAGCCCTGTCCACCTACAGTACCCACGTCCATTCCTGGGCACTGTAAGTGCAGTGCTGCCATTTAAGAGTATATGGTGCTGAGAGCTCGTCAAACACGAACTCCACAGCACCATAATGGCAACACTGAAGAATGAGAAGTTTGGTGTCAAACTTCTCAGCACATTAAACCCGCACTGATGCCAGTGTGGGATTTAATGTACAAAGTACTATAGAGGGCATCTTAGAGGTGCCCCCTGAAAACTAACCTACGATCCACGTCTGGTCTGGGAGGCTGCCTAGGCTACCACACAGCAGACATGTTGCTGGACCCCAGGGTGGAGAGCCCCCGCTCTCCTGGGCCTGCAACAATGCACATCTAGGTCTCCTCCCCCAGGATGGGCAGGGGGAAGCTTCAAAGGGAGGCCGCCTCTGTGAGCTTCTCCAGGTCACTTGCTGTACCCAGCAAACTGGCCCCCACCGGTTCTGACCCCCACTCTGGTGGGAAGACTGGCCGGAAACCCCAAGTAAGGACAGGGGATGTGCCAGCCTGCCAACCCCAACCCTCAGGTGTGGGAGGCGAGGTGAAGCACATCTATGGGTGCTCGCCATCTTGAAGATGGGAACCGCTGCCCAATCAGGACTAGGCTACTGCCCCCCCTCGCACAGAAGTGTGGCAGGATAGGGGGTGTACCCACCCCAGGGCAGGGATCCATTGGTCCCTGCCCTTTACCTACCTGTTATGCCCCTAAATCTAGTATTTAGAGGCACCCTGAACCTTCCTTCTCCATATTCCAGATTCTGAAAAAGCAAAGAAGCAGCTGCTAAGAAGAGGGAGACACCAACTGCTTTGGCCCCAGCCCTACCGGCCTGTCGACCCTCAAACCTGCTCCTGCTAAATTCCGGCCCCACTTGTGGCCAGCAACCTCACAAACCCTGGAGGACCTGGCTACCTTGTGACTCTGAGCATCTGGGACTCCCAAGAGCAGTGGCTCTGCTCAAAGCAAGTTTCTAACCCCTGGCATCATCCCGGAACCACGAACCCTGCACACTCTGCACCCGCCAAGCCGGGCCTGTGTGTTGAGTGGACAAAGACCCCGAAGACGTCCCCCCCGGCGACTGTGACCCCAAATCCGGCCCCCAAGGACTCACCTCGACGCTCATGACGACGCCTGCAGCCTCAGAACCAGGGACCCCCCAACCACGATCAACAGAGGGTAAGATTTCCCGACACCAAAAGGCACCCTTGCACCCGGTGCGCTGAAGCCCCCTGTGCCCAACTCCTGGGTACCTACTCATCCTCCAACTACCCAAATTACCTCCCGAAGTGGTGGTGGCACCTGAAGAATCTTCGTCCCCGAGCTGGCAGCCTTTGTTCGTCCTGGAGCTTTCCCATTGCAATCCATTGAGCGCCCGAAGGCTCAAAAGCACCCTGCACCCAGCCGCCCGAGTGGCCTTGGCAGTGTAACTTCTACTCCTACCTACTTCCCCATTTGCCCTAAGCATGTGCCCAGAACCTTAACTCTGCCAGACGAGTACTTACCCAAAAGCCGATAACCCAATTTTATTCCATAGGGTAACATTGACTGGTTTCACCTGAAATTTCTTCTGTGTGGAGATTCTAAAACCTAAATATTCACCTAAAATCAAACGATTAACAAAAACGGAAATACTCACCTGCTATTAGGAGAGATCCCAGTGCTGAATCTTGGTGCCCAGCACTGACCCTAGAAAAGTACTCACAACCGTACTTACCACTAACCCAATTTTCTTCCGTAGGAAATCATTGACTGTTTTTTTCTGTGAAATTTCTTCTAAGTGTTACATTTTGAAATAGCAAAATATTGCCTAAAAACCACAACAGTAACTAAACCGAATTTACTCACTTGCTTCCAAGACCTTTCCCAGGACTGAATCTAGGATCCAGTCCTGGAATTAGAAAAGTAATCCTGGAAGTAATCTATTGCAAATAACTTAGAAATCACATTGAGCTCAATGTATTATTGTGTTTGAAATTGTGTTACCTAGTGCATCAACTTGTAACTATTACCTACCAAAGTCAATTGCATATTGCAAAAGTATTTCTTCTTTTTCTTTCTTTCTTTCCAAACTTTATTTCGACCAGTTGGTCATAAAAGTTCATACAGGTAATACAAAAGATACATAAAAATACAATCAAACAACTGTCGAAAAAGGGAAGACTTAACAGCAAGCAAACCGATTTCCTGTCTCAAAACTAAAAGAAAGACAAACAATTATAAAACTATAGGATAGAAGATGAACAACCAACATTTTAGTGAGGAGGACCAGATATATCAGATTTCAAATTAAAGACACATTTAATCTTCTTTTCCTCCACATTGAGGCAAGAAATGAGGAAACTGCAAATACTATTTGCCTAGATAAGTCTGTTTTGAATACCCTATAGGCTTCTCTGCAATGTATAAACCCTAGATTCCTGCAGATAGGAAGAATCCAGTAATTCCTAGTCTTTTTGTAACATGGGCAAAAAAATAATATGTGAAAATCAGATTCCAATTCTGCATCACAACTAGGACAATTTTCCGGGGTGGAGTCAGACCATTTAGTGGTAAATGCTCTTATCGGAAGTGTGCCATATCTCCACTAAATAAACAATTTCCTATTAAAATTAGGTCTAATCTCACTTAGAGCCTCTTCAAAATGGTAATAATCTTTAGCTATTAAAAAAGTTTGCGTTAAAATTGAAGATTGAGATTTGGAAATGGAATCTGCTGTTTTAGACTCATAATATGGGTACGTTTTTTACGTGAAATTTTAAGATAAGCTGTCGCTGGGGCTGTCCAAAGATCTGCAAGGCCTAGTGCGCCAAGTTGCCTCTAAACATACGAAAGCCATGGAAGTTTGGCTGTACTTGGTATACTCAGTAGTTCCATTAATTCTTTCCTATAGACCACAAGCTCAGGTGTTAACCATATCCTCCTCCAAAAGATCAAGGGTTTAAGACCAAGGACTTCATCAATAGGTCGCAGACCCAGGTCAAGTCTTAGTGGGAGTAGGGGGGTACTCAGAGGGAGAGCTAACAACTGCCTTATAAACTTGGATTCTACAGATGGAATCTCAGAACAGCATTTAGATCCCCAGAGTTCTGCACCATATACTACACGCCCGCGGGCCTGAAGTTTATATATTTCTATAGGCGGACCAATCGATTTTACACAAGAAGAATTATAAAACTTCAGAATCCCTCCAATTGATTGGACTAATTTCAGCTGGGCCTTGGTTTGATGTGAAATCCAGGTCATTCCTTCATTTAGGGCGAGGCCCAGATAGTCAAAGGTATGGACTCTCTCCAAAGTTATCCCGCCTATAGAGGGATTTGGACGCGTCTTAGGTGGCGGGTTAAAGATCATAAATTTGGTTTTAAGAGTATTAATTTCCAAACCCTGCTCCAGACAGAATAACTCAAAACCGTCCAATACCCTCTGTAGGCCTAAAGGGGATTTAGAAAGCAGCAGGGTATCGTCTGCGAACATTATCGCCGGGACCCTCTTGCGATCAAGTTTGGGGGCATCACTATTAATGACCTTGTCTAGGTACGAGAAGGCACCATTTACGTAGAGACAGAAAAGTGTAAGAGCCAGGACACAGCCTTGCCTGACTCCTTTCCCTACGGCAAATCTTGATGTTAACATTCCGTACTTCCCATACCTTACTTGTGCATAATTCCCCTTATGAAGGCGAATTATCATCTTCAACAAGGGGGCAGGAACACCCAGGTTTGCTAGAACGGACCATAATTTTGATCTGGGAACCAGATCGAAGGCCGCCCGGAGGTCTACAAACACAGTGTATAGTGAACCAGCCTCCACCCGAACAGTCTTCCAATGTAAAGGCATAAGCCGAAAAATTTGGTCCACTGTAGAAACCTTTTTCCTGAACCCAGCCTGATAAGGACTAAGGATGGAAAATTCTTCCATCCAATCTTTAAGTCGATCTAGAATCAGGCGGGCAAAGATTTTTTGAGGAACGTCTATAAGACTAATCGGCCTATAGTTTCCAGGAAGTAGAGGGGAGCCTTTTTTATAAACTGGAACTATCTCGGCTCCAAACCAAGTACTAGGAATTGCCATACCCTTTAGGATGGCATTAAATAATGCAGTTAGGTAGGGAGCCCAGATTTTCGGCTCATTTTTAAAAAGATCGCCAGGGAGCTTGTCTAAGCCCGGCGCTTTTCCAACAGGAAGGCTACTCAATAAATCTGCGACTTCTTGAACCCCAAAATCATCTACATAGTGCTGTAGAGCAGACTCATCCAAGATGTCCTCTTCCCTGAAATCAACGAGAGAAGAGGAAGACTCACAGGCGTAGAGAGATGAAAAGTGAGCCTCCCATGCACTTGCAGCAATGTTAGGACCAACAGCTGAGATGGGCACAGACGAACCCGTGTTGACAATTTGCCAAAACGTTCGTGAATCATTATTTTTAAGTGACTGTGATAATTTGTCCCAATTAGCGGCATCCCACTCGGATTTAGCTTGGGCAATTAATTTTTTATATTCCCAGCGTTTCTGTGTTATTAATACTTTGTTGTTACTAAGTTTAACTGCACTAAGAAGTTGTGTTTTTGCTTTCCTACATGTAGCATTATACCACATTGGAGTAGTGAGGCTCTTTCTTTCCTTAAGAATTATGGGATTGAACACATTGGCCAAAATAGTGTTTAGCTAGTAGTTTAAGTCCTCAAACTTTTTGTGGGTACCCTTACTAGGAGTTCGCAACGGTAGATGTCCTACCGCTTCCAATAGCGGGATTACCTTAGCATAAAGTTCTGGGATAGCACCGGGGAGGTTAACAAGTTTTTCCCACCTCACCCTTCGTCTGTTACTAGATAAAAGATGGCCGGTATTGGAGATCGTCATTTCAATATCCGAAGTAGTGCAAACCCCCGGTAGCAGATACCGTAAAAATAATGGATTATGGTCGCTATCAACCCTAGACAGGACGATAAAATCGAGAACCTTATCCCAACAGCGGGTCTCGACAAATATATAGTCCAACATAGACTCTCTGCCGGGTTTGTTAAAGGTACATTTCGCAGGGGCATCGGATTTAGAACGACCGTTACAAGCCCTGATAGAAAATTGTAGGGTTAGGGCCGTAATCTGGACGACCAAGGGGGTCCAAGCCCTCGGAGAATTTCCCAGAGATGATGGGATTTTCCAATAGTCATCCTCCTCCTGAATGTCACCATCTATCATGCCAGGGAGAGGCTCAAAATGACAATTGAAATCTCCCCCTATTAACATGGTAGAACCGAGAGGGAGAGTATTTAGAAAAGACGAGAGCTGGGTAATAGTTGTCGACTCCGCATTCGGGTTCACTGGTCTTGAATATACATTGACCAAGTTAAGCCAGACATCATTAAGCCAAACCAAACTCACACACTGCACATCTAAGGATGCTGTGTCCACTTCGATTGCTTTCCAGCCTAGGTGGGTACGGACCCAGATGGTCAATCCCCCTGATGGTCTACCCCGTCCCCGCCACTGGGCTGGAATCGAGAAAGAAGCGAAACCACTACGGAAGTATGGAACCCTTGCCCACGTTTCTTGGAAGAGGCAAATATCATAGCTGTCTATAAACTGGCCCCAGTCGGGGCACCCCAGTTTATTGGCCAAGCCACCTAAATTCCAAGATATAATTTTCAAGTGTGCAAAGGAAAACAGTGGTTCTGATGCTTAATTTGCAGTATCCACAGTAATTATGTGGTTCGTGGGACCTAAGCCAGTCATATTGATCGCAGTATATTGGACTTGGGGAAAGTTCACACAAGGGGAGGTAGATGGAATATTTTTAGATGCCTCCACCCCTAGTGACTTATTAGTCACTACATGTGGAACTAGCGGTGAATCAACACTTAGAGGCCTTGGTGGTATACTTTTAACTGGCCCCACTCCATAAGAACCTTCACTAGATGGCTCAGTAAGATTTGGTTTGGTAGAAGAAGTTCCCTTGCTATCCCCAGGCACTTCAGTCTGGAGACCCGCTAGAGCAAAATTTGTGTTTAGTCAGTCTATCTCACTTAGACACCTAAACCGATTGTAATCCCTCGGGTGTAATGAAGAGCCTGAAGGGTGGTGAGTAATTAAAGGCCTAGTAGGAAAACCTCTACCTCCCACCCTTGTCCACCCTAGTTCATGATCCTGTTCCTGGGTTCTAATATATGGTGGGTAGAAAAAAGCTAGTGGAAGGGTCCTGATGGAAGTTCCTGCACTCATGTGAGAGGAGTTTAAGATAAAGGAAACTGCACCTGCATCCCTCATGTTTATAATCACACAATCTCCATTCAAAGACTTCTTAGTTGGACCCACCCATTGTGCCCTACGGACCATAAGAATTTCACCCGAAAATTTTGGAGAGAGTGGTCTGTATTTGGATAGCCAGCTTACCACTTTGTTCTTTAGTGATACAACGGATTCCTTTGTTCCCTCATTGAGTTTAGGGACACCCACTAAAACAACAACCAGTGTTGCTGCTTCCGGTGGCAGATTTAGAATTAATCCTTCTCCCACAGTGGTCGTATTAGTGATAATAGCCTGCTCAGTTTCTTGCTCTTCCCTGGATACGGAATTTCCTCCGACCCCGGGGAGAGGGGGGAGAGTAGAACTGCCACTCGGGACAGCAGCAACCTGGGAGTACGATAAAGGAATTACCGGAATTTGTGGAGCTGGTTGGAGAGTGGACCCAATTAGTCTCTCAGTTGGAACAGTATTATTCCGGCCCCTACCTACAGAAGGTAAAGTAGAGTAAGGGTCAGACTGTGACTCAAGTACCCTTTCCAAATTTCGCAGCCTAGCATCAATTTGATCCAGTTTAGCACAAAGTGGATTAAGTAAGGATTTCAGGAGATCCTCAAGTTCTTGCTTATGGAAATCAGCCCTTATACCCAAATTACCAGTATCGGCTACAATGGGAGAATGTTGTGCATGGGGTAAGAGGCCGGTATAGGTCCAAGGTCATTTACTGCAGGAAGGGTCAAATTTGAATTTATAGTGCTCCCACAAGAAGAGTCTGGATGAGAT
Organism: Triturus cristatus; assembly: GCF_964204655.1. Lineage (NCBI taxonomy): Eukaryota > Metazoa > Chordata > Amphibia > Caudata > Salamandridae > Triturus > Triturus cristatus. Next base: position 354,712,568 of record NC_140590.1, read on the forward strand.
AAAACCTCAGATATCTTATGGTTTTTACTTCTCTTGGCTGGTGGACCCCTTTTCCTTTTCGGCACAGCCCCCTCCCTGACTGCTCTATGACGCTTACGACCGGCATCAGGAGAGTGAATTAGAGCAGGGGTGAGACTTGGGCCTTTGGAAAACACAGGGGAAACGCTGTTATTACCAAGGGGACATTCAGTAGCTGAGGGGGCATTAACCTCAAGGGTGGCAGTAGGGGAAACATATTTAAGAAGCATAGGTTCTCTTTCAGGTGTTCTTGCATGGGCAATAAGGCCCAACGACGATCTCTTAGCATTTTCAATGCCTTGTGAAAGGCGTTTCTCAAGTACAGTTATCTCATTTGTAATCAGAGAATTAGCTCTGATCAGAAACGAATCTAGCGTACCTGAGATTGATGCACTGGATGCGAGACCTTTGCTGCGGGTTTCCCTCACTGACATTCTAGCAAAGTACCACAAGGCAAAAATTGAATGGAAGCACTTATGAAGAGGAAACAATCAGGTCAAGTCCTAACAGCAAATGAACGAAGGATGGCCCGGTCCGGTCTTAGCCGCTCTGTAACGGGCTAGAACGGGCCCGCTCTTGGCCCTGCGTCCCGTGCTGCGTGAACACACTAGCGGGTATAAGTCACTGGGCGGGAGGGCGGGGCCAGGAGGAAGAGGCGGCAGGTGAGTGGAAGAGGCTTCTGGGCCTCGCAGTCCTCCGGTCAGGGCTCCCTCAGTATCCGCAGCAGACTTCCGAACGGCTCCCGCGAAGCGGGGGCCGTGAGGCTTAATATACGTTCAAGAGCAAGAAGGCGGGGCCAGGAGGAAGAGGCGGCAGGTGAGTGGAAGAGGCTTCTGGGCCTCGCAGTCCTCCGGTCAGGGCTCCCTCAGTATCAGCAGCAGACTTCCGAACGGCCCCCGCGAAGCGGGGGCCGTGAGGCTTAATATACGTTCAAGAGCAAGAAGGCGGGGCCAGGAGGAAGAGGCGGCAGGTGAGTGGAAGAGGCTTCTGGGCCTCGCAGTCCTCCGGTCAGGGCTCCCTCAGTATCAGCAGCAGACTTCCGAATGGCACCCAAGAAGCGGGGGCTGTGAGGCTTAATATACGTTCAAGCGCAAGAAGGCGGGGCCAGGAGGAAGAGGCGGCAGGTGAGTGGAAGAGGCTTCTGGGCCTCGCAGTCCTCCGGTCAGGGCTCCCTCAGTATCAGCAGCAGACTTCCGAATGGCACCCACGAAGAGGGGGCCGTGAGGCTTAATATACGTTCAAGAGCAAGAAGGCGGGGCCAGGAGGAAGAGGCGGCAGGTGAGTGGAAGAGGCTTCTGGGCCTCGCAGTCCTCCGGTCAGGGCTCCCTCAGTATCCGCAGCAGACTTCCGAACGGCACCCACGAAACGGGGGCCGTGAGGCTTAATATACGTTCAAGAGCAAGAAGGCGGGGCCAGGAGGAAGTGGCGGCAGGTGAGTGGAAGAGGCTTCTGGGCCTCGCAGTCCTCCGGTCAGGGCTCCCTCAGTATCAGCAGCAGACTTCCGAACGGCTCCCGCGAAGCGGGGGCCGTGAGGCTTAATATACGTTCAAGAGCAAGAAGGCGGGGCCAGGAGGAAGAGGCAGCAGGTGAGTGGAAGAGGCTTCTGGGCCTCGCAGTCCTCCGGTCAGGGCTCCCTCAGTATCCGCAGCAGACTTCCGAACGGCACCCGCCTCTCATTCTGCGAAAGTATATTTTGATACCTATTGTTGGTTCTAAAATAAAACAACCATATATTTTTTATATAAACCATTGGCCCAGAGTTCAGTTCTTGAGTGTGTGAGACCATTTGCTGACTGTGTACAACAAGTGCTTTACACTGTCCTCTGATACTGCCTTACTGCTCGACCAAGCTACCACTTTAGAGAGTAAGGTTATACCTAACTTTAACCTCTGCCAAACCTCTGGGGACTGTGAACTCTGTGCACACTGTACCTATTTGGGAACAGTATCTTCAGAGCCACTTTCTCACAATATGCATGTGTGACAACATGTACAAGTCTGTTGCAGGACACAAGTAGTGTCACCAAGAAGGATAGCAAAGCATAATCTCCTGGCATATCGCCTTACACAGGACGTGTTGGTCAAAGATTGTTGTGATGTAGCACATTGCATGTCACATCTCTAGGTGTTCACAACTGATTCACATTGCTGATGAGACCCAAGGGCACAGGTCTAACATACATACATGGAACTACAAAGTAAGCCACACTGAAGTTGAGGCTACAATAGTTACTGAAGCCAAAGTGCAAAGCGTCAGTCAGCCCCTACCTGTACACAAACAATGCCAAACCAACTTCAGAGCCCTGGCATGAAGTGCCCACATATTGGCCAATGTGCCCACGGATGTCAGTTGAACTGCACTTAGAATATAGTCTGAATCAGTGGCAAGGTTACAAGGGTGTCATCACTATGAGCCAATGCGAAAGTTACAGCTGGGATGAGTGGCTATGGCACTGTTGGTACAGGGAGCAATGCAGCATGTCACCACTTGTGTGCAGCAGAACTGTGTGGCTGCAACCAAACATCATCAGGTCCAAGAGCATAACTCAAATGATTAAGGGTGTCACAAAAGCAAGAAACTCGAAGTTAAGTCTGTATTCCGAACAGTACAAATCCAAAAATACACCTGTGAATGACCTCTATTCCAAAGTCATGACTCAGTCTCATATAACTCATGTGACTCACTAACACTGTCGTGCCATGTGACGTTAACAATGGACACACAAATGACCAACAGCATGCATGGAATAGAGGTCAATTGGCCATGCCCAGGAACATGTGAGATGTTGGAGGTCACAATAAACTGTCACCAGAGTAGGCCGTGAACCATATTTGCAAATCTATCAGACATGCAAGGTCATTGTGCTCACATCTAAGGTATCTGGAATCAATCCATCCTGCTGAGTGACAGGTCAGGACCATAGTTACACATACAATGATTACTCCAGTGATGGTATGAGTTGCACACAATGGAGCAAGCCCCACTACCCCGCATCAGCCATGATATAAGTGCAAGCAGAATTCTAAAATTAATAAGATTTATTTAACAATATGAACGATACAAAAACCCTACTCTAATCTATGACCCTAACTCTAGACCTAAACTAACTACAAATATTTTTACTAACAAAAACTATCTACCCTAACTATTTACAAACACACAAAATGAATAAAGACATCAACCCCCCCACCCAAAGCTAAATGAAACCTATTCCCAAATCCTATAACATTCAAGAATGAAAAAAGTCTAAATCTACAACTAACTAAGCCTATACTAAAACTAATACACACAACTATGACCTAACACAACATAAGACAAAAATAGGGACATTGTGGGAAGGGAGAAGAGGGGGATGGGTGAGAACAGGGGGAGTCTTTATTGCAGTCCAAGGTGACTCCGGATCTCGTGGAGGGGCCGGTTCAGGTACAGAAGTTCACGGCGAATGTCTGTCAGAATGGTGGTGTTGTTGCTAACCATCTGCATTAGTTGTGACAGGACAGGATCCATGGGTGCAGGTGCAGGTGCAGGTGCAGGTGCTGGTGCAGGTGCAGGTGCAGGTGCAGGTGCAGGTGGCGGTGCATGTTGGACTGGCACCCGTGCTGGTTTTGCGGCAGGGGGATTGACTGTGTGGGAGCCCACACTGGCACTTGAGGTCAAGGGGATGTTGCTGCTGCCGGTCAGGACACATTCTGACAGCGAGTTCCAGGTCCCTGCCTTCTTCTCGGCCCGTTACCTCCTTGCCATCATTCGATAACCCTTATGGACCTTCCTCACGTGGAGGTACCGGTCCTTGGCAACCTGGAATTTGTGCTGCTCCTCAGGTGTCATGTTGTCTGTAAAAAAAACTCAATGTCAGTTTTCTGTCCCCTACACTATGTAAACATCCAACATGATATCTGTATCACAAGTTAAAAACAACATGGGAGGCAACACACCCGCTTCACCCTGTTAAGTCAAAGACTGACCTGTTAAACCCAATGTCTATGCATGATTCAATCATTACATGCTGTGGAGACTGACATGACAGTGCATGGCATGGTACATGCACTGACACAACTAAAAGCTAATGACACGCTACAAACATGGCACCATTGGACAACCGGGCTGTGGATGACATGTACAAGTGACTTCAGTCGGGAGGCATAACCCCTACGTGCACAGCACAACCCTCTCCCATCCTGTGACAGACAGCTGCATCAAAAGTGCAATGCACATGTGCAGCCATGTGTGTCCCCCAGGAACTGTGTGCAGTACATCAGGTCAGTGCCAAGACAGGCACTCTTGCACAAGCGTGTAAGGGTGTATGTGTGCAGGTGTGAATAACTACCTATTGTAGTCTCACACTACATGCACAATAACAGGACTGGGACTGCCCTACTCACACTTGCAATCATGCTGCATCATGCCGCACACATGGAAACATGTTTGGTGTATGAATGCTGACATAGGCAATTACTCACTCCACTATTACTATGCAATTGGTGATAGTCATCCACTGCGAGGGGGAGACATCATTGAACAACAACTGCCACTCATGCATGTGTTGTAACCACTAATCTCACTCCATAGTAGAGATGAACACGCATGCATCAACTACGCAAACTGTTACAATGGATTACACATTGTAATGGCACCCTGGGGTCATGGCTGGATTTGCAAATATATGTGACATCAAATGATGCATAGATAATGCATGCGTAGGAAATGTGTGTTGAGTAATGTCACCAATTGTGTCAGCTGAGTTGGTACACATGATCCTGATTCCAGCATGGAATGTCCACACGGACATAGCCTGTCAACACCATTGCAGCGCACAAATATTAAATTTTAATTGACGTACACATCTATTGAATGTTTTTGTGTAACACGCCATTGACAAATTTGGATCTGAGCTACACCCTGCCACTTCTGGTTCTCTGCTATGCAGCATACCTTAGGGACCGCTGTGCCAAGATGTCTGACCTTGTACGGACATAAATGCACTGCCTCATTGTGCACAATGCTACACCCACTGCACGCCCCTTGGACGATGTTTGCAGCATGTAAGTGTTCCATCTTGACTAGGCTGCGCAAATGAACATGGGAGAAAATGCAAGTGGCCTATTGCCAACACAACTGCAGTGTAAATGCCTAGTTGGCAGCTTTAGTTGCTCAGAAATAGGCACATACATTGACATGTGTATCACTGACTGTTGATGGACAAAGTCACAACTCTGAATAAGATGCATTGTACCCCTTCAAACTACCATATTTGACACAGATCGGAAATGCTGAATTCCTCTGCACATCGTAGGCAATTGACATGCGATACACACCCATACTGCTAATCAACAACATGTTGCATTTGGCACAGACACTCATGACCCCGCAACATGCCAATATTTGTTGTCACTGCTCACCAGTGGCGTGTGGGTCCTGGAATCAGTCAATGTCCCCCGCGGTGATAGGTTGGCGTCCATCTGTGAGAGGACAAACGTAAAAAGGTGTTGTTAGCAAACCCCAGCAAACGTGGCATATTCACAATATGAATTATTACAGCGACAGACAATCCTACATCCCTGTGGTGTTGACTTCATGTTGGCCACATGACTGGGCCTACTTTGAATGGCATCCACACACAACCTGTGAAAGCAGAGGCTGCACAGCCAAAACATCACTGCTGGCAGATCTGCACATATGAGTTGTGTCACGCAATATCAAGGCACCTCATCCACACGGAGTGCGAAGAAAACAGTTGCACTCATCATCCTTGACCTATCACTGCGGCGTTCACCACTGTCTCTCAAAGCCCACCAATATGCAGACCCCACAACAAAGGGATCCAAGACAAGGCCCTCAACTGGATCTGCTCCTTCCTCAACGGATATTGCGCTGTGGGTTAGACACCCCCCTTTTGTCTTGGAGCCTATAACAATCACCCGTGGAGTCCACCAGAGATCCTCACTCAGCCCTACAATCTTCGACATCTACATGGCTCCGCACGCCACAATCGGGATTAGCTATGGACTCAACATTGTATCATAGGCATACGACTGACAACTCCTCCTCGACACATCCAACTAACACGCGCGCTGAAATGTTAGTCCTTTCATATCTTTTACATTGAAATAATAACTGTTTTTAGGAATTTTACTCTGCTGCTATAACTGTATTGCTGTCCATACTCACTGTTGGTATTGATGTTGTTTTCCTGCTCCGCCTACTCCCCGTTCCACCACGGGCTTTCCCGTTTGTTTTGTGGAGGGAGATTGCGGTAAAAATCTGGTTGGTTGGAGGTTGGGGAGGCGGGGAATAGCGGGCGCCTTGTCACGTGATCGCTGTAGGCTTTAACTTGCATACCTTTCGCCCCGCGCAGCGGACGCGCGCTGAAATGTTAATCCTTTTATATCTTTTACATTGAAATAATAACTGTTTTTAGGAATTTTACCCTGCTGCTATAACTGTATTGCTGTCCATACTCACTGTTGGTATTGACGTTGTTTTCCTGCTCCGCCTACTCCCCGTTCCACCACGGGCTTTACCGTTTGTTTTGTGGAGGGAGATTGCGGTAAAAATCTGGTTGGTTGGAGGTTGGGGAGGCGGGGAATAGCGGGCGCCTTGTCACGTGATCGCTGTAGGCTTTAACTTCCATGCCTTTCGCCCCACGCAGCGGCCGCGTGCTTAAATGTTAGTCCTTTTATATCTTTTACATTGAAATAATAACTGTTTTTAGGAATTTTACTCTGCAGCTATAACTGTATTGCTGTCCATACTCACTGTTGGTATTGACGTTGTTTTCCTGCTCCGCCTACTCCCCGTTCCACCACGGGCTTTCCCGTTTGTTTTGTGGAGGGAGATTGCGGTAAAAATCTGGTTGGTTGGAGGTTGGGGAGGCAGGGAATAGCGGGCGCCTTGTCACGTGATTGCTGTAGGCTTTAACTTCCATGCCTTATGCCCCGCGCAGCGGATGCGCGCAGCGGGTGCGCCGGTGGCGCGCCGAGGGCGCGCTAAAGGCAAGCCCGTCTGCGCCCGTCCGTGGCCGCCCGGGGCCGGGGGCCACAACCCCTGCCCCTTTTTCTTCCCCAAGGTTAGTTTATACCACTCCGCAACTTCGTGCATTACGGCCGATTAGCCGTGCGGACTGTATTCTTTTAGCTGTTTATAACGCTATTTCCCATACCTGTTCGGGGGTTCATTGCTCCTTTCCCTTGGTCCAGCCTTTGAAGTATGATTGTAGGCCAACTATGATGTCAGAGAACACTCCTCCTAAGTTTCGCTTTTTAAGCTTAAATTGTCGCTCACTTCCCCAGCACAAAAGATTTATTTTTGACCTTCTCCTGGAGGAATCACCAGATGCCTTTTTTCTCACTGAGACCTGGCTTCATGACAGTTCTGGGCCCGATATTGCTACTGCCCTTCCCTCTAATTATGCCATCGCCCGAATGGATAGAGCCATTAGGATAGGTGGGGGGATTGCTATCATTTATAGACAAGTCTTTCAGTGCAAATTGGATTCTGTTGACCTTCCTAACTGCGAAGCTGCTTTGTTCACACTTACACTTACCCCTAAATTTTCCTTTTCGGGGCTTTTGGTTTATCGCCCTCCTGGTCCCTCCTCTTCGTGGTCTGCTACTCTGCCTGGCTTGGTATCTTCCTTGCTTATGAAAATTCACTAACTACTCTTTAATTGGCGATTTGAACCTTCATTTGGAAGATGCCACATATTCCATATGCTCTAATTTCATTGCTGATCTTTTAGCTATGAATATTATTCTCTGCAATTCCGGCCCCAAACATAAGGCTGGCCATTTTTTAGATCCTATTTTTTCTAATGTTTCTTCTATTGAATGTGAACCAGCAATACCTATCCTTTGGTCGGATCACTTCTTATTGAAGTTCAAAGTTCCGGCTCCTGTTAGTTTGCCCTCTGCTTTCCCCCAGTCTATGTTTTTTAATAGGGACTGGAAAAAAATTGATATCACCACTTTGAACAATCTGCTCAGTGGAAATACTCCTACTATCACTTCGCAGGTACATGTTTCTGCGAAAAATATTCATAACTGGTTGTCCCATGCTGTTGATGAATGCCTTCCTCCTATAAAGAAAAAATTGACCTATCATCGCCCTCCAGCTCCTTGGTATACTGATATTCTTAAAGTTGAAAAATCTAAATGCAAAGCATTAGAAAGGAAATGGCGTAGAAACAATGCCCCGGATTTGAAAATAGTTTATAAAAATTCTCTGAAAACATATCATGATTTATGTAAACTTAAGCGAGCTGCGTATACTTTGTAATACTATCAATACTGCCACAAATCGTCCCAAGACACTTTTTAGTCTAGTAAAAAACCTCGCCGGCGCCCAGACTATAGCTAAGCCCCTGCCACTTGACAAGAATTTATGTGAGGATCTTGCTCTTTTTTTTTCAGATAAAATAGACAATATTCATTCTGATATAGCTAATTCCTCCCTGACCTGCTTGATGTCACCTTCAATTCCGGTTAGCACTTTTCGGGAACACCCTAATGTCTCTCCTCAATTGGCCTCTTGGCCTCCTTTGGAACTGGTCTCTTTTGTTCCTACTCTTGATACAATAAAATCTGGCTCCCCTAATGACCCGTTACCCATTTCCATTATTAAACAACTTGATCCCATTCATCTCCAAGTTATTATGGAAGCCCTTAATTCTTCTTTGAAATCATCTACTGTTCCGCCTGTCTGGAAGCTCTCTATGGTTGTCCCTCTGTTAAAAAAGCCTGCTGCTGACCCCAAAGTCCTTGCGAATTTCCGACCTATCTCCCTTTTGTCTATCTTTTCTAAGTTATTGGAAAGACATATTCATATCCACCTTTCCAAGTTTGTTGAAACTAACAAAATACTTCACTCTTCACAGTCTGGTTTTCGTGCTGGCTTCTCGACGGAGACCACGCTCTTAGGGGTCACAGAAAGACTACGACTTCTATTGGATGCTGGAGATACAGTCGCGCTCATACTATTAGATCTGAGCGCGGCTTTTGACACTATCTCCCATGCTATACTGATTAACACTCTGAAATCTTTTGGCATCTGCGGTTCGGCTTTGGATTGGTTATCTTCCTTCCTAACTGACCGCACTTTTCAAGTCTTTTCTGCGTCGGACAGTTCTAATGTCTTTCCATCGCCTTTTGGAGTTCCTCAGGGCTCCATTTTGAGCCCCTTGCTCTTTAATCTGTATGTCAGGCCTCTTGCTGACATCGCTGACAATGCTGGACTGTCTCTCTTTACATATGCTGATGATTCTCAAATCATCTTCTCGCTTTCCAAATCAGATTCTTCCTCCATTTCTGCCCTCCAGTCGGGCTTGCGCCAAATTGCTGTTTGGATGAGTAAAAACTACTTGAAACTCAATGCCAACAAAACTGAGGTACTTATTTTAGGCAAGCAGAAAGATCTTTGGGGCTCCTGTCATTGGCCAAATGAGTTAGGAACTCTTCCTCGGCCTGTTGATCATGTTCGCAACTTGGGCTTTTATATTGATGACTCTTTGAAAATGCAGCATCAAGCTGTTAAAGTTGCGGGTGCTTGATTACCATCTTGAAATGGTTACATAAAATTCTTTGGATGCTGCCGAAAGATACCCAAAAAATCGTAGTCCATGCTCTTATTACATCAAGGCTGGACTACGGAAACGTTTTGTTCCTGGGTGCAAATAAGGCTGTGTCCCATAGGCTGCAACTTGTGCAAAACTCTGCTGCCAGACTCCTGTGTGGGGTTCCCAGATGTTCTTTTATCTCTGAACATCTCCGTGATCTACATTGGCTTCGAATTGAAAAGCGGATCGAGTTCAAAGCTCTGACCTTCATGTTTAAAATCAAATGGGATCTAGCACCGGACTATTTACAGACTCTTGTCTGTCCCTATGTTCCGACCCGTCATCTTCGCTCTGCTTCACTTGAAAAATTTCACGTTCCTAGGTTTAGACTTTCCAGAATGGGAGGTAGATCTTTTCCCGTTCTGGGTCCTTCTCTTTGGAACTCAATTCCTCTTGCCATACGCAGGGAAACTTCGTATCCCCATTTTCGTCGTTCACTGAAGACTTGGCTTTTTAATCAATAATTATCTCAACTCAGCTTTCGTGTCCAGGCGCCGGGAAACACTTGTTGGGTAGCTGTTGCGCCATATAAATCAAATAAATAAATAAAAACACAACTCCGGCAAACACAAGTATTGAGAAGCCATGGCAGAGCTTGCTAAATGAATGTCAAACAGCTGCATACAAGTGAACAACAACAAAAGATAAGTACCAATCATGCTCCAAAACCTCCACGCATGGAATTACACAGGGCCCTCACACGACATGGGGAACCCATACCCCAACACGGACAAGGCACGCAACATGGAATCCATCATGGACTCCGATGTCCAAGATAATTGCAAGATCTATCCGGTCTCATCATCCTTCTTCCACACACTCTGCCTCCTATGTCAGACAGTCAAATGACTCCTACTCAAACACACATAGACACTCACTCATGCCCTGTGCGACAGCTCACCCTACTACGGCACCACAGTCCATGACGGAATTTACATGAACCACATCCGCAAGCTGCAGGACATCTCAAATGCAACCACAGGACTGATCCTCACACTCCACTGTCTCCACACCAAAGCTAGAGTCACCTTCAAGATGTTCACCCAGGCTCACACAGCCATCCACAATACTGGGCCAACATACCTTAACGTCCAACTCTCTTTCCATGGCCCATCAAAGGACCCGACTATCAGGCCTGCTAGCCTAATCCATGCTCCCCTGCCCCAGAGAAACCAGATCGTGAGTCTGCTCCTTTTCCTACCTTGCAGACATAGCCTGTGACAACCTTCCGCTACACCTCTGACAGGCAACGTTGCTCCCCATCTCCAAGCACTAACTCTGAACATTGCTCTTCAACAGACACGCCCCTTGCAATACTTCAAAATGCAAAGACCGCCACTCACCCTGCAACCCTTCCTGCTGAGTATACGCTCACAATAAGCATGTGTATTTTGGGATGGATAACACCGTGGATCTCCATTCCTATGTGGTATTTCCAGTGGCAAATTTAATCTACGCGGTCACTGCAACGCCAATCGTCACTACAACTTGCACTGCATAGCGCACATCAATAATGGATATTTGGATTGACTATTCCAACACCTTCCCTACTGTTGCACACACTGTAGTGGGAAGAGTAAGTCATACAAATCCTAAGTCAAGGTCATCGTGCGCAAGTATTTTTTGCAAGTAGCATTGCATTAACCACGTTGTTACAGTGTCAAGGTCTTGAGACAGCATAAAGACATCATATCTTCTTGTCACACACGTCACTCATATATGTACGTAACATTAGTCATGGACAAAAAGTGAATTGGTACTTACCACCCTGGATTCCAGGCATGACTCCTGTGTAGTCCAGCAGGTTGGCACCTCGCGCCAGCATGTCCTGCCAGCGGTGCTTCCACTGGCACACGGTCCTATTGACTTTGTAGCAGTGGAGCATCTGCACCCGCACACGCTCCCACCGCAACTTCCCCACTGCCACACTGTAGCCCTGGAGGATATGTCCTCCCCTCTCCAACATCAGAGGCAGGCAGCACCGCACCAGCCAGAGGAAGCCCCCCAATGCCCCCTCTGACATCCGTCCTGACCTTCCCACAGCCGGCTCTCCCAACACCCCAGATCTCACCCAAGCCTAACAAAAGAAAACCCTCTAATGACAGAAAACTAAAATAACCCACAACAAACACAACAAGACTGAGGACAGTAGACAGTAAAAAGTAATACAAATGTAAAATAATTACAAAAGACACTTTAGACAGGACACAGCAACACTCCAAAATCTATTCTCCAACACCACAATCCACAAGACACCTCGTTCACTCAGCCAAATCAACCACAATATGCTCAAAAGAGAAAGTGAATGTGAATGCCACACCCAAGGGAGACAGGAAGCATGCATACATCACTTCCTGTGTGTTAGCGGCAGTTTTTGTACAATGCGACAAAAATCTGCACGCTAAGGGGCCGCTAATGTACTCAGGCTCATACTGTAATGTGTATGCGGCCCGTTTTATTAAATGTGATCATAATCTGCACGCTAAGGGGCTGCTAATGTACTCTGGCTGAATAAATGCGATCATAATATGCACGCTAAGGGGCCGCTAATGTACTCAGGCTCATACTGTAATGTGTATGCGGCCCGATTTATTAAATGCGATCATAATCTGCACCCTAAGGGGCCGCTAATGTACTCTGGCTGAATAAATGCGATCATAATCTGCACGCTAAGGGGCCGCTAATGTACTCAGGCTGATACTTTACTGTGTATGCATCCCGTTTTATTAAATGCGATCATAATCTGCACGCTAAGGGGTCACTAATGTACTCATGCTGATTAAGTAATGTGTTTGCGGCCTGATTGATTAAATGCGGTCATTATCTGCACGCTAAGGGGCCGCTAATATACTCTGGCTGAATAAATGCGATCATAATCTGCACGCTAAGGGGCCACTAATGTACTCAGGCGGATACTGTAATGTGTATGCGTCCCGTTTTATTAAATGCGATCATAATCTGCACGCTAAGGGGCCGCTAATGTACTCTGGCTGAATAAATGCGATCATAATCTGCACGCTAAGGGGCCGCTAATGTACTCTGGCTGAAGAAATGCGATCATAATCTGCACGCTAAGGGGCCGCTAATGTCCTTAGGCTTACTGTAATGTGTATTCGGCAGGTTTCATAGATAGCAATGGGTTTCTTCACGCTAAGAGGCCGCTACTGTCCTGCTGCTGATACAGTATTGTACAGTGTGTCCATCGATGTCCTTTCAAATGTGCAGGAGAAATATCATTGCGTTTGAGATAAAAATATCACACCCCACCATTTTTCAGACTATGATGGACAGTCAGGCCAAAACTCTGATCACAGCACAATAATACAATGTGAAGATAGGTTTGCACAAGGAAGGCAGACTACATTTTAGGGTTAAATCTTTTTATAGAAAGGCAGAAATATTTGGCAAACACAGCTTACTGCCTACATCCAGAGGCCAGCCGGGCAAGCATTGTGAGCATTTACACAGCGTTTAAGCCGCAACCCGGAGGCCGGCCGCATACCGAAAGAGCGAACAAGCCACTAAGAGCGTCTTCCATTTTCCAAAGAATAAACATGTAAAACAGACAAGTGAAACAATCAAGAACAAGGGAGAAAACAAACCCCTCCCCCAATAACCCTCCCACAACCCCACCTTCCGCACCAGTTGCAGCCTCCCTAGATGATAGTAAGCATACACAATATGTGTGGAAGGGAGCCCCCTCATCACTCCACTGGGTGAGCGGCGGCGGATGATTGCTCCATCGGTGGAAGGCGTCAGACCTGCAAGTACTTGGGGCATGTGACTTCCCTCATATCTTGGGACAATGAAATCACAAAGGGGCAACACAGAGTTGTGAAATCTCTCACCCTTCCCTCTGCACCCCGAGACAGACGTTCTATAGCTAATAGGTTACTTAGACGTTGTAACCAGGACAGGAGCCCTGGAACTGCCACTGTACCCCAATGTGCTAGGATTACCTGCCTGTCCGCCAGCAACGCTGTGACTATTTGCCTACCCCTGAGGGATGTTAGTGGGAAGGCCTTCAGATGTGAGAGGCCAAGGAGAGTGTACGCCGGTGCGCCGGGCATTGCAATGTTGCACGCTGTATCTATGTTATCTAAGGACTCACATCAATATCTTTTCAATTTCGGGCAATGCCAGAGTAAGGGCACAAGGGTACCAGTCATTCAGCATCCCCGACAGCAGCGATCTGGCTTACTTTCATCCCAAACAGGTGTGCAACACCAATGAGAGCGAACCTTAAAGGAGGTTCCAGCCCCCGCTACACTGTGCGCCGTGTGGTGTGCGCGATACAGGATATGTTCCCATTCCTTGGAGGAAAGCGGCCTCCCCAGCTACATTTCCCACAACTGCGCTTTTGTGCACGGACCACTCGGACGCTAACGTGGCGATAAGTCCCTTGATGATATGCCCCAAAGTTTCTATCCCTGCTCCTGTGCCTAGTTCACTGGAAGTGGTCCAACATACTTGCAACTAAGAAATTGCCGCCACTTCAATCTACGTATAGCAGAAGCGGCGCATCAACCCTGTTGCATGAGTAACACCCACTGCATCACTTTTGGAACTTCCGCATCTGGTACTGAACCACCACTTCACAACCAACGCCTCTCCGCTAATGCTTGGAGAAGATCGATGCATCACCCATCCATCGTGGATTAACCCGACGCCTTGTCTTTGAAAATGCTGCACTCTGAACCAGTGCTTCGCTTAACAAACCCACCACATCAGCTCAACTGCATGAAGAGAATCGACACATCAGCTCAACTGTGGGCCCGATATTAACATATCGCTCGTCTGCTCCCTGCATCACACTGTTGTGACCAGGATCAAAGTACGCTGTTCATTGGTCCTGCGTGGCTCTTGTCCTTGGCCTGTGCTCCATCGCAGTTAGCCTGAACTCTTGACCTTGCCCCTGTCCAGTGCAACTAGATATCCCCCATAGGCGCTTATTGCTTCTATGCGCTTTATCCTTTAAATATTCATAACTCGACTTTTACTTATTGGATTTTTGATGCTTTGCTCTTGATTTATTTATAAAATTATTCTCAATTTTTCTAAACCTGTGTGGTGTCTTTTTGTGGTGTTTTAATTGTGTTACTGTGTGTGTGTGTGTGTTTGTGTGTGTATGTGTGTGTGTGTGTGTGTGTTTCACAAATACTTTACAAATCGCCTCTTTAAATAAGCCCGACTGCTCTGTGCCAAGCTACCAGAGGGAGAGCACAGGTTACATTTTAGTGTATATCCACCTTACCCTGACTAGAGAGGTGGTCTCTACTTGTTCAGGGTGCATTTATCTGTCAACTAGAGACCCAATTTCTAACATGGTACATGTAAATGATTTGCACATTTTCTTAAGTTAAGCCTGTCTACTCTGTGCCATAGCTTCTTGGGGCTAATTTCATATTAAATTACTGAAATCTTTATTGTAACTAACATGGATAATGACATTATTACTTGTGGTGGACTACCATTAACCCCTATTACTAATCAACTTTCTTAGAGTTTATGAAACTGAGCTCCACGTACATTAACAGTGATGATGTATATATTTTCAACTTACAAAGATAATTTACCTTGTCTATATTTTGATTATTCATAATTGTGCTGGGACATTTTGGCAGCACAATATTCAAAACTCAATATTCTAATATACAACTTCAGTATTGGAGCTAAGACAAATGATGGAAGTGATATTCAAATGGCTTTATTGAAAAAGAAAGACTGCAGTCATATTATTACTGATCCATCCTATTCCCAACTTTTTTGAGTATCTGGTGCCATTGACAGATCGAGAAGTATAATGTTCACCTAGTCTATAGGTTGGAAGCACACTTTTCTACATATTTGTTATGGTTCGCATCCAGTGTAGGCCTTAATGCATGTTAACATACAGGTCTATTGAGCACCATATCCCTTGACAAATTCACCTGGGAAAGTTACAAATAGTACATGTTAACATAGTCCATGTCTGTGCATTGGATGGTACTAAGTAAATATCTCACTTAACAAAAGTGTCCTAGGCAGCTTGAATTTGCAGGTGCCAGAATTTAAGTGAGATTTCCTGCTTTATTTTGTGAAAGCTAACAGTGCTTTGTGTTAATTACATTGCCACATATCCTCTGTTCATGTTGCTCTTAAGCTATAAAGGCTTTTGCCTCTCTCTGCTAAATATCTGTAATGGCTAAAACTGCAGATTGACCATGTGCAGTTTCGTGCTAATGGAATTCTAAAGTTACAAAGGCCTGTTCCTGTTGTGCCTTCTAAAATCTCTAATGGAAACTTGTCCAGCTTTGTGTCCAACCAATAGCCTCAGCCTGCTCCATGGGCTTCGAAAACGGAAATAGGTACAAAACCCAGTTGCAATGAAGGTAGGGTAGAGAGAATGACCAGATGCTGGTGTTGCAGGGATTCTGCTCATGCACAGAACTATGCGCAGGAAACCAGGACCTCAGTGAATTGTGGTGTACCAAAAACTCACCTCATTACCCAGAATCCCTATCCGACTAGCATCAGTGCCTTATTTGTTCTCCGTATCATCTCCAAGCTACGAATGATTAGACAACCCAGAACAAGCGACTTAGAGTACTCTCAGGAATTGTGGGAATCAGAAACACCTCTTCGTTATTATTCTCATATCAGTCCACAACAAGAGTAATCAGAGACACTGTAAAGTTTAAAATGTTTATTTTTAACTACGTGCCCTAGGGAGCAGTACTTTGGCTAACATAAGCAGACAAATAATTCAAAAACCATCAGCATTGTTACAATACCATAGAAAATGAAGGGAGAAATCATATTACAAATGATAGTGGAATACAACCACCCTCCCTTCGCTAGTTTTATGAAACTAATAGAAGGTCTCTAGGCCCCCCATACCGTAAAGATCAGCTTAGATGTGTGGAAATATGGATTTTTCTGGTCAGTTATGTCCCCTATCTTGGACCCCAACGGTTCTATGTGCATGTCACAAGTACATGTATGTTCCCTCCAGTTCCAGTTATGAAGACGCAAATACATGTGCGTCCACCGTCAACATGTCCTCTGTCAGATCCGCCATGAATAGGCCGAATATTCCTTTCCTAAATATGAAAGGCCACCGGCTTTGTATGGTTCACTTATGCCATTTTACAGTCCAGGCAAGTAGGCCCTGATTCTGTCATCAAACTCCTCTTGCCTTCTGCCTCTGAAAACTCGAGTCTGAGCCTGCATCTGTGACCATGAACTTTGTCTCATTCTCTGCGCGGCTCACGAAGCCTGACATCAGCCTATTCTCTGCCAAGAACTGTATTTCACCTTCGAATTATCTGCTTCACTCCTTAGCCGATGCATTCCTGTCTAGCAGTTTAAGTAAACATTCTTCCAGCTACTGAGCAAAGGCTCGGCTTCTCTGTCCTCATGCAATTAATTCATAGCCCCGTTACCATGGAATATTCCTACCCCCTCGCATTCAGTGTAGACACTTAGACGCTTGTACACGCACGCACAGTCAGTATAGAATAGATTCTGTCCGAGAGTCCTTCTTTTGTGGATAACATAGTTCTTTATACATAGGATGTTAGATATGATTTGGGATTAGGTTGACTTGACCCCCCAGACTTTTTGTCTCCACATGTAGAGCTAAATGTCAAGTCCCCTTCACCCCCTAGTTGCACGTCAATTACACGTCATGCTGCTGCGCGCGCATCTATGCCAAGTATTATCTTATAGATCCACCTATATGTGACATCATAACCAATTATGTTCCTTTTTACTCCTTACTACACCCATTTTCGGTTACGCATGTAAATCGTCATTTTCCTTATCAATTGTTACGCCTACCGCATTCGTTTCATTGTAATGTATGTGCTATAAAAATCATTTCTTGTCAATAAAGTATGTACTTCACTTCCTGAACCCCCGTGGTGATGGAACTTGGAGCAACCGATTATAATCGATCATTGGAATAAAGCCCATTCCGAACCTCTAATACCACGGATTCTGCCTCTTATTTTACTGAGCTATTTTATTATGTTTCTGTATCAAATTAAGTCCCGGTAAAGGAATTTTATTTACCACATGAATGGCGCCCGAATAGGGACACTTTCTCATCTCACGCGCCGGCGGTGAGTTGCAGGCCCGGTCTCCTGCCACAGCTGGACGGACAATAACGCGTACCAGCAGGATTTCCTGTATCTCCCTCCGGTCAAGCGGGGGCGACTGAGGCTGCGATCAACACCCAGACGAGGCGGTGAGAAGTGCGAAGTATCCCGACCAGAGCCTAGCTGAGAGAGCAAGATCCGAGGTATACAGAGGCCCACCAGTTCGAAGTCGAGTCCAGTGTCCGACGAGTCGAGTCGAGTCCAGTCCGGTCCAAGTTCAGTTACCGAGGCCTTCCGTTTCCGAAGCTACCCGGTGAGTACCATTACTGGGGAGGCATTTCTGACGTGCACATAGGTTGTGCCGGTCAAGACGGGTTTGGGTACACAAATCCGGTCTGCACTGTTTTAGCAGTGTATATGTACTGTTTAGCAGTATATCAAGTATTCCGAAGCATCTAGTTATTGTCAAGAATTATGCTTGGTGATTAGTTATGCAGACGATCATCATTGTTGTTTATTTTAAAGGTTAAAAAATGTTTAATGTTTAATGTTTAATGTGTTAAACGTCCTGCATATTGTGGTATGAATGGTTGTTCATTATTGTGCTTTTGTATTAAGTGTGTTCAAGATTAAGTATCGGATCAGTTGTCAATATGCCGCTCTTTTCGAAATTAAGACAGATCACTACTAGAAAAGGGGTACTCGAAGAAGCCGTCCCTATTCCTCCTAGGGATACTCCAGGGCACTTCATGTATCACAAACATGGCTTAGACGCTATATTATTTCTTGATTTATGGGTAGACTACACCAAGGGATTACCAGAAAGTCAGAGGTGGCCCGCAGCGGGGACCTGGGATGCAGAGTGCATCATGAAAGTCGAGGAAGAGTTATGGAAAAGGAAAGTCAGACAGTCACAGAAAGACGCCGTTGAGTTATGGCGTAAAGAATCTCATAGACGCACAGAAAAGGCACTCCGACAGGAAGAAAAGAATAAAGAGAGTTCAAATAAAGTTCGAGAAAATCTATTAATTGAGGAAGGAATCCGAGTGAAATCAGAACAAGTAGATAGACAAAGAAATGCCCTTATGAATGGTATGTATCCCCTTCTAGCCGAAGGATTACCTAAGGCTACTCCAGAGATACCGAAAGACTTGCCACCCCCATTATTCCCAATAAAGGTACATCCTAAGGGGCATCCTAGAACCGCAGAAGATGTTTTTCTTTCCTCATATTTAGATGACGCAGCTCCCGAGTATGCTAATTCTGCCCCACATAGACCGCATACCAGGGAGGTCCAACGCCAAGATCCAACACCCGTATCCCTACAGCAACAGATCGAGTCACAAGTTCCGGCAAGCACATCTGTTTCTGCATCTGTTCCTACAGCTACTTCTATAGCTGTGTCCACACCTATAGTTGCTGTGTCACGTTCAACGAATCCTTTCACACCCGACACCCCAGATGGGGCCACGGGAGGTGCTACCAATATTTTTTCTACGCCACCCAGAATAAATAAACTTACTTTTCAAGAGTCAGCACATTCACGTACACCCAAACTCATAAGTGCCCGTACGCTTAAGGAACTTCTTATAGATTGTAGATATGACCCTGTGCCCGGTAAAGAGGACGAAATGACCCTGGCATCATTGCGTATCAGACGAGCCGCAGTGTATTTAGGGAAGTTACCAGGAATGACTGCGCATCTAGATAAAATATATCATTTTGTCCAAACAGGGCGAGATCCAGAATGTATTAACAGAGCTATGGAATACCAGAAAGTAGAGATACAGGGGGAACTGTTACGTTTCCTCATAAATTGTGTGATCAGAAATCAAGACCGACCGGGGGTAGACCCGGAAGCAATGCAAATTCTTACCAGATGGAGCCAGAATATATCAGAAGGGAGACATGATAAGCAAAATTGTATAATAGCCATGTGCCGAAAGATCCGTAAAGAAATAGAACGCCTACACGAAGAAAGATTGGAGGTAGACGAGTTCGAACAAAGCGAGGAAGAAGGGTCAGGACTGCCCGCGGGACAGTCGGACACCATAGCCTATGTAGGTAGAGGAAGATCTTGTAATAGTAATAGATGTCTTACTGACTCGATACGTCCGATATGTCCAGATAATAACAGGAATTTCCAAATACCTATAATTAATATAAGGTCTAACGAGCATTCGTTCCAAACCGCCGACAAACTACTCCGAGAACGAAGGGGTTATCATTTTCTCGATTCTATGGATGAACAAGATTTAGCCAGGGCAGCTGTCCATTGGGTGGACAGTCCCGGAAAATATAGTGATGATACAGTAGCACGCACATTTTTGAATCTCACCCCAGATGAACAGAGGTTAGCTGGGATTTATATGATTCAACAACTCATTATACTATATCGGAGTCAGCATTCGGACCCTGGTCCCTTACCTGACATATTGACTGAATTGCTTATGAATAAATGGAGAGGTGCAGGTACTAAATTAATTAAAGAAATTCTAGAATCAAGAAAGCAGTATATTCTTTTTGTATGCTCAGAGCATGTCTCATTGCCCGTCAAGGAAAGAACCACGTATCACATGGATAGACAGAATCCCTTACGAGAAGTGCACCCAATAAAAGGCGAGGACAACGAGTTTAAGCGCGTATTTGTATATACGCCCATATCGAAAATAGAATTGTTACAAATGAAGAAAGTGGTACCCAGTCATGACAAAGATCCAGCGGGTTTTCACCGAGAAATTAAAGACATGTTACTCATGGGAGAGTATACCTATCCCGACATTATGACAATATTAAAGGTATTGATGCCTGCTGGTATTTATGAGAAACTCAAGGAAAAAGAGTGGGAGTTAGGAGACCAAAAGATAGAATGGTCAGTATTAGAAGCGGAAGAAAAGGCCCGAACTGCAGGAGCAGGACTTGGGGATAAAACTAAAGCACTACCAGGTTTATTAGTACAGGTACTGCCACGTTTATTAACTACGAAAAAGGAAGATTGGGGTACAATTTCAGCCTGTAAGCAGAAGCAAGATGAAGACACTAGTGATTACTATGCCCGATTTGAAAAATGTTTTGGTATAAATAGTGGCATAAAAGCAAGTAGCGAATCATACCCGCATCTGTTTGTAACAAAATTAGTAGAAAATGCCCTGCCCCCAGTAAAGAATAGAGTATTAAAATTCGAGAGTACCTGGCAAGGTAACACTCCATCACAAATGTTACAAATGTTACAGTACCATCACAATAGAATTAGAGAGGAACAAGAACATGAACACAGACGCATGAAAGACACGAAAATGAAAATGCTAGTTTCCCAGACAGTTCCAGCTGAAGGACATAAAAAGGGTATGACACATTCCGATTCAGCAGGACCCGTAAAAGGGACATGCAATTATTGTAAAAAGCCAGGTCATTACGTACACGATTGTCCAGTTTTAAAACATAATATCGCCATAGGTAAAACACAAGAAAGACCACGGCCACTCAGACAAGATCAGAATGAACAAGGAGCTCTGCAGCATGCACAGGCCATGCCAGCCGCACAACAGCCAATACAGTTTGTGCCAGCTGCACCACCGTTGCCTGTTGCTGCCACACAGACAACAACACGACAAATGTATCAGACCGCACAGTATGAATATCCTGAGTATCAGCGTTACGCATGAACTAGCCTAGAGAGGGAAGTTGACTTACCCCTTATCGAGATTCCTGTAGATCAAGAAGGACCTTATGTACATAGTGAATTATTATTATTAAACCTATTGTTAATGAAGTATCACAGCCTCTTCCACTTACGATAGGACCTCTGACCCGAACTACAGATTTATTGCTTACTAAATCATGTCCAGAAAACTTGTTAGGAATAAAAACACTGAAAGCTCTAGGAGCCATAATATGTTGTTCTCCGGAAGGAGTAAGGTTGTTTTTACGTGATTTTAAAGGTCACTATGTGTCTAGAGACATGGATCCCCGACTGCAGACTTTACCTACACATCTATGGGCACAAGGCCCTACTGATGTTGGTTGCATGAATATTACACCATATCGAGTCACATTAAAGGCAGGAGTGGTGCTACCACGAATACGACAATACAAGTTACCACCAGATGCTGTAGTGGCTTTACTACAAATCATTGACGAGCTCATTGCCCAAGGAGTGGTTGTGGAAACAGACTCCAATGTATGTAATTCACCGATAATTCCGATTCTTAAACGAACAGATCCAACGGCCCCGCCAGTATATCGATTGGTTATTGATCTGCGCGAGTTAAACAAATGCATTGTGCCACAATTTCCTGTGGTCCCAGATATCTCGTCATTACTGACAGCTATTGATTCCGAAGCGACATTCTTTACTGTAATCGATCTCAAGAATGCCTTTTTCAGCGTCCCAATAGATCCGGAAAGCCAATATTTGTTCGGATTTAGTTTAAATGGGCGTAGCTTTAAATTCTCACGCGCACCTCAAGGATTTACAGAAAGCCCCAGCATCTATAGCCAAGCACTGAAACGAGAACTAGATAGTATCCACATGCCAGTTAACACTGCCTTGCTTCAATATGTCGATGATCTGCTGATCACCGCGAGAAGCGAACCGGAATGTGAAAAAGCATCACTGACAGTTTTACAATTTCTAGCCGAAAAAGGGCACAAGGTGTCCCCTTCTAAGCTGCAATTCTGTGTACAGCGAGTTGTTTATCTTGGTCACTCGCTGTCCAAGGAGGGAAGGCAGCTTACACCGGACCGTATTCAGTTAATAGCTAACATGCCAATACCCAAGACACAAAAGGAGGTGCGGGCTTTCATAGGCCTCACTTCATATTGTAGGCAGTGGATCCCTCAGTATGCATTTCTAGCAAAACCACTCATTCAGTTGACAACACAGGAGGCAGCCACATCGACTGTTCTCCCTTGGACTCAGGAACATACACAAGCTTTTGAAAGCCTAAAGAAAGCTTTATGTCAAGCACCTGTTTTAGCAACGCCATGTTACAGAAAACAGTTCACACTCTTTGTTACAGAACGCGAAGGTACTGCCTTGTCAGTACTCACACAGGAACAAGCAGGAGCACACAAACCATGTGCTTATTTTTCTAGTACATTAGATCCCGTAGCCCAGGCTTTGCCTGCATGCCTAAAATCAGTGGCAGCGACAGCTTTAGCAATAAGGCAGAGCGACGCCATAGTGTTAGGACATCCATTGACAGTTCAAGTACCACATGCAGTAGAGGTTCTTGTAAATAGAACGCAAACACAACACTTGACTATAGCGCGACTTACAGGGTACGAACTTACATTGTTTCAGCCACATATAGAAATCAGACGCTGTAACACATTGAATCCTGCCACACTGTTGCCAGTAACCGGAACAGACCCACTAGCTCATGACTGTATGGAAGTTATTACTATAACGACAAAACCCAGACAAGACTTAACCGATGTCCCATTGTCAGATCCAGACCTGACATTGTATGTAGATGGTTCATGTATGAGAACAAGTACAGGAAAGTTAGTGGCTGCTTACGCAGTCACAACAGATACTGAAGTCATTGAAACTAATCGTATAAATACTTTGTCAGCTCAAGCCGCAGAGCTCATCGCTCTGACACAAGCCTGTATTCAAGCCACGAATAAAAAAGTCAACATATACACTGATTCACGTTATGCATTCGGAGTTGTACATGACTTCGGCGTGCTGTGGCGAGAGAGAGGTTATTTAACTTCCCACGGTGCCCACATTCAACACGGACCCCTCATTCATGCCTTATTAGATGCAATACATCTACCCACTGCAATATCAATTATGAAATGTAAGGCTCATACGAAGGTTACTGATATCATTTCCCAAGGCAATGATCTAGCCGACAGAACAGCTAAACAGACTGCTCAAACTCAAACCCCCGACATGACAAAGACAATAGTCTCGATGCCAACACATTGTATGACAGTTAAAGATCCTACTCTTGACGTAATTGACATACAGACACATGCTACACCAGACGAAATAAAGAAATGGACTGAATTAGGAGGGATCCAAACGGACCAAGGATGGATGATGAAGGAAAAGTCTGTATGGTTCCTTCCTGATTCGATGGTCCAAGTTATAATTAACACTATACATAGTCCAGCACATCTCGGAGAAAAAGCTATGCTAGACAGCATTCAACACATTTGGTTCAATAAACATTTACGAGCAGCAGCCAAGCAAAAGGTCCGTACCTGTATGATCTGTTGTCAGTTTAACCCAGGAAAAAGCGTTCCCGTAGAACAGGGTGGATTTCATCCTCCTAATCACCCTTTTGAAGTACTCCAGATGGACTATATCCAGATGGAACGATGTCGAGGATTCAAATATGTTCTCATAGTTGTCTGCGCTCTGTCCCGTTGGACGGAGGCATACCCGGTTTCAGATTACACTGCCCCGACTACTGCCAAACAGTTGGTTCGAGAATTCTTCCCACGATACGGTTTACCACGTGTTGTTCACTCAGATAACGGCCAGCCGTTCTCATCCGAATTAATGAAACACGTTTCACTTCTGTTAGGATATCAGTGGAAATTCCACTGTGTCCGACACCCCGAGGCAGCAGGTCTCGTAGAAAGACATAACCAGATACTGAAAATCAGATTGTCCAAAATATGCAGAGAGAAAGGTGTCGACTGGGTAGTAGCGTTACCCGTTGCACTCTTTTACATGAGAATGGTAGCACACTCTCGAACAGGGCTATCCCCGTATGAGGTGATCTTCGGCAGACCACCAAATATGTGGGGGACGCCCATACCTCGCAAAATAACTGATGTTGACTGTAATATGCTGACAGATTACTTGGCTTCCTTGATGTCTGCACTACAATCTTGTCGTTCACAGGTAGCTGCAGCCTTTCCCGACAACACTGAGGTGAAACCCCATGACGTACTTCCGGGGGACCTCGTACTTGTGAGGAATTTCGACCGAAAGACTCAGCTGGAGCCCAGGTGGAAGTCACCCAAGTTGGTCCTGCTGACCACAAGAACAGCCGTGAAGATTGAAGGCAGGAAAGGCTGGATTCATTCAAGTCATATCAAGAAATTTCATGGACCATCAGCCGATGTGAACAGCCCACCTCGTGTGACTTCACCCATTGACTCAAAACTTCCTTTTGTTGAACAGAGTAACTCTGAACACTATAAACTAAAGCTTAGGCCCAACCAGTCGAGCAATTTGATTGTTTAAGTCCTCTCCAAGGTGAAGCGGTTGAATTGTCTCTGACATGTATCCCTTGGACCTGAGTAGAGAAAACACCCGGAAAATGTTGAAACGACAGGCGTATTGTAAATCACTGCGTAGCCACTGCATAGTGACATTATTAATCTTGTTTTTCTTGAGTCTTTTAATAATTACTGCAAGTATATTGTTGCACATATATTACCCTATTTCTAGACATGTTTACAATGTTACTGCTGAACATTCTTTTAGTGACTTACCTCCGCATGAATTGTCTTATAGACTTGCGCTGCGCAATAACACTTTCATTAGTATGTTACATCATTCCCATCAGACTAGTAATGCCACTAATTGTTGGGTGTGTGGCCGGCTCCCTCCCTATCAGAATTATGAAGGAGTCCTGCCTTTCTTTCCACATCCATTTACACATAATGGCTCCTGTGGAGCATGGTTTAGTTTAATCAATTCCATAGACTCAGACACAGCAGTTTACCAAGATCATTGGGTATGGGGAAACCTGAACCTAGTTTTACTCAAGGTCTGCTACCCTGACAAGGAGGGTCGCCCCAAAAGAACAGGAACTGATCTAGAAAATGAAGTATATGGATTAGGTAATTTTACACCTAATCTCATGATTCTAAATGTCGTATCCGAAGTTGAACTAGTCTTACCCACCATGTCAGTATTCCCAGCGAAGGGTGAATTGTGTGTAAGAAAGGTTGGTTCCATACATATGGGCCATAGTAAATGCACTACTATAGTAGAATTCAGTGATCAAGGCAAATCTTCATTTAGAGCTTATCGCCACTCCTACTTTATATGTGGTCAGACTGCATATATGCGTCTACCTCTAGATTGGGATGGTACCTGCTACATTGCATTCCTTTTGCCACCTGTTTTCCTAGCTCCTCCTGATTATTATAGAAATATTCATTTAGTACATAACAGAGAGCGGAGAGATCTCCCCATTGTCGATTACACTGAGACGGCATGGGACAAGTATGTAGATTTTAATAAAGGCATCTTTCCCTATATAGGTACTGTTACTAATAGTAAACTGATACGTAGATTAACTAGAACCCTTGAAGCAGTAGTGAATGAGACTATTTCCGCCTTAGGCAATTTAACAGAAGAGCAGTCTGCTATGCGGATTGTTGTGCTTCAAAATCGTCTTGTCCTTGACGTCATCCTGGCTGATAGGGGCGGAGCTTGTAGGGTCATCGGATCAAGCTGCTGCGTATTCATACCAGAAAATTCGCCATCTGTATATAAAGCCATCACTTGCCTTCATAAGATTGTAAACCAGATACACCAGAACCCAGGCACTTGGACTTGGTCCAGTTGGTTTTGGAGTGTGATATCAGCCTGGGGATGGAGAGTTTTATCCTTCCTAGGTATTGGCCTTCTCATACTATTCAGTTGCTGTCTATGTCTACAATGTGGACCAGCGATTTGTGGTCTGTGTACCACATCGTGTATTCCACCACCAAGATTTCATTTGTCACGGAAGAAGAAAGAAGAACAAATGATGTTATATGAACAGATCAATGGATTGATGAAGATTGATATCTCTTAACGGGCAAGTAGGGGACAAGGAGGGAATGTGGAAATATGGATTTTTCTGGTCAGTTATGTCCCCTATCTTGGACCCCAACGGTTCTATGTGCATGTCACAAGTACATGTATGTTCCCTCCAGTTCCAGTTATGAAGACGCAAATACATGTGCGTCCACCGTCAACATGTCCTCTGTCAGATCCGCCATGAATAGGCCGAATATTCCTTTCCTAAATATGAAAGGCCACCGGCTTTGTATGGTTCACTTATGCCATTTTACAGTCCAGGCAAGTAGGCCCTGATTCTGTCATCAAACTCCTCTTGCCTTCTGCCTCTGAAAACTCGAGTCTGAGCCTGCATCTGTGACCATGAACTTTGTCTCATTCTCTGCGCGGCTCACGAAGCCTGACATCAGCCTATTCTCTGCCAAGAACTGTATTTCACCTTCGAATTATCTGCTTCACTCCTTAGCCGATGCATTCCTGTCTAGCAGTTTAAGTAAACATTCTTCCAGCTACTGAGCAAAGGCTCGGCTTCTCTGTCCTCATGCAATTAATTCATAGCCCCGTTACCATGGAATATTCCTACCCCCTCGCATTCAGTGTAGACACTTAGACGCTTGTACACGCACGCACAGTCAGTATAGAATAGATTCTGTCCGAGAGTCCTTCTTTTGTGGATAACATAGTTCTTTAAACATAGGATGTTAGATATGATTTGGGATTAGGTTGACTTGACCCCCCCAGACTTTTTGTCTCCACATGTAGAGCTAAATGTCAAGTCCCCTTCACCCCCTAGTTGCACGTCAATTACACGTCATGCTGCTGCGCGCGCATCTATGCCAAGTATTATCTTATAGATCCACCTATATGTGACATCATAACCAATTATGTTCCTTTTTACTCCTTACTACACCCATTTTCGGTTACGCATGTAAATCGTCATTTTCCTTATCAATTGTTACGCCTACCGCATTCGTTTCATTGTAATGTATGTGCTATAAAAATCATTTCTTGTCAATAAAGTATGTACTTCACTTCCTGAACCCCCGTGGTGATGGAACTTGGAGCAACCGATTATAATCGATCATTGGAATAAAGCCCATTCCGAACCTCTAATACCACGGATTCTGCCTCTTATTTTACTGAGCTATTTTATTATGTTTCTGTATCAAATTAAGTCCCGGTAAAGGAATTTTATTTACCACAGATGAATCACATCATAGGATCAGCTCTGCTCTGTGTCTGGAAAAGGTTTTCTCCAAGTGTCTGAATCATGCATGCAAAATGCAATATTAAAGGCACTCGAGTTATAGATATTTGCAGCTGTGTGCATGTTATGGCTAGAGCATCGGCCGATCAACATGAATTCAAAAGCATACATTGCTATTTGACCTTGACGGCTTCTGCACACAGTGTTCAGACTAAGGTCTAGGGATGTGAACAACAGACCGTTCTCATGTGAAGAAAAAGCAAGCAAGCAGTTTTTCTTGTAATAACAGCTACCTGCAGTGTCGTGTGCAAAAGCAGCAAAAGTGGCAAGATGGCGATTTACATCTAAGCCGCTTATGCTAACATAGCAATGTGTGTACATGGAACTTCGTCTCCACTACACTGGGAGAGATGCTGTCAAACATGATCCAGATTTGAAAGTGTTCTTTCTTACAGGCAAGTGGAAATTATATGGCTCAACAATAATATGGACAATCATCATAGTATGTCACAAGACAATTACAGGGGTTTAAGACTAATCTTTAGGAATTATTTATAATTGCTCAGGTATTCCTTATTGTGATGATAATGTGTATATAATTTGCAGAAGACAAGTAAAAAAAAATATACTGATCACAATTTAATACTGTTAGTGCATGGTGATTTTGTGGTTTAACTGTGGACCTTCCAGATCAAGAAATGCTTTGACAGGTCTGCGGGATTCTAAACACCCTTAACTCCTATAAGCGTTACTCAAAGAAGTGATATCAGGATTACCCAGCAGTACATTCTCAGGAGAAGATGGATTTATCTGTGAATTATTCAACACCAGTAAAAAACATCTGTCCTCCACGCTGTGGGTAGCCTTTAGTGAGTAATCTAGGTCCATATGGTTCATCTCTACACAATCATAACACTCATCCCAGAGGAAGGAAAAGATTTACCAAATTGCAGAAGTTACAGGTTCAGCCCCTTAATTAAAGTTGACATAAAAATATTAGCACAAAATATTATTTACAGGCTGGACAAGGTGACACCTTCCTTCATTCAATAAGGGTAAGGATTGTACCCCACTACCTTGGGTACCAAAATACACAGGTACTGACAACCGTCTACATTGAACGCTCACGCCGTCGGGTGGCCGAATTTAATGTGAGGGGCCTATTATAGACTGAGCTGAAAATTGAATACTGGATACAGGTACGGCTCTACTAATGGATTTTTAAGGCTACCCGTATTTTCGAATACCAGACACAGATACCACGACAATCTTACAGGGACAAGTACATTATGGAAATGTTCTTTGGGCTTGGAACGAAACATTATGTTCTGAAAAATAAGTCTTAGAGGTGGCATCGGACTATTAGACACTTCTAAATACTGTCAAGTAACATATCTTAGTCATATCCTGCTATAAATTAAGAAACAGGATCGGTCGTTGTCTCGAAAATGAATAAGAAAATGTTTTAGAAAGCCTTGAAGAAGTCACTGGATGTGACGAAACACGTGTCGGCTTTTCTCCTGCATTTTGATCAAGACTGTATAATTTTGAATCTTCCTTTCAAAAAATATTTTTTCAATCTACATGTTTTTTGTGATAGGGGATCTTACAGTCTTGTATGAAATTGCAATGTTTTGAGATATTGGTATAACTTTGAATCTTCCTTTCAAAAAATATTTTTTCAATCTACATGTTTTTCGTGATAGGGGATCTTACAGTCTTGTATGAAATTGCAATGTTTTGGATATTGGTATAACTTTGAATCTTCCTTTCAAAAAATATTTTTTCAATCTACATGTTTTTTCTGATAGGGGATCTTACAGTCTTGTATGAAATTGTAATGTTTCGAGATATTGATTTTAAGTAAAAAGAACATCTTTTGTATAAACTCATCTCTGTTGTTTGCCTGTGATATATTGGTAACAAAATTTTATGAAGTTAATATACAAAAGTCATTCAAGAGAGAGGATATTATGTCTAGAGTGCCATGGGTATTATCATGCTTCCTTAATTCAGTGTCAGGACCGGAGGCGAGGATTATGCTTAGCTGTCATCGCTTTAATCAGTAGCAGCCATTTTAACAGCAAATTTTGAAAAAAACTACTATTCCCATGATGCCTTTGGAATATTGGAGAAACAAGTTCACAAAGGGTATCAACCAATGGGAAAACGAGTACCAGCAACATCCAATCAAGGCTCCACTAACTGCTCCATAGTCCTTTACTTTTGTCCTTATGTCCTCTTTCTTTGCTGCTTGCCACCGAGTTAAGTGCCCTTTCCATTTTCTCAATGTTCCAGGCCATATTTATACTGTATGACACTGTATTCTTTTATGTAAGGCTCAGAGTTGCCTAATTGTTGGAAATGGCCCTTTTTGCAGGGTTATTCACACACTTTTTGCTTCTTCCTCCTATTTTTTCCTGACCTGTTGTTGCTATTCAGTGCTAAAGTGCATATGCTCTCTGTGACATTGTGTTATGGATTGGTGTTTCCATGGTTGGCATATTTGATTTACTGGTAAGCCCCTAGTAAAGTGCACTGTTTGTGCCAGGGTCTGTAAATCAAATGCTACTAGTGGTCCTGCAGCACTGATTGTGCCACCCACATGAGTAGCTCTGAAAAGGTAACTCGGACATGCCACTGCAATATCTGTGTGCAGTCTAGTACTGGCATGTCGACTTGGCAAGTGCACCCACTTGTCAGTTCAGAACCTTCCCTTTTCTTACATGTGAGTCACCCCTAAGGTATGCCCAAGGTACCCCTGTGGGCAGGGTGCAGTGTATGTGAAAGGTAGGACATTCCCTGGTGTGTGTGTGGCATAGCCTGATAGTGAAATACTGCCAATTTCGTATTTCACTATTACAAGGCTACCTGTTCCCATAGGATAAAATTGGGAGTTGGCTTATAACATCTTATAAACATAACTACCCCTGGGAACAAGGGAGGAAAATAAAGTTTAGTATGCCTGAACTCAGAATGTTAAAATGCATCATTTAGTGAGGGTGATTTTTACATTCTGTGTTTGAAAATACCCCTTTTAGAAAGTAGGTATTTTCTTGCTTAGCCATTCAGTGTGCCTCTGCTAGGAGGTGTATTAGGGCTTGGGAGAAACCTGACGCCGTCTACGACGCCGCTGCAGACTCCGTTTCCTGAAGGCACTGCAGAGGGCACCGCTGCACTTTGCACCGCAACCCTTGTCTCATCGATGATGCCACCTGATGCTGCCACCAAGCCGCTGCTTGCACCTCGACCTGTGGACACCTCACTCCGTACATCCTCACTTCACACCATCGCCCTGGTATCCCCGACGACGATGCTCCACGACGACCTCGATGCCACTGCTTGCACCGTGGTTCGAGGGCACCGCTCGTAATTTACACGACACACCGTCCTCCTCCCACACCACAGCCTCGGCCCACCGACAACGGTGCCATCAACTCCAGTTCGTTAGCCGATGACACCACTTCAGCAACGACGACACTGCTGCTTGCACCATGCCCTGTCGGCACTGTGACGAGCACCGCACCTCTTCGCACCACAGCCCTGGTCTCACCGACGCCGATGGACGACCTTCACCGAGCTGCTGCCTGCACTGGGACCTGAGGGCACCGCACGGTGCACCGCTGCACTTGGCATCACAGCCCCGATGCCTGCCGGCGCTCCCGACTTCCACCACGAGGAGTTCGATCTGCAAAGCGTGGGACTTCAAGGGCCCGACGACTCCTGCACCGATTTACGGAACTGACGCCTGCAGACGCCAGCCCTTCGGAGCTCATGGATAGGTCGCCAACGCCCTACATTTCTGAAGGTACTGTTTTGCCGGTATTCCCGACACTGCAGCTGGACCGCGACACTGCAGTCAGCCAGACCTGTTTGGATTTGTTAATCACGATGTCGTGATAGCCCCAGATGGAGCTATCGACTTCAAACAACTATATTTCAAGTCTATTTCGATTACTGAAGATTTCTGTATTGTGGATTTTTATCGTTTTGGTCTTGGTTTTAGTATATACAAATATTGGATATTTTTCTACACTGGTGTGGTGTCCTTTTGTAGTGCTTTTACTGTATTACTGTTGGTTATGTGCAAATGCTTTACACACTGTCTCTGAGATAAGCCTGACTGTTCGTGCCAATCTACCAAGGGGGTGAGCAGAGGTTATTTTAGGAGTGTAACTCCCTTATCCTAACTAGAAGAAAGGGTCCCTACTTGGACAAAGGTGCAAACCGTTGACAACTAGAGACCCCCATTTCTAACACTAATATGTTTTGGTTCACCGGGGCCAGCGGACCCCTTTGGACTCCCTTTGCAGCTGTGTTTGTCAGTGCGGCTCTGCAGTGAGGTCCTCTGCCCGCTAGGTGGCATCAGAGTTGCGTCCTGGTTGTGGGCGTGCATGTTTCAAATCCCTCAAATCAGACTTGAGATCGTGCACAGCTCCTGGAGCCACCAGCCTGGAGAAATACGCCCTGCTCAACCAGGGTCTGTAGCCCATGAGGGCACTTGCTTGTTTTTTGCTTGAATGCCCTGTCTTGCCAGGGTCTGTATTCCCTCACGTGCAAGCGTGTAATGCCACACAGTGGGGTTTGTATTCCGTAGGTTTGTTCGATGAGTGGCTGAATCTGGTCAGTAATTCAAGGCCGTTTCAGGGGCACCTCCTCTCAGGCCTTGCCTGCTCAGTAATATGGATGCACCGGGGACGCAATCAAGGCTCTCCTGTTATTTGACTGTTCCCAAGCCCTGCTATTGTTGCGCCCACCTGCTTACTATTAGTGCTTCGGGGCCTATTTGACTGTGTCTCTTCAGGTGTAGAGTATACCATTTATAGAGGAGTTTCAGGAAGTGGATGGGGAGTAAATCCCCCTATACTGTCTCCCTTTTGATAATTTTTACGAGGCGTTGGATGCCACGATTTACAGGGCTGTTGCTTAGTCTATAGCTCCTATGGAGCAATGGCTCTCTGACCAGATCGTGGGAGCATGCACTCAGATGGCAGTGCAGGGCCACATAGCCCCTCTCTCAGCCCCCCCTTTGACCCCTGGGAAGATTCCAGCAAAGCCCTCCCACCTCCCTATCCTCGATCTTGATGACCAGCATGGGGATAAGGAGGAGGATCAGGGCCCGTCACGCCCATGGCTTTCCTCCAACCCCACTCCATCAGGCATGCATGCCCCTGCCCCGGTGTTGGATCTCCTTGATCCGGATGATATTATTCACCCTCAGTCGGCAGAATGGACATCAGCTGGGATGGTTGCCTCTTACGTGGTGGCATGAATATGGAAACCCTTTGAAAAGGAAGCCCATAGCCTCCTTCGGGCAGAATGCCGTTGCCCTTCCCGGAAGGGCAAGGTGTCCCTGACTCCTGAGCTGGACCCCACCATGGCTACCTTCTTGGCCAAGTTAATGAAGGATCCCAAGAAGGGGACTGACAGGTCCTGGCGTTCTTACCAGAACAAGCTCCTGGTTGCCCTCGGGCCTCTAACAAAAATTTTCGATATGGCTGAGGATGCCAAGTCTTCACATTCTAACCTTTCCCCAGATGTGCTTTCTGGATGGGCACAACACACCATTATTTTTCTGGACAACACAAATTGTGTGTTGTCAGCTGAGTATAGACGCTCATTCCTTCTCAAGGTGGACCCCAACTTGGGTGACCGGGCTGTCTCAAAAGCTGGCACTGTTGCCTAGGGAGGTCTTTTTGGGGGCTTTTCATGAAGGAACTAGGAAAGTTCGTAAATACGTTCACATCCTTGGACAAGGCGCAGTCTTCCATCAAGTGGGTCTTTCATCCTTGTGTTTTCCACAGGGCTGGGAGAGGTAGGGACCACTCGTCTTGCTGGGCATCTTCCCAGTACCAGAGAGGTCAAGGCTCCAGGTGCAGAACCTACCAGGACAAGTCCCGATACACCATGTTCTACCCAACCTAAGTGTTTCCGAGGCAGAGGCAAAGGATTCAGCACAGCTGCCAATTCCGGTGAGTGTCATTCCTTCTTCCTCTCTAAGAGTAGGGGGGCGGCTGGCTGGTTGCGTGCGTGTTCGACAAACTATCATCTCAGACGCATGGGTGCTACAAACCATTCAAGCGTTCCATATAGAATTCTATGGCTCTCCCAGGCAAGCAGAACCTCTGAGACCTATTCTGCTGCCTGCGCACAAGGCAGCCCTGATAGACTAGGGAGATTTCATCCCTCTTGCGCAAGGGTGCTATCTCCATCTCATGACTCCATCCTCGAGTCTTTATCAGCAATTTTTTCCTCGTCAACAAGGCCGATGGCAGTAAAATTCCAGTCATCAACCTTCGCAAATTCAACAAGTGGCTTGTATATCGTCATTTCAAGTCGGAGGATTTTCATCTGCTTCGCGATCTCCTAAGACTTTCCAATTAGATGGTGTGATTAGATTTACCAACGTAGTCAAGGTGCTTAACTGCCTGGTCTCATTGGCTTCAGAGGGCTTGGCCTATCAGGTGTATTAACACTTTACATTCTGCGATCTTGTCAGGCCATGTGCCAGTAGAAGGATCCCCTATTGGGGAACACCCCTTTGTCTGCTGTCTTCTGAGATGGATCTGGCTCTCCCTCCCTCACTCCCTCCCTCCCTCCGGAACCTAGGTACTCCACCCTCTGTGATCTGAATCAGGATTTCATTCTGTTTCTGTCTTGGCAGCAGTGCTTAATTTGTAAAATATGAAGTGCAGGTGCTCAAATGTTTGTCGGAGTCCACACCTACTTTTCTATGGCTCCACCCACTTTCCCCACTGGCTCCACCCACTTACTCTATTAGCTCCACCCATGTCCTCAACTGGCACTGCTAATAGTTAGATGTAAACATGATGTGAGCATGGAAATGTCACACATAAGCACCGAGTGCAGGCTGGCAGTCTTGCCAAAGCTGCGCAAAGTTCCCTCAGCAAAAGAAGGTTAAGAGTCCCTGCTGAATAGTTGGTTCAAGTGACATCAAGGGTCAGCGACACAGCCGTACTATCTGCCATGGGGGAGCACAAGCAGTCACAGCTCTTCCCTTAAGACACCAAGTTTAAAAAGATAGAGTGTATTAAGGAGGCAAGAGAACAGAGCCCCTCAGTCTTGCAGGCCCTTCAGCCGCCCTACCTGCTAACCCAGGCAGCAGTGGCGTAGCTAGGGGGGGGGCGGTGGGGGCGGTCCGCCCCAGGCGGCACTATTTTGAAGGCGGCGGCTGCGCGGCACTGGCCCGTGGCGGCGGCCTTTATAATTTATTTGGGGACGCTGACTGACACTACTGTCAGTCAGTGTCCCCAAATAAATTATAAAGGCCGCCGCAACGGGCCAGTGCTGCGCGGCCGCCATTTGAAGTGCAGGTGCTGCGCACCTGCTTGCCTAAAGCAACAAATGCTACATGCAGCGCACGCACCACCACCTAGCTTAGTGGTGGTGCGGTGCACGACGTACCTCCGCGTTTGTGGTTGTCTGTGGATCCCGGGTCCATGACGTCCGTCCCAGGGCATCATTTTTGGCCCGCCCTCGCGCCTGAGAACGTAGCATAGCAGTGACGCGCGCGGGCCGTGAGGGACTTTCACTTCTGCGCGCGGGATGATAACTTCACTTCCTTCAACTGCTGAAGTCTAGTTACTCCAGTAGGAAATGTGTGGTAGTTTTGGGGTGAATGAGCACTTAGCATTCAGAGGAGCAAGTTCTCTTTTGTGAATAATGGCTGATTAGATACAAAGACTGAGGTTTGCGTGTTCCCAGGATGCAGGCGGTTTGGTATCACAGTTTATAGGTGAAGGCTGTTTGGTGTCATGAAAAGGAACGGTTCGGTTTCCAGAGCAGCGGGGCTTTCAGGTTGGAGTTTTTGTTTTTCCAGAAACAGTGTCCTTTTGTAGTCCATAATGGGACGAGATTTGGTGCCTGGTCTGTTTGATACCGAATTGTAGGTTATTTTCTTCCAGGAGTGTATTGCTAGAGTTGTCTGTGGGAAGAGTCTGCGACCTTTCACACCCCGGAGTTGGAGCTGCTACACCTCTCAAAAAAGGCAGAGGAGGTTGTGCTCTTCCAGGACAGACTTTCAGAAGTGTGCTATTGTGACAACCAGTCCCAAGATCGCCAACCCTGGTGAGTGTCATGTTACCTATTGCTTCAATATTATGGAACTTGCTTGTAGCCATTGTGGCTTTTGGAGCAAAAGCTTCCGACTATAGTCTGTCCATCTTAATGCTACATGACTCTATGGTCTTGCTGTGCATGGTGTCACGTCCATCTTGGCCTGTGGTGCCAGATGTCTGAACCAATGCCAGGACAAAGATATGAAGTATCAGTCACCTTGTTATCAGCCAGCAACTGCTGTAAAGTGATATTTGGCTGCAGATGCGTCAGGTTTAACTTAGGCAATACCCTCTGCGTCAGCAGGCATCGAGCCAATGGCTAGCTCACAACCTGAAAATCTGCCATCGGGGACGGACTGGAATGATAGGAATTCTGCAGGTTTCCCTTTTTATCATGAGGCTCATAAGAGTTAACTGAGCTGATGTGGTCTGGGTCCACAAAGGCATTCTATAGGCGGCTGCCTCCTCCTTTCTCCTTGTGTGATGAGTTAGTGATACAGATCAGGGTGCATAAATTATTCCCACTTCCACGGATAGAGTAATTTCACAGTTACACACACATACACTCATCATACACTAGGGCCCATTTCACTAACATACACTCAAATACTCTACCAGCACTGAACCTGTGGAAAGAAAACTCCTAAACACCCTGCATCGAGGTCGATAAGACCTGGTTATTGTAACTGTCCTGATACATTGATCTAAACAATCTATACAACAAAAATAGAGTACTCAATAATTGACAAGAAATAATAACCAACACCGTATTCAAAAGTATGGTACTTTATCTAAAATTAGTCAAAGTAAATCAATCAGAGTAAATCATCATTCTCATAATTACCTATTCTAGCTAAATGTCAGAATGGGTCAGGACAGGTCTCTCGGTAAAAGTCTCTCGAATCACCGTCCTTTCAGCATCGATCCTCACCAACGCAGGTTTGGGAAGAAAATGGCAAAGTGGCAAAAGCCCTCTCTAGGCTAACAATTTTTATAGTATTTTGAACAAAGAAAAGTAACATAAAGTATTCATCGTGTCCGCTGAACCTCTGAGCAAAGCGAGAAGGAAAGGATGTAGCATCGCTACATTTGGAAAATCTCCGCTCAGGAAAATCACAAAAATAAAAAGACAGAACAGGAACCAAAAAATAAATGTATCCTTTAACATCCACATTTCCTCAGCGATGACTCAATGAGCTCAGAGTTCTTTCTTTAAGGCTCCTTTGTCTTCCAAGGCTGTTCCGATTCATCTGGAAACTCGCCCAGAACTGCTGCTGTCCTCACGGAAAGTTTTAACCAGGCAAGGACTGTGGTCAGACGTCTCGTGACCATTTCAGCAAGGCCCTCTCATCACAAATCACTCACTCGAGGCCAGGCCGCAAACGGCAGCCATCTTTCGTTAGGCCACAATAGACCATCTTAATTGAAAGAGACGAAAACAACGTTACCACAGCATAGTGATTAAACAGTGTTAACCCCACTAATACCCTTATGTGTGTGTAATTATCTAGCCTTTGCAACACAGAAAAGCATTAATTCAAAAGCGTTTTGTGCTTTAAAATAAACAGCACTCAGCAACATTTAAACGTGCACGTTATTATTAATAAGCATCACATACGCGTCCCCACGTGTAATTCTCTCTTGTTAATACGTACATGTTGATCAGTATAAAAACACTTACACAAAACAAATAATTAATAATTAATGATTAATGTTAGTTTTGACAAATAGACAAACCAGAGCTTAAAAAACCCGATTGATTTTCAAACAGAAAATTCTGCTCCAGCATTAGTAGTTAATGGGCAAAAACGGGCAGGTTCCTCACCCCGGTGTTAAGATCCATCTTTGAAATTAGAATTGCCTCCATTGGGAAAGAAGGAGGGCAAATCCACCCTTCTACCAAAGTGTCCAGACTAAAAAAAGGGGAAACAGGTTAAAATGACTGACCAGCCATCCCATCAGCCAAGAAGCCTGACCCAATGGTGGACACTTTGGCAGCAAAGGGAGGCGTGGGACGGCTTCACATGCTCATGCCATATTGCTGCCTGGAAGAAGGGCGGAGGCCAGCTCTGACATACCAGTCTTCTGCACAATTATCGTCCTATCAACTTCATAGCCAAGGCTGAGACTCTTCTCTTCAACGCTAAATGCCTATCTTAACTGGATCAGGGTGGAGGCAGATTTGAGGTGGTGACACCGGTGCCACTGCACTGGGCGCTGACTTAAGGGAGTGCCGTGTTTTCAAATATGTTGTGGATGTAAAAGCACCTGCTGCATTTTCTTTGCCTCCAGTGATTTCCAGACAACAATAAAAATGTCAAGATAACTCTGGTGATTAATGTGCATGCTGGAGGGAGGTTGAAGCTTTGTCTACAGGCAGTTTTGACTCATAAGGTAGCTCAGAGGGTTAATATGCCTGCTACAAACAATATGCACTATGCAGATCACAGAAGTGCACAGAATGTAAATAGTTCAGTAGGTTACTGATTTTGTCACAGAGATCCTTTTGTTACTTGCAGATTATAAAATAAAGTCTTAATATAGAAAAATTACCTATTATCCATCATCAAAAGCAGCTTGCCAGACTGCAAGGCACAGATTAGAACATTATGTTTTCGTATCCAGTCTTTCATTATCCTTATGTCGCAAAAAGGCTTCATTTGGGTAGCAATCTATTCTTATTAGTAAAGACCCCCAACCATGGCACTACGTTGTAAATTCTGAGTTTGTGCTTCTCCAGACTAAGCACTCATAAACTATCCTGCCTTCCAGTTTGAATGACACGTGACTCCTACACCCAGTTGTCCGCTGTTTTATGTAACATTTCCTTTACAGTGATTCACACATCAGTATGATTCATTGTGTAATATGTATGTATGTAATGTAAAATGCTCTGATACCTTACACTAGCATGAGTGGCGCTATAAAACAAAAATGCATGTGAGAGAGAGTGGTTAAGGAGACTTAAGGGGCACTGTTAAGGATTGTAATGAGGGAAACCGTAGCGAAGGAGATCATGGGGGTTGGAAGGGGGGGGGGGGTGCGTCAACAAACTCTTTGCACTGGGTGCCACCAGCATCAAAGCCGGCCCTGGGGGAGTAGTCTTATTTTCATGTTTGTAATGAGACAACAGGACGACAAAAATGTATTTAACTTGTGACAGCATTTTAGTCAGGCAGTTTTCCTGCCTCAAACTATTATACACAATATCTTAGGGGTATATTAAGCCGATACAAACTAAGTGCAGGTGTAGAAAAGTACTCTTTAGTTATGGAAAGATATGCATTTCATGATGATAATGTTGTTATTCATCCACGTCTTATAATTAGTCTAGATTTGCTTTAGCCTTTCATTCAACTATTTGATAAATGTTTATGCTTCATTGAGAAACAAGATACGCACCCTTTTGTCTGGCCGCTCTAATTGTCTTACAGAACCTCTTCTTTGAGCAGACACATCCATGGAGTTTGAAAAGAGTTCAGACTTTGTTTGGGTGATAGTGGGGCAATCAGTTTTTGCATACGACCCACGACCTTTTTCTTGCACCAATTAGGTGTTGGGTTGAACGTGCAACTATTTATCTGAGAGCCTAATATCGGTGCAAGTATAGAAGCATCTCTCCGGCCAACAAGATGGTCAGGGTGACTTTTCTAGTGAGATCTTCTCAATTTAACCAGATCAGCACACTCTAAAACCAGTTCTCTACAATCGCAGCGTATGCCTAGAGGAGTAGGTGTTCGTGCCACAAAAGCTGGGCACGTGATGGGGTAGGTGGCTTGAATATGACCAGAGGACAGGGGTTCTGCACCAGCTATGATGTCATGGATGGGACAGGTAAGGAACAGGTGACAGCGGTCCTGCACGTGCTGTGATGTCATAAGTGAGATGTCATGGACGGGGCAGATAGGGGACAGGGGTCCTGCACAAGCTGTGATGTTATGAGTGAGATGTCTCAAACAGAGTAGGTAGAACTGATGTATGTTTTGGGTTTCCTTCTGCTTTTCCTTCAGCGGCGTAGCTAGGTGGGGGCGGTCCGCCCCAGGCGGCACCATTTTGTGTCTCGGACCTCTTTCAAGTGCTCGCCGGTAGTTTTTCCCCAGCACTCCCCCCCCCCCCCCCCCAGGGCGGCAATCTGAGGGATAGCCCCGGGCGCCACAAGATCTAGCTACGCCTCTGCCAGGCAGCCCCACAGCTGTCAATGTCAATGTTTATGCATCGAGGGTCCTGTCTGTAGCTCCAAGCCCCTCAACAGGGTAGTATAATAAATCAGTCAGGCTCAGTAGCTTAGAAGTCATCAAGCATGCTTATCGCTTCAATCATCAATGACGGAGTCTCCCGGGACCCAATACGACCAGTGTAGCAATGAGCAGTCGCTAGGCCCTGCATCAGCTTTTATGATCTCAGCAACCCCAGCCAGTAGTAGGTACAGATTCAGGTGGCCACCACCGCAGTCCAGAGGTCCCACATGGCAGTAAAACACGTAATGGAGCAGCGCACTCCCCATACTTCCAACAAAGTTCAGAGTCCCTGGGGTCCAACGTGCACAGAACTGGCAGAAGCTGCTGCTCAAGCCCGACCACAGTGCACAGCGCAGGTTCAGGTGGCCAGGCTCGCGAGCACCCAGCTTCCCTTCAAGTCCCTGTTCGCCGAGCTCAGTCATGGTGATGCACTTGTACTGAAGTAGTGCAAGGATAAAAAAAAAAAAATGGAGTAGTCCCCATGACAGCTAAACCTAAATGTGTGTGACAAAACTAAATGAAAGGCAAACTGCCCAGCTCCTTTTATACCCCATCTAATAGTCTGCAATGCAGACACTGCAGCATAATAACACAGAAGCCATTATCAGCACAACAAATGTGCGACGCATTACACACAATACGTCCAGAATCTTCTTTCCATAAGAAGGTGGTACAAGATGTGCGCAAACACCAAACGCAGCCTGTAGTACATGAACTAGAGCCAGCAATTAATGTTTGTGCACCGGGCCGCAGTCAAGAAAATCTTTATTTAAAAAGAGACACTGGTGCAGTGCCACACCAAAGAGCCTTGTTTGGCTGCCCAAGCAAGCTATGCCACAGGCTGGGGGGAGGTGGCGGACAGTAATGACCAGTTAATGATACTGCCATTTAGGACTTACTTGCGGTCAGTTACATGGTGGGCACACTCTGCCTTTAACTTCTACCCTGAAATAAACTTGGCCTGGTGCTGCTGCCTGCCCTCAATGTCGTTGTCGGTCTGCCTTGCGGGTGTGCCAGGCGTGGCAATCTGAATGAAATCTGCGTGCTGCTGCACAGCCCCTGCCCCCGCAGAACCAAATCTTCCAGCCCAAATCCAGCCCAATGATCAGACAGTGTCCCGCCCACCGCTGCACGCACCAGAAACAGACCGCCAAAGGCGCCAATGCCATATCTGAAACTTCAATCTTGGCTCAGGCTCGCACAGCCAGCCGCAACAGTCTGCGGGAGACCTTGAGAACACACTGTGCCAAGTCAGTGTGAGTGGGAGGTAATCAATAGCTTGTGAATATTCGTAATGTGATGTGGGTGGTTCAGCAGACATGTAGACAGTATAAGTGCCAGTACTAAGCACCGGGAAGCACCGGCGCAAATTAAGTACTGATTCCAGTGTGGAGAGAACCATATTCTTCATCTTATACCTCTTTATTGAAGGACTGACCTGTAATGGATGCTAGTTATTACACTTGTTAACGTCTGAAACCAAGAGTAATGAAGTTTTTAGCAGATGCAATAAGTAACACTTTCCGTCAGTGACTTAGTAGGCTCAGACTCAGTACATGAGTTGGACTTAAATTAAAAATTGCCAGTATATTAAGTAGCCACAAGTGAAAAATGCACCCATGCAGTGAAATATTTGCAACATCATGAAACCACTGTAAATGTGGAAACAATAGGTCCCAAACCCTTAAATCTCACTTTTTCTATGAATGTTGGTCAATGAATGGATGAATGCAACTACTAATGAATGAATGTAACTATTAGTGGAACATCCCACCCAGAAATTATAGATAAATTATCAACGCAATATAGAAGCAATAATGGCATCATAGCTAAAAGATTCACCTCATATTTAAAGCAGAAAGAGAGCATGTTCTTTTATCATATTCTACTTCGAG
Organism: Triturus cristatus; assembly: GCF_964204655.1. Taxonomy (NCBI): domain Eukaryota; kingdom Metazoa; phylum Chordata; class Amphibia; order Caudata; family Salamandridae; genus Triturus; species Triturus cristatus. The sequence continues at coordinate 354,754,460 of NC_140590.1, forward strand.
AATTAGAGCACTTGCTTATATCTATGCACAAACAGGTCGGTGCCATATGAAAGCCAATGCAGGCACCTCCTATATGACGCCAGCACAAAAGCAGCAATGACACTACAATGCCAAGAGTGCTCATCCAACCAAATGTCGTTTTCCCTGAGTTTCAGAAAAACCTTGCAGGAGAGCGGTCCATAAGTCCGTTCCAAACAGTAAAGATTTGTATGGTCCCTCAAACTTCCCTCTCATAAGTTACTCACTGACATCTTAGTGGCAGATTATGCCACAGTACAAATAAAGACTGTGTTTCTGAATAATACAAAGGAATTACTGACACATCTAGCCATGACCTCTCAGCTAAAATATCTATATTTTTGTATATAAAACTCGACCTCTGTATTTTCTCCAACATTTATATGGCACACATCAAGAGAGCACAGCACAGATCCTCTTCTCTTACTTCATGATACCTTAATTTATAGGGTAAATCAACAATTCACTTTTCCCACAAAGCAACGCAACCAATTTCTTTTCTTTACGGAGTTTTATATAGCGCAAACACTTGACCCGAAGGTATCGGTATCAGAGCGCTTTACACTAGTTGCGTTACATAAGGACACATTCACTTTTGTTAGGCACGGCGAGATTAAGTGATTTGCCCAGAAAAACAGGATGTTCAGCGTCATTGCCGAGACTCGAACTCGGTTTCCCAGATTTAAAGTCGACCGCTCTAGCCGTTAGGCCAACTCCTCTCCAATTACTAAGTAATCTTGACATTAACATATTTGCTTGCCAGATTTTGTAATTGTTCCAAATAATATGAACCACATAATCCAGCGTTGTACTGTAGAAGGCGCTGTGCGTCACCCAAACCATAAATGGCCTATTCTATATAAAACCCACAAAAAGCCAGTCGCGGCTCACGTGCGGTGGTGTGTGTGGGGGGGGTGTTGGGTGGGGGCCGTGGGGGAAGGGGGAGCATTAAAATAAATACAAAAATCCTTATCCTACCGAAGGTTCTGAGCAGGTCCGCGCCGCCTCGGGTCAGTTGACGCCTACAGCCCCTCTCTGTAAGGCGATATGCTTTACAAGCACAGCACAGCTCGTGTGGAGACTGGTACACAGAGCTGTACGTGAAGCTAAGTTGTAGCTTCAGTTCATCCACACACTAGGGAGGCCAGGTCACACCACTTCTGGAAAAAAAGCTCGGGCCTCCTGCCTCACGAAATAGATACATTTCAGTTCCTGAAAAAACAGGATCCAGCCCGGCAGCAGCGGATGCAAAGTGTATCAATTTGCCATGCACAATACAGGCTGAAAGGGGCTAGGTGAACTGCCCCCCCCGCACTGTGGGGCCTTATGTTGCAATGCTCTCCTCTCTCCCTCGTCACTGAGCTCGGCCCAAATATGCACAGTGCATGACCCTGGCAGCAGAACTTCTCTTTCCCTCTCAATCTTGCAGCCATCAAGCATTGGCAGTCACAACGTGTCCTTAGATTCAATAGACCCGGCCCTGTGAAATAAGTGCCGGTGCTGAGCACCGGAAAGCACCGGCACAAATTAAGCACTGCTTGGCAGCCTAATTGGTTTCTGTTTCGCAAACAACACTCTGCGAAGCTAGCAATGCACCTATGTTTGGTCTCTTGTAGACCGGTGTCCGATGTCTGGGCTTTGGATTTTACAGGAGAAATGTTTTCTCTTCTGGAGTATCCTTTACAATTTCTAGGGGGATGAAATGCCACCCCATGGGTATTTCTTCTCCGGCCTTCCTGGATGACCTGAAGCTGTGTGTGGTGCAATGCCTCAAGGCCTGCGAGGACATGTCGGAAGAGTTTTGTCCCCTGGGGAATGGCAGCATTTGATTTCCCCTTAGGAAGCTGCACAAGGCAGTTTCCTCTCCCACTATTGCCCATTGGATAAGGTGGGTAATGCAGGAAGCAGGCATTGACTTGAAAATCTTTGGGGCGCACAAGACTGACTGTGGGAGGTTTTCCTACAGCCTGGAATTTATGACAACAGGCTGGTATTGAATGATTTGAACACCTTATTGAAGATGATTCAATTAAATTATTCAGTACATTTGAATCTGAGTTCGGTCGAGATCGACACAACATAGGAGATGTAACCATCTCTCCCTTTGTAACCATTGCCATCTAGGTAGGGATCCTTTATGTATCCTGTCATTCCTGTAAGCATTTATATTGAGAAAAGGGGACATTTAGTTGTGCAGTCTCAGGTTTATATGGAATGCTTGTAGACAGAATTCACTCCACTCCCAGCCCCATCCCAATGTCAACTTCCAAGATTTGTTGGCAACATATGCTGCACCATGAATGTACCCCAGAAGGCTGATCTGAGTTGTTGTGCTCCCAGGACACACGTCTGCATGAGTCACTCCAGATTGAAATTCTCATGCTTCAAATTTTTCTACAACTCATATTGAACCATTTTTCCATCTACACAGGCAGGCCTCCGACACCACACTGCATGTAGGTGCGGAATGTAGGTGATGTAAGTATCACAGATGTGGCCTCATTCATATTCTATGGGATTGTATTAATATAAAGCCACAGCAGGTAGTAATCTGGTCCACATTATCCTTCGTAGAAGTTACTAATTAATAACTCCCTTGACTCATCTGGCCATGCTTGTTGATATTTCATTTAGAAGGGTTCCTTCCAATTAATGATGGCGAAGGTTGGCGATATCACTATCTATTACAAAAACATGTATTCTAGGCTGTTGGAGGAAATCCACGGTACCTGCTAATGAAGATGGGATAACGGACATGGCCATGGTCGCTGCCTTAATGCATGTCTTTGACCTGACATGGGGCCCATTCCTTATACCATGATTATTCACTCGCCAAATCCATATCAGAAATACAAGTGACTACTAGATAGCAACATTACTGATGTAGATTGTCCAATAATGGGCCTATGACTTAAATCTGTAAAACAACCCTTCCTGCAAGGGTGCCAGGCAGAGATAATAATAGAACAATTAAGTGAAATTATAGTGAAAAGTAGAGAAAAAAGTATGGTGAAATGTATTTCTTTGCCGATTCTTTACTGAAGATGATATATGTGTCCTGCTGAGCAGCCTGATTGTACATCAACTTTTCACTGCCAGAAAACTTGAACTGCAAGTTAAACATGAATCTATGTTACTATAACCCAAGGAACGAGACAGGGATGTCCCCTTTCCCCGCTGCTCTTCGCGATAGCGATGGAACCCGAGCGACTGTGGCAACTTCACGCAGCCAGACGCTTGGGTTTCTCTTCCAGAGGGATAATAATATCACAATATGCAGACGATATTACCTTATATATTAATGATACCCATACAAACTTGCTACCAGCACTCCGGCAAATTATTCAATTTGGCGGCATGTCTGGCATACAGATTAACTGACAGAAATCTATGCTGTTTCCACTGACTGACAGCACTACCCCATTCAAACTTGACTACCAGCTCCATTGAGCGGATGGCCCTATTAAATATCTGAGGATCTGGTTAAGCAGAGATACCCAGGAATTATGGAAATTGAACGTAGGTCGTACCATTGCCTGGCTAGAGGGGAGATTTAAAGTTTGGTCCACACTGCCACTGTACCTAGCAGGAAGAATGGCAATTACTAGAATGATAGGCCTCACCAAATGTCTTTTATTTTCGTAAATGTTCCTCTCATACTTACTCAAGCATTCTTTAACACTATATGCTCTTTGCTGATATCACTAGTATGGGCGGGAGGGCAGGCTAGAGTCACCTGGGAAATATTGATGCTCCCACCAAGCCAGGAAGGACTGGGCGCGCCCGATTACGAAGGAAAGCCAATATAAAGATACTATTTGCCCCCTAAATAATTTTGGCCAAAAACCTGCAAATGCCCCCGTTAGAGGATCAAGGTGCCATAGCGAGCACTTGGAGACTTGGCATCAGCAGCTTTGCAGATTTATATCGGGAGGAAGGGTTTATGGGGCCACCGGCCCCGACTGACACGCCACCTCCTAATTTCTCTGACACACTGCTATACCATTGTATACGGGCGGTCTGCAGCCAGATGCATAGCACATTTCCGGATTCCCCGCCGGACCTACGGGCCCTAGAGCACGTACTCACCACTCCCTCAGCACACAAGTTAATTACAAAACTCTACTCGTCCATGCAAACACACTGTCCAGTGACAACACCAAAACATAGAGAGCAGTGGAACGCTGAGTTGCATCCACTGGTTATGAAAGAGGAATGCAAATTTTGCTGTGCGCAACTTGAGCAGCTGTCCCCAAACTATAAACTCAGGTTAATCCATGTCAAATTCATAAATCAACATTACAGAACGCCTATACAATTGTTTCGTATTGGCATAAGGTCCAATGCGGAGTGCTGGAGATGTCACACAGACCAGGCAACTTTTCTGCACCTGGCCTGGGGCTGCCCCCAGATTGCGGCATATTGGAAAGAGATCTTTCAAAAAATAAGTGAAATACTCATGATACACATAGAGCTTAGGGCACTAGTGGAATTATTGGGGTACGTCAAGGACACCCCGGTGGGGGTCCGCAGACTACTGGCTATGCTGTTACTATTAGCAAAACGCAGAATCGCGATGAGGTGGGGTAGATCAAACCCTCCCCTGCTTAAAGACTTATCCTTGATATCACATTTTATTAAGAACAACTTACTGCCTTTTGGGAAATAATGCCCATTGTGTCTCGACTTAGGGACATTTGGGGTCCCTTTGTCAATTGGCTGCGGGCGTCAGAACAAAACATAACAGAACCTAGCGAAACGTCCACTATTACTTAAACCGCCTTCCTGGTGCACATGTTTGTCCTCCATGTACCTGAACGGATAATGCCCAATATGACTGTTCCCCATGACAAACTTTTGTGTGAGCATTGCATAGTCTATGTAACAATTAAGGTATTTGTTTGCTATCTTTAAGACATAATTGTACCACTTGCTAAAAAAGTGCCTTTCTATACTATGTATATCAAACTGTATGATTATGAAACTGCCAATAAATACAAGATAAAAAAACAAAAAAAACATGAATTTATGTATGCGGATACATTTTCATTAATTCATATGTATTCAAAGATGCCAAGGATTGCAAAAGGCAATTTAGTTTCGATTTTGTTTGTTTTTCACTTAGTATTTTTTCTTTTTTATCTAGAACAGATTGCAAATTTTTATGTAGCAATGTATTCTTTACTTAAAGATGCGACATCTTCGCCTGAAAGTATCAATAAAACATAATTGCAAAACAAAAGAAGCGTACTGCAGAGGAAGCGAAGAGAAGAACCTGTCCGTGTTTCCTTTTCTCCGCTATGACCTCAGTTTTCTTTGTGGACTAGTTAAATCTGAACGGTGTGACCCACACATTTGTAGGGGTCTCAGGGCATAGAAAACCCGAGCAAACTCTTGGAATCAACTGATTGCAGTAATCTGAGATTTTTCATATTTCTCAAGCCACAAAATAAGAAAAATAAGTGAAACATGTTTGCTTTAGAATAACGATTACATTATATGTAAACCGCCCACCAATTTTAGAATGAACCTACACTGTACACGATTATCAAACTGTTAGCATAAAAGTACCCAGGATTAAGGTGCTTTACATATAGACTTGACACTTCAGAAACAATATTCAAAAGTAAATTATTAAGAATTTGGTTCTTGGAAGGCATTGCCAGCCAAGAAAGGGTGCAGCTATAAGCCTTCACAGTTTCCTAAAACCTTCATTAGTTTGACGTGATCTTTAGTGGCTGCTAGTGGACTAAAAAACCGAGGGCTTCATTTGTGAAGCTCAATACACACAGGGCCCTCGGGTCTAATGAGGTGCAAAACTGCAAAAATGGGGACTAGCTTACAGGGGGATATCCCTTTTAAGGATGGTTCTCTCACCCGCCAATGGTGGCATGCTTCATCATTGGGAATCCTCCTCGCACCATGAAGCCTAGTCATGGTGTAGTGCTCAATGAAAGGGAGGAGCTCAGGGATGATTTAATGGAGGGGTTATTACTAAAACCCAATATGAGCTAACAGGGTGTTGTGAGGAGTGCCGTGTGAGTGAATTGGTGAATTAAAACTAACTACAAGGTTCATCTTTTAATCTTTATTCTGGATACCTTGTGCTAGGACTAAAAACAGAAATGTACACATGAAATCATTAGATTCAGTCGTACGGAATAAGTATCAACATGTTTCAGCCAATGACCTGACCAGTGTTGTGACTTTCTTCAGCTAAATAGCTACTGCCGTGAAAGTTTGGTTAAACAAATGAAACAAAATTATGCATTGGTTATATTTGTTGAATTACTGAATATGGGCTGCTATTTACCACTATAAAATGCTTGGTATGTTGTCTATGTCCCCTCCTATAGTTCTTACAGGTGAATCCGCCTTCTTGATTCCCCAGGATCACCGATTTTGTAATGCAAGCAAAAATAAGAAGAGATTTCACTGCGCCACTTCTACGAATTGAATGCGTCAAATCCTTACACCAACTTCAAGCAGGCATAAGGAGGGATGCGGGCCTTTCACATGAATCTCGCCCATGTGTAATGACACAATTGCTGGAGTTCTGTCAGTTGACCGACACACTCCAGCGATGCGTCATTACTGTGCCACATATCTGGTCAATCTTTGAGACATGGAGAGCCTTAGTGTAAAAACGGCGCATTCATGGTGTTGTGAGGAGGGCATAATGAAATGTGTTGCATCTGTTTTTCCCCAGTGATGCAACACTTTTCAGAAACTAGGCCCGAAGGGCCTTTTTTATGAAGGCCTTATGCCAACATTGTGTCACCTCTCAGTGACGCTGCGGCAGAGTAATCAATATGACATACTGCGCCCTATTTACAAAGTGATGCATGTAGGCAGATGTGTCACTTTCTAAAGCCCTGTGCTACATTATACCTGCATCAGGTATAATGCATGCAGGGTGGGCATTCCCATGTAAAAAGGCTCGTAGAAGTGGCACTTCTATGGCTTGACTGCGTCAATCCTTACGCCTGCTTCAAGCAGGTGTCAGAAGTGATGCAGGGATTTTCACATGGGACTCTTCCATGTGTAATGATGCCATTGCTGGAGTTGCCTCTTTGACCAACACACTCCAGCAATGCGTCATTACTGCGCCACTAGATACATCAGGATTCCTAACGTATACAGTCAATACTTGCGACATGCAGTGCAGTAGCGTAAATACGCCCCATCCATAGTGTCTCAAGGAGGGCGCAATGAAAAGTGTTGCATCACTGTTTTTACACAGCTATGCAACACTTTTCATAAATGAGGCCTTGAGGGTGTTTTTATGTAGGCCTTACACTACAGTTTCATAACTTATCAGTGGACGATCACCAGGGCTGTGGGGGGCTACGGGCTCTCCGCAATCTATGTCAACTGCCCCAGGGAGGTGGTGGTCCTCGGGGCTGGGGTGTCTGCTCGACCCCACTATTAATTAAAGTTAATAGCTCCAGGGAAGTAGTGGTCCCCTGGGCTGCTGAGGGGGACTGTGAAGCCCCCCTTCATTTATTTTTGGCCAACGCCCTGGGAAAGTAGTGGTCCCCGGGCCTGCTTGGGGGTCTGTGCGACCCCCCGCATTATTCAAATTTAAAGCCCTGGGGAGGTGGCTGTCCCAGGGCTGTGAGGTGGCCCGTGCAGCCCCCTGCTTTGTCCATACATAAAGCCCCGAGCAGGTGGCGGTCACTGGGGCGACTGGGGGGGCATTCAGGCCCCCTACATCAGTTTATTATCATTTGCTCCAGGGAGGTGGCGGCCTCAGGGGCACAGGAGGTGCCACATGGGCACCCTGCATGATTATAAAACACTGGCCCTGGATTTGGTCAAACCACGCATCTTTTTTAAAAATAATTGCCACGGATCAATTGGTCCCGCTGCAAATTGGCTACAAAATTTAATAAAGAAAATACTTTTAACCTCATGCGGAGTCGCTTTGGCACCCCCACCATTTCTGCCCCTACCTACCCTGCCCCTTTTTCTTTATTTTTTACATTTTTTGTGGGGCTCAGCTTCAAGCTGAATCCCAAGATGGCTACCAACACTTCCTGGTTGAAGTGTTGGCAGCCAAACAATTTTCAGGAGGTTCCGCGAGTCCAGGTATCTATATTTTTATAGCATAAACATCTCTGAAACTACTGAACGGACTACCAAATGACAACAAGCATGCCTTCTGGACTAACATCTAGCTTTCTGCCAAATTTGGTGTAATTTCATTTGGAGGTTCGGGTGTATTTGTGCTAAAAAAATAGAAAATCCCCATAAACATAACATGGGGAAAACACAATTTGGGACCCCCCTTTTTCTCAGCCCCCACTTGACGGATCATCCCAAAACCTTTTTGGGGGTATAACACAACCATCCTACCCACACACCTGCTCTGCCCCCCCCATTTAAATCACATTGGTAGCATATTTTGGAGTTACACTTTTTAGTGTAACCCCAAAACATGCTACCAAGGTAGAGGATGTAGCCTTACGGCTAGAGCGGTCGACCTCGAAGCTGGAGAACCGGGTCTGAGCAATGAAGCTCAACATCCTGTGATTCTCGGCAAACCACTTAATATCCCCGTGCCTAACAAAAAATAATAATAATAAATGAATGCGTCCATCTGTAACGAAACTGGTGCTCATGTAAAGCGCTCTGATACCTGATATCTTCGGGTCTAGTTTTCCCACTATATAAAACTCTTCGGCAACCGGCACTATAAGCGCTTACTAGCAGCTTTATTAATCCTGTTTATGGATTTACCAACGGAGTGAATGCTGGGGGCTGTAGTCTTACCATTGATTGCAGTTAAAGCCGGATTAGCTGATCTCCCACCATTGGGAGTGCCGTACATAAAACGCAGGAGGGAGAAGGTGCAAACTGGTGGTGCACGGCATGTGAGGAAGGCAGAAGACACCGAAATGCATCATGCCGAGCCACAAACTTTCTGTGAATAAAGGTCTCCCATTTGAAATTTCCCCGCTGTGTCCCTGGATTGCTTTGTGAAGAGTGGTCTTATCTGTCATGTTTTCGTGTCTGCCAGAGGCGCGATACAGGGACCCGTCCATGCAAGATTCCTGGGTATTTACTGGCACCGAACTGTTTCCAAATCAAGTGATTGATTACCCTGTGATCGCCACAAGAACGGGCCATGCCAGAGGCTGCTCTCAGGAGGCAGTCTGTGATTTCACGGGGGACGGCTCATTGTAACTTTCTCCGTGGCCCGGTTTGCTCCGCAATCGTGGCTTTGGGCGTTGGGCATTCAAGGGAACGCTTAACACTTCTAAATAGCGGACTGCAGCTGCCACTACACGGCCCCTTCGGCAACCGGCACTATCAGCGCTTACTAGCAGCTTTATTAATCCTGTTTATGGACTTACCAACGGAGTGAATGCTGGGGGCTGTAGTCTTACCATTGATTGCAGCTGCTCAGAGTTAATGCTGGATTAGCTGATCTCCCGCCATTGGGAGTGCCGTACATAAAACGCAGGAGGGAGAAGGTGCAGACTGGTGGTTTGCGGCATCTGAGGAAGGCAGAAGGTGCCGAAATGCATCATGCCGAGCCACGAACTTTCTGTGAATAAAGGGCTCCCATTTGAAATTTCCCCGCTGTGTCCCTGGATTGCTTTGTGAAGAGTGGTATTACCTGTCATGTCTGCCAGAGGCACGACACAGGGACCTGTCCATGCAAGAGTCTTGAGTATTTACTGGCACCGAACTGTTTCCAAAGCAAGTGATTGATTATCCTGTGACCACCACAAGATTGGGCCATGCCAGATGCTGCTCTCAGGAGGCAGTCAGTGATTTCACGGCGGGACTGCTCATTGTAGCTTTCTCCGTGGCCCAGTTTGCTCCGCAATTGTAGCTTTGGGCATTGGGGATTCAAGGGAACGTTTAACACTTCTAAATAGTGGACTGCAGCTGCCACTACACGGCCCCTTCGGCAACCGGCACTATCAGCGCTTACTAGCAGCTTTATTAATCCTAATTATGGACTTAATGGAGTGAATACTGGGGGCTGTAGTCTTACCATTGATTGCAGGCTGCTCAGAGTTAAAGCCGGATTAGCTGATTTTACGCCATTGGGAGTGCCGTACGTAAAACGCAGGAGGGAGAAGGTGCAGACTGGTGGTGCGCGGCATGTGAGGAAGGCAGAAGGTGCCGAAATGCATCATGCCGAGCCATGAACTTTCTGTGAATAAAGGGCTCCCATTTGAAATTTCCCCGCTGTGTCCCTGGATTTCTTTGTGAAGAGTGGTCTTATCTGTCATGTTTTCGTGTCTGCCAGAGGCCCGATACAGGGACCCGTCCATGCAAGAGTCCTGGGTATTTACTGGAAACGAACTGTTTCCTAATCAAGTGATTGATTACCCTGTGACCGCCACAAGAACGGGCCATGCCAGAGGCTGCTCTCAGGAGGCAGTCTGTGATTTCACGGGGGGACGGCTCATTGTAGCTTTCTCCACGGCCCAGTTTGCTCCGCAATCATGGCTTTGGGCGTTGGGGATTCAAGGGAACGCTTAACACTTCTAAATAGTGGACTGCAGCTGCCACTACACGGCCCCTTCGGCAACCGGCACTATCAGCGCTTACTAGCAGCTTTATTAATCCTGTTTATGGACTTACCAATGGAGTGAATGCTGGGGGCTGTATTCTTACCATTGATTGCAGCTGCTCAGAGTTAAAGCCAGATTAGCTGATCTCCCGCCATTGGAAGTGCCGTACATAAAACGCAGGAGGGATAAGGTGCAGACTGGTTGTGTGCGGAAGCTGAGGAAGGCAGAAAACGCTGAAGTGCATCATGCCGAGCCACAAACTTTCTGTGAATAAAGGGCTCCCATTTGAAATTTCCCTGCTGTGTCCCTGGATTGCTTTGTGAAGAGTGGTCTTACCTGTCATATACATATATATATATATGTATATATATATATTATTGGAACCTATGCGGATATTATTGGAACCTACTGGTGTAGGCTTTTACTCTAGTGTTTTTCTATTTAGAAATCCGGCTTGGTTTCTGAACAATGTTCTATTTTTATGACATATATATTTTTGAATACTTCGCATTGCACTTGTATGTCACAGCATAATATGTTGCACTATTTCTTTACTTATTTCACGCACAATTTCTTACGGTAATCGATGGGGCACGTCCTAGCTGCATAGTATTTATACTACCCCATAATGACGCCCATCGTTTTGTTCCAACACAGCCCTTCATCTTGGCTCACATTTCACAGACGCGCTACGTGAGCATGAGGCAGCTGCTGATGGGCTGTTTGACAATCTACCTGACTTTCGAGACCCAGCCACCAAACCTGGTCCGAGTCCTGAAACCGGCATTAATGATTATAAGACATTACTCAGACAATTAGAGAAATTGATGAAAACAGAACTCACCAAGTGGTGGGAAGGTAAATTCCTGCAAAAATGCAGAGACATTGGACGAGTACCCCGTGGGCTAAGAATCATGCTTGCCCCGAGCTTTGAAAACCCTAACCCGCTCATGTTGAAAGAGTGGGATGAGAGTAACCTGGATGCTTCAATGAGATTGATTATCATCTTAATCAAGTCCGCAGAAATTGAACGGCTTGCCACAATGAAAGAAATAGAGAGAATAAATAACGAACTCGACAAATCCATTCACCAAGACCTCATTACTAAGGGACACAACGAAATTACCGCAAGACTAAGGAAACAAGAAGAAATTATCAAAACAAGAAAAGCATTTAAGTTTGCCCGGAACAAATCAGATTATGAGACCGGGCAAATCTTCACTTTTGCGTGTAAATTCGCCACTGCAAACGCCTTCGGATCAATAAACCCACCACATCCGGACACGAGGCAAAAGCCAGTAACGTGATGCCAGATGCCTCATCTTTGTCCGATCTGAGATCTGCAATGGGTAGTGGCACTGACTCAGAGTACGTACATGAACCACCAACTCACGGACAAACAACCTCCAATAATTTTCTTTAGCGGAAGAGCTTGTTTTTTTAAAACTGGATCAGCGTCTAACACTGCGGCCGCGACCGCAAAAGAAACAAGACACCGGCACAACAGAAGAAGGCGTGAAAGGAGGAAACAAAAAGATCTAAGGCCAAACAGCAACAGGAGACAGAACAACTGGCGGCGATAATGAAGGAGAATGCTAATACAGTCATTAACTTGACCGACACTGCTCTCACGAAAGCAGAGACTCAGCTCCTCTCTTTGGGTCTTACATATTGTGTGGAAAGTAGTTTCAACTACAGCAAGACACGTGTAGATATCTACAAATTCATAAGAAAACTCAAGTTGATCAAATTCTTTAAGACCAAACACACCAACACTTCTCTAACCACTATTATGCCTGGCACAACTAACACATACAGCAACCTCGTTGTCTCTGACATTGCTACTATCAGAACTATGAGTGAATTGGAATCTGTGCATTCTTCTGTTACTACCACCCAGCTCCTGCATGATGAAGGAATAAACACTGCTGTCATGATAACCAGTTCATTCAAGCCCCCTTCTACATTTACACCTTTGATGCCAAAGGACGCGATTGATACTTTCAACAATGTCGTCATTGAAGACCTGAAGGAACTATATATCACAAAAGCAAACACAGAAGTTCTAAAAACCGGAATAGACACTTATTTAGCCTCATGAAAAAGCTGCATAACAACAACCAAATAGTCGTGAATAAATCCGACAAAGGAGGTAACATTGTCTTATGGCCAAAACAACAGTATCTCGATGAAGTACAAAGACACCTCAGTGACATCACATGCTACAAAGAAACTACTTTATTGGCATACAGCAAAAGCAGAGCTACACTTAAAAAGAAACTCCACAGCTCCAAGATGGAGGGGCTGATCAGTAAAGATTAGTTCTCTTTTCTCCACCATGAGACTCCAACTATGCCTGTTCTTTACTTTCTACCGAAAGTCCACAAAGGCACCTCACCCATACCCGGGCGCCCCATCATTTCAGCATGTAATAGCTTTTGTGAGAACATGTCCAGATACGTAGATTTCTTTTTACAAGACCTTGTGATAGCATTCCCTTCATACCTGCGCGATACGAGTGACTTTCTCAACAAAATTATGGGCATACAGTGGTCTGACAACTTCCTCTTAATATCTATGGACATCACGTCCCTGTACACAAGTATCACCCACTGTGATGGACTCAATGCATGTGAACATTTTTTGTAGAGACGCCCCATCACACACCATCATCACAATGCTCTACTATTGTTCATGATCGAATGGTGCCTGAACAATAATTATTTTTTGTTTGACAGAACTGTGTACCAGAAAATGCGTGATGTTGCCATGGGTGCCTGTTTCTCTCCCAACTATTCGTGTTTGCACGTAGGTTGGTGGGAGGAATAGGTACTCATGGTCAACCATAAGGAAGCATGGAGAACTAGTATTGTCAGTTGGCTCCGCTACATTGATGACGTTTTTGTTGTATGGAATGGTATCATTGATAGTGCCCAAGAATTTGTCAAATCCATTAACTGTAACACCGTTAACCTAGAATTCAATGCCAATATCAGTACCAGAGCAATAGATTTCCTTGATGTTACTGTGTACATTGAGAATGGTGAAATGTATTCTAAACTTCACTGTAAGACAACTGCAGGCAACTCCACACTCCATGCCACTAGCTATCACCCCAAACATCTCATAGCTAGCATACCTTATGGGGAGATGCTCCGTTTGAGGAGAATCTGCAGCACGGAATCTGACCTTAAGTTCTATCAGGATGAGACTCACGCTCGGTTTTTAGCTAGGGGCTACAGCCCAGCTTCACTCCACAAAGCCAGAACCAGGGCCAATGCAACACCTAGAATCTCACTCTTAGCTCCCAACCTCAGGACTGATCCAGACAGCATCGATATCAATACTGATGATGACAGCAAGAGCACTGTAGATACACGTTTAATTATCACATACAGCAGAGAGGAACGAGCAATTAAGGCCATTGTTAACCGACATTGGTGCATTGTCCAAACTGATCCAGTACTGGGTCCCATGATTGCTAACAGACCTACTGTCACATATCGCAAAGCATTCTCTATGAGAGATGCTCTTGTCAAGAGTAGCCCAGAGGTCAGGATTAAATCTAACTGGCTCTCCGATGTTAAGGGCTTCCACAAGTGTAATTCATACAGAGCCTGCAAATTTGGCATTAACACTACTTAAAAAGAATTAACAACACATTTGCTAGTACTGCAACTATTCTTGAACCTCAAAACAACTTATGAGGGCACATTTTGGGAGACAACAAAATGCGTCTGAGACCTTTCTTTTCGTCGACTTAATCCATCAATTTATTTATATCAAAAATACTTTATCAACCTTCCATATTATAAAAATCAAAAAGAGGGCTACACCTCACATCAATGGGACATATTTTGAACAATCTATTTCACACCATTCAGTCACTCATTTAAAACATTCTTGACACCAAACGATTCTTCACTCCAAACACACTGGTACCACAAACCATTCATTCATCTCAATCAGTCTCTCAAAAAACATAAACAACTCAATATACTTTTCTGAGACCACAGAGAATATTGCTAAACTAATTGCTCTCAATATTATTTCTTTTAACAAATTCAAAATTCTTGTGGTCGCACCAAAAGGTCCATGCAGATCTCTCTTGCACCTGACAATACACAGTCTCCAGAAACACACTCTTAGCACACAGGCAGCTGTTTCTCCTGCACTCCCATGCTTACTATTCAGCACTGTGTGGTATTTCAGATAGTAGTGTGTAACGCTAACACATTCAACATCACCAAGACTCATTTATTTTGCTCTAGTCTAATCACTCACCCAGGTTCCACATGCTCATGGTCTCAAGTAGCTGTTAGGACATGTGCTCTTTTCTGCCTCTCTAAACTATAAGGAAAATGTGTCAGGCTGTTACAGTAGTTATGACTTGCTCCACCACAGTAGTAAATGTGCTTTGAAATTGCCAATCAAATATCGTTTTCTGCCTAGAATCACACCATGAGTCTGTCTGCACACAGGAATTGTTGTCAGAGATTTAATTCGTGTTGCTCTTGTTCTGTAAGACTTGCACTCGTAGGAAAGGGGCAGCTCATATAATAGGATTTGAAAAGTTTCCTTTAGGTATTGCTGAACATCACACAAATAAATTAAACATGCCTATAAAATCAAGAAAGAGAAAAGAACAGCAAAAACATCTATATTTGAAGACAACTGGACAACAGATATTAGTTGAAGAACCTCATGTTGGAAAAAAGAAAAAGTCTACTGGTAAGAAGACTAAGGATTTTTTTAAAAATATCCTCAAACATAGAAAAAATGTAGAAAGTATATCCACTGCAAATAGTGTTTCAAGAAGAAAACAACAACACAATATAAAGAAATTAGTAAATGCTAATGTACAATCAGAAGCAAGAAAGAATGACTTAAAAAGAAAAACAGAATTTCAAACATTCGTAAAAAAAATGTTTCAGAGAAGAGTGGTGTTCAATTTGCTAAAGGATGTGAAAAAATATAGGAAGAAAGCAATATTTTATAGGAAAAAGAAACATATTGAATCAATTGTTGCAAATTCTTTGGAAGTTAAAAGAAAACTATTCATTTTAATTTTGAACAGGATCCGTACATTAGATAAAGTAGTCAATGTAATGAAGTCAAAAAGCAAAAGGAAAAGAGTAGTGAAAAAAAATAACTTTTGTAATGTGTTCTTAGGAGAATGGAAGCATAGTTCAAGTACTGAACCATTTTTTAATGAAGAGAGTTATCTTCAAAGTAATAGTTTGCTGCATGCAGTTGACACCAGTGGTCGAAGTTATGAAGTTAAAGATGGTTGTGTAATGGAAAAGGAGAAAATGGTTCCAAGAAATGAGGAAGAAGTGTTAGCTGATGAGGTTATGGGGAAACGTTCTAAAGCCCCAGTGTACACTTGGAATTGTAGTAGTATTTGTACTGTACGACAAGAATCTATTGATAAATTACGTGTCTTACTAAGAGAATATAGTAAAAAAAAAGTGTTAAACAGAAGATGAAGGTGCTTCAAAGACTAGATCCATGCAGAGTGAGAAAGAATACTGGTTTGCAAGGACATTCTCTGGCTTGTCTTTCTAGGAAAGTTTGTCAAAGTGTTTTTCACCATTTTAGGATGCTGGCAGTACATCATACTGAAATGAGAAAGTTTGTGAGAAGATTTTATTTTGCTAAAAGTCCAGCACTAAAGTTAAATGAGTTGAATAGTGCTCTGTTGCGTGGATCTGTATCAGATGTAGAGAAGGTTACTGATGATATTCAGTTTTGTTACTTTGGTCCAGAACAAGAAAGTGTAGGAAATGACACAGTTATTGAAAAAAATGTGGAAGAGAATGTAGAACCCACTGTTAGTAAAAATTTTGAAGATCAAATGACAAAATTTACTATCATCTCTAATGAAAGACCAAATATTACTTGTATTTGTTGCCGGAGAAGCCATTATAAAACTCAAACAAGGAATGTTGATCTCTATAAAAAAAAAGTGAAAAAGAAAATAATTATGAGTGGAAGGATTTTGCTACATATTTGTTTCTGGAAAATTGTTTTGATTTGGGTGAAGATCAGCGTATTTGTAAATACTGTTATAACAAGTTAGAAGAAAATAAAATGCCAGCTAGAGCTGTAAATAATAATTTAGAATTGGTTGATATTCCTGCAGAACTTAGTGATTTAAATACGTATGAGTCTATACTCATTCAATGTGTCCATCCGTTTCAGACTATAGTTCGTATGGAGCCCAAAACAGGTAAATTACCTCCTTCAGATTTACAAATAGGTTTAAAAGGAAAAGTTGTCTATTTGCCATTAGATTTGAAAAAAAATATTGAAACAATTGATGCAGATAGTTTGGAAACGGAACCATTAGTTATTCTGGTTAATGGTGTACCTACAAAGAATAAGAAAACTTGGCAGGAGCTAGTAGATGTACGAAAAGTACAAAGAACAAATTTATATTTGAAAAGAAATAATAAGTACTATGAATAAATTTATATGGATGAAGATGAAGAAGTTTTACTAGCAGACACAGGAATACCAACTGGGCAAATTGAAAAAGTGGATAAGTCAAAAGAAGAAGAAATTTATGAACATTTCAGCATACATCCTCTTCATTCTAAAGAAGTTATGGGAAACACTATTGATCTGTTTCAGATGAAAAAAGCAGAAGGAACTCCCGTGAGTGTATGGGAGGAGAGCTTGGAAGCTCATTGTTTTTCCCAGCTGTTTTCTACAGGAAAAGGTGGACGCTATGATGAACGTCCAGTACAGATTCCTGCTTCTGAGTATCGGACTACAAGATTATATGCAGAAGATCCAAGATTTCGTCAAAGTATTCCTTATTTGTTCCATCTTTTATTTGAAAGTGACTTGTCTGCACTATCTTATACAGTAAATCACATTTTAAAAACTGGAGTACATCTACATAATGTGTCTGCAAAGGATTTTATGAACAAAGTGCAACAGCGAGATGATCATTTGGAATCTCAATTGATTAATCTGATGGCTTGTCAGCGTGGAACTAATGAATATTGGTACCGACGCCATGGAGAATTGAAATGTATGTTACGGAATTTAGGAACTCCTACATGGTTCCTTACCCTAAGCTGTGCTGAGTACGCTTGGGATGATTTACGGGATTTTCTTCAAGAGGCAAATTCAAATATTGAAAACATCCAATACAAGACAGCAGGAGAATTGTGCTCATTGGATCCGGTTAATGTTTGCAGATATTTCAATCATAGATTTGAGGCTATGATGTCCTTCATCTGCAATAAAAAAAATCCACCTCTTGGAGAAGTTGTGGATTTCTTTTGGAGAAAAGAGTACCAAGCAAGAGGTGCTCCTCATATTCATATGCTGTTGTGGATCAAGGATGCCCCAAAATTTGGAACAGATTCTGATGATGCAGTTTTATCTTTCATTGAAGAATATGCAACATGTGCTATACCTAAAAGCACAGAAGAAAAAAACTTAAAAAAGGCAAGTTTTACGTTTCCAAAGTCATCGGTGTGGAAAATACTGTCGACGAAAGTACAAGAGTAAAGAAAATTCTACAAAAAATGTCAATTTGGATTTCCACGACCTGTTATTTCAAAAGGAAGAGTAAACAGTTTTATGTCAGCTGTGCGACATACCATTACAAGAAAATCTCCGAAAAATACCTACAACCTAAGAAGAAAATAAGAGTCAAAATATATAAATGACTACAACCCAGTCATTTTATCCATGTGGAATGCTAACATGGATATTCAGTATGTAGCTGACAATTCTATTGCTGTTGCTCGGTATGTCACATCTTACATCACTAAATCTGAGAAAACGGAATTGAAAGAAATGTGGGAAGAGATTTCTCACGAGAAGACTGTCACTAAAAAGCTATACAGTTTCAGTTTAAAGATGTTATTGCATCAAGAAATTGGGTCATACGAATGCTCAGATAGGTTATCATCTGCAAGTCTGTATTTCAAATCCAGAAGAATAATTTGGGTAAATTTAGGCCTTGCAGGAATGCGAAATCGGGTACCTAAATCTATTCGAGAAATTGAATATTTAGCAGAGAACGAACCAGAAAGTACAGACATTTTGAAAACAAATATGTTGGACACATATTACCCAAACAGAAGTCATCATCTTGAGAACATGTGTCTCTATGAAGTGCTGCAGAACTACATTTTTACACGGAATGCCACAGAAGACATCAACAATGGAAAATATAAAGTCATTGTGAGGAAGGATGTTTGGTGAAACAAACAAAAGGAACTTTGATTAATCACAGGAAGCTGAGTTGCGACACTACTGACAAAAAGGAATTTTACTACTTAGCACTTTTACAGCTGTTTAAACCATGGGGTTCAGAGGATGAATTACTTGGAGATTTTCAGAGCTATGAAGATTCCTTTAATGCATGTTAAGATAGCATAGAATGCAGTACTTTCACAAATTATATACAAATGTTAAATGAAGAAATTGAACAAGAAGCTACAATTGCAGCTGAAGTAGCTAGAAACAGTTCTCAAGTTAGTCAAAGTTCTGGTACGCTCAGTCAAGATCCCCTAGGACAACCAATCGTAGAAAATGAAGTTGCAATAGCCATGACTGAAGTGGAAACAGCTATGAATCAAGCTCAGGAAGATTTAATAGACTTACCAAATTTGGAACAACAACTGAATGATGAACAACAACAAATTTATGAAGAAGTCACAAAACAAATTGATCATGGTTTACTACATGAAAATAAAGAGTGCTTATGCACATCATTTGAACCAATCAGAATGTATGTGAGTGTACAAGCTGGAACTGGAAAAAGTTTCTTAATTAAAGTAATTAGAAGCTACCTACAGAAAAAAACTGATTCAACTTTGTCTTGTGTTATTACTGCTCCAACTGGGTTAGCAGCATATAACATAAAAGGAATTACCTTACATCGTTTGCTAATGTTACCAGTAGAGCATGAGAACAAAATAGAATACCACAAGCTAACAGGAGAAGCATGCTTTGAAGTTTCAAGAGTGTTGAAGAAAATGAAAGTTCTCATTATTGATGAGGTAAGCATGGTATCAAACTTAATGCTTGCCTTTGTGCATTTAAGAATGCAGCACATTCTAAAGTCAGACTATGATGTGTTATTTGGAGGAAAATATGTTATAGTTATAATTTTTTGGGGATCTACTGCAGCTCACTCCAGTTAAAGGACAACCAGTATTTAATACTCTTGCACATGAAGACACAAAAAAGTCATTAGGAAGTATAGGTAATGTGAATATTTGGTCATACATTGAGTACAAAGAACTCATTACCAATATGCGGCAAGCAAATGATGATGATTATGCAAGTATTCTCAAAGATATCAGAATTGGACTACTCACAGAACATGGCAGAAAAGCTTTACAGAGTCGATTGCTATGTAATTTGTTTCCAACAGAACAAATAGTTCCAGAGAAAATATACAAGGAAATCGCAGAAAAACATACTGTAATCTGCTTAATGCCAACACTACATGAATGCTCTATATTCAATGAAGAACTTTTGAAATTGGAAAATGAAGAGATTATGAAAATGGAAGCCGTGGATAAAATACAGCACGAAGGAATAACAATTATATTGACAGGCAAATTGAAAACTAAATTGGATTCTCTAGAGAAAAACATATCGAAAACAGCTGGTTTAGAAAAGAATCTTTATGTATGTATGAACTGTTGAGTAATTTTAAGACGTAATTTGAATGTAGAAAAAGGTTTAGTGAATGGAGCTATGGGTAAAGTTGTGGGTTTTGTTAATTACCAGAAAAAAAGATGGAATTGAATTTTTAAAAATAACATTTGATCAGATTGAAGAGGTTAAAGACATTAGTCGTTGTTCAGTTCGTTTTTTGCTTGTGAAAGACTTATATGTACGTAGGAAGCAGTTTCCGTTTTCTCTAGCATATGCTGTAACTATTCACAAATCTCAAGGATTAACTGTAGATAGTGCTTTTGTAAACATTGGATCTAGTGTGTTTAAAGAAGGTATGGCATATGTTGCTTTGTCACGAGTGAAAAAATTATCTGGTTTATTCATGATAGACTTTGATGACTCAAAAGTTAGTGCTGATGCAAATTGTGTAAAGGAGTATAATAGATTAAGAAGAAGCTATGCTCCTCATTTAGGTCAGTATCCTGTGTTTGAAAAATGTGTTGTTTGTCGGAAAAGGAGAATTGAGAATATCTGTAATGAGGATGTACAGAAGAGAAAACAAAAAGGAGAGTGATGTGATTGCAAGCAAAAAGAAAAAGGTCAATGCTGAAGAGGTTGTTGGTTGTCATTTTGAAAATAGCTCTGGTGTCAACTGCTACGCTAATGTAGTGCTGAATGTTGTATTTTATCTTGAAAGATAATGCTAAATCATGAAAAAAGATTTTGTTCTTTGCTGAGTTTCCTTTATGAGAAGTTGAGTAATGATAAAACTAAAATAGAAAGTGCTTCTGATGTTAGAAATCTTTTAGATGTATGTTCTGGATGTACACAGTTTGCTCAAAATGTCCAGCAAGATGCACAGGAATTCTTAATGTATATGCCTATGGTACTGGAAGATGAAGGGGTAGAAATAGAAAATATGTTTGGTCTCTCTTATAAATGGGAACATTGTTGTGAAAACTGTATGAACACATGCAGCACTAATGTTGATTCTGAAAGGTTCCTACATTTAACATTACCAGAGAGTAAATCAGTGACTTTAAGTAAATTAGTTAAAGATGCAAATCACAACATGGAATGTTCTCAATGTAAATCAGAAATGTTATCAACGTTATTTTTAAAGAAATATGGACAGTATATAATTTTAATGATGCAACGTTGTAGAGCTGATGGAACAAAATTGGACACTTTAATAAAGAAGTTTGTAGGAAATCAATTATCAATATCAGGAAAGACTTTTGTTGCAGTTGCAATAATTTTCCATGATGGACCTTCTATAACTTCTGGTCATTACACAGTTTATCTAAAATGTGAAAAAGGCTGGCCACTGTGTAATGATTCTCAATTGATTTTCGAGCAACGTTTGCCTGCAGAATTACCAAATTCCTACTTAATTTTTCTAAAACCAAAATTCTAGATACAAATTGCAGCATCTGAAGAAACCATTATTTCGATTTTATAGGATTATCATTGGATATTTCACCAAAAAAAGATTGAAAAATTACCATTTGGCCTCATGGAAAGGTAAATGTTTCTATTGTGGACTTCTTTGACAGATAATATTTTGGTGTATGTGCTTAAGCAACAAGATTTACAGACGTTATTTATTGCAAAGAGTTATTGTTCTTGGAAGATATTTTTAATATATATGTTAAATTTCTATCAAGGTATGTTTTACTGAGGATAGATTCAGGGCTTTTTTAAACAATCTTTCAGATTGTTTATTTTTTTGCCTGCTGTTAAGTGATGAATGCAATTGATATCACTATTTTCAGTGAAATTCAATATATTCTGAAAACAGCAAAAAAAGGGCAAAACATTACTTTGTTAAATATGAAAATATGTGTACTGTATTCTAAAATGTATTGTTAAATATTACTACTTTTTTTCTTTTTTTTCAGATCGAGAAAGAACATTTAGGAAATTGAATCAATTTTTCTTGTAATTAAAAAAAAACATTTATTTCTAATTAAGTTATTTTGTTGGTCAGGTAAGTTTAAAATATCTGTATTTCTCACCCCTTCACTTTCATGCTCCCTTTTCTTCACTTCTCCTCACTCTGCTTTTCTCATTCCCCTTCCCTCTCCCTTCTTCCTTTACTGCTCTTTCGAAACTCCCTCACTCCTTCTCTACTACTCCCCTAGGTTTACTGCCTCCATCACTATTTTTTCAACCATGTTTCTCTCCCTGTCTCCATATGTCTCAGTCATTCTAACTGCCTTACTCCTTCTCAGTTCCTTGCTCTCTGTCTCTGTTTCTGTCTCTCTCCCTTTGTCTGTCTTACCCTTAATTTCCTTAACATCTATGGGGCAGATTTATGTTTCCTGGCGCATCCCTGCAAATCAGCAGGGATGCGCCAGGAAAGATGCGTCACGCAAGTTCACCCTTGCGCCACCACAGATGCACCGCATTTACAATGCAGCGCATCGTGGCATAAGGATAAACAGATGCGTAGCGCATCTGATGGCGTAAGGGCGGCGCATTGCTGGAGTCGTGTCGCAAGCACGACGCAACTCCAGCAATGTTTAGGGGCTGCCCATACCTAACATGCTGCGTCATGCCTTACGCCTGCTTCAAGCAGGCGCAAGGTTTTGACGCAGCAGCGTCAGAAAAGTGACTGAGTGAAATCTTGTAGATTTCACTACGTCACTTTTCCGAGGCTTTTACCGCTGGAACGCCCACCCTGCATACATTAAACCTGACGCAGGTTTAATGTGGCGCAGGGCTTTACACCGTGACGCATCTCCATAGATGCATCACGATGTAAATAGGGTGCAACGTGGCGCAGGGTTTACGCCGCCGCTGCGTCACAAAAGTGACGTAACGGCAGCGTAAAAGTGGCGCAAGTCTAACATAAAGCTGCCGCTTTGTTTCTACCACTCCTCCTCTCTCCATCCCTCATTTTCCATTTATGTTAATTTTTTAACCTTTTCCTGTCATTCTCCTTCCCTCACCTTCCCTAACTGTCACTATCCTTTACTCATAGTCACTCCTATTCTCCTACTTCACTTCCTCCTGTCTGTATCTCACACCCCTTCATCTTTTCACATTCTTTCCTTCACTCTCCCTCACTCTCCTTTGCTCATTGAAATCCTGACTCCCTTTCTCTCACTCCAGTTTCCTAAATCCCTCCATCCCCTCACTCCCCATCTCTCACTTTCCCTTACCCCCTTTTCTAATCCTCATACCCCTTATCTCACCATCACTCCACTTCTCTTACTTTCAATCCCTTTACCCTGCTGTACTTCATCCGCTTCATCTGTTACTCCCTTTTTCTATCTCCGTCCCTTACTCCCCTTTTCTCACTTCACCTCCATCACTCTCCATTACTCACTGCCATTCCCTTACTCATTCACTCTTCTTACCTGTATCCTCTACCCTTAGTCCTTTTGTTGCAGTCAGTCTTTCACTTTCCTTTCATGACTGATCATACTTTCCTTTTCTCACTCATTCTGTCTGTCCTTTCCTCCTCTTCACTCCGGTGATGATTTCTGATGCATGCGCGCACGGTGCACGCACGCATCAGAAATGAATTACTTTTAACCCGATTTCTAAAACATGAAAAGGAGGCAGGGAAGACATTCCCTGACCCCCTAGACCTTCTTAGGGGGTCCCTAAAGGACCTCGTAAATAAAAAAAAACATTTCCTTTAATAAAAAAAATTGCCGATGCGCGCACCGTGAAAAACCCTTAAAAAAAAAAAACATTTTAAACTGTTTATAAGATTATAGAAGATATTAAATATGCTGTTCAACTTTATCCAAATTAAATAAAAAAGAGCTGAGCCATTCCATATTACAGGATACAGTCAATCTATAACTATATACATAGGTAGTTTATTGTAAAATAAATATATAAAAAATATAATCATACATAGATAAATTAGCATTTTAAAAAACCTTACAAATTCACTAAAAAAAACTTAGGTTTCACACACGTTATCGTTAGAAATTAGCATTTAAAAAACCTTGCAAATTCACTGAAAAAACCATAGGTTTCACACACGTTATAGTTAGGCATGAGCATTTAAAAAACCTTGCAAATTCACTGAAAAATCCATAGGTTTCACACATGTTATAGTTAGCTGGACATTTCACTCGTACAAAACCATTGAAATTCCCCCGTTATAGTTAGTTCAGCTAACTATAACTCGCGTGACCGCAATCCACTGCTGATGACGTCACATATTACATCACTCATGACATCACTGATGACATCATCCTTGTGTAAGAGTGGCAGACCTCCTCTTATCCGAATATAAACTTTGATACACACATTGAAAAATACAAACTAAAGTTTTGAAAACTATAGAGATACCAATACCAGTTAGAACAACCTATTCAGTAATTCCAAAATCTACATACGCATCCACTTATTCATCAACACTTCTATATAGTCACTCATACATGTACTCAGTCATCATAAGTACTCATACACCTATACAACCTGTTACACACCTACACTAATACACAGAGTTACTCACACACATACTCACACATGCAAATAAACATCCATTTACTTTTATATACAGCTATACACACACCACTACACTTACTTCTACAGAAACGTACACATACTTACTCTCTTAAACAATCACTCATAGAAACACATACTTATTTATACAGGAAGTCTTCCAATCTCTCACTCTCATATATCCTCACTTATATACATCAATACTCACATATACTAGTTTAAAACATATAGACTTACTCATAAAGACACTATTGAGACAGTCATTCACTCTCTTACTCACCCATACACACACTCATCCACCCATACTGTCCTGCTCACATACTGTCTTCAAATCACATACAAACAGTGAGTCACTCATTCATGCATCTATACGCTAAGTAAAAACGAACTAATAACCCATATACACACTCATGTAGCTTCTCACAAACCCATGCAGCCACTTATACACAAAGTGATACACTGATACAGATATTTAAATATTTAAACATTACTCACTAATACTTGTATTCACTAAGATACTGTTAATAAGTCAGTTATACAATTAATTTTTCACAAAAAAACATCCATTTAGACACTTATTTACCCATTTATTCTTCCATTAACCTTTAGATATACATATATAAAAAATATTTATTTTTCAGAAAGACACATATTCACTGGATGATGTCATCAGTGATGTCATTTGAGATGTCATCAGTGATGTCATGAGTGATGTCACTGACCATGTCATGAGTGATGTAATATGTGACGTCATCAGCAGTGGATTGCGGTTGCGCGAGTTATAGTTAGCTGAACTAACTATAACGGGGGAATTTCAATGGTTTTGTACGAGTGAAATGTCCAGCTAACTATAACATGTGTGAAACCTATGGTTTTTTCAGTGAATTTGCAAGGTTTTTTAAATGCTAATTCCTAACTATAACGTGTGTGAAACCTATGGTTTTTTCAGTGAATTTGCAAGGTTTTTAAATGCTAATTCCTAACTATAACGTGTGTGAAACCTATGGTTTTTTCAGTGAATATATATATATGTATATATTCTGGACAGGCAGTGCACATTGTGGTGTCACATATTGTCTTTTGATTGCTGTCTCATTGTATGACTCATTAGTGTTTTTGTTTTATGTTAGTATCTGTAGGTTTTTGATAAAAATTATAAATGACAGTGAGCTCGGCCTAAATACTATCAAGGAAGAACTGAGGGCAAGAACTGAGGGCCATCTGCCTTATGGTGATGCAATATCGCTACGTGTTGGACTTGATGGCTGCGATGGAGGGTGAAGTGTTTGCCAAGATTGATGCTTCCTGTTGTACTTTTATTCCTGGAAAGGACATTGGCAATGGGACATTGGCTCGTGCTATCCACGAACTGCACACAAACTGCATCATCTAGCAGCCGACATGAAGAAGGAGGGATGTGCCCTGAAGCAGTACTGTTTGCATAGTATATTTTTGTGGATATCCTTATGGGTGTACAAACTATTCACAATGTATCTTGGTCCTAATCCTTCATAGGTACAGCTGGAGGAGGCATTTTGCTCTTTTAAGGGCTACTTCTTGAGATAAATAAAGTCTGTATGCGCATACTGCGTGTTGTATCAGTGAACATATAAAGCATGACCTGGCTGATGTCTGGGTGCCCATTGCGGTCATGTGCTTATATCAGGTGCTCTGTAAGAGTGCGCTGTGTAGTGCATAAGGAATACTAGTGTTGAGTTCACTATAATAGCAAGTGGTGTAGGAAAGACCCCTGCACAAGCTCTGTAGAAATGTCAGAATAGGCTCCATATGACTTTGCAGATTTCTGCCTACAGATAGATGCTGCCACACTCATACTAAACAGAGGGAATACAAAGGTACAATGATACATAACATTTGAAAGATTGCAGGTCTTGAAGTGATTTCCGGAGAAGACATCTCTAGTGTTCTGGCGATCAGGGGTTTCTTTGGCTTTGGTGAAAGTGCTAAAACAAATTTGTTTGGAAATGTCCATAAATAAAACGGTGGTCTTTGAGTTGCACATTTGAGCCTCGTTGGGATTCTGAAAGTAGTCTCTACAGAAGTGGTGGGTCACTGTAAAGTAGTCACACTTGTGGATTGACTGCAGACCTATTGGATAAGAGCTGTTGTTTGTAGGTTAGTTTAGAAAAACATACATCATTATGTATCATCCTAAATCAACCTTGGGGTTTGCTGTGCCATCCCTTTTAGGGGTTTTGCTCCCCTTTAATTTTAATTATCGCAATTTTTGTGGGGTACTGGAATGTGGCCACAACTGTGGAAATTATTTAGAAATTCAGTGGTGATTGGTTATTCGTGGGGCGAGTGGGACTTTTGCTCATGAGTCATCTATCCCCCCTCACCACAGTGGGAAGGGATGTTTCAGTAAGTGGGTGATCCCATCAATTTAGGTACTTGTTATGGGTGTTGTCAGTCTTCTCGCCTCCTGCCTTCCTTAATGTGCGTGAAGGTAATTCTATTGATACAGGCAGTGTCTTTTGACCAATGTCTGCATGGTGCGATGTAAAATAGGGGTGGATCATAATTGAGTGTATGTTAATGCTCCCACCGTGCTCTGAGGTCACTTGTCTGCCCCTCTGGCTCCGGCATGCGGCATGCAGTGATTCTCCCTAGTTGCGCCAAGTTTCCTGGTCATACCCTTTTTCTAGATACTTCTTTTGGGCTGGATTGGGGCTTCTCTTTTGCAGGTCTTGTGGGCACTTCCCTAGATTCTCATGCAATTTGGTTATTTCCATTGTCCTTTACCTAAGGGGGTTGGAGAGCTGTCCCACGGGCCCATGTGTATCTGCTGTGGCGGTATCCAAGATTGGGCTTACATGCTCCTGTAGACAGTGTGTGTTAGGCTTTGTGTGCTGTGTAGGCCGAGTATGGTGGTGAGACAATTTTTAAGTACCTCACACAGAGCTGTGATGGATTTTTGCAGACCCCCCCCTTTCCAGCAACCCCTCTCCCTTCTAGTGCATCCCACCTGAGATTTCTGGGCCTGTTGTACCCGGCTGTTACCTGAGACTTCCAATCCTGGAACATGATACCTCCGATGTTTTGGAGAGACATGACCCGACAAGCCGACTTTGGGTGTTTTGGAGAACTTTGAGGGAAATGAGGAGGAAGGATGATGCTCTATGGAGAGTCCGTTGTAAGGCCCAATCTTCGTAGAAATTTGCCCAATGCGGGTAGCGGACTGAAATGATGGACTATTCTGATAAGATTCCTACTGAATTGGTGCCATGAAGTAGTTTGTGAATGGTCAGAGTTGTATGGAGTGCACCTTTATCCTAAGTGTCTGAGAAATCTGCCTTCGAATATTGGAACATCACCTCCTTTGGAACCAAAAATGGGCCTCCATTGACCTGGAGGCAGTTGAAGGTTGAGGTCCTATCGACCTACCGCCCATCCTAGTAACTTGGGTGCCTGTTGTTATGGGCTAGTCAAGGGAGCCGCCCTGCCCCCTCATCAGACTGCCCTCACCGGGGCGTGGCCAGCCAATCCTACCCTGGGGGATCAGCAGCAGAGTGGGGCCTAGGCCACACAAGCACTCGAATGGCAGATTCTAGCATGTATTCCTGATCGACGCAATGTACGGCAGCCCTGAGTTGCCCGAATGCAAGTAAAGACCTGAAATTCCTAATATAGTCTTTATTCTGAAATGTGTATTGAGGTGTGCATGAAGTGAATGTTCTGCATTGGGGGTTTGAATCTACTGCATATTTGAGTTTTCTATTGGTGCAAAGTTATTGCCTCCCCAGACAGTTACCCTTCTCTGCTGTGCTTGCATCCCCATCCCTGTTGGGCTGGGTTCCTTGTCTGCTGCTGCTGTGGCCACGTGTACGGCCAACCACCTGGTTGCGGTGGTGTGGTCACTAACTGATTTTGTTGTGGCATGGTGCATTCCACTTGGTCTGGGATTGATTTTGTGGATGGGGATTTTGTAAGGACTGGCATAGGCTTATTGATCGTTGCTGGTGATACGCCTTTAACCAACATCAGTCGGCCATGTGGCCCATTCAGTGGCAATAGAAACATTCTCTGAGGTCTGACTGCTGCCATACTCCCTGACCTCTGCCACTAGGATTGCGTGCAAACCCTTTGGGGTCTGAGACAGAGCTCCCTTCAAGACTGGTGCCATCTGCATTCTTGCCGCCAACGAGACCCCCTCAAGGGCGCTCTTATTTCATTTGTATTGGACTAGCTTAGCGGTGTCTCTTTGAGCTTGTTCCTGTCGCTTCCCAATGGGCTGTTGTGTTGGCGGCTGCCTACCATTCCCAGGCTCAGAGTCCCTTCCCAGGTGGTTGGCTTAAAAACTTCCTTGGGGTGGTCTTCTATTTGCTCTATTTGCAGAATTTCCTAGGGTGGTTATACACCTAGGTACCATATTAGGCGTCAGGAAGGGGGCTCCAAGTATTGTGGAGTGCACCACATAGTCCAGGCAACCACTTCTGAACCACCTTTTTACGTGTGAAAGTGCTATGGAGGCAAGAAGGGCTAAGCTGAGTGATCTCGGGGGTACTCTGGCTGTTGCCGCCATTGCCCCTATGTCCCTTTGCCAAGATTCCCACCTTGTCTCAGGGGGCCACCAAGCATATGTGTGTTGTGGTCACAACTCATTTCCTCCCTGCATACCCTGATGGTTATCAGGGTTTTCGTTCTTTTGGCTGCTTTAACTAGGAGGTGCTGTGTGTGACATGCCCACTGCCGGGCTAAGCTGCATAGTTCAAAGAAGATCCCTATATATTTCATGACTGCCTTAGTGAAGGGGGTCTGGTTGTCAGGGACTGTCCTTGCCTGTATACATGCAGTGCTGGAATTCTTTGCTAGTCTGGTTTCTAGGGAAGGAGCTTCAAGGGAGGAGAAGGTTATGGTTCTATTGTCAGCAAACTGAATGGACATTTCTAGCTTGGTCATTAGGTCTTGTCCTGAGATATTAGTCGGGATGAGGGATAGTCTAGTACCAGTTGCCTCTTCCTATTACCCCTTATCTCCAAGTTGAAGTATTCTGTGATGGGGACCCTGGTCACTGTACCCAAAGCTCCCTGTATAGTTGCAGTGTACTTTGAGGAGACTGACACTTCCCGTAGGCAGGATGTTGCCCCCATATCTATTAGGAAATTGTAAGGTCAAAGTATCAGTAAGGCACTTTGTTCACCATCATAATGACCACAGGTCTCATGACCGGCTTTGGGATGAATAATAGGATGTGTGTGTTTGCGGCCATGTTGCTGGCCTCTGGCATGGGTCTTTTATTCCCCTGGTCTGTGGTGCTGACCCATGAGCCTCACTTATGCTGTCAGATCCCCGGGGGACCATGGCCCTCATCTTCAATCTTGGTAGTCATGTTGCTATCCAGAATCACCATAAACCACTCGGTCACCTAAGAGCTTTCAAATGGACTGGTTGGAGTGCAGGCTTCCAGTGCTGCTGGGGTTTGATGTGTTGAATGTGAGGGATGGAGGGTTGAACTTTGGGAAACTCTAGCACCTAGTTGGGGTGAGGCTGGAATCGCCTGGGCTTGCCATTCCGGTGGTCTCCCAGTCCTAGCTCATGTAGCTTGCTGCCAAGTTGTGGGTCCCTGGCTCCTATAACTGGTGGGTTGGTGTATCCGATTACAGGAGTGGCTGGAATGGCAGGCATCAGAGAGAGCACCTCCGCTCCCTTGTACAGTGGGGGGGTGCAGATGCCTTACTTGCACGTTCTGAGACGTGATTGTCAGTGTGAGCCACCTCAAAGATGACCCACAGTTTGAGCAATGCCTATCTTCTAGCTTTCTTTTGTCCTACATATTTGGTCTGAATTGTGTCCTCATGTGTACTATTATGTTGATGTTGAATGTTACCCCCCCCCCCCTCTGGCCAGGAGAAAATGTGTGTGTGACATTCGCGGAAAAACTAATTTAGATTTTTAGCCTGCGTGGGAAATCTAGTTTCCGTGTGGCTTGGAGGCGACACCGTCATTTAGTTGGGACATTTTCAAGAGAACTGTATACTCTAACTTCTCAGGTCAAAATAATCCTACGTTTCTAATCTGATCATGGGGAAATATGCACATGGGATTATGCCCGCAATAACTCAACTTTAGACAAAGATGCATCGAAAACAGATTTTTCCCAAAAAATAAACCAGTAATGCATGTGAAGGGTCACAACCTGAAATCAAGTGCAATGGTTAAATTAAAAACATCGCATTTTTAACAGCGGAAAGCAGATACGATAAACCTAATTATCATACAGGAGACAAGATCCTAGATTTTAGGAATGTACTTAATCTTTTCTCATAGTTATACATAGCAGGATTCCAAGTAAGTGGGATAGCCATCCTTTATGGAAGAGGGTGCCTCACACGCATAATAGTATTATGGTTCATCATCCTCTTCCATAAAAGATGGGTTTCCCACTTACTCGGAATCCTGCTAATTATAACTGTGTAAAAACATTGAGCACTTTCCTAAAATCTAGGATCTTGTCTAATGTATGATAATTTGTTTTATCGTATAAGCACCGTACCTTGTTTTGATATACTGACATTGTCAAAAAACCTTAGCTCACTCCTAGCACATGCTGCCCAGAGATGAGGGGAGACTGTGCAGTAAACGGGACTAAGTGAGCCTGATAGGCTGTCAATATTGGCACTTGGACAAAGATTGCAAAACATCACGTGGAAGAGAACAACTTGACAATCACAGGCCAAACACAAGCTACTTCTAGTCTCCAAGATCCAAATTTTCCCTAACGTCTGTATCACCCTATGTCACACGCAGGGGTCATGTGTACCTTCTGTGTCAAGGCCAGTGATCCAAGCGAATAACACCTCTCAGTTATTTCAGATACTACCAATGTTAAGAAACCAACAGCACTGAGAAAACCCTTTAGAATAAAAATTAGATCAAAGTCCTGGCCCTATATCACATCCAGGGCCTATGCGTAGCTTCTGTGTTATGTCCAGTGGTCCAAGCAATGAGGCCTCAACCCTGTATCATGCCCAGGGCACAAGCGAATTGACTGTGTCACACTCAATGGTCCAAGCAAGAAATAACCTTCATCTTTCCCAGAATGTTGGCTATCGAATAAAGATGACCTCCATGGGATCCCCTCCGAGGCCTCCTTGCAACTACTCAGTTCGGACACATGAAGTGGACAATATGTCAGATTTCTGTTAGTGGCAGGGTGCTCAATGCTGGGACTAAAGTTCAGATGTAGTATCTTACCCACTGATGGCGGCTTTGAACCGGACCTCCGCTACCCGCATTCAGCTGAACTTTCAATCAATTGCAGCGTCTGCTCATCTTCCTTGCTGTTGGAATAAAAAAAAGTAAAAACAAAAAAGATTTCTCACACAAAAAAACAATTCCAATGGTTCGTTGTAGAAGGAAATTCACTGGAAAACCTCGTATTATAGGTTTAGCTGCTTCTCGAGTGCAAAAGCTACTTGAGTTGTGCATTGAGTAGTAGAGAGTAGTAGAGAGTGAGTAGTAGAGTGAGTAGTAGAGAGAGAGTAGTAGAGAGTGAGTAGTAGAGAGTAGTACAGAATGAGCAGTAGAGAGTGAGTAGTAGAGTGAGTAGTAGAGAGTAGTAGAGAGTAGTAGAGAGAGAGTAGTAGAGAGTGAGTAGTAGAGAGTAGTAGAGAGTAGTAGAGATTGAGCAGTAGAGAGTGAGTAGTAGAGAGAGAGTATTAGAGAGTGAGTAGCAGAGAGTGAGTAGTAGAGAGTGAGTAGTAGAGAAAGAGTAGTAGGGAGTAGTAGAGTAGTAAAGAGTGAGTATTAAAGAGTGAGTAGTAGAGAGTAGTGAAGTAGTAGAGAGTGAGTAGTAGAGAGTAGTAGAGAGTGAGTATTAGAGTGAGTTGTTGGGAGTAGTAGAGAGTGAGTAGTAGAGAGTAGTACAGAGCGAGTAGTAGAGAGAGTAGTAGAGTAGTAGAGAGTGATTAGTAGGGTGAGTAGTAGAGAGCGAGTAGTAGAGAGTGAGCAGTGGAGAGTGAGTAGTAGAGAGTAGTAGAGAGTGAGTAGTAGAGAGTGAGTAGTAGAGAAAGAGTAGTAGAGAGTGAGTAGTAGAGAGTAGTAGTAGAGTGAGTAGTAGAGAGTGAGTAGTAGAGAGAGAGTAGTAGAGAGCAGTAGAGAGTGAGTAGTAGAGAGTAGTGGAAAGTGAGTAGTAGAAAGTAGTAGAGTGAGTAGTAGAGAGTAGTAGAGAGTGAGTAGTAGAGAGAGTAGTAGAGAGTGAATAGTAGAGAGGGAGTAGTAGAGAGTGAGTAGTAGAGAGCGAGTAGTAGAGAGTGAGTAGTGGAGAGTAGTAGAGTGAGTAGTAGAGAGGGAGTAGTAGAGAGAGAGTAGTAGAGATTAGTAGAGAGTGAGTAGTAGAGTAGTAGAGAGTGAGTGCTAGAGAATGAGTAGTAGAGAGTAGTAGTAGAGAGTAGTAGCGATGCCCCTTGCAAAACTAGGTGGTTTTGAGATAGGCAATGTTGATGCCGCCTCACTACGTTTTGGGCCCTTGCCTGTTGTGGGTACTTGGGCCTCCCACACAAGTGAGGCACCATTTTTACCGGGAGACCTGGGGGAACGGTGTGTGGTGGGAAATTTGTGTGAGCCCGGTGATGCCACAACTTTCCCACACAAAAATGTGTGAAAAAAGTGATTTTTGCAGCTAAAATTGAGGTTTACAGGGGATTCAGAGTAAGGAAACATTGGGGGATCCACGCAAGCCATACCTCCCTGGAAGCACCTGGGTGTCTAGTTTTCAGAAATGTGTGGGTTTGGTAGTTTTCCCTAGATAGCTGCCGAGCCTCGGGCCAAAAGCTCATGGGACCCACCATGCAAAACCAGGTTGGTTTGTGATAGGTAATTTTGATGTTGCCTCATTAGGTTTTTGGCCCTTGCCTGTTGCGGGTCCTTGACCCACCCATGCAAGTGAGGTACCATTTTTGTTGGGAGACCAGGGGAAATGCTGCATGGGAGGAAATTTGTGGATCTACCCAGATTCCAGAACTTTCCCACACAGAAATGTGCGAAAAAGGGAATTTTTAGCCAAAATTCGAGGTTTCCAGGGGATTCTGGGTAGGAGAATGACGGGGGACCCACCCCAGCCATATCTCGTTGGACTCCCCCGGGTGTCTAGTTTCCATAAATGTTTGGGTTTGGTAGTTTTCCAAGATGGCCGCCGAGCCCGGGGACAAAAACCCAGCTGACCCCCCGTGCAAAACCAGGTTGTTTTGTGATAGGTCATTTTGATATCGCCTCAATAGGTTTTGGGCCCTTGCCTGTCTCGGGTACTTCCCCAACCCATGCGAGTGAGTTATCATTTTTATAGGGAGACCTGGGGAAATGCTGGGTGTGAGGAAATTTGTGGATCCACGTAGATTCCAGAACTTTCCCACACAGAACTTTGAGAAAAAAGTGAATATTTAAGCTAAATTTGAGGTTTGCAGGGGATTGTGGGTAGGAAAATATTAGGGGACCCAGGCAAGCCATACCTCGCTGGACTCCCCCGGGTGTCTAGTTTTCAGAATTGTGTGGGTTTGGTAGGTTTCCCTATGTGCCGGCTGCGCTAGGGCTCCACATGTAGGCATATTGCTAAAAACAACTCTGTGCCTAGTTGGCTTTCTGCCACCCAGAGGGGTATCAGGGGGGAGAGGGTTGCCCCGATATGCCCCCAAGGGGGGTAGAAACACTGTGGCTATTTTTTAGGGGGTGGGGGCATTGGTATGCCCATTCTGGGCAGCCCCCACCCCCACGCATAAAAAAAGCCAGCTTAATCGTTGGCATCTAGTGGGCTTTTTGCCCTCCCAGGGGGGCAGATTGAGGGCTACTGCCCCTATCTGCCCCCTGGGGGGGACAGAAAGTCCACTAGACGCCAGGGAGATTTTTGGGCAAATTTTTATTAGGGTGGGGGCTGCCCAAAACGGGCATGACAATATCCCCACCCTAATTAAAATTTGCCCAAAAACGTCCCTGGCATCTAGTGGGCTTTTTGCTCCTCCTGCGGGGGGGGACAGATTGGGGGCTACTGCCCCATCTGCCCCCAAGGGGGGGCAGAAAGGCTGTTATTTTTGCGGGCGGGGGTGGGAGCATGGGCATGCCTGTTTTGGAAGCTCCCACCCTAATTCAAATTTGCCCCAAAAAATCCCTGGCGTCTAGTGGGCTTTTTACCCCCCGTCAGGGAAGATTGGGGGCTAATGCCCCCATCTGCCCCCCAGGGGAGGCAGAAAGTCCACTAGATGCCAAGGAGTTTTTGGGCAAATTTTAATTAGGGTAGGGGCTGCCCAAAACGGGTATGCAAATGCCCCCACCCTAATTAAAATTTGCCAAAAAAATCCCTGGTGTCTAGTGGGCTTTTTGCCCCCCTGGGGGGCAGATTGGGGGCTACTGCCCCTTCTGCCCCCCAGGGGGCAGGAAGGCTGTTATTTTTGTGGGGGAGAGGGTGAAGGCATGGGCATGCCTGTTTTGGGAGCCCCCACCCTAATTCAAATTTGCCCCCAAAAAATCCCTGGCGTCTAGTGGGCATTTTGCCCCTCCGGTGGGGCAGATTGGGGGCTGATGCCCCCATCTGCCCCCCGGGGGGCAGAAAGTCCACTAGACGCCAAGCAGTTTTTGGGCAAATTTTTATTAGGGTGGGGGCTGCCCAAAGCGGGCATGCCAATGCCCCCACCCTAATTAAAATTAGCAAAAATAATCCCTGCATCTAGGGGGCTTTTTGCCCCCCTGGGGGGGCAGATTGGGGGCTACTGCCCCATCTGCCCCCCCGGGGGGCAGGAAGGCTGTTGTTTTTGTGGGCGGGGGGTGGGGGCATGAGCATGCCCGTTTTGGGAGCCCCACCCTAATTCAAATGTGCCCCCCAAAAATCCCTGGTGCCTTGTGGGTTTTTTGCCCCCCCCTCCCCCCGGCAGGGCAGATTAGGGGCTAATGCCCCCATCGGCCCGCCATGGGGGGCAGAAAGTCCACAAGATGCCAGGGAGTTGTTTGGGCAAATTTTAATTAGGGTGGGGGTCTGCCCAAAACGGGCATGCCAATGCCCCCACCCTAATTAATATTTGCCTAAAAAATCACTGGTGTCTACTGGGCTTTCCCCCCCCCCCCCGGGGGGGGCAGATTTGGGGCTAATGCCCCCATCTGCCCCCAGGGGGGGCAGAAAGGCCGTCATTTTTGTGGGGGCTGGGTGGGGGCATGGGCATGCCCAAATTGGGCAGCCCCCACCACAAATTATAAGAAAAAAAAATCTCTGGTGTATAGTGGGCTTTCTGCCCCCCGGGGGGGCAGATTAGGGGCTACTGCCCCCAACTACCCCCGAGGGGGGGGCAGAATGGCTGTACATTTTGCGGGGTGGGGTCATGGACATGCCCTTTCTGGGCAGCCCCCACCCTAATAAATTATGCAGGCAAAAGTAAATATCCCTGGTGTCTAGTGGGCTTTTTGCCCCCCCAGGGGGCAGATGGGGGCTGCTGCCCCCATCTGTCCCCCAGGGTGGACAAAAAGACTAAATGACATGCAAAACATTTGGCGGGAGCAAAAGCCCTTGCCCAAGGAGTCGCTCCCCCTTCCCTGGTGTCTAATGGGTGGATCCCTGCATGGGGATTGCCCTCCTGGGGTGATCCCCAAGCAGGGATCCACTTGGAGATTTTCCCCTTTCCAATGATACCTTTCCCGTCTTTCTACATGCCCGAGGAGCTGAGATAGCCCCTTCAGCACATAGAAAGTGAAACTCAGTTTCGGTTTCTGTGCAATGAAGACAGCGCTACGTGTGCGCTGATCTTCATTGCACAGAAACCAGGGAGTGGGCCTCGGGAGCTGGGAAAGCTCTTCCCCAGCTCCCAAGGTCAAAGGGATTAAATAGAAATCCCTCTGCTGTCTGCAGCAGAGGGATTTCGTGCCCCTGGCCTCATGACAGAATGGTTCCGTCATGAGCACAGGGGCACCG
This sequence comes from Triturus cristatus, assembly GCF_964204655.1. Classification (NCBI taxonomy): domain Eukaryota; kingdom Metazoa; phylum Chordata; class Amphibia; order Caudata; family Salamandridae; genus Triturus; species Triturus cristatus. The sequence continues at coordinate 354,791,054 of NC_140590.1, forward strand.
ATGCTCATGACGGAACCATTCCGTCATAAGCATCGAAGGGGCTAGAGCAGCTCTGCTGACCTGGGTCTCTGGCTCTAGAGCAGCTCTGCTGATCTGGGTCTCTGGTTCTAGAGCAGCTCTGCTGACATGCTTCTTAGGCTCTAGAGCAGCTCTGAAGACCTGGTTCTCTGGCTCTACAACAGGTCTGCTGACCTGGTTTCTCTGGCTCTACAGCAGCTCTGCTGACCTGGTTCTCTGCACTCATGATGCACGCATCCGACTTAAAATTTGAGATGCCATCAGTGATGTCATTAGTGATGTCACTGACCATGTCATGAATGATGCAATATGTGACATCATCAGCAGTGCATTGCGGGCGCGCGAGTTATAGTTAGCAGAACTAACTATAACGAAGGAATTTCTATGGTTTTGTGCGAGTGAAATGGCCAGTTAACTATAACACCCCTGAAACCTATGGTTTTTTCTGTGAATTTCTAAGGTTTTTTAAATGCTAATTTCATTATCTAGGGCCTCGGAGGTTGACTCTATGCTTAGTTTGGTTCTGCTCTGAGGTATTGGTGTCTAATTTGACCTACCAGTGCCTAGCTGATGGGGGGTCAAGTGGTGGTCTCTGCTTGGGGTGATCTTTAAAGCAAACAGGGCTAGGGGCAACCAATGCAGCCATTTGGTGGTGCACCGTTTGCTAACTTGTTTTTTAGCAGGCTGTGGACGAGTTCCACTATGCTATTGCTTTGGGGGTTGTATGCTGAGACCAACTTGTGGGTTATGCCCCTCAGGGTACAGATGTTTTTGAACATTTTGTTTATGAAATGTCACCTGTTTTCTGATCAGATGACCTCTGGTACCCCGCACTCCGGTATGACTTCTTGAACCAGAAAGGTTGCTGTGGCTTTAGTGTCACAGTATGTGCAGGGGCCCTCTTTTATCTTCCTAGAGTTGCGGAAGACCACCATGATTAGATATTGGTAAGTGATACATCTCATTCATGTCGGTAAAATCTGTGTGTAGTGCCTGGAATGGACCAGAAGGTTTCAGGATAGATGATGTTACGATCATCAGTGTAGGATTTGGTGAGTGCAGCTGACATATTGTACACTCATTTAGGTACACAGAGATAATTTCTGTTGCATGGGGGATACACCAATCTAACTGTAGTTTAGCAAGCATACTCTCTTTATGGGTGTGTGCCAGGATGTGGAGCTGGTTCAGGGCTGTGTAGAATAGGCTCTAGGGCATGACAGGTGTCCTTGTAAAAGTGTCCTTGTGGATGAGATTGTGGGGGGTCTGTGTGCGTCCCCTAGATTCCCAGAGTTCCCACTCATGTGGGAGAGCCCCCTCTCATATTTTTGTAAGGTACAACCTAGCAATCTCAGTGTATGGTAGTTTGAAAGGTGGTGAGGAGTTCTCTGAAGGTTGCTTCTCAGCTTCCTGTACTGGAAACTCATGGATTGCTCCTGTTGTCCTGTAGGCTACCTCTTTTGTGGCCCATTGGAAGAGAGTGTTCCCCAGGGAGATAAAGTCCTGGCCTCCTCTATGTGTAGTGCACTTGACGACTGCTATTCATTTTGGCAGCGTCGATGCATTGAGGAGTTTTATGATATCCCTGTGCATTACAGGTATGCCATTAAATTTGAGGAAGCCTCCTCTCTTCCATCTGCTAATGCTGGAATGCACAGTAGTTGTAACATAGGCTGAGTCAGAATATACCATGATGATGTCTCCTGTGACTTATTTGAGGCCCTCAATGAGCGTCACCAATTTGGCTGCTTAGACAGAGGGTCACTGGAGCAATGTCAGCTGTGCTGTGGTTTGCAGGGAATCGAGGATGTCTGATTATCTCCTGTGACCACTGCTGCACCTATGTGCTTAACACCAGTTTCTTGATCTATGACAGAGAAGCCATCTACAAAAATGTTGGGGATCGGGTCTTCTTATGCCCTGGAGGATTCATCTGGTGCCTGCACAGGACAGCATTGGACTTCCTGTCCTACTTGTACTTCATGGGCAATGAATGTGACTTGGTTGAAGATATGGCACCGCACTATGCTGAGTGCTAGTCTGGATAGTATAAGCTCATATCCTGAGACTTGGGTGGTTAGGGTGCCTTACCCTTTCTGTATGATCGTGAACTCTGTGTGTTCAGTATACAGTGTGAGGGCTGCCCCATGACAATGTAGGTGATTTTGTCCATCTCTAAGGCTGTGGTGGACAGTGTCTGCATTAACCCATGGTTATTCTGTCTCCTGCCCCCCCATCTTTCTTTCATTCTGCTGAGGTTATCCCTTCTTCAGGCATAATTGTCTCTGCAATCAGTCCACCTATGTCCAGGTGGTCGGGTTACATTTCTCTCAGGGCCATCCAGATCTGATGTCTATATGTGTTAAACACTGACCCATAGTGTTGGGTATTGGTCAGTGTTATTGCTGATATGCCAGTTAGGCTACATAGTAGGTTTTTAATGTCCCCTAAAGCGAGTGTGAACCTTTTCGTGGCCAGGTCCTAGCGTACCTGCTCTCTCCCCTTGTCCATTAGGCCAGCAAACTTCAAAAAGTGTTCACATGGAATTTTCCTTCCTTCAGTGAAAGTATCACATTTGGGATGCTGCCACTCTTCCCAACAGCCCGTGCCATGCCATTGATTTCTGTTTATGGGAAGTTGCTACGTCCCTGGGCTATCAGTATCTTATTTTTGGAGCATCGAGGATCAGTGAGTATCAGATGCCTTTGCCTCCTGTTCTCCTCATCTACCCTATGTCTCAGGGATTTTGTCATAGGTGGTGGTCTGCTGCGTAGTGACCCTAGCCTGGCGAAGTAGCCTCACATCATCCAATTCCTGCTCACTTTACTCTCTGCACCTGGCCTCTCTTCCCTCTTCCTCTTCCAGGGCGCAGGTAGCTCTCTTTTCCTTCCTGATTCTCCTACCTACATCCCCACATTCGGACCTGCCTATCTTTGTCCTAGACCTTCCTGTGCTCCCTCCACTGGGTGTTTCTTCTTCTGTTACTCTTATGCCCCCGTGGCTCCACCTTTGCTTTTTGACCCTGGGGAGCTAGAGCTTCCATCGTCACCCGAGTTTGTGATATCGTTATCTAGGTTGGCTAAGAATCGCCCAGATAACCACTCTGCTGGTGTTGCAGGGGTAACCACACACATGCCAGTGAATGGAGGGGTCGATGATGAAGCCTCAACAATCGGCTGAACTGCGGAGGTTGCCTCCCTCCTTGCCCTCTTATGTCCTTTATATTTGGTAATTTCGGATGTTTTGGTATGCTCAATTATTTTGGGGTTGAATGTTGTTGGACCTGGCCCTTTTTGCAGGGTTATCCCACATTTTCTTGCCTTCTTTCTCTCATTCGTTCTGACCGTTTTTGCTGTTTTTAGGACTCTAGGCACTTTACCACTGCTGACCAGAGCTAAAGTGCAAGTGCTTCCATTGTAAAATGTATTGGTGATTGGTTTCTCCATGATTGGCAAATCTGATGTACTAGTAAATCCCTCGTTCAGTGCAACCTGGGTGCCGAAGGCCTGTAAATCAAATGCTACGTAAGTGGACCTGTAACACTGATTGTGCCACCCACATGAGAAGCCTTGAAACCTATCTCAGACCTGCCACTGCAGTGCCTGTGAGTGCAGTTTTAAACTGCTTTTTCGACCTAGCAAGTTCACCCACTTGCCAGGCTCAAACCTTCCCTCTCATTACATGTAAGGCACCCCTAAGGGAGGCCCATGGCAGCCCTATGGGAAGGCTGCAGTGTATTTAAAAGGTAGGACGTGTACTGGTGTGTTTTACATGTTCTAATAGTGAAGTACTGCTAATTTAGTTTTTCACTATTACAAGGCCTGTTGCTCCAATAGGGTAACATGGAGATTGCCCTGAAATATCTTGTAAGTGTAATATCCTATTGTGAGGAAATAGAGATTTGGAGTTTGGGGTCTCTGAACTTATACTTTAAAAACATATCTTTTGGTGAAGTTGATTTTTAAATTGCATTTTTGAAAATGCCACTTTTAGAAAGTGGGCATTTTCTTGCTCAACAATTCTGTGCTCTGCCTGACTGTGGAAGAAACGTCTGGGTTGTCTGACAGTTGGGCTCTTGAGTATTCTCTCTAGAACATGGGTACTCGCAAACATTTTCCCAGGGGCCACAAAGTCTGTGATGTGAATGAGGGATGCATTGATGCCAGCAGGGTGGCGGTCAAAGGTTGGGGGTAGGGCAGTCCGGTTGGAGGTAAGGTGGTTGTAGGGGAAGCGAAGCATAAACATCTAGGGGCAGATTTATGTTCCCTGGCGCATCCCTGCAAATCAGCATGGATGCGCCAGGGAAGATGCGTCACGTAAGTTTGCCCTTGCGTCACCCATGATGCGCCGCATTTACAATGCGGCGCATCATGGCGCAAGGACAAGCAGATACGTGACGCATCTGCCGGCGTAAGGTTGGCGCAGTGCTGAAGTTGCGTCGCAAGCGCGACGCAACTCCAGCACTGTTCCAACCTACCCTATCCCTAACATGGTGCGTCAAGCCTTACGCCTGCTTCAAGCAGGCGCAGGGTTTTGGCGCATCAGCGTTGTGAAGTGACTCAGTCAAATCTTATAGATTTGACTGAGTCACTTTTCAGGGGCGTTCCTGCGACGGAACTCCCCCCCCTCTGTCGACACGCCCACGTGAAACCTGACGCAGGTTTTACGTGGCGCAGGGCTTTACACCGTGACGCATCTCCATAGATGCGTCACGATGTAAATATGGCGCAACGTGGCGCAGGGTTTACACCGCTGCTGCGTCACAAAAGTGACGCAACTGCGGCGTAAAAGTGGCGCATCTCCAATATAGATCTGCCCCTGAATGTCTGAACTGCACCATGTGAAACCGTAATATTTTGAATAATCTCTGCTTTTTCACTTAACCAAATTGTGTGATCCTAGTCAATTGTTTTATTTCACTTTCCCGCCTTTTTCTTCATGATCACATATGAAGACCTTTAAATAGATAACTTGAGGATGTGTGCTATACACAACCACCTCCTCTGTTTGATTCAATACACTATAATGCTGTTCATGTATAATAGAAACCCATGCCACCCAAGGTCAGCACATAAAAACTGACTTGTCTCTTACAAGAATGAAGAATGAATGTTTTTAAATTTGTGTTTGAAAACTATCACTTTAAAACAAAATTAATGCACTGATATAATCTGATGTACTAAGGCGAAACAGTTCTGCATGTGAATGAAAGACACTTTTTGAATTTTGAACAGACTTTGTCATACTTTTAAACTTTTGCTGCTAGATTTCTTTAAAAATGAAGGCATTCCTAAAGTTAAGTGTTGCAGGGCACCCTAGTTACTTACTTTCATTAATTTATAGTAACCTTTAAATGAATCCTTGCCTGTTTTCTTAACATCTTTTTCACGTACGTGTAGACTTGAGGAAATAGCAGCGCAGTGCTCCTATTGATGAGGGGGGGCGCATGTAAAGGTCATGAGGGCTGTATGCAGCCCCCGAGCCGTACATTAAGTATCACTGCTCTAGACAGTCACACAAAGGGAGCTGAGGTGAGCCTTGCATATCCTGATGGGCCTTCTCTAGGTCGATGGGCCGTTCTAAGCTAGAGTGGTGGGAGGAGTGTTGTCACTGACATCTGATTTGGGCTGTGACTGTCCTCACACAAAGCTGTCTCTGCCCCCCTGTAGTGTGTCTAAAACCAGGTCAGGGAAAAGCAGGGTCTTGTGCACTAAAAAGATTTTCCTTTGAAGTTTGCCTACTAGATAGAAAGGGGATAAGTACTGGACCTCTGACATGGGAGTGGCAAATGCCGCCGCGGCCTATAATCAATGGCTAGCCATATCTTGCAATCAACTAGCGCCTAGGAAACAGTGGATTCCTAAACGAGCCTTACCGTCAGCTCCCTGGTATTCGGATGAACTTAGAGCTAAAAAATTGGATTGTAAATTGTTAAAAAGGGCATGGCGAAAAAATTATGGTGAAGCAGATAAGAAAGAATACAAACACTGCATCACTATTTACAAACAATTATTACTGGAAGCTAAAAGAAAGTTATTTTCAACTCAGGTAGCATTGGCCAAGTTCAACCCAAAGGAACTTGTTAGCACTATTAAAAAATTGTCTACCCCAATTGCCCCCAGGAGCCATAGCAATCTATCATTTTGCAATAACATTGCTGACTTTTTTAAACATAAAGTTGAAATTATATTTTCCTCCTTCACTGAAGCCAATAAAACGGCACAGATAAACTCTAATATGAATAGAGCAGGCAGTAGTGGTCCTTCATTGGAATTTGACCAATTCTCAACACTGGAGGTATCAGAAACAATTAAGGTCCTAACCTCGATCCGTTCAGGAGCCCCTAGTGATCTCTGCCCTGCCTGGGTCATTAAAAAAATACCTGAAGTGATAGGAATGGCCTTGACTCCTCTGTTAAATGCTGTTTTTGCATCTGGCATATTCCCTATAATCTGGAAGCAAGCTTCTGTTCTCTCACTCTTGAAGAAGCAGAATCTGGATCCAAAAGACCCCAACAACTACAGGCCAATCTCGCGGCTCCCTTTTCCTGCCAAAATCTTGGAAAAGGTGATGAACATCCAACTCAGTGCATTTCTCCATCGTAATAACTCTCTGGACCCATCGCAAATTGGGTTCAAGGCAGATCATAGCACTGAGCTGGCTCTGTTGAAATCCACTGAGGAAATCAGAGAGGCCGTAGATGGAGGAGGTAGTGCCGTACTAATTTAATTAGACCAGTCCGCGGCCTATGACACGGTCTATCATAAATTATTGATGGACCGGTTGTCTGAGATCGTTGTTGAAGGCCCAGCATGGAAACTTTTACAATCCTTCCTAGCTGACAGGTCTCAAACTGTGGACCTGGATGGTAATTCATCTACACCATTTACACTTCCTTGTGGGGTGCCACAGGGCTTTTCTCTTAGCCAACCCTTTTTAATATATATGTGGCACCATTGGCAGGAGTTATTAGATCTTTTGGCTTCTAGCTCACATCATACGCTGATGACACACAATTAGTGTTGTCGTTGACTAGGGGAGGTGAGAAAGAATCTGGGGACCGTTTCCATGAATGCATGAGTGCAATATCTTGTTGGATGTCCTCCAATTGCTTAAAACTTAATTCCAACAAGACCGAGGTCTTAAAGTTTGGGAATAATCCACAGGTGTTGACACGGGACAGGTGGCCGGAAGACCTGGGCTCCTGCCCTGTACCCACTAGGAAGGCCAAAAACCTTGGGGTATTAGTGAACAACAAACTCACCATGGGTGATCAAGTAAGCATGGTGACCTCAGCTTGCTTTATGATTCTTAGAATCATAAGGAAAATCAAGATCTTCTTCACCGAGAGCAATCTCAAGACAGTAGTCATGGCCCTTATACTGTCGCGCTTGGACTATTGTAACAGCCTATATCTGAACATACAAAAACAACATATGTATAGGCTCTAATTAGTCCAAAACGCAGCGGCCAGGCTGCTGTCCGGAACACCTAAATTTGGCTCTGTGAAAGGAGAGCTTAAGAATCTACACTGGCTTCCAATAAAACAAGGAGCTCGCTTTAAGGCACTCTGTATTGTTTTTATGGCCATCAATGGAATTGGTCCTGAATTTCTTAAGCAAAAGTTCCACTGGTATGTTCTTGGTAGAACGTTACGATCTACCAGTGCTAAACAAGTGCAAGTCCCCATGTCAAAAAAAGTTAATTGGGGAGGCAGGAGTTTTACTCTTTGTGCCTCGAGAGCCTGGAATGAGCTTCCCTTTTTTCTTAAGACTGCCCCGGATCTTCTTTCTTTTCGGAAGGACCTGAAGACATGGCTCTTCTCGCAGTAGTACTCTTTCAGCTTCCCCAGGCAACCAGTACTTAGCGCCAGGACACCCAAGGGTAATTGCGCGCTCTACAAGTGCATATAACATAACATAACATAACCCCAAAATCTGATCATCTCTGGATTGATGAATTTCTGCCAGGAAGAAGAGCTGAATGCTGTAGGAGGGACTGCCACTCTGCATGTTGCTTTGTGGTGCTGGCCTACTGCTTGCAGCATCTGTCCTGGGAGTGAAAGGACTGGACTTTGCTTTCTACATCCTGCTACCAAGGTTCTCCAAGGGCTTGTCCATGCGCGCGTCCTGTTAAGAAGTCGCAGGGCCACTCCGATTAAAATGCAGAGTGTGCGTATGGCTGAAGAATCAGCTGCATGTTGGATTTTTGTCATTTTGGTCTTGTTTAATTCAGATAAATATTGGCTACTTTTCTAAACTGGTGTGTACTCTGTGTGTAGTGTTTTCAATGTGTTATTTAGTGCGTGTACAAATGCTTTACACATTAGCTCTGAAATGAGCGTGACTACTTGAGCCAAGCTATCCAAGGGGTGAGCAGGGGCTATCTAAGGGTAGCCATGCACTCTATCAAATGGTAAATAATAATAATCTTAGCTGTGTGACTCCATTACCGTGACAAGAATGAGGGTCCCTACTTGGACAGGGTGCAAACCACTACCAACTCAAGACTCCATTTCTAGCAAATGTTCTCTCCTTAGGCTAGGGCACTTCTATGCTTTGGTTTGCAAGTGTCACTCTTGCCAATATATACCAATTTTAGCCTTTAAATTGGGGAAGGCTCCCTGGATGTGCTCCAGAGGAGAGCATATTTTTGTGACTTGAGGGTCCATAAAAGGGGCATGGGTTTGACTCGGGCTGGTGGTAGAGTGGGTGTTCAGTGCTGCCCAGGTGGTCTGAATGGGTAGGGCTTGGAGTGGGCTGATCCACGGAGCGTAGATTTATGGGACCTAGCAGCTAAAACGTGTGAAAAAAGGCAGTACACTTTCCAACCAGAGGCAATGCAATGGCAATCAAAAGCAGTGGGTAGAGGCTGATGACAGGACAAAAAGGCTAGGGATATGAGATAGAGAAAATGGAAGGAGTAGAGTTCAGAGATGCAGGATTCAGTAATACAAATATTGCGTAAGAAAAAAAAACAGTTGAACGTGCACAAGGTAGAATAAGTATGTGCAATGTAGATGACAAAATAGTTTTTTCTTTTAAAGGGCGATCTGCACACAAGAGAAGGTGCGCATGAGAACAGAGAGTGCATGTATTAGAAGGACACGTGTAGCAACCCTCTAGGAATCATGTGCACACAAGAGAGAGCACATTATGGAAAACCAGGAGAGGGCACATGTGATGAAAATTAAATTAGGAATATGAAGTCAATACACACACAAGAGCAGAGGGCGCGCATAGCACCTGAATTAACATTTGCAGCAACCCACAGAGAATAGCACGCACACAAGAAAATGCACATTTGGAGAGCAGCTCAAACAGTGTAACGACAATGAAATTATGAGCATGTAGTCAAGATGCACAAGTGAGCAGAGAGTGTATGTGTGACATAATTCACATATTAAGAACCCCATTAAAAAAACGCACATAAGAGAATGCACTTGCTGAAAGCGGGATGAACAGTGAGACAACAATCAAATTATGAGCAAATAGTCAATACGCACAAGAGAGCAGAGAGTGTGCTTATTGACCAGAATTCACATATGAATTACCCCTAAAGAATGACGCACACACAAGAGAACGTGCTTTTTGAGAGCAGGGTGAACAGTGAGAGCAACAATTGAATTATGAGCAAGTAGTCAATACGCTCAAGAGAGCAGAGAGTGTGCGTATTGACTAGAATTCACATAAGACGCACCCCTAAAGAATAATACACATACAAGAGAACGCGCTTTTTGAGAGCAGTCTGAACAGTGAGACAACAATCAAATTATGAGTGAGTAGTTAATATGCACAAAAGAGCAGAGGCTGTGCGAATTGACTAGAATTCCCATATGAAGCACCTCTAAAGAATAAAACGCAGAAATGAGAATGCATGGTTTCAGAGCGTGGTGAACAGTGTAACCATTTGTAGAGTGTTTATTATTTCAGCTGGGGCATGATCTTTAAGACTGCATGCAAGGGTTTGGTGAGGAGCTGGCACATTAAAAAAGCAGTCCTTAAAGGGTGGGGTGTGCTAGTCAGACTTGCACACGGCAATGTACACATTTCTTAATTATTGAATTCTTGGGCCCTATGTGGTTTACTGCTGCAATCGTCTAGGTGTGTTTAAGGCTGTTCCATCTCTGGTGTTTACATCACAGGAAGCACTAGGGGTGGACAGAGGGGAGCTGTGTTGTGTTGATCTGATAAAGGGTGACTCTGAAACTGCAACAAGTGTTTTATTGTGAATTTGGAAAGCGTAGGCAACAGTTGCTCTGCAGTGTACCGGACTCCTCAAAGTGGGCCTTTTTTATACATTGATCCAATGCTAAAACATTCTAGATAACTAATAGGCCAAAAAGACCCTGTAAAGTCAACGTTACTTTCATTTATCTAACTGGAAGCTGGGCAACCTGTGTCTAGTATGTATAGCAATATAAAATTGCTTAGCAAACTTTGCTCCAAATGTGCTTGTTAACAATTTTACACGCAGTTCATTTGACTCTTGGGTCACTTCCTCTTGTGAGATATATCCCACCTAACTCAGAAGTGTGCTCTGTAAATGAGTTATACAATAGCTGGCTGGCAGGCTAGCTCAGTGGGGATTGTGCTCCCTGGTGACCTCCACGTTTAATCTACTAGTCAGAGATTTGAATCCCATAGTGTACATTACAATGCGTGATTTTGAGCTGTGAGTTAAAAGTTGATTGACAAACTTAAATTAATTGAATGAACATTCTAAAGGCACTTCAAGACAGTGTGTGCTCTGTCCATGTAGGGATTTCCCACTGGACTAACTAATAACCAAGGTTATATTGGTCCAGTGCAATGGAAATGCAGTTGATGCTAACGTGTTTGTAACAAGTGTTTGTCAATTTAAGGTGAAATAATGATTTAGTAGTTGATTGTGTATTTTAGTATTACATGTTTAAATCTTTACTAACAAACAACAATGTTTAGAAACTCTGAAATGGTCAAATTAGTTAGATCCTGCTTCCTGCCATATTTTGATCTTCCTCGATACTTCAATTAGGTCGATGTAAAGCTGCTTTGGCTTCATTCTGGATATTTTCAGGTCTAAAGTTCCATGATGGCCTAGTTATATGCATCAGAATTTTACAATTCTTCCCTAATATGCAACAAAAATAAAATAAAATGGGTGTGTTTATATTCTCCTGGGTCCTGAACTGGACTGATGATGGAAATACTGGTCTCACTCTGTATTTGATCTATGTTTCAGAGGGAACCATCTTCAGTAATTAGAATTCTTTCCTGTTTTTTTCTGTTCTCCTCTTTCCTGGTCTTTTCATGTCTCACTTAGCAGACATTGCAAGCCATCTAGTTTGCAAAAAGACCTATTGCTTCCTTACAGTGGGCTTAGAGCACATCATAGGCTTTGTCTTAAAAAATTGTTCTTAAGCCATATTACACAGCACCGGGGGTGCAGTACAACCTCTCTAAAATCTATGGACAAAGCCAATAAGTCCCAAAGGCAAAGATCTATTGGCTTTGCCAATGCTTGTCTCCACTTTCAGTCATACTGCTTTGCGACATGGCTAAGAGAACATTGACAAAGCCAGTAGATCTCGCATAGGCAAGACCTATTGGCTTTGGCAATGCTTGTTGCTTTAGCATTTCTCATACCCTAGCCTTACTCCCCTCTTCTGATCATCTTGCCCCCTTTTTAAGTCGAGCTTCGATCGACCTGCGATATCTCTTCTGTGGGGTTTGGCAAACCCACCAATTGCCATTGGTTACTATATTTGGCATTCAGAAATGCTGCCTTCTTATTGGTGCATTTCTGTAAAAGTCCCCCCTTTGTGTGTTTAGCTCTCTTGCTGGCGATTTCAGTCTGAGAGCATTTTGGTTGGTCATCACACAGAAGAGCGTGTAATGGCCTCTCTACCCTCCTACTGATCTGGCTAACAAGGGAGGTGCTCAGGATTATGTTTGTTTTCACCTGCTCCGCATCTATTTTATGTTGCTTGTGTCTCGAGTGCTTGCACACACCCAATTTGTATAGGACCTCAGGTGGGGCAGAGCAGGTCGTGTGACTCCCCTTAAAGCTCAGTGGTCATCGTGACTCGTGAGTCATGGGCTCGCAGCTGCATGAAGTAAATGTCCATACCCCATCTGCATGGCCTGGAGTATGTGTATGTGCCCCGTTACCGTTGACTTTGCACCCTGATGCTGGGTTATGCAACTTGAACTGAGCATGAGGCTATAAAGAAATTCAAACCAAATCCCGTGCACAGATATGAGTTAATATTTCAAATTATATGTTAATGTCATTGGTATATTCAAAAGAGAAATGATGATGGTTTTTCCTTTGATGTTACACTTGGAAGAAAACCGACAATATAATTCAAAAAAACTTTTCATTGTTGTCAACCTTGTCATCATTCCGCTTTTGAATATACGATGACATTAACATATAATTTGAAATATTAACTCATACGTGTGCACAGGATTTGGTTTGAATTTCACTAGGTGGGCCTGTGCCCGCTTGTTTTCAGGGTTAGTTTGGGTTTCCCCTGACCTAGTAGCACCGTACCAACTATATACAATATTCTTACTTACCGCTAACTGTTTAAGAGCGCCATTCTTCCTGTCCACTTAAAACCCCTCGCAGAACCTGTATTTCATTGTCGCAGGAAGGGCAGCCATCTGAACTTTTCGATAATCTTGCCAAAGGCATCTTGACCACTACCGCCTCCACAAGTGGTAACCCACAACGCAAAGAAGGCCTTAGGGAAAAATTCATCAAACTAGAGAGATTTAAAAAAACATAAAACTCTAGGTGGTGGGACAGCGCCACGCTTAAACAATACCTGCGGCTGTACAGGGTCCGGAGGGGACTCCGTTCCCAAATCTTTCCAACGTTTGATGATCTCGATGACGACTTGCTTGGAAAGTGGTAAGAGGCACTTACAACAACTCTAACACACTGATTCACATTCTAATAGAAAACGCTGAACGAAAAGTTGCAAAATTACAGGCAGACATCTTTAACCTAGAAAGAGAAATCTTAGGTCTTGATCTCAAAGAAGCCACCGAAAAAAGCTACTCCATTCTAAACGAAATCCTCACCAGACACCAAAACGAAATTAAAGACAGGAAGACGAGGCAATTAAAGAGGGACGAGGCAGACTACAGAGAGGGTCGGGTTTTTACATTTGCTAGAAAATATGATCAGTTAGTTAGCAATGCCCAACGTAATGAGAGAGCAACTAAGATACACACTTCCTCCATTTCCTCCAGCTCTTCCTCCCTCAATAGTATCCCCATTAGTGAAAGTGAGTCAGACAACCAGAGGGGCTCCGCACATGACTTAGGATCAAGTACATCTAGTTTTTTACGCGAAATGCAGACCATAAGACGAGAGAATAGAACGCAACAAAGACAAGGTATTCCCGACAGAAAACCCGTAGAGGCAAGAGATCTAGCAAAAGAAGACTACAAGAAGAAATTGAGGTCCGTGGACGGGAAGAAACAATAGTTAACGAACAAGAGGTACAGGTAGTTAAACTTTCCTCCAAACCCTTGACTACCGACATGATTTCCCTACTTAGCAAAGGTCTCAATTTCAACCCCCATGAACCGGGTGACCCCTGTAGGGTTAAGATCGACCCATTCAAATTTATAAGGGGACTGAAACTAAAAAAACACTTTTCAGGGATCCCGACCACTAATAACAGTGTTATGTGTATACATAACGACAACCCTTCTCACTTCCATAGTTTCAATGACATCAAAGCTACACACCTACTTTTATCCTTGACTGACTATGACGATCCCCCAAGCACCGTGGAGAATCTCCTAGATGAACTTGGTTTAGATACCAACCAGACCGTTGCCAGTGGCCTCAAAAACAAGTCGAAATGGACTTCCACCTTACCAGGTGGTAATCCTGTAGACACGTTTTACAATCTAGTGCTAGAGGACATAGATAGACATGAGAAGAAACTGATCACCAACAAACGGAGGTCTTGGGACAACTTATCCAGGAATGAGCATCTAGCTTTAAATACACTAATCCAGGACCAGGAAATCATCATAAGGGAGGCTGACAGGTGGGGGGGGGGAATGTAGTTGTTATGGACAGACTAGATTACCATAATTAAATCCTTACACAACTCAATGACACCATGTGCTATGAACCTCTTAGCTACAATCCCACAGGTCCACTTACCTTTCTCATCAACAAACATCTCACTGAATGGCACACCCATGGCCTTATTGACGAAGACGAAGAACTTTACATGAGGGTACTTAGACCCACTTTTCCGTGGTTGTACACCCTCCCCAAAATTCATAAACAAGCACCTTTCCCTCCCGGCAGACCCATTGTGTCAGGCAAAGAAACCTCATGCAATGCTATCCTGCATGCAGGTAGCTCCCACCCATCCCACCAGATTGAGACTATTCCCATATGGGGAATTTGTCCACGCAAGAAGGAATTGCAGTGAAGACATGGAGTTCCGCAACTGTATTACAGACATGAAGAACAGGTTCTCCAACAGGGGATACAAACCACAGATCATACAAAAGGCGGCCGTGAGAATTGAAAAGATCGAGAGAGAAACCACACTAAGAAAAAAGACTTACACCAATCCCACTACTCAACCAGCAAGACTCATCACGGACTATAGTGATATGAGCTTGGTGGTAAAGAAAAGCGTCAACAAACACTGGAACATCTTACTAGCAGATGAGACGCTTAAAGATGTTATCACATCAAGACCCCAAATCACTTACAGACTTGGCAGGACCCTGAAGAATAGATTGAGCCCTACAGTTCCACGTGCCACTAGAACCACCTCTTGGCTCACTACACATACCAAGGGTTTCTTCAAGTGTGGGAGCTGTGGATTCTGCAAATGGGCACGCCATGGCACAAAAAACTTCTCTGGTTTCAATGAACGTAACTATGAGATCAACGACAACATCAATTGCAACACAAAATATGTAGTGTACATTATAGAATGCTCCTGCAAAAGCCAATATGTGGGCAGCACCATCAGGCCCTTAAAAGAACAGATCAGTGAACATGCCAGAGCAATCCACAATCAGGACGCACGATACCCCATGGCTCTACATATAGCTTTATGCCCCTCACAGGGCCCTCACAAAAGATTCCATTTCTCTGGAATCGATGTCGCCATGGCCAACGTGAGAGGTGGAAATCGTGAACTCCGACTGAGGCGCAAGGCCAAAGATCTGCCTGTATTGTAGGATTTCTGCGGGTGGGCCCACAAGACAGAAGCGGCTGTGGACGCTGCTCCTGCCGGCAGGGCCTTGTTCCTGCGGGTGGGTTCGTGCAGCTGACCTACTGAAGGACCATTCCTCCGACTTTGCCTTCTCCTGCAGCTCGGTTCCTGCAGACAGCCAGAGCCCCGGTGCTGGAGGTATGGCTTTCGAGCTGCCGCCCCCGACCTTGTGGGTGATAACTGTATTTAGAGCTCAGGCTGTAACATGCACATATTCTTGAAACTGGCTTGTTTTTCTCTGGCGCTTGCTGTCACATATATGGGATGCCTTGGCACTGTAAATTTCAAGTGTAGTAATGGTACAACTCAATAGCAGACTTTTATCAGCGATTCTGGGTTAAAAAGGCAGGTCAATTATACTCGTGCTATCAATCTCTGTGTGCTCAAGGGCTGAGTGCCCTGCCATAGTTTGGAAATGTGCTCTGCCGCTAGTGATGCAATTGCTGTTTGTGTGCCTACTTTAAACAGAATGGATTCTTTCGAGGGAAACTATTGACGTAAAAAGAATATGTTTTTAAAATGTGTTCAGTGATCATCCTTATGTTTCTGCTGTTAAACTAAGGGTGCAGTTGACCAAATGAACTAACAAGTTGTTAGATCTAACTTGGGAATTTATGTCTGTTTAGGACAACCCTCTAACTCCCCAACCCAGATGAGATCACCCCCGTTCTGTAATAATTATTAAAAGGCTCACTTTTTTCCGTGATATGTGTACATTTTAATTAATATAGTTAACATCAGAATCCTGCCCAATGACGATATCAAACTTAAAGAGGATGTCTTGGTCCTTTTTACTTAAAAGGTAATTGAAAGATGTGAATCAAAATATGTATTATAGACATAGGGCGATTCACACCACTGTTAAGATGCTTTTCGTTTAAGACTATGACTACATGTGAATTATTTCAAAATATATTTGCAAACTACAAAAACAATGTAAATCATGACAACAAATGTTATCTAAAATACTGTATACACAAGCGACCTCTCACATATTTATTATCCACATTGTTAAAAAAAAATTTCCCTAAGCACAGGGAAACCTTAATTTCCTCTTCGTCGTATTTATTTGATTCCCAAACTAACCATTCCATTGCAAGAGGCATTCATTCTTAAACAAGCATTAAATATTCACTTTACTGTATTGTTTCACAGACAGATTTTTTCCAAATGAGGCGATAAATAAAAGACCCAGATTATACTCTTAAATAAATCCCATTTACGTAGATTTCAGCATGAATCAACTGTGCGGTCCGCAGGAAATATTGAAGCATAAAATAGTATAATGTGTGTGACGATGTAAATTATATTACTATATACTACAGTCTTTTAGTTTATTAGACTGGTGTATCACTCAACAAATAGTGTGTACTAGTTTATGATAACCAAGCACCTTAAGTGAAACATATTTTATTTCAACACTTGGATTCTAATTCACATGAAAATATACTGTTTCCAAAAGACTTTCTTTGATTTTCATATAAACAACTAATTTTCTACCCTTGGATTTCATCCAGGTTGCTGGAATATTGCCGTAGTCAAATTAAACACTTACAACTAGACTACAATTGTACACGTTATCTGGGTAATCCCAATTTACACATTTTCTACATTTAAATTAGAATAAGAAAAGGAGGTTTCAATCACTCTATGGACACTTTCTATTCATTTATGGTTTCGCTGTGGAAAAAAGTCAATTTGTCTTGTATTCTGGATGTCCCAACTGGATGTCACAATGTGGCTGGTGCTTTTCAATTTCTTATGGCTTGTTCCCTTTCTGTGCGCATTTGCACCACGGCAGACCATTATTCTTGGGCAGTGTACCACTGGGACCGCTGCCCCTTCATGGAGCAGCACTGCCACACGTCTCAGGCGCGCTAGCACCCCTGCCACTCTTTCCTCTGGTTTGCACTACTGTGGCCTTTTCCCTCTTGTGCTGCACAGTTACAGCCAGTCTCCTAGGGCTGTGCACCACTTCATTGCTACAGCCTATTCCTTTACAACACTGCGACGTTATCCCTTACTGCAGACTTTCCACTCATCCTCGGAAGCACTGTGGCCCTTTCTTTTATTCTTTGCGCCCCTGCAGCCATTCCCCATGTCCAATACTTCAGCGGGCCACTTTTCTCTGGTCTGGTATTTCTTCCTTTTCATATAGCGCTTCATACTCTATATTGGTCGTCTCTAACAGCTGTACCCAAGACCATTCTCTAAACCCTGTTCCAGCGGGCAGAGCCCCCTTGATCACCTGTTACACCAGAGGATGGTCCTTGAATTAGACACATTAGGTGCAGTTCTTTGCAGTGTGTTTGAAGGCAGATTGATGGCCATCACACCCCATTCCAGTCAACTTTCACTCCCACGGCAGATCATTTGAGGCTAGCAGGAGGTGTCACTATATACAACTCATTTTGACGCCACCTCATCCCAAGGGCCGTAGTCCTAGGTAAGTGGGGATTTGGGGTGACCAGTGCCTTTCCCAGGGGTGGAGTTAAACCCTGAAGGTCACTCGTCGTTCCTAGGACGATGACTAACACATGGTACATCCTGAAAAATGTATTTACTTTGGTTACAGTTTAGTACTTGCAGTGAACCTCTTACCATAAACAGTGATGGGTTGCGTGTATACCAGTTTAAGACCAACCAGCCCACCAATTAGCAGCACAACATACACAGGCCCAGATACTTGAAAACATCACATATTCCACAAAATAGCAAAGAAACCACAACACAAAACACTCCTCCCTCCTTAAATAACAAACCAGGTTATTCTGGCAATTCACTTACTGTGTTTTAAATCGAGTGCTATTAGACACAAGTAAAATATGCTTAAGAATAAACACACGTATAACATAACATTTTCGTTGGATTGTATTTATCCAGGCTAATGTGCTGCATGGCTAAATGCTGATAAGGCATAAAAGGCGAGAACTATTGGTTATGCCAATGCTTGTTATATTGTGCTGCTATTGCTGTATTCCAATTAAGGCCCCCAATAAAGCTCCTTAATCCATTTCCACATTCCTACACCCCACCTCTTTTCTTTTCCCTCTAAACCTTATTACCTTATTGCTCCACAGCTCTAACTTTCTCTCTTGTTTTGAGGCCTGGAGAGACATTAAATCTGTTTTCCCTACTCGTATCTCAAATATGCTCCCAATTTCTCTTTCTTCCTTACCTCATTTTATCCACACTGCGGATCACCT
This sequence comes from Triturus cristatus, assembly GCF_964204655.1. NCBI lineage: Eukaryota > Metazoa > Chordata > Amphibia > Caudata > Salamandridae > Triturus > Triturus cristatus. Next base: position 354,809,531 of record NC_140590.1, read on the forward strand.
GAATGCTCTTTCTATTTTCTGCTAAAATGTGTTTCGATATTGCCCCCAATTTTTTACTTGTCCCTATTTAGGACAAACATTTTTGCTTACCTTCCTAGTATTATAACACTTTTGTGCTTTCTTTAATGTTCTATTTAAGACCAAGTATGCATGGTTTTACAACATTTCTGAAACAAAAGAGTTACAATTGATCTAAGGTACCATTTTCTGTTTATTTACCAAATAATTTTCCTACTGTAATATTTGTTCTCATGAAACATTTCCCTATTAAATGGGTTCTCATTAATTATAATGCAATAATTTGTTATTGTGTGAAGTGCCATAGACTGATGGATGCCAACAGAATTTCCTCCTCAAATCTGACATGTCCATTTTGCTTTTTTTTAAATTAAAACATTTCTGCCCTGATTTTTTGTGAACTGAAATTTTGAAGGCTGGTAATGTTAATTTCCAACGGAATGTGCAACAGTTCAGAATGATAGACGAAATGAGCAGCTTTTGCTTTTGAGTGGGAAATTTCAAATAACCATACTTCAAGGTATAGCACAAGATCACCAAACCAGGAACAAACTCATACCTCCGTCTTAACATCAAATAAGCCACAATAAATTCATGAAACCACAAAAATAAATTGACAAAATGAATTGAATACCACTTTGTTTATGTAATCCGTGATTTTCTTTTTTGTCCTAGTCAATTTACTCCAGCCAAATATTTCAATGGAACCTACATCTGGTGAGGTGATGCCAGGGCAGTCTCTTGTGGTTCACTGTACTGCTGAATGTTCCTATCCGAAGGTAATGTTTATACTCAACCACAAGGGTTCCACAGAAAACATTTCCATGTTCTCATCGGCAATCAATAACTCCGCCATCTTCACCATCCCTGCCGAAAACATCACAGCTGGTGGACATTTCATCTGCAGCTATGAACTCCAGAGCCAGAGTCGGAGCATTCTTTCGCCTCCAAGCAACATTTTACGAGCATTTGTGCCATCAGGTGACAAGTATTTGTCTTTTATTTACTTTTTCTTTTTAAGTTTAAACATAGATTTTATATGTAAGAAAGAGCAACCAAGTACAAGCAATCAAATAGCTATCAAGTGGTAAGTAAAAACAGTGAATTGAGATTTACGCAATATAAAAACAGGAAATAATGAATCGAAAATAGTCGCATATAGAACTTTTTGTTATAAAACGTTTGAAAGAGAAGAGAGGAGGGCAAAGGGAGGCAGGAAAGGAGAAACAAGGGTAAAGGAAACGCTAATACAATAAATAAATAAATACATATGAAGGTAAAAAGTTAATGGATTTTTAAAGGGTATCGAACAATATAAGGAAGAAATTGCTGTAAAACAGAGTATGATAGCAATTTAAAGCGAACGAAAAAGGAGGAAATATATAATTACCAGTTATAAAACAACAGTATATCATTATTAACAAGTCATGGTGATTTGGGGACCTCTTCCGATGAAGGATGATGACAAGTAGATTTCTGTGCAGATGCGTTTAGGAAAAAGGTCACAGGAGACTATATATATGCGTTCTCTTTTCAGGAGTAGAGACATTGGAGAAACATAGGCACGATCTAATCGATGGTTATAACAGACACTGTACCACCAGGATTGAAAGGAAAGTTGTGTGGAATGTTTTCATTTTTTGTTATTTGCTGGAAAGCAATAGCAATCAATAAATCCACAAGTCTATGTTGTGAGAGAGGGTTTGCCAGTGATCACAGAGTGTGCCTAGAAATACAGCTTCAGGGGAGAAAGGGAAACGGGTATGAAAAATGGTGTTAATAAATCTGCGTGAGAAGCTTTACAAGACCAACCATCTGAAGTAAGTGTGGTTTGAAATTTATGTTAGGATAATGGTGCAAACAAAAGTCAATCAATCAATCAATCATAGCATTTGTAAAGCGCACTACTTACCCGTGAGGGTCTCAAGGCACTGGGGGGTGGGGAAAGCTGCTACTGCTCGAAAAGCCAGGTCTTGAGGAGTCTTCTGAAGGTCAGCAGGTCTTGGGTCTGCCGTAGGTGTATTGTATATAAAGAAAAGTGTTTGAGTCGTGCTGGCTGATCTTGAGGTCTTGCGAAGTTTCAACCATAATTTATCCCAAAATACAACAGGCCATGAAGAGTGAAAATCATATTCCCATTGGAGCTTCGTGTGGGTCTTAGATCTGTGTATAATGGGTGTTAAAAAGAATTTGTAAATGGATGAGGTACTAGTTTGGGAACTTAAAATGGGAAGAATGTTATGTTGAGGTAAAGAAGAGGAGTGTGGTATAGAGGATAGAAGAAGTAGAGAATCTGTTAAATGTTTGATCAATAAATTAAATTTGACAGAAAAGGATTGTGGTAATTGATAAAGTGATTGTGCATTGGAGAAGGTAAGGAAAGAATCATTTGAATATAACTGTTAAATCCAAAGTAGGCTTCTGTCTCGCCAAGACTTCCAAAAAATAGACTTATTGTTAAATTTAAGAAATTTATTATGCCAAATAGATGAATTAAGGAACTGATCTTTAGCTGAGAGGTGTGATAACATAACAGAGTGAAATAGTTTATGAGTAGTGTTACGTATAGGTGAAGATGGAAAACGAGATTTATGAGTGAAAGGGAAAGGGAAAAAGGGGATAAAAAGGAATGTTCTAAATCCTTCCATACTGGAGAGGGGCTAGGAGTAGAGTCCTTTAATGATTTAGAGAGTTGTTTAAGAAGGAAGGCATTATGATAAAGTGGAAAATCCAGAAAACTAACTCCACCTTGAGATTTAGGGTGTTTTAGTTTAATTAAAGACATGCATGTTTTTTTCTTGTTCCATAAAAATATAGAAAGAATAGAGTTAATTTTGTTGAAAAAGTAAGCAGGAAGACTGAGAGGGATAGCTGAGATCATGTAAAAAATGATGGGACAAGTACAAAGGATGCCACTTATCAGTAGAAGTAGAGAGAGTAGAGAAAAGACGGGTCATATTTAGGGAAAGCATTTTCCTAACAGAGGGAGGAAACAAGAGACCGAAGTATTTAATTTGTTGGGAATTCCATGAAAAATTAGTAGAGAGGAAATCTTGCTTAAAACAAAAGATATTCAAGGGTAACATTTCACATTTATCGTGGTTGAGTTTGTAACCACAAAGTAAAGAGAAAGCATTGACTTCTATTTCAAAGGATGGAATGGAAATTTGTGGTTAAGATAGAAATAAGAGAATGTCTTCTGCATAGACACTCATTTTAATATGAGGTTTATCATAATGGAAACCATGTATTTCATAGTTTTGCTTGATCTTAGCTAGAAATGGTTCTAAAGCTAGAATGAAAAGGAGAGGGGAAAGAGAACAGCCTTGGCAAACACCTCTGTGTAAAATAAAGGAGTCAGAAAAAGAACCATTAGTAAAAATGGTGTCCTTGAGAGAAGTGTATAATAAAGAAATATAAGAAATTAATTTGGGACCAAAACCTAACCAGGATAAAGTATGAAAAATAAAAAAACAGTACATTCGGTCAAAAGCTTTCTCCGCATCTAAAGAGATGGCTGCAAGAGAATAGGGAGATTTGTTAGCTTTATGTAATATATTAAAGAAGGTCTGGGTATTATCCAAGGTATTCCGACCTTTAATAAGGCAAGACTGTTCTTTACAAATAATAGATTGTAAGATAGTTTCTAACCGGAGAGCTAGTATTTTAGCGACTATTTTATAATCGGAATTGACTAATGATATTGGCCTATAATTTTTACAGAGATGAGGGTCTTTCCCATCTTTAGAGATTAAGCAAATAAGAGCATCTTGAAAAGTACCGGAGGAGGCATTAGATGAGGTAAAGTATGAAAACAAAGAGAGGAGATGGGGAAGAAGAGCTTTGGAAAAATGGGAATAGAACTCCACAGGGAATCCATCTGGGCCATGTGATTTCCTGTGTTTAAAAGTTTTAGGGTTTGGAAAATATCTTTTATGGAGATATCTTGTTCCAGTGAAGAAAAATTAACACTTGTGGGAAATGGTTTTGGTATGGAAGCAAGATAATTTTGTATGTCTAGGGAGTCTGGAGAAGATTCAGGAGTATATAAAGAAGTATAATACTTTTTGAACTCATATAAAATCTCAAGATGTTTAGTAACCGGAGCAGAGGCAGAATTTAATACATAATCAATATTGGAGCGTTCTTTTTTAATTTTGAGGTATGAGGCAATAAGCTCGCCCGCTTTATTTTGACCCCCATAGTAACGAGCACTACCTCTAAGAAGGTAGGCAGAGGCATTTTCTGTGGATAATTTATTATATTTACATTTTTCTTTGATTAAATGATTAAGATCAGCTATAGAATTAGTTATTGTATAAAGGGATTCAAGTAATTTGATGGATTTAAGAAATTCATTCGCTTTATGAGAATTTTGATGTTTCTTTTTAGCAACATAAGAAATAATGAAGTCTCTGGCAGGCACTTTAAAACAGTCCCAGATGATAGAAAAGGACGAAACAGAAAATAAATTATGTTTAAAAAATTCAGTAATGAAATCTTCAAAAGAGGAAGTGAAAGATTGGTCAGCTAATAAAGAAGTATTAAAACGCCACCTCTTTTTAGAAGTAGTAATGGGGAGTAGTTCTAGGTCTAATATTACAGGAGCGCAAACAGATATCAAAATGGAACCAATGTCTGCATGTAAAATAGATTGAGTTAGTGCTTTTGAGACAAATAAGTAATCTATACGTGATGGTGAGAGGTGAGTGGGGGAAAAGAAAATATATTCACAAAGTTGTGGGTGGCAGAGTTTCCAAGAGTCAACGAGGGATCTGTGTGTAATGAGAGTGGTAAATTGTTGGTGCATTGGTGAAGAAATAAAAGGTACTTTAGATGAACGATCAATGTAGGGGTCCACAATTAGATTACAATCTCCACCGAAATTAACATATGGTGTATCAATAGACATCAAGAGCGAGGAAATGTGTGGCCAGAAAGTGTTGTCTGGTTTAGTGGGTGTGTATATATTAAAGAGGGTAACAGGTACATCATTAATTTTAAGGTGAATAATGAGCCAACAACCATCGTCATCTAAATCCTGAGAAAGAAAGGAAACTTTAAGTTTTTTATGAATACGAATTACAGCACCATTTCGTTTACTAGTGCCTGGTGAAGAAAAAACATATCCTACCGATTGTCTCTTAAGCTTAAGAACTTCTGAAACTACTAAATGAGATTCTTGCCGGAAAACAATATCTGATTTAAGATTGGTTAAATGGGAGAGTACCCTTTGTCTTTTAATAGGTGTACCCAAACCTTTAACGTTCCAAGAGATAACACGTAAAGTCATTAATCAACCATATAAAATAGAACACTTACAATATTACAGCATAAATACCAATGCAATAAACAATCCATAATAATTAAAGAGAAAGGAATGATAAACAGTTTTTGAATTGGAGAAAAACAGAAGAAAAGAGAATGATGAGGAGATAAAGATTGAATTGAGCTAGAAGAAAAGAAGGGAGAATGATGTTGAGATAGAACCAAATAAGGGAAAGAGGAAAGTGGAGCAAGGAAGAAAGATAAGGAAGGATAAAAGAGGAAAAAATAAGACAAAGACTCAAATATGGGTGGAGGGTGTTGAAGCAACAGGACGAGGAGACAAACCAACGTAACACTTCCGAGGGTGATCGCAAGGAAGGGAATATTCCAAACAATACTAAACACTGGAGGATAAGGGTTGGAGAGAGATAGATAACGCCTAAAAGGGAAGATATGGGAAAAAGGGAAAATTAGTTTATCTGTCATGAACACTATAAACACGAAATAAATACATCTACAAATATAACATAATCAAATGATAAGAAACGTTCTCGGGAGAAAAAAAAAGGGAAATCATTTAAACAATAAAGAACAGAGAACAATGAAGGGCATGGACTGATTGGAGATGACACCTGAAATGAGAAAAACATGGATAAAGGAGAAAATTAATTCAATTATCGTGGATAAGGAAGACATAAAGTGAATACATGTCTACAATTTGACACGAAAAAGTGTAAAGTACTCAGGAAGAAGATGGTCCTGCAAAATCCATGGACTCCTCTCTGCAGTTTTCAAGAAAACACGGAAGTAAAGCTGGGTCTTCATATGTAGTGGTTTTATTTTTATAAGTTACTTTGAAGGGGGAAGGATGTATCAAACCGAATCTGGCATTTAACTCTCGTAGTGCTGGTCGCATTGCAAGAAAGCTTTTTCTTTTATCTGCGGTGGATTTGGCATAGTCCTGTGAGAAAAATAGTTGTGTACCTTGCCAGGAGATGCGATGTTTGGGGCCGATTCACAGAACTAACTTAAGACAAAATACTAAACTTACTACTTTTGGTATTCACAGAAGTTAGGATTTTGTCTTAAGTTTGTCTTAAGACAAACGTAAGACAGACTTAAGACAGACTTAAGACAGACTTAAGACAAAGTTAAGACAAAGTTAAGACAGACTTAAGACAAACTTAAGACAAAATCCTAACTTAAGCCTGTCTTAAGTATGTCTTAAGTCTGTTTTAAGTCTGTCTTAAGTTTGTCTTAAGATAAACTTAAGACAAAATCCTAACTTCTGTGAATACCAAAAGTAGTACGTTTAGGATTTTGTCTTAAGTTAGTTCTGTGAATCATTTTGACTGCCTGCAAAACTTTCAACAAGTCAGTATATTCTAAGAAATAGAGTATGACACCTCTCAGTTTAGGCTGAGAAGAAGGGAGGACAACCCAATCTATGAGCTCTTTGTATGTTCAAAAGACGAGAAACTGGAATATCAAGCAATTGTGGGATAAAAGACTGAAAGAAGGCAATAGAAATAGATCCTTCCAAACCTTCGGATAGTCTATAAATACATAGAATATTACATCTGCTGTGATTTTCAAGGTTTTTAACCTGTTTCTGAAGTTGTAAGATTTCAGTTTTCATAGGGGAGATTTGACATGCGTAAACAGCCAGGTTTTTAGTGCCCTTCTGAAGGACAACAGATCCGGCATATTTCTAAGCTGAGCCAGGAGATCATTCCACGCCTTAGCTGCCCCGAAAACAAATCTTCGGGCTCCCCATGAAACCTTTTTTATCTTCGGGACCGTCACCGTTTTAGCACCTGAAGAACGTAGATTTCTTGTGGGTGTGTACCACTTTAATTGATTCTGCAGATAATCTGGATCAATCCCATGAAGTGCTTTAAAAACGGTGCTCAACGTTTTAAAAAGTATCCTCTTCCTGTCTGGGAGCCAGTGCAGTTTCTGAATTTCCTTAGAGATCGCCGCATACTTAGGGATCCCAGTAAGCAATCTGGCGGCTGCATTTTGAAGCCTTTGTAATTTGTTCAGGAAATGTTCCTGGATGTTTAAATAGAGGCTGTTACAGTCGTCAAGCTTTGACAGCACCAAGGCAGAGACCACTGTTTTCTGACTCCCTGCTGGCAGGAAAGGCTGAATTTTTTTCACTGTCCGCAAAACAAAATCTGTAGAGGAGTAAACTGAATTAATTTGGGCCCTCGAATACAGGTTGTCATCCACAATTACTCCCACATTTTTTACTTTTTTAACCGGGGCTGGTAGATTTCCCATAGTAACAGGCCACCAATTTGCATTCCAAAAATTGGGAGCATTTCCAATAATTATAACCTCTGTTTTATCAGAGTTCAGCTTCAAGCAGTTTTCCGCCATCCAGTGACTCACTGCCATCATGCAATCATGAAAGCATTTTCCACACCGCCCTCCAATCCTGGCTGCAAAGATACCACAATTTGGGTATCATCTGCGTAGGATGTCAGATCGAAACCTAAGGTCTTAATAATGGGGGCCAGTGATGAAACATAGAAATTAAACAGGGTCGGGCTCAAAGAAGATCCTTGGGGGACCCCACAGGGCAACACAAACGGCCTTGAGCAGTACTCACCCATGGTGACCACCTGGGATCTATCAGCAAGGAAGGATTGTATGAGATTCCAGGCCTTGTCCTGAAGTCCGCATGCCCTTAACCGGTCCATCAAACGCTCATGGTGGACCGTGTCGAAAGCAGCGGACAGATCTAATAATATCAGGGCGGCCCTACCACCCATATCCACAACCCTTCTGATCTCATCCGTGGTCATCAAAAGTGCATATTCTGTGCTATGACCACTCCGAAAGCCATATTGTGTTTCATCCAGCGCCTGGGTTCTATGAAGGAAATTGTATATTTAATGCCTTTTCAAACATTTTAGCTGGTAAAGGGAGCCTAGATATTTGGCGAAAGTTTGAGGGGGTCAGCCAGGTCTAAATTGGGCTTTTTTAGAAGGGGTAAGATTGACCCAGATTGAGCAGTAATGCTCTTCTAAGATACATCTCCATGAAAAATGTCATTTGTGTGAAGAGAAATTGCAGTAGCAGTTAGATGATGTAAAGTATCACAGGATGGCAGTCACAAGTCAGTCAGAAAAACTAATTGCATGCCAGAGCAAATTTCTAAAAGCTGAGAGAAAAAGGACTGCAAAATAAAAGGGTGTTGTTTCATGTAGCACACGTTCCATTTAAACCAGCACAACATGAAGAAAGAATCGCTCTGTGGAGGAAATTAAAAATAGCAATTACGGTTCCTTCACGAAGCGCACCATACACCACAGCGGAAAATAGGAGGAATGTGGCTTTATCGTTTTGAAATAAAAGACCTTTAAGGATTGAGGCGTTTTGAAGAATTGCACTGTTCTTAAGAAAGCGGCATGTTTATGGAACGGTGACCGCCATGTGAGGTAAAAATCAAGGAGATCACAAGATGGCAGTCGCGGGCTCTTCATTCAGTGCACCAAATGTTTAAAACAGAATTCGAAGAGAATGTGGGCTTACCACGGGACAACGCAGGTATCTTTGGATGCAGTTGAGGTTCCAACAATTAAATCTTGAATTGAAATCTTCCATGGACATCCTCCATTGATAGAACTGTACCGGCTCCCTCGATATCGGGCCGGAGCAGTATCAGCTGGGTGCCATCCTCGTCGGCGCTCAAGCCACGTCCGTCTCTTATTTTTCCCTATTGCTGCAACATGAATTGTGCTATATCCTGCAGTAGCTACCTCAGAGCATGTAAATTCGCAGACGACACTCAAATAATCCTCACCCTCACCAAGGACCCCATCACCGCCAAAGCAAACCTCCACGGAGGAATGAAGGCCATCGCCGACTGGATGAAGATCAGCCGCCTGAAGCTGAACTCGGACAAGACGGAGGTCCTCATCCTCGGTTCCAACCCCTCAGCCTGGGATGACTCCTGGTGGCCGACGGCACTGGGGGCAGCCCTGACACCCACTGACCATGCATGCAAGCTGAGAATCATCCTCGACTCAATGCTCTCAATGATCAAGCAGGTCAACGCCGTCTCCTCCTCCTGCTTCAACACCATCCGCATGCTCCGCAAGATCTACAGATGGATCCCGACAGACACAAGAAAGACAGTCACCCAGGCCCTCGTCAGCAGCAGACTCGGCTACGGAAACGCCCTCTACCTCGATGTACCACAACACGGCCACATCACCCCCCTTCAGAAACCTGCACTGGCTCCCCGTCAACAAGAGGATATCCTTCAAGCTCCTCATCCACGCACACAAAGCACTCCACAAGACCGGCCCAGACTACCTCAACAGACGCTCTCCTTCTACATCCCCAACCACCAGCTACGCTCCGCCGACCTCTCACTCGCCACCATCCTGCGCATCTGAAGAACAACCACCGGCGGGAGATCCTTCTCCTACTTCGCCACCAAGACATGGAACACCCTCCCACTGAGCCTAAGACAGACCCAAGATCTGCTGACCTTCAGGAGGATACTCAAGATCTGGCTGTTCGATCAGTAGCGCCCCCCCCCCCAGCGCCTTGAGACCCTAGTGCGCTTTACAAATGATTGATTGATTGATTGATTGATTGATTGATGATAAATATGGGCCTTTGTATTCAAAATGAAGTGTGGCTCAGCCCTCATGCAGGTAGACAAGGTACACTGACAGCAGTCTTTATTCTTCATGTCAGACAGCTGCCAGTGTCCCTCTGGCTTTTATTTTGTGGTTGTTTTATAATTGTAACTCACAAGTGATTAGTGACTTGCCTAACCCTATTAAAGTAAATTCTAATTCTACTTCCTCCTAGCTTTTGCAGCACTTGCTACATTTTGTGGCAAAGCTTGCTCACAATGGTTTTCTAAAATGACTGATGTGAGACTTAGCCAGGCTTCACTCCCGGTGCCCCTAAGCCTATCGGCACGTCACCTCCTATTAATCTATCCAACCCTCAAAGAGATAACACGTACTGTCACCCTTCTGCTACTACCCCTTTAGATGAAGGTGTCATGCTGCCTCTGGGATCCTTGGACTCAGTTCCCTGCAGTTTTCCTCTTTTGCCATGTGTCTTCTTATGACAAACGGTGGCCATGTCTTTGTGCACCTAAGTTCCAAAACGTATATCCTTTCCTTTCGCATTGACCTACCAAACACAGGCTATGGTTGACCTGTCAGTGTTCTGTCCAGAAATCAAGGCCTCATTTCTTTCAGATATCCTGTACACTGTAACAGGTCAATTAGACCAAAGGCAATCTTGTCTCTGGTAAAGAATTAAACATGGTGGGCAATGTAAATTCTTATAGGTTTACTAAATAAAAAGCTATGGGCCTTATTATGAGTACGGCAGTCCATAGGTCTATCGTACTTATTGTGGTGGTTTGATCACTGGGCCACTGTGGGCCTGCTCACAGTATTCTGAGTCCAGAAGTCGGATTGCAACCACAGGCACCGCCAGGATAAAGGATGTCGCAGTGCCGGCGGTCTGCAACCAGCACGAATATAGCAGTACCGCTGCTGGCACTGCCTAGCATAGTCTGAGTTATCTTTTCACCTCCCTTTTCGAGGTAACTAAGTGGGCCCTGTCAGGGCCCCCTGCTGGATTTTGGCTGATGATGCATGCGGAGGGGAGCACATGTTTTGCCCCCTTTAATTGCGCCCCAGTTCCTGCACGGTGTTGCATGTATGCCACACAGTGCAGGAATGTGCTGCAGGCACTGTCATGGCAGCGAGCTGCATGTTAAGCTCTCCTATGAGCCTAACAGCCCACCACTGTGAAACCGCAGCAGCACTTGTAATCCGGTGGACGGGCACTCAGCGGCTTTGGCGTTCACCCAGCGGATGGCGTGGTGGAGGTGCCACTGGAGGACCACCAAAGTCGTAATAAAGCTCTAAGATTTTACTCTTCTGAGCAGCAAACTATTAAGAGCTTTCAATTAAAACTTTGAAAAACATCACAATGAAAAAAAAAAAATCTGATTTAAACAGCTTGACTTCTATCTTCCTACTCTTTTGTTTGTTCTTCTTCTTGACTGTCTTATAAACTCCTTCTTCATATCTATCCTCTATGAAAAATAAATCAAAGTATCAATCCAATTCATAAACTCCCAACATCAGCATATAAATTAATTCTTTCAATCCAAAGTCCGATTCACTCACCTGTTATCAGGAGAGAACCCAGGGCTGCATCTTTTAGCCCAGCACTGACCCTGAAAAGTAATTCTAACCGTACTTACCAGTAACTTGTATTTCCTTCCATAGGAATCCATTGTCTGGTTTTCACCAGAAATGTTTCTGTGTCTATTTTCACAAACTACAAATATTCCTTAAAAATCGCCTGTATGACTTAAACACATTCTTTCAACTGTTTACAGGAGATACACCAGTGCTGGATCCAGGATCCACCACTGAGTAAGAAAAAGTAACGATAATACTACTTACCTGCTAAGTGAATTCCCTCCCATAGGATAACATTGGTAATTCTATGTGAAAAAGTTTCTAAGTGTCAACTTTTAAAATACAATAATATTCCTTCAAAATCACTACTGTAAGCAAAACGCTTTTACTCAACTGTTTACAGGAGATTTTGTCCAGGACTGAATCTAGGATCCAGTCCTGTGGTTAGAAAAGTAATCCATAAAGTAACTAATTGCATTTAAATTGAAATTCACATTGAGCTCAATGTTGCATTGTGTTTGAAATTGTGTTGCCCATTGCAACAACTGTATCTACTGTACTTAAAAGTCTATTGCCTATTTGCAAAGTATTTAAACTAAAGTAATTCATTCTGAGAAAGTATATTTTGTAATGTAATGTATAATGTAATTATAATGTAATTTAAAAAATAAAATATCTACAACTAAATAGTTTTAAAAAATGTAGTAAATCAGTATAAAAAAATAAATATAACAATTAATACATTTAAAAATTGTCATTTACAAAACCTTTGAAATTCACTGACAAAACCATAGGTTTCAGGGGTGTTATAGTTAGGAATTAGCATTTAAAAAACCTTAGAAATTCACTGAAAAACCCATAGGATTCAAGGGTGTTATAGTTAGCTGGACATTTCACTTGTACAAAACCATAGAAATTCCTCCGTTATAGTTAGTTCTACTAACTATAACTTGCGCGCCCGCAATCCACTGCTGATGATGTCACATATTATATCATTCATGACATGGTCAGTGACATCACTGATGACATCACTGATGACATCTCAAATGACATCACTGATGATTCGTCAGTCTTGGACACGCGGAGGAAAGAACAAGCCACCGGAAGAAAACATAGAAAAACACGACGAGCAGGCGGGGGCAAGCCCGTATGGGCAAAACACAACAAGAAAATGAACAAACGGCAATAAACACCACCAATTTAACTGTTGTCAAGCTTACTCCTAAACCATTAACAGAGATTGAGACCAGAGTACTAAGTCTGGGATTAACGTTTTGCCCTAGCAATTACCTTGAATATACGCAAACAAGAATAGATTTTTTCAGTTTCATGCATAAATTGAAGTTACACAAGTAGTTTAAATTAAGATCTAACATCAAAGAAACCAAGAAAATCCCACAAAGATTAATGGTCACAGACATGCTAACTGGAACAGATTTACCATCCAATGAACTCTTAGAGAATCCTCGATTAGAACAGGAGGATAACATTGTCACCAATGGAAGCATGGCAGATAGAGCTATAGCAGTTGGAATAGAGATATGGAAGAAAGTCCATTCAAGCCCAAATCGATTTTTAATCCACAAATGCCGCTTGCTGCCATTGATGTCTTTTCGGACGCCATGGTGAATGGCCTGTTGAAATTCAGATTTAAGAAAAACAAAGGTCTTAGAAGGAGCAATGTAACAGTGGCAGAGAAGGCAGCATTGAAAAATCTGATGCAAGACACATCTATAATAATCAAGCCTTTGGATAAAGGCGGTAATGTGGTTCTCCAAACAAGGGAACAATATTGCAAGGAAGCTCTACTGCAACTATGAAATGAAAAGTATTATGAAAGAACAACAAGTGAAATTATCATAGAAGTATACAGAGCTATGACAGTCTAATTAAGTCATGGTATGATAAATCGATGTTGGGGACTGAAGAACATTTATTCTTACGAAGTACAAATCCAGTGATCCCTACCTTCTACCACATTCCAAATCTGCAGTCTCCATCCACCGGGCAGGCTGATTGTGTCCTCTCAGAAAAGCCTTACGGAACACTTGTCTATGTTCATTGACCATTTTGTATCCGCCTTTGTGGTACAACTACAATCATATATAAAGGACACAAAGGATTTTTTTAACAAAATTGCCGATATAAGATGGGATCTCTCATATCAACTAATGGTGCTGGATATCACCAGCTTATACACATGTATAAGCCATGAAGACAGCTTAAAGGCTGTAGAGTTTTATTTGAATAAGCGACAATTACACTTTTCAAAACACAATCAAATGCTAATTGTGTTTACAAGGTTTTGTCTAATGAACAACATTTTTTTATTTGAGGATCAATTGTTCAGGCAGACCTCTGGCTTGACAATGGGCACCTGCTTTGCCCCCAGCTATGTGAACTTGTTCGTTGGCTGGTGGGAGGAGCAGGTGCCCAGGTCCTACGACAGTGGGACAGTAAGTGGTAAGGTAATTGTCTGGCATCAATGTATCGATTTGTTTGTTGTGTGTCAGGGGACAACAGAATCAGCCTATGAGTACACCAAAGATTTAAATATGAATGAATTAAATCTATATTTTTCGGGTACAGTGAGTCCAGTGGCAGTGGACTACCTGGACCTGAAAGTGTTTGTAGCTGATGATATGATACCGACAGCTTTATATCACAAAACCACCTCAGGAAACTCGATCTTATTTTCAACTAGCAATCATCCACCTAACTCATACACAGCATACCTTATAGTGAGCTTCTTAGATTAAGAAGAAATAGCACCAGGGATCAATACTTTGAAGTAGCAGCTAAAGATTGTAAATCAAGGTTTGTTTTGAGAGGGTATGAGTTGATTAAAACACTCAAGAGAGTCAAAGGGATTCCAAGAGATCTTTTATTGAAAGAAAAGAATAAAAAGGACAAGACAAATGATGGCAAGTTCAGCACGGTAACTCCATATTCAGCAGAAGCTCATTTTTTAAAACGCATGCTCAAAAAGAATTGGCATATTTTGAAAACAGACAGTACGATCTGCGAAGATATTCCAGCCTATCCGCTAGTGGCTTTTAAGAAGGCTAGATCACTGCGTGATATGCTGGTAAAGAGCCATCTCGAGAGAGTACCAGCACAAAAAAGTACACTGAAGGAAATGGCAGGATTTTATCCGTGCTGTAAATGCCAAGCATGCACAAACAGTAAAAGGGTGCTGTCATATAATATACCAGATATAGATGAAAGTAAGAAAATATCCAAGTTTATAACCTGCAGTGCCTGTTATGCAGTGTACTATTTGATCTGTCCTTACGGGTTGCGCTATATAGGTAGCACGATCCACCCACTGAAGATTAGAATACTTGAACACCTCAGAGCCATAGATAAAAATGATGCAGCGTCATTTTGCTGATAAACATGCGAGCGATTGTAATAAGCTACAGTTTTTTGGTCTAGATTTTGTTCTATCAAGTGTGAGAGGAGGTGATAGAACCCGCAAATTACGCAGATTGGAGTCCCGTTATATCATAGATATGCTTACCAAATTTCCGAGGGGACTAAATTGGGGGAAGAACTGGCCTCACATTTAGGCTCATGATCTGTAAATGTTAGGTATTATGGCTAATACACAGCATGAAGTGAAAGAAATTAAGCTCCTGGAAATGTGTTTCTTAATTTTGTTTAGTTTTGTATTATTATCATTAGAAGAATTCACCTTAAAAAGAGGATGAAACTGAGGGGACCATAGCCGATCCACGGCTAGATTATAAGATCGCTGTATACTTTGATAGGTCCGATATATGGCCAAAAAATGCTATTCAGTGAACACACACTGAGAATTCTGTTTAAAGTGCAAAAATTCAGTATAATGATTACAGAAAAATGTGAAGTCTGCAGTGATTAAGTATAGAACTTAAAATGAAATGAGCATTATGGTATTAACTATATATATTAATGATACTACAAAATGGCGCTCATGTTTGCGCTTCTGCGCTTGTCCCTTTTCGATTGTGATGCACTAATGAAATGATTTTTAAACATGGCCTCTTCCGGTGTGTCAGTAACACCGAGGAAGGCAGTTCGGCGAAACGTGTTTGTTGCTTGCTGCTGAATAAAGTTTTCAAGCGCCCCCGAGAGTGCTGGTTTTCTTTGCAACTGAAGAAAATAGAGCTTGAATATATATATATATATATATATATATATATATATATATATATATATATATGTATTATCTACTGGCGATCGCCAGTAGATAGTTATAGTTAGTACCGTATTTCCATAGGAAATCTGAAAATTGTATTTTGAATAATTTGGCGCCGGTTGACGAATCCTCGCGAATTTTTCAAAATAGGTGGGGCGCTCCGCTCCGCTCCTACCCTGAAAGTCTCGGGGTGATTAGTCAAGCGGGGGCCGACAAAAAAGGGGGGTCCCAAAACGCGTTTTCCCCATGCATTTTTCCATAGGACCTTTAGTCGAAGGTACAGCCCGAACGGCTGAACAGAATTACGTGAAATTTGGCAGAGAGGTAGCCATAAGGACAAGGAAGTGCCTTTTGAAGGACTCGTGTAAATCTGTTCAGTATTTCCTGAGAAAATAGCATTTAAAACCATATCAATATCTATACGCGCGCACCGTGCGCGCACTGTGCGCGCACCCTGCCATGCGCGAGCGCAATTCTGATTGGTTGTTAGATGTCAGTAAACATTCGAATCGGTCGAAATCAGGAAGTGGCGGTCGCCATTTTGTCTCTCGCAGTCTGAGGCAGTGAAAAACAAAGGTGGAGAACGTGAAAAGGGGGCAGGGTGGACAGTTCCTGACCCCCTAGCCTTTGTCAGGGGGTCACTGAAGGACCCCCAAGGGTGAAAAAAACATTTATTTTTTTATCGAAAATGCGCGGGGTGCGCGCACGGTGCGCGCGGGGTGCGCGCACGGTGAAAAACCTGAAAAAAAAAATATTAATAAATACATAACTTAACATTTAAAAAACCTTGCAAATTCACTTAAAAAACCATAGGTTTCACACATGTTATAGTTAGCTGGACATTTCCCTCGTAAAAAACCAATGAAATTCCCCCGTTATAGTTAGTGCAGGCAACTATAACTCAAGCGACCGCAATCCTCTGCTGATGACGTCAGATATTACATCACTGATTACATATGTGTCTTTCTGAAAAATAAATATTTGTAATATATGTATAGCTAAAGATTAATGGAAGAAGACATGGGTAAATAGGTGTCTAAATACAGTGATGTAATATCTGACATCATCAGCAGAGGATTGCGGTCGCGTGAGTTATAGTTGCCTGCACTAACTATAACGGGGGAATTTCATTGGTTTTTTACGAGGGAAATGTCCAGCTAACTATAACATGTGTGAAACCTACGGATTTTTAAGTGAATATCTATATAGATATATATATCCATATATATATATCTATATATATTACCTACTGGCGGTCGCCAGTAGGTAGTTATAGTTAGGACCACGTTTCCATAGGAAATCCGCAACATTCTATTTTGAATAACTTTTGCGCCGGTCGACGAATCCTCGCGAATTTTTCAAAATAGGTGGGGCGCTACGCTCCGCTCCTACCCTGAAAGTCTCAGGGGGATTCGTCAAGCGGGGGCTGAGATAAAAGGGGGGTCCCAAAACGCGTTTTTCCCATGCATTTTTCCATAGGACCTTTAGACACAGCTACAGCCCGAACGGCTGAACAGAATTACTAGAAATTTGGCAGAGAGGTAGTCCTCAGGTCAAGGAAGTGCCTTTTGTAGGTTTGGTGTAAATCTGTTCAGTAGATTCTGAGAAAATAGCCTTTAAATCAATATATATATCTGAGCCAGCTTACGGTGCGCTTACAGTACGCTTACCGTACGCGTACGGTGGCGTGCGCGAGCGCGATTCTGATTGGCTCTTAGATCTTAGTAAACATTCGAATCGGCCGAAACCAGGAAGCGGCGGGCGCCATTTTCTCTCTCGCACTGAGAGTGTGGATTAAAAAACAAAGGACAAAAACATGTAAAGGGGCTCCAAAGCACCTAGCCATGTTGAGGGAGTCCCCAAACATCCCCCAAGGCCAAAAACGGAATTTTTATTTTTTCGCTAAATTCGCCGATTACGCTTACCGTACGCGTGCGGTAAAAAAATATTTAAAACAAAAAATTATCCACACTCTCCCCACCCCGTGTGCAAATGTTGCCCGAAGGGCACCATTTGTGCATGGCTTATAACAGGTCTGAAAAATTAAAATATTACCTTTCAAAACAAAGTG
This sequence comes from Triturus cristatus, assembly GCF_964204655.1. NCBI lineage: Eukaryota > Metazoa > Chordata > Amphibia > Caudata > Salamandridae > Triturus > Triturus cristatus. The sequence continues at coordinate 354,827,271 of NC_140590.1, forward strand.
CATCATATGTCCTCCATGTGCGCACGGTGCGCGAAGCGCATCGTGCGTACATGGCCGATCTAGCGTTACGTGGGCACGCGGTGCGCGTAGCGCACCGCTTGCCCACCGTGCGTGCACGGCACTAACTGTGTAAAGTAGGCGCGCGATGCGCGAAGCGCACTGCGTGCCCACTGTGCGCGCACGGTGCGCGAAGCGCACTGTGCGCGCACAGAACGAACTGCGTTAAGTGGGCGCGCACGCCACGAATGGCGTAAAGTAACTTAGCATTTAAAAAAACGTACAAATTCACTGAAAAAACCATAGGTTTCACACACGTTATAGTTAGGAATTAGCATTTAAAAAACCTAGCAAATTCACTGAAAAAACCATAGGTTTCACACATGTTATAGTTAGCGGAAATTTTACTGATAAAAAACCAATGAAATTCCCCCGTTATAGTTAGTGCAGGCAACTATAACTCACGCGACCGCAATCTTCTGCTGATGACATATGTGTCTTTATGAAAAAAAAATATTTGTAATATATGTATAGCTAAAAATTTATGGAAGAAGACATGGGCAAATAAGTGTCTAAATACAGTATTAGCATCAGCAGAGGATTGGGGTCGCGTGAGTTATAGTTGCCTGCACTAACTATGACGGGGGAATTTCATTGGTTTTTTATCAGTAAAATTTCCGCTAACTATAACATGTGTGAAACCTATGGTTTTTTCAGTGAATTTATATATAGATATATATATATATATATATATATATATATATCCACACAAAAAGGTTTCCCTGCTTGAGAATGCCTACACGATGGGAGGTATGTCCTTTTCTTTATTGCAGGAAATGCCAGATAGCGTACAGTTACTCCGAGTCTAAATTGCGCCAAACATGTTTCGGGTGAAATGTCCCTTGATCACTGGCAAACACACAGAGTCTCACAGCTGCTTGCATTTATATAACTCCACCTTCAATGATTAGTGCATTCTGGGTGAGCGAGTTTTGTTCCCAAAGTGAGATTCTTTGCCTTAGTGGTAGCAGTCTGTTCTGTGATAAAAACTGAATTCCCCAAGTGGGCTGGCACGGAGAAAGTACAGCAATGTCTCGCAAATATAATCCTCACCCGCAATAGATGGACCTCCAGCCCCGCGGAACCTCAATGATGGATCCGCGGCCTGCGGGATATGCGGGGGGCATTCTCGCGACGAGGAGCGCCGCTATTTAAATCCACACAAAAAGGTTTCCCTGCTTGAGAATGCCTACACGATGGGAGGTATGTCCTTTTCTTTATTGCAGGAAATGCCAGATAGCGTACAGTTACTCCGAGTCTAAATTGCGCCAAACATGTTTCGGGTGAAATGTCCCTTGATCACTGGCAAACACACAGAATCTCACAGCTGCATGCATTTATATAACTCCACCTTCAATGATTAGTGCATTCTGGGTGAGCGAGTTTTGTTCCCAAAGTGAGATTCTTTGCCTTAGTGGTAGCAGTCTGTTCTGTGATAAAAACTGAATTCCCCAAGTGGGCTGGCACGGAGAAAGTACAGCAATGTCTCGCAAATATAATCCTCACCCGCAATAGATGGACCTCCAACCCCGCGGAACCTCAATGATGGATCCGCGGCCTGCGGGATATGCGGGGGGCATTCTCGCGACGAGGAGCGCCGCTATTTAAATCCACACAAAAAGGTTTCCCTGCTTGAGAATGCCTACACGATGGGAGGTATGTCCTTTTCTTTATTGCAGGAAATGCCAGATAGCGTACAGTTACTCCGAGTCTAAATTGCGCCAAACATGTTTCGGGTGAAATGTCCCTTGATCACTGGCAAACACACAGAGTCTCACAGCGGCTTGTATTTATATAACTCCACCTTCAATGATTAGTGCATTCTGGGTGAGCGAGTTTTGTTCCCAAAGTGAGATTCTTTGCCTTAGTGGTAGCAGTCTGTTCTGTGATAAAAACTGAATTCCCCAAGTGGGCTGGCACTGAGAAAGTACAGCAATGTCTCGCAAATATAATCCTCACCCGCAATAGATGGACCTCCAACCCCGCGGAACCTCAATGATGGATCCGCGGCCTGCGGGATATGCGGGGGGCATTCTCGCGACGAGGAGCGCCGCTATTTAAATCCACACAAAAAGGTTTCCCTGCTTGAGAATGCCTACACCATTGAAGGTGGAGTTATATAAATGCAAGCAGCTGTGAGACTCTGTGTGTTTGCCAGTGATCAAGGGACATTTCACCCGAAACATGTTTGGCGCAATTTAGACTCGGAGTAACTGTACGCTATCAGGCATTTCCTGCAATAAAGAAAAGGACATACCTCCCATCGTGTAGGCATTCTCAAGCATGGAAACCTTTTTGTGTGGATTTAAATAGCGGCGCTCCTCGTCGCGAGAATGCCCCCCGCATATCCCGCAGGCCGCGGATCCATCATTGAGGTTCCGCGGGGTTGGAGGTCCATCTATTGCGGGTGAGGATTATATTTGCGAGACATTGCTGTACTTTCTCCGTGCCAGCCCACTTGGGGAATTCAGTTTTTATCACAGAACAGACTGCTACCACTAAGGCAAAGAATCTCACTTTGGGAACAAAACTCGCTCACCCAGAATGCACTAATCATTGAAGGTGGAGTTATATAAATGCAAGCAGCTGTGAGACTCTGTGTGTTTGCCAGTGATCAAGGGACATTTCACCCGAAACATGTTTGGCGCAATTTAGACTCGGAGTAACTGTACGCTATCTGGCATTTCCTGCAATAAAGAAAAGGACATACCTCCCATCGTGTAGGCATTCTCAAGCAGGGAAACCTTTTTGTGTGGATTTAAATAGCGGCGCTCCTCGTCGCGAGAATGCCCCCCGCATATCCCGCAGGCCGCGGATCCATCATTGAGGTTCCGCGGGGTTGGAGGTCCATCTATTGCGGGTGAGGATTATATTTGCGAGACATTGCTGTACTTTCTCCGTGCCAGCCCACTTGGGGAATTCAGTTTTTATCACAGAACAGACTGCTACCACTAAGGCAAAGAATCTCACTTTGGGAACAAAACTCGCTCACCCAGAATGCACTAATCATTGAAGGTGGAGTTATATAAATGCAAGCAGCTGTGAGACTCTGTGTGTTTGCCAGTGATCAAGGGACATTTCACCCGAAACATGTTTGGCGCAATTTAGACTCGGAGTAACTGTACGCTATCTGGCATTTCCTGCAATAAAGAAAAGGACATACCTCCCATCGTGTAGGCATTCTCAAGCAGGGAAACCTTTTTGTGTGGATTTAAATAGCGGCGCTCCTCGTTGCGAGAATGCCCCCCGCATATCCCGCAGGCCGCGGATCCATCATTGAGGTTCCGCGGGGTTGGAGGTCCATCTATTGCGGGTGAGGATTATATTTGCGAGACATTGCTGTACTTTCTCCGTGCCAGCCCACTTGGGGAATTCAGTTTTTATCACAGAACAGACTGCTACCACTAAGGCAAAGAATCTCACTTTGGGAACAAAACTCGCTCACCCAGAATGCACTAATCATTGAAGGTGGAGTTATATAAATGCAAGCAGCTGTGAGATTCTGTGTGTTTGCCAGTGATCAAGGGACATTTCACCCGAAACATGTTTGGCGCAATTTAGACTCGGAGTAACTGTACGCTATCTGGCATTTCCTGCAATAAAGAAAAGGACATACCTCCCATCGTGTAGGCATTCTCAAGCAGGGAAACCTTTTTGTGTGGATATATATATATATATATATATATATATATATATATATATATATATATATATATATATATATATATATATATATAACCAAGAGTTGCCCCACTGAAACCATCTCACAAGAGGGGGTGAACACACTGGTACCTCAGGCGGCTGGACTTCCCACAGGTCACTCGCGTTTCCTCAATGACAGCCCATAAAGCCATACGCGTTTCAAGCGACTTCGCGCTCTTGTTCACTGGCAGGCTCCACACTCAAAGATGCACAGAAACAGCAAACGTGTATCAGGACACTGATTTATTAATGGAACAAGCCCCACCCCCATGGGCGTCGCCGTGGCTTTCTGGATATTGTAGTCCATTAATATGCAGCCATGCTTGTAGTCCCATAGAAAGACCCCAGTGGGTGTTTGCATGTTTCACTCATGATAAAAAAAGCCCATTTGAGTCAAAGTTCATGATAATTCCTAAAATAGGTGAAAGCGCTATAAAGACTTTGTTCGGGTTCAGGCCAATATATACCTGGGGCTCCAGTCCTCCTCCTTCCACATCAGGTTCGCGCTTGCGAGCCTTGGGATCCGCCTCTTCTGGCGGCGGGACGGCTTCGCGGCTGGACAAGCCGCAATACATTAAACCAAGAGTTTATCATGAACTTTGACTCAAATGGGCTTTTTTATCATGAGTGAAACATGCAAACACCCACTGGGGTCTTTCTACGGGACTACAAGCATGGCTGCATATTAATGGACTACAATATCCAGAAAGCCACGGCGACGCCCATGGGGGCGGGGCTTGTTCCATTAATAAATCAGTGTCCTGATACAAGTTTGCTGTTTCTGTGCATCTTTGAGTGTGGAGCCTGCCAGTGAACAAGAGCGCGAAGTCGCTTGAAACGCGTATGGCTTTATGGGCTGTCATTGAGGAAACGCGAGTGACCTGTGGGAAGTTCAGCCGCCTGAGGTACCAGTGTGTTCACCCCCTCTTGTGAGATGGTTTCAGTGGGGCAACTCTTGGTTTAATATATATATATATATATATATATATATATATATATATATATATATATATATATATATATATATATATATATATATATATATATATATATATATATATATATATATATCGTAGTTATAGTTAGGTCCTAGTTTCTAGTGCCTGGAATGGTAAATGGCTTTTGGCATTTTACAGCTCGGCAAGGACAGCACTGTGCTAGTTCTATGCTTAAAGACTTTGCTGTAGAAATGGCAAAAGACTTTGTCCCTTTCTGTCTCGGCATGGATGGCACTGTGCTAATCCTATGCTTAAAGACTTTGATAGAAAAGCAGACATTTGAGGTGAGCAGATGTAGAGTGTCGCTAGTGTTGAGAGTGCTCTATACAGGAGCTGCTTTCCACCTAAACTTGAGAACTACCCATATATACATACAAAATGAATATCATAGGTTTATTTGCAATGCTGCCAACTCATTTTAAATACGTGAGACGTTCGATGGTGTGTGCTGTTTAAAACATATGGAATTTTTTAATTGGTGGTAGGGGAAATGGTAGGGATTTCCCTTTAAATGGACACTCTATCACCCAGTAGAAGGCTCAAGCAGAAACGCGTGGGTCAGCTTTGTTTGTATGCACCTCTGCATTTTGCTGGTTATGGCCCCATGACGAATGGTGGCTTACTCAAATGAAAAATAAAAATACCTTGTCACAAAGGATTTGTTGTACCATTCTTCTGTTCGCCCTTGGACACGTGTGGTGAATCACAGGGCGTTTATGCACAAAGGTTGAAAGGAAAATATGGAGGGTAGAGCTTTTCTATGTGAAACGAGCACCCGCAAGTGAAGCTGCCTCGTAATACAGGCGAGTTGTGGCGTTGTGGTGAGATGGAGGGAGCTGCTGCGACTATCAACCTCAGCGGATTAAGGAGAGACGAGCGTTGGAGAAAAGGACTGAAATGTACGATGAGAGACTTTGCGGTGGGGCAGGGGAGACGGGACACCTGCAGTGGCTTCTTGAGGTGTGTGTGAGTGTCCTTCACGCTTCGCTGCTCGGCATCTTCCCTGTTTAAAGCCCACCTCACAACACTGTATCTGCAAGGAAACTCTGAGGCTTCATTAGTCGTATTCCGGTGACACCGCAGGGAGCATATAACTGAATGGCATTCCTGCGTGTGTCTCATTAATCCTTAACAGATGAGTGTATAACAATACAAGAGGTTATTTATGGGGTGCATACTTCCAGTATTTATAATACACGAGGGAATATTTGTTTTTAAAGGGGCACACTGCAGCGCTGCAATTTAACAGGGACTATAATTACAGACTTGTCTTCTGAAAATATGGCAGACAGGTGGAGCAAATGCGAACTTATGCTCAAAGACATGTTCAATGACGATGGAGATGCGCAGGAAGGGCCAGGGTGTACTCAAATTCCAAAGACACTGAACACACCACATCAGCAATTAAGAGACTTGGAACAAGCAAGGATAATGGACGTGAATAAATGGTGGTAAGGTGCAACCCTAAGAAAATTCATTGAATGCAAGCACATTCCCAGGGGGTTAAGAATCTTTGTCCTACTGACCCTCAGTGACCTGGATTCAGATCTACTTCTCAAATGGCAGAGTGACACTACAGAATGCTCTATGAAATTGATAGAGACCCTTGTAATACATGCAGAGAGGAGATTAAAAGCGGCAATGGAGAAAAGTACAGCACTGGAAAAATCTCTGGAGAAATGTTTTGAAACTGTGGAAGGGAAAAAGTCAATAGAAGAACTTGAGAATAGATTAGAAAAACATGAGAAAGAGATCCAGCGGAAGAATGTGAAAAAATTTAATAGAGACAGAATTGACTATGCCACTGGCAGGGTCTACACCTTTGCACGCCGTTCTGATTTAGACTTTAAGAAACAAACCACGGAACAGATTCAAGAACAACATAAGATTTCAAGTGTTGAAAGCTCTGAGGCTAGCTCGGGGGACGAAGGAACCCAGGTCGCAGACCAAAGATGGATTTTCCGGGGGAAATGCGGTTGTTACGTATGACAACAAGGGGAAAGGGAAAGGGAGGGAACAGAAGAACAAAAAGAACCAGGCGCAGTAGGAAGAGGCAGAGGAAGAGGAAAGAAAGGGAACAAATAAGTACTAATCCTATCTCCAGGAAGGAAGATAATCTTTTGATCAACTTATCCAGTAAGAATCTTAAAGAGAAACACACAAATCTGCTTGATAAGGGATTGTCGTTTTGCCCTAACTCAGGCATGGACCTTGCATCAGCTCGGGTGGATGTTTATAAGTTTTGCAGAAAGCTGAAATTAATAGGTCCAGTTACACACCAACACCTTTAACTAATCTCACGGGAAAAGACATTGAACCTCTAAGAAGAATACAATATCTAATAAGTGAAGAGGAATCACAGGTACCCGTACCTGAGGGGTCGACGACCTCGGACCTTTGTGCAGTAATGGGTATTGAGACTAACAAGTCTGTGAGTAGTAGATGTAAAGGGAAATCCAAATTTTGCCCTCAGTTACACCCTGGGAACAAGGTGGATATCTTTCGGGAGCTGGTGGCAGAAGACCTGAGGATATCTATGTTAAAGGAAAATGACACATAAATTATAGGAACTCGTATATGTACAAGGAGGATTGGGGGGCACTCACAGACTTGCGGCAAGACATGAACATCATCATTAAGCAGTCCGACAAGGGCAGAAATATCATGGTGATAGACCGCAACAAATATCATCAGGAGGTCAGAAGACAGTTGGGGGACTTGACCAACTATGAGAGACTAAAGAACAATCCGATCCACGATATTATGTCCATTTACCATGCAAAATTACATTACTAGCATAAAGAAGGCCTCGTTGATTATGGTGAATTACAATATCTGCAGGTCAAACATCCCATCATGCTGACCTTTATGTACTGCCCAAGGTACACAAGAATCTTGAAAATCCTCCTGGTTGCCCCATTGTCAGTTCATGTGGTTCCCTCCTTGAGAGCACCTCTAGATTAATAGATATCTTCCTCTTCCCCTATGTTACAGACCTACTATCTTACATACGCGACTCTATGGACTTTTTAAACCGGATCAATAATACCCCTTGGAAACCAGGTTACATCATGGTCACGGTTGACGTGGTCTCCTTGTACACCTCAATAATCCATGAAGATGGTCTTAAAGCGTGTGAATAGTTGATGAGAACATGGTTCCTCAACCTGGTGAGTCACACCAAAATGCTCCTTGAAATGATGTCCTTTTGTCTTACCAACAATATTTTTATCTTCGATGGCAAGTTCTACAGGCAGAGTCAAGGAACTGCCATGGGGACATCATTTGCTCCAACATACGCAAATTTAACGATGGGCTTTTGGGAGGCGGAATGCCTGTGGTCAGAAAACAATAACATCAATTTGGAGAGGGTGGTTCTATGGGTCTGTTATATCGATGAACTCTTCCTCATATAGGAGGGGGAGGATTATCTGAAAGATTTTTTGTTATCATTAAACAACAACTCCCTCAACCTACAGTTTACCCATACATACAGTAGGAACTCAACTGATTACTTAGATATACGGATCTACATCGAAGATGAGAGAATATGCCCCACCATCTTCCACAAGACCACATCATGCAATAGCATTCTATCAGCAAACAGCGCACACCCAAAAGCCTTAAAATGGAGCATTCAATATGGAGAGTTCCTGCGGGCTCGCAGGAACTGCTCCGAGGAGAAGGAGTACACAAGACAAGTAGACGTGATGTTTGATAGATTTCTGAGAAGAGAGACAATCTATTTTTGCCTAAAAAAACTGCGACACCAACTGAATCTACTGCTGAAATAATGAGGTTTGTCACGGATTTCAACGGTTCTAATATCAAAGTCAAGCAAGTAATATTTAAACATTGGAATATTTTAAAGAAAGATCAAGCTCTTAAACCTTTTATTCCAGAACATGTAAATATTACTTATAGAAAGGTACCGTCGTTTAGTGACTTGCTGACCCAGAGTTACTTCTCTAACAAAAATGCCCAGAAAAATACTTAGCTATCACATAAGGGGTTTTTCAAATGCCCCAAATGTAAAACCTGTAATTATGGCCCCAACATTGTGGATATAATGACTATCCAAGGATTCAAGAAACCGATCAAGGAGAGGATCACATGTGAAAACACACATGTGATATATCTGCTGGATTGTGGATGCGGTCAACGTTATGTTGGGAGTACTATGAACAAATTAAAATTACGCATCCTCCAGCACTTATGGGCAGTGATTAAAAAGGACTTTACATATGTAATGGCCAAGCAGATTTGGAAGGAACACAATGGCATCTTAGATAACAACATCTTTTACTCTGGCATTGAACACATCCCGGTTAAGATCAGAGGAGGGGATGTAATGTAATGTAATGTAATGTGTTTTTTGTAAAGCGCACTGCTGCCCTGAGGCGTCGTGGCGCTGTAGCCCGCTGGGGAACCCGTCCTGGCTATCACTGTGAGATGGTCCCTCCTGGGTATCTCCAAGGTGAAACCAGGCATCCCCGGCGAATGTGGGGGGCCATTGTGGAGATGAGGCAAGCTAATGCCCAGAGTTGCCGAGTGTGAGCCCTGGTTAGAGTTGGGACCGAGGCGAGAATTATCGAGTCCGCTGGCCATGGTCCACGACCCTGCCGCGTCGGGAATTGAACCCTGGTCCCGGGCCGTCCTCTGCTTCCGGGTCTGCTGCCTCTAACCAGAGAGCCACACTACTCCAGATAGACAACTGGCCTTGAGACTCGCAGAGTCAAGATGGATAGTAACTCTGGGCACAGAAAATCCATGGGGCCTCAACATGGACGATGAGCTTTATACCTTTCTATAAGATCTTTGCAATGACTCTGTGAAGGAGGGTGACCTTCATCCTCATTCAATATTTAAATACAGCAATTTGTGATTATCAACCCACAGTAGCAGTCATAGCCTCACTCTTTCTCCATGGATATGATCTCCTAATAGAAATGTTGTATTTTTGATCTGGCTTTTTTTTGGAATGTATGTTTCAATATGATACTTATATTTACTGTATTCAAAAATTTGCACGAGCCACTTTAGATTTCAATTGTACTGGGCACCATATTAATGAATAGGTAACTTTGGAGAGTAGGATTATATAACATCTATCAAATGTTGATGCTTACAGCATGATTTGGTAACAATGCACCTTTATCAAGATATTTACATTAATACCAGCATGAGTCACCTTTTTTTCAACTTAGGATGAGAATTGTACTTAGCACTTGCAACGTATAATTGCAATTTTGGCAAATACTAATGTGGAAAATTTTTGCTTGGACTCTTTTTGTGTGTTACAAGAAATATGCACAGTGCACTTTGTTTAAGATGGTTTACATAAGCATGAGCCACTTTTCTTCTATATGGGAGGTTAGGTGCACTATGCACGCCTTTCTCTGCATATATGCAGACTAAGGACAATATTATTATGATTTAGGAACTTTCTGTACTTTACTGGAAATATGCACAGTACACTTTAATACATCTCCAATATTTATTTTTAGCATCTTTTAGCATTTTTGTATGGCCATGTCTGTGAACAAATCTGAGGATTTATGCTTTAACATTTAATGATGGCCATCGAATATTGGTGCAATTTACAGTACTGTCTCCCCCCCTTTTGTTCCCAAGCCCATGTTTATATGTAGGTTTGAATTCTGGCCTATTGAACTATTTGACACAGTTTCATACTACTAGGGATATCTATGTGGAACATAGTCATAGATTATTAGCATGTTTTTCCCCTAATCCCATAATGACTTCCCTCGAATTGTGGGGCTATCTTATTGGATTGTTCCTCTAGGAATGATCTATATAATTTTGCATTATTTTGCATGATTTTCCACATTCTATATGCCAGATAAAAATTTGAATTTATTGTCTTTCTGTAATCAAAATGAAATACGTGAGACGTTCTATGGTTGTGTCTCCTTTCAAACATATGGAAGTTTTTAATTGGTAGTGGGGGAAAGGGTAGTGATTCCCCTTAAATAGACACTCTATACTTCACTCTACAACCCGGTAGAAGGCTGAAGCCGAAACGTGTAGGTCAGCTTTGTTTGTATGCACCTCTGCACTTTGCTGGTTATGGTCCCATGACGAATGGTGGCTTACTCAATTGAAAAATAAAAATACCTTGTCGCAAAGGATTTGTTGTGACAGTCTTCTGTTCGGCCTTGGAAAGGTGTGGTGAATCACAGGGTGTTTATGCACGAATCCCGAGGGTCCCTGGGGGCCAACTAGTCTACCATGTACCTCCAGTAAGTGCCACAGAGCTGCGCTGCAGAGTGGTGTAAAAAGGGGGCGTGGCCATGGACCACCTCTCTGCAATGCAGCTCCCTGGTGCATACTGGAGGTTTCTGGATGGCTAGTTTCCCCCAGGAACCCCCAATATTCAAGGGGAATTAATTCCCCAACTAACAACGCGCCAGGGGGCATTTTTGCAGAGTGCTGTAGGGAGGGGGCAGGGCCTCCGGCACGATGCCGGCTTTTAAAAAAAAAAATCAGAAAGGGGGCTGTGTGCCCCCCCTTCTTTTTCAATTTTTTAGGCCCTGGGGACCCCATCCCCCAGGGCCTGACCCCTATTTTAAAAATAAATAAACGTGAAGGGGCCACGTGGCCCCCCTCCCAAGGCCAATTTCGGCCCCGGGGACCCCATCCCCCAGGGCATGGCCAGACTTTTGTTTTTTTAAAATATTTATTTAATTCTTTGGAGGGGGCCACGTGACCCCCCTCCTCAGGCCAATTATGGCCCCGGGGACCCCATCCCCCGGGGCTGGCCCTTCCATTTTTTTTCCACATTGGAGGCTGGCCCCATCCCTCGAGCCTGGCCGCTCCGTTGGGGACCGTGGGGGGAGCTCCAAAGCCCCCACGGTCCCGTCGGCTGCCCGCCTCCTGAGGGAGCCGGCATTGCTTTTCCACAAGGGGAGCTGCTAACATGCAGCTCTCCTTGTGGAAAAGCAATCCTGCTTTGCTTTGCAGGTTTCCCTGCTCTCGATTCAATGAAGCAAAGCAGAGTTTACTATGGCAGGACGGGAGCCGCATGGCTCCCGCCCTGCCATAGCAAACAGCAGTGTCCCAGGGGTTGGCACCCCAGGACACTACAGGAGCCGGCCCTATGGGGTGGCTGTCCCCAGGGCCTTCATGGGCTCCATGAGGGAGGCCGCACGGCCTGCCTCCCAATGTTTGAAAAGTCCCAGGGAGGTGGTGTTCCCTGGTGCATGGGGGTCCGTAAGGAACCCCCCCAATTGAGATATACAGTGCCCCAGAGAGGTGGTGGTCCCTGGGTGTGTGGGGGCTCATGTCTTCCCCACACATTTGTTTATTTTTTTAAAACTGCGCCCCAGGGAGTTGGTGGTCCCCGGGGCGTGTGTGCGGGATCGAGCAACTCATAAATAAAGCCCCGGGGAGGTGGCTTTCCCCAGGGCAGCGGGGGCCACGTGGGCCCCCGCAAAATATTTACTCATGCCCCAGGGACCTGGCCCACCCAGGGGCTTAAATACAACAAAGTGCAAAGCCCACGCTTCGTTTTTTTCGATTTTCTCTGCAGGATTCACAAACCCAGCGCGAATTGTGCCATTTATAAAAAATAAATACATGCTTTTTTGGGCCCTGGGGGTCCTTTTGGGACCCACTGAGCAGGCCTAGGGGGTCAGGGTGTTTCTACCCTACCCCCTTTTCTTGTTTTTTAACCTTTATTTCACTGTCTTCTTGTGACTCGGAGTCACAAGATGGTTGCCAACACTTCCTCGTTTGGAGTGTTGGCAGCCAATTAGAGTGTAGCACGAACCATCCTCTGTGCTCAGATATCGAAACTTTCTTTTTCTAATCTCTTAGGAACTAACAAACGGATTTAAACCATTTAAAAAAAAAGGACTCTTTCTGAACCAAGACCTACCTTTTTGCCAAATTTGGTGTAATTCCATTTAGCAGTTCGGGCTATAGCTTTGTCTGAAGTTTCCTATGGAAATTAACATGGGGAAACGCATTTTGGGACCCCCCTTTTTTCTCAGCCCCCGCTTGACGTATCACCCCAAAACTTTCAAGACAGACGCTGACGAGAGTGGGACACTTTTTGTGAAAATGTCAAGAAGATTCATCAACCCGGGCCAAAGTTATTAGGAAAAGAAAAAAAGCTTTTCCCGTGGAAACCAGGCCCTAACTATAACTACCTACTGGTGACCGCCAGTAGGTTATATATATATATATATATATATATATATATATATATATATACACAAAATTAAATATAAACTATAACAAATGAACTGGCAAGAATTAAAAAAGAATACCAATTTAATTACACATAAAAAACACAATATGAAAAAATACATTTTACTAAAAATATATTACATATTACAAACATTATTTAAATAAAAATAATATAATGTTAAATACAGAGAAACATCATAATAATAGAAATTCTAGGAATAACACATATACTATTCCCACTTAGGTGCCGATTCCGATCATATAAAAAAAATTTGCGTACGACTCGTATCCGTATTTTTTTACGTACGAATCGTACAAGTACCGTACAAACGGCTAAGTACGATTCGTATGTGAAAAATACCTACGAATACCGTCGGGAAAAGTGTACGAGAGGGAGCCGGAAATTTTTACGTCCGAATAGCATCGGGAAAAGGGTATGAGAGGGATCCGGACATTTTTACGTGCAAATCGTAAAACAGAAGTCCGAGCACGCAAGTACGATCCGTACCGCCCATCCGAATACACAACCGCATGTAAAAGGCCCCGTACGGAGCCAACGCAGTAGCACACATGTACACGGGTAAACTTGTGCCCGGATACGAGCCATACAGCCCCCACATATGTCAGCACCGTACCCCCGTATGTCAGCACCGTATCCCCCCTGTCCGCACTGTACCCCAGCCCCGTACCTGTACGCGCCACACCCCAGGCCCGTACCCCAGCCCCGTGCATGTACGTGCCGTACCCCAACACCGTACCCCAGCCCTGCACCTGTACGCACCGTACCCCAGGCCCGTACCCCAGCCCCGCACCTGTACGTGCCATACCCCAGGCCCGTACCCCAGCCCCGCACCTGTACGTGCCGCACCCCAACACCGTACCCCAGCCCTGCACCTGTACGTACCGTACCCCAGGCCCATACCCCAGCCCCACACCTGTACGTGCTGTACCCCAGGCCTGCACCCCAGCCCCGCACCTCTACGCGCCGCACCCCAACACCGTACCCCAGCCCCGCACCTGTATGCGCCATACCCCAGGCCCGTACCCCAGCCCCGCACCTGTACGCGCCGCACCCCAACACCGTACCCCAGCCCCGCACCTGTACGTGCCGTACCCCACGCCCGTACCCCAGCCCTGCACCTGTATGCACCGTACCCCAGGCCCGTACCCCAGCCCCGTGCATGTACGCGCCATACCCCAACACCGTACCCCAGCCCCGCACCTGTACGCGCCGTACACCAGGCCCGTACCCCAGCCCTGCACCTGTACGCACCGCACCCCAATACCGTACCCCAGCCCCGCACCTGTACGCGCCGTACCCCAGGCCCGTACCCCAACCCCGCACCTGTACGCGCCGTACCCCAGGCACGTACCCCAGCCCCGCACCTGTACGCGCCGCACCCCAACACCGTACCCCAGCCCCGCACCTATACGCGCCGTACCCCAGGCCCGTTCCCCAGCCCCGCACCTGTACACGCCGTACCCCAGGCCCGTACCCCAGCCCCGCACCTGTACGCGCCGCACCCCAACACCGTACAACAGCCCTGCACCTGTACGTGCTGTACCCCAACACCGTACCCCGGCCCCGCACCTGTACACGCCACACCCCAGGCCCATACCCCAGCCCCGTGCATGTACGCACCATACCCCAACAGCGTACCCCAGCACCCTCACCCAGCATCGCGTATGTACGGACCTTACCTATGCGAAAAAGATTCGTACAGAACCAGGAGACTGTAAAACAGCACAAGGAGGGTCAATTCGACTCGCACAACACCACAAAACACGTCTACATTACAAAATACATCTCAATGACTGACCTGGCACATCCAAACAGGCAAACAGAGGCCCAACATCACAACCACTTCTTATAACACACCCACCAAAATTTCAAACCCAGCCACACCCAAAAATGGACCAATAAAAAGGGCCCACACACACAACCCATGAGCCTTAGCAACAGACCCACTGCTGCCAGACCCCACAGACAAACAACTGCACCTTACTTACACCTTAACTACACCTTAACTCACACACCTTCACACAACCTCCTTCACATAAACCCCCTCTTCACATTCACACACACACCGTCACATTCACACCCACACACCCACAACCATCCACACCCACACCCCACACCATGCCCACAGACAAGAATCCAAAGTTGACAAGGGCGGAGCTGGACCTCCTTGTCAACGAAGTCATCAGAGTCGAGCCACAGCTGTTTGGAACATTGGTCAGACAGACCAGCATAGCCCAAAAAACTAGCCTGTGGCAGAGCATCGTCGATAAGGTGAATGCTGTTGCACCCATCCGAAGTACCAGGCATGAATGCCAAGCCAGGTGGTACGATCTGCGGAGGGCAGTCAAGAGGAAAATGAACGAGGAATACGCCCAGAGTAACATCACTGGAGGTGGGCTGCCCCACAGTCCCGTACATTACCATCCCTGGGAGGAGAAGGTGATGGCCCTGCTCCCGCCGGTTGGAGTACACGGAGTCGAAGGAGTCGCAGAGCCTGGTGAGTACACAAACAACTTACGTAACATGGGGGCAATGGGGTCCACACCACAAATACACCAAATGCACGCAACTTCCCCCAAGCACTCACCGCACACAACCACACTCAAAAACCACGCTCATGCCACTAACGTGTCCATGCACCATTCACAAATGAAGGCAATGCCATGTCCCAGGCTACACCAACCACAAACCCAAGACTGGATGTCCGGGAGGCTGGGCCTCACACAACACATTGTGAAACTCAGAAGCAGACACCAATGCCCTCAGCCCATATGGCCTAGGTACATACCCATGCACAATGCACAGGGACTGGCAAAGTACTGACAAGGTAGCTGACACTTGGCCCTGCTGTATGCAGCACAAGACCCTCCTGTGACCACTGTACACTCAAACACCAACTCCACAAGCACAGGTATCTAGCACAGGAACTCACACTCACTGTCATGCCAGCATGCACCATGAGGGGACAGACACATCACCTGGGAGACCCAATGCCAACTCACACTACACACAACAGCAGGCCCGGTCACCCCCCCCCCCCCCCCTTACACAAGCACACACCCCTGGGGCAGGCAACGGATTTACCCACTCTCACAATTGACATGTGACACAACAAGACCAATCCATAGCCAAATAAGCATCCTAGCCAAAATTCTTCAGGTCAAACACTCAGGAGAACATATCAATCTGTCCCCCGCAACATACCCATCCCCAAGTGGACATTTAGAGGAATGCTAGGCACATCCAACTACCTGGAGGAACTGTGACAACTTGAATATATATGAAACATGGATGTCGCATGAAACAGCATTAACATTATCCCTCTCTCACACACAGGGCAACGTCATGGATCTCCCCCCAACACTGGGGGGAACAATCACAGTCCCAGGCACGGCGTGAAGATGATCCCACCGGCAGCGACGACTCTCACCACTCCGTGGATGACCCCGACCAACCTGGCCCCTCTGGTGCCCAAGCCCCTGCAGCACCTGCGTCAGGTACATCTGTGCCAACCCCCACCCCCATTCCTGCCACATCCCAGGAGACACCCAGGAGCCCTGCTCGCACTGAACAGAGCCAGTCTGACCAGGAGGGACAAGGTTCTCCGGGCACCCAGGAGGAGGCAGACAACCCCGCAAATGCCATCCCTCAGGGGTCCCGTAGACCCGATGTGCCCACAACGGCAGGCCAGGCTCAAGTGGGCAGGGGTGGTGGGAGTGGAGGCAGGCGGAGGCGCGAACCTGCCCAGCCAGCTGAGGGAACTGGTATGTCACACACACGCCACATCCTGGACACATACCGGCGTGACACCAGGGGCATCAGCCAGGTAGTGTCGAGACTCACAGAGATGAAGGGGACCCTCGACGAGATGAAGAACCTGCAGGCCGAGCAACATGCCAGTCAACAACAACACCAAGGATGGATGGAGGCAAGACTGGCTGAGCTCCTAGCGGTGCAAAGGGACATGAGCCATTCACTCCGTCGTATCGCCGACAACATGGGCAACCATCCCTGTGACACCAGGCGCAGACCAGCACCAGCCACAGGGAGGGAGGAGGAGGAGGAGGATTCATCCGACGGAGTGTCCCAAACATCGTCAAGGCCTGCATCTGAGGGTCCCCGGAGGAAGGTGGGTCGTCCATGGAAAAGACCGTGAGAGTCAGCGGACCATCCACATCTCCCAGGTCACCTGGCCTGGCACCTGGCCCTCTGGCGCAACAGCAGCACCTCATCCAATGACATTCTCTGCCACATGGACTTGCTGGTCACAGTCTGACCAATGATGACCAACACTGTGGTCTGGACTCTGATGACTTCCAATGCCAAGGATACCATCTTCCCCTGTGAACTTTGGATTCTATGCACCTGGTAGAGCACCTTATTTCATCTACCAAAACACGTACCCCACCGCAAATAAAAATCGTATTTTTTTCATGAGATGTTGCTGTCATTTTGCATTAGTCCACAACATATGTGTGTGTAAATGTCAAACTATGCCTGAGTGTTGAACTAACTCCAGCCATCCATACCCTGGGATCTGAGTCTGGTACAGGACACACATGGGTCACAATGTATCATTCAATGCAGACATGGAGCACAACACTCACCCGTGATGGCCTCAAGCTGCTGAGGGGGGGCTTGCAATACTGTGCGGACAGACCTATTTGGAAGAGTATCATTAAGGCGCAGAGGTCATGGCTCATGTGGAGGTTCCCGGGGACGGAGTCCCAGGTATGTTTGGCCAGGTGGGAGAACTATGTCCTGCATGCTGGAGTAAGGTGGATGTGAAGAATGGTGCCCAGGGCAAGGTTGGATGCAGGGAGATGGCCCAACGGGGTCTCGGATGACAGTGGTACAATGTTGGTTTGGGGTCGTGGTTGTGGCTTGCCTCCTGAGTGTGGGTGTGGAGTGTGAAGGACATCCTGCAGCAGACAGTGATCCATTGCAGCTATCTCTGCTGGACGGTGATGTGGCTGGTGCGCCGGATGTTGAAGCTGAGGTGTGCAGATGCACCCTGGATGTGGACAAGTTTCCCGGGAGTTTGGATGTACTTGCTCCATAGAGGGCAGGGCAGTATTTGACACAGATGTTGTCGTGGACCTGGGGGATGGTCTGTCGTTCCTTGGAGTGGATCTATCTGGAGATCATGTGCATAATGCAGAGGGTGTTGCAGCCTAAGGTACAGATGCTGGTGATTGGCATGGCAAATGTGAGCAAGCAATTCATGATGCACACCATCTTGTGTGCGTGGCAACTGGGTGCTTGTGCAGGGCTCTTGCGGGTGGGACACAAGCAGTTGACCCAGCTGTAAGCGGACAATCCTCAGGTGATTACCTCAGTCCTGTTCAAGTCCAGCCTCAGCCATTCATCAATGGATCTCATGCATTCCTGAATATTACAACTGGCAATGTCTGCGTCTTTGGTGAGGGTGAGGAGCACCTGGCTGTCAATGGCATACGAGCTGATGATAAGGTGCTGTGCGCATGTGATGGTGGAGAGGGGGGTCCTGGACACATTGTACATTGACACGCTGAGAGATAATACCTGTGCCATGTGCCAGACGACGACACCATGCTACATGTAGAAGCCTTGAGTCCCACTCCCATGGCCTTGCTGGGGTACAGAGCCGGTGGGGAGTAGGAGGGACATGACCTGGTTGGTGTGACAGGGCCTGGAAGGCGTGGCAGCACTGTGTAGGCAGTTGGAGTTGCACACTCATCATGCAAAGGTGTTGTGTGTGCGCTTAGTGTATGCCTGAGAGCAGGCGGTAGATTTGCGGATGGACATTTATGGAGGGTGGCTGCAACATCAGACTGTAGTGTGATATGGGCCATGCAAGGACATGAGGGTCGTGCAATGTGCACGTTGCATGTGCAGACGGTACAGCCTTCGGCACCGCGTGGCCGCAACTGGGGCACAGACAAGCTGATGACAGGCAAATGAATGGGTGGAGGGAGGAAGGGAGGAGCATCTTTGAGGCGTGTGTGTTGCCAAATCTGGAAACTTTGTGTGCCCTTGCTGCAGGGGTTGCAGCAGCAGGCGGCATGGCCTGGAAACTATGCCACAAGTTGCACACAAAGACAAGGATGTCAGAAAGGACAACTGCAACAGGTGTATGTAAAGGAAGGAGTGTCCTGTTTTCCATGGCACACCCAGAGACAATGGATGCAACATGCCAAAATACATACACTGCCATGGACTTCATGCACAATAGAGAATCAAATCCATGAAGAACAGCATGCATGTTGCTAATCTACACAGACTCATATGCACAATCTTTGACAACTATGCCAGAGATGCCGCATGCACAGTGGCAAGAGACCTGCATTGACAGAGATGAGGCACCTTGGATGGTGAGGAACACCTTTATTACTCAGGTTCACACCTATGGAAATGCATCAATATGAACAGACTCACAGGTCATTTGGATGAACATGTCGGACCTACACTGGACACCCCCTTCGCACCACAGATGCTGTAAATCCATTGAACTGGCACACAAGTGAAGGTGGTGAGCCAAACACCCCTGCTGCACACGGAAAGGCTGCAATTCCCCATTGAGCCTCTTATGGGGATGTCCCACACTATGTCCACCCGTAGCATCCCGTATGTTTCAGAGGGAAGTTTTACACACATTGATGCCTTCTTCACAATCCACTATCCCATTATAGATGACTGTCACGAAGTGTGACTATCAATTCATGTGAGTCATGCTACATGTCATGTGCCCCATGGTGAGTCGACATGTATGCATAGTAACAAAATCTGCACAGGAGCAGTGCCTACACATTCCAAACAACTACCACACCCAAAATGCCTTGCTGCAATCCTTACCCAAAGGAGACTTTTCACCATGTCCGTGCATGTAACGCTGATTCAGCACACGTTGAAATACTCATGAGGAATAGCAGGAGCCCAACGATGCCACGAGCAGACAGTATGCGCAACTACCTGGGGATGACTGGCACACAAGAAGTCAGCAAAAAGATAGTCATCCACATGCATGGTCATTTACTCTACATGAATTAGGTTGTCACCATGCTAGTTGAAAATTGAGTGCCTCAGCTAAAATATGTGGAATGACATCATCACTCGAGTGACACAAAAGAACACACCTCTAAGTCACTTAGCATACAGTCAGCTGGACACACACATTGCAACACATGCCACACAAGGCTCCAAGCGTGCACACTCAGACCCAGGGACTCACCATTATGAGAAGAAGTTGCGTATGAGCTGACTCCGGATGTCCTCCTCCTCCTCCTCCTCCTCCTCCTCCTCCTCCTCACTTGCCTCGTGACCAAGCCCTTCATCCTCCACGGGCGGATGTTCCTGCTCATCCGGATCCAGGATGAGTGGCACAGCTTTCTCCACTGCCATGTTGTGCAGCATGCAGAACACGAGGAAGATTTTGCAGACCTTCACCGGTGCATATGGGAGGGACCCGCCTGTTTTGTGGAGGCACCGGAATCGGCTCTTCAGGAGGCCAAACGTCCTCTCAATCACTCGCCTGGTCTGCCCATGGGCGTTGTTGTAACGGTGATCAGCAGCTGTTCTGGGGTTGCGGAGAGGCGTCATCAGCCATGGCATGTTGGGATAGCCAGAGTCCCCTACATGGAAACATCATGTAAAGAAATGGGTCAGGAGATGCCGTAACATACAAAGATACCGCTAAATACAGGACAAACAGAGTATACCCACCAACAAGACATGCTCGTTCGTTGTGCAGCGGCAGCATCATTTCTGGCTCCCTGCTACGCCTCATGATGTAGGCATCGTGTGCTGACCCTGGAAAACGTGCACAGACATGGGAAATCAGCATGTTATGTAGACACACCACAAGGGCATTAATGGAGTGATAATGTTTTCGGTTACTATAGGCTACCTCCTGTGCCTGTGGTGGTACCAAAGCCACATGTGTCCCATCAATGGACCCAATTACATGGGGCATCCCTCCCAGGGCATAGAACTCACCCTTGATACCTGTCAACTGCTCACGAGTCGGAAAATGGATGAATTCATCCAGGTGCTCCAACATGGCTTCTAAAACATCATGCAGGACACGGCTGAACATGGTCTGGGACATGCCACTGACATCAGCTATGGTTAATTGAAACGTACCGGTGGCAAAAAAATGTAGGGCTGCCCTCACCTTCATCTTGGGGGTCAGTGCAGTAGGATACCTGTATAGCGGTTGGAGGTGTGGTTCCAGCCGAGCGGTCAAGTGCTCAATCAACTCTTGCGAGAAGCGGTAGCGTCGTATGCAGTCACGTTCCCTCATGGCTCCCAAGTCTGGCATTGGTTGGGGGAGAGGCGGTGCCCTGCAGAAATTTGGAAGGAATAACGAAGAGTGAGTACATTACAACACCAATGTCAATGAACTGAGCACATGTTCAACAGCTAATACACATCTGCTAAATACAGAGTCTGGTCTGTGCAATACATCCAGGACACGTATGCCAGCCAGGTGATACTCCTTCGCAGAGCCAGCTACAACCGTTGATTGTCAAGGTCTACATGCCATGCCATGAAACTAGCTGTGGGCCAGCGTAAGTGTACAGCCAGACACATTACAGGAGTGACATACATCCACATATCTGCCTTCGAAGGATGTTATCTCATACAGATAGCTGGCGGCAAGCTAGATGCACAGGTCACATGTCATTTAAAAAGTACAGATCACACACATTGCCATGAAGGGGTACATGTCAAAACTGATGACACAGACATTGAGACAACGCAGATATGTCCTCAGGTCGAAATACCATATTCGATGCATACAGACACATGTTACGTGAGATTCCACATGTGGCATGGTGTGCGTAATTGTGTGCCATGCACATCTACACACAGACACATGTTGGATGCAGCAACAGCAGATGCAGTTGACGGAACACCAACAGCAAGCTCATGGAAACACATGACACACACATGACATAGTCACATCGTGGCACGCTGGTAGTTAGATGTCAGGTGTGATTATCCGTGTACCTGGCATCAGGGGACAGTTGCGGGTGTTGGTGACTGTGCCATACCAGTGATGCAGTGCTTGACACGTTTGTACTACATGCACACATGTGCAAAGTGTGAAGGGGAAGTGTGCCACATAGTGCCCCATCACACATGACATGTGTACACAGGTCATCACGCATATATTGCGCTACAACATGAGGAGACATGTGCCACATCACTGCCTGACACACCTAGGCCCTGCACATGAAGGACTGCACTGACAATGACTTGATGTACAGCCTTGTGCGAGTCTGACAGCTCCATTCATTTCGTGTGTGCCTCCTATCACCAGTGTAAGCTGTGAAACGCACCATACACACGCTCTGAGGGCGTGTGTACGGTCGTATCACTATATTTGGGTTGGGTAGGAGTACGCGTGTGTGTACGGACCGTACACACGTACGTGTATGACCAGTGTGTACACGTACGTGTACTACGGTAGTACACGTACGTGTACACACTGGTCGTACACGTACGTGTACACACTGGTCGTACACGTACGTGTACACACTGGTCCTATCCCCATAGTAGTGTTGGCGTAGGTGTACACCATAGTGATACGGCCCGTACACGCGTGTGTAGGGGTCGTATCACTATGGTGTACACCTACGCCAACACTACTATAGGGATGTGACCCGTACACGCGTGTGTAGGGGTCGTATCACTATGGCGTACACCTACGCCAACACTACTATAGGTATACAACCCGTACACGCGTGTGTAGGGCTCGTATCACTATGGCGTACACCTATGCCAACACTACTATAGGGATACGACCCGTACACGCGTGTGTAGGGGTCGTATCACTATGGCGTACACCTACGCCAACACCACTATAGGGATACGACCCGTACACGCGTGTGTAGGGGTCGTATCACTATGGCATACACCTATGCCAACACCACTATAGGGATACAACCCATACACGGGTGTGTAGGGGTCGTATCACTATGGTGTACACCTACGCCAACACTACTATAGGGATACGACCCATACACGCGTGTGTAGAGGTCGTATCCCTATAGTGGTGTTGGCATAGGTGTAGCCATAGTGATACGACCCGTACACGCGTGTGTACAGGTCGTATCACTATGGTGTACACCTACGCCAACACTACTATAGGGGTACGACCCGTCCACGCGTGTGTAGGGGTCGTATCACTATGGCGTACACCTATGCCAACACTACTATAGGGATACGACCCATACACGCGTGTGTACGGGTCGTATCACTATAGTAGTTGTGCCCTAGGGGTACGTGTGAAACGCACCATACCTGTGTGGGGATTTGAAAATTAAAATGGGGACACATAAGGGACAAGTATTAGGGCCTAAATGCATGCTGGTTGTCATGGATACCAAGTTTCAAGATCAAATTTTCCATCATGTGGGCTGGAAAAAGCAGTTGGCCACATTATACATTGCTGCAAAGTGGTTGTTGACTTGACATGCTGCTGCAAATTTGAAAGATGCTAATGCTATCACTGGTGTATATTTAAAGGGATTGGAGGAAACGTAAGATGCAAATGAGTCTGACCAATCACTCTGTACTCCTTTAAATGAAATAGGCCAGCAAGGCAGATATAAGTCAGGTAGAACCCATGAGAGGGCACTTGCCTGCACAACCTTTGATTCAACACCACTGCTGCTGTCTTGTCTTCCTCTGGCACCATGTCAGGGTCTGTGGAGAGGGCCCAGCCATTCACCCAGGAGGAGAATGAGGCATTGCTGGACGTCATCCTCCCACAGTACCCCAGCCTGTATGGTAGACCAGGGGAGCAGGTGAGCGCTGACTCCACTACCTTTGACTGTGCCCCTTTTTTTGTGACTGTCACTTCTGGCATTGTGTCCAGGTGTGACAGACATGCAATGTTGTTTAGAGTGGGTCCCAGGGGGGGGGGGGTGGCTTATGTCTCTCATGCAGAGCATGAGGTGGTTCATGTGTGCACTCCTCACTTGCATTGTGCTTACTGTGACATTCACTGCATGGTGCATGGCACATTCAGCGTGGCTAATCCTCTTGGGCATTTTTGTTCTATAGTCCTGAGGTGATTCAGTGGTCCCCCCGGTGTGACAGGCGACTGTACCCACAGATGTGTGTGAGTTGAGTGGAGCTGTGGTGAGAGTGTCCAAATGATGTGTACGCCCCCTGGACATTGATGTGTGTGAATGTTCCTTGTCATGTGGGTGAGTGTCTATGTGGAGTGTTGCACCACAGCTGCATGAAGGAGGCAACTGCTCTACCCATCTGATGTGAGAAGTAAGCCGTGCTGTGTGTCTGACTTGCTGAGCTAGCCCCACGCCTGTGACACCCCCCAGGAAAGTGGCACATGTGCAGAGTGATGTTTGTATCCGCTGTTGCCAATGGCAGGTGAATGATCTGTGCCTGTGTGTGTCTGTGTACTCTGCTGAGGTTGCGTCAGTGGCCTGGGGCATGTGACTTCTTGGAGGTGCTGTCCATCAGCCTTGTGTTGATTGTGATGCACAGTGTGTGTCATGATCAGGGAGTGTGTCAAACCCCTCATGCCACCTGTGTACTTTCAATGCCATGTAGTGCAGAGGCAAATGTCCCTATGACAAAGGTGCTATTAGTTGGCAGCATTTTATGCCCTGTTCAACAAATCACAGATGTTCAAATGTGTGACTCTGTGACATGGAGCAGGTGTAGTGATGTAGTCTCACTTTCTCATCCTCACAGGTAACCGCCTACCAGAAGGGTAAGATTTGGAAGCGGGCCGTCAGGGCCGTGATCTCGGTGGAGGGTCGCAGTCGGCGCCTGCCCCAAGTGAGGAAACGCTGGTAGGACAGCCGGTGCTGGACCAGGAGGATCGCCCGGGTCCTGCTGGGGGACTCACTACCCCGTCCCCACGGCGGGCGCCAGCGCCTGACCCACCAAATGAAGCGTGTCCTGGCGGTGGTCTTCCCTGAGATGGATAGGCGGTTACAGGAGAGACAGCAGCAAGGAGGGGGTAGGTACATGTGTGTTTGTTGTGTGTCACCAGCTTTTGGAAGTGCTCAGTCACCTGGATACATTGCCAGGGTTTATATGTGGAGTGCATATCCTGTTGCCCCAAGTCAACCAGTGCTGTTCTTCCTCCCTTCCCCTCCTTGACATGTGTTCCCTGGTCTGTGTGTAATCACTATTGCACATGGTCATCTAGGCTGCAAGTTAATCAAGGTGCAAAATGCTTTCAGCATCATGTGTGGGGGTGGTCTGTGACATGTGTTGGTACCTTGCCTGTGCCCTGTCCTGTTCACTCATTTGGGGGTCCATAATTGTTGGCACTGTCCTGAGTCTCAACATAGGAGTGTGAGGTTTCAAATAAACAGACTTGCAGCATGCATGACCGATGTAGTGGCCTCAGACATGATGTGCATGAGTGGGAGATATGCATAGTGCCGGGGCAGTTGCTCCTGTTACAGTCAGATCATTCCAGGACCATGGAGCAGTGTGCCCACTACTGTCCCCTGAGACACCTTTTCCTAGGAATCATGTGTGGCATCAAACACTGTGCCCATTCTCTAAGTGTTCAGTATAGGTTGGCCTCTGTGGCATTGTTCCATGGCCTCATTTGCATTTATGTAAAGTGTGCTACATGTGTCCACTCTCCAGGGTGACCCCATTAGGCTTGTGCATCCTCACACTGGGCAGTGCCTGTGTGTCTATGTACAACTATCTGTTGATGGTTGTTTGTCACAAATATGTGTGGTCAGCCTCACAAGGTGATGTTGAGTACATTTAGGAGTTCTTGATACACATTTTAGTAAACCCAGATTAAGAGGTGTAACTACCTGCTCTGTCTCAATCAATTTTTTTCAGGTGGAGGGGTTTGTGCAGGAAAGGCCTACATGTCCAAACCTTATGTCTCCTTGCCAGGTCTGACCTGTGTGTGATAATTGTCTGGACATACACTCAACGGGCAGTGACCCAGGCATGTTGTGCAGGGTGTAATGTTTGTGCTTTGCAGCATGTGTCAAATGTTAAAAGACATGTTTCCTGCTCATCCATTTTTGGAACCGGTGTGTGCTCCAGATGCTACATAGTTTGGTCTGTGTGTGCTGACATCTGTGTGGACATTCTTGGTTCCCATGAGGGTGTCTCCTCAGTGCAGGTGCTCCTTATTCCGACACAATTGCAGGGCCATTAGCTAATGCATTGTCCTGTGTCTGGACATGTGTGCCACTCCACATGACAGGTAGTGTGTCAGATGTGTTGCCAACCCTGTCATCATGGTACGGATGGCCATGTGACAGGTGGCATGATTCAAGTTGTTAGGCAAGATGTCTTGTACCTTGGCACTCACTACACTTGTCAACATGTCCCAATAGTTTATATGCTTGACTTTGATTTTTGGTTCTGAAGGACAATAATGTGCCTGCATGACAGATGTCTCCCAAGGAAGTGCACAAGAAACCACCTTTACACTTTTGGGGGACACGCTGGCACATTTAAAACAAAGGCACAGTTCTGTAAAAAAAATTGATTTGAGATTATACATATACATATTCCCACAGTGTGGTTGCATTTGGGTTAGTCCTCGGTTGTTGCTGATACCAACTTACGGGTGTCAAGTCATCCAGACCACCGTGGTGCCATGTAAATGTACTTCCTGATACCACATTTCTTCTTAACAGTGGCTTATTTGCATTAGGCTGGCAGCTCATACAATGACTGTGTAAATGTAGTTTTTTGTGCACCTCCTTGTGTGACTTCTGTTATCCAGGCACATGTGTGTTCTGTTCCAAAAGTGGCACATTCACACATTCCACACATGTCGATTGTGTAAAGTGTTGTGATTCCCAAGGGATCACAATGTATTTCTTTAGGGTTTCCAAAGTACTCACAGGTCTCTGGGTGTGGGGACACCTTCAGCATTGGCGTCTGTTATTTGGCCTTGGGTGCACCAACACTGTTTCTTTCACAGTGAAGAAGAGGTGGCATGCCTTCATAATCTGGCTGTGCACCACTGTTCACAGACACTAGCTTCTCAGTATAATTGGATATCGAGTTATTTGCTGTTGTGTCCTGATGTTCATTTTTTCAGGTGGCATGGTGGGTGAACCAACTGGGGAGTGCGGGGCTTATATATGTGCGGAGTATTCTAGATGTTACTCATGATGCATTTCCTGATATGCACTGTGACCTATTTTGTTTGGACTCATGTGTCAGATGTACACAGGTGACTGATTATTTCATGTCTCTTCACCTTGCACACAGCATCGTCGGGGGACACCAAGGGAGACACCGGCACGGACCAGGAGGAGGGAACGAGCACTGGTGCCACCACTGCTGGGGAGTCGGCGGAATCAAGTGGTACGGAGGGCGAGGGGCATCAGGCGGAGGACCGGTCTAGTACCAACACTGACTACGATGCTGACGGGTCCGAGGCTGAGATCCCTGAGGGGGTG
This sequence comes from Triturus cristatus, assembly GCF_964204655.1. NCBI lineage: Eukaryota > Metazoa > Chordata > Amphibia > Caudata > Salamandridae > Triturus > Triturus cristatus. Next base: position 354,854,684 of record NC_140590.1, read on the forward strand.
GAGGCTGCTACAACAGCTGGCAGCAGCACTACAACTGTCACTGCCCCCTCCATTCCCATCACCGCCCTCCCAGTTGCTCCAGTCCCTTCTGTCCATGTAGGGCAACAACGTGTCTCCTTCGTGCCAGGCACCGCACCCCCTGCCCCTGTCTCCCCTGCTGCCCTCACTGCCGAGTCTGTGGACATTCAGCGGCAGTTGCAAGTTGGGCAGACATCGATCCTGACTGTCCTCCATGGCCACACCAGACTGCTGACACAGATGGTGTCGTACATGGAGGGCATGTCATCAGCGATGTCTGACCAACGGATGTTGCTGAGGTCCATGGACTCGTCACTGACGGCAGCAGTGAGTCTCCTGCAGCGCTTCGTCCCCCCCACCCCTGCACCATCCACACTTCCCACTCCCATGCCTGTCCCAAGCACACACAGACAGTCCCAGGCACGCACCCCACCAGACACAGGCAGCACACCAACAGGGAAGGGCAAGCACACACCTACTGTCACCCACACTCAGGGGAAAGAAGGCACACCCACTGGGTCTAGGGCACACAGACAGACATGCAGCCACAGTCCAAGTCCGCATGCCTCACTCCCCAGACCCTCCAATGTCACTCCCCTCGGCTCCCCTGCCCCACAGTCTGAGAAAAAGACCTACTTGGCTGTGCTGGGCCTCAGCCCCACTGCTTCACCAGCACGCAAACGGGCAAGGCACTCCACGGGTAGGGGAGTTGAGTCCCCCCCCTGTCCACCACCTCCCCCAGTAGCGCTGCAACCCATCCCTCTGCCCCCCCCCTCCTTGGGGCCTGTGGTTCCTTCGGGTGCAGGGGAGACGCTGGACGAGCTTGCGGACGTGTGCAGCGCCATGCTAACCTCCACCTTTGGCGCTGCCCCACCCCCTGTGGTGGAGTCGTCCATCCCTGCACCCACAACACCTACCCTTCCCCCTACTGTCCCTGTGGTGCCTGGTCCTTCCCCACATGATGCCCCCCCAGTCGCTGAACCAGAGGTTTAGTATGTGCAGGCAAGCTCGGTGAGACGCGTGGACATGTGTCCCCCCCCCCCAGGACTACGCATCTGGACTGGCCTATGGCCATTGTAAATATTGTCCTTTTAAACCTTTTATTTAATGCTGAATAAAGCATTTTGTTTTTCATTTGACCACGATGGGGTGGTGATCATGTGTTAGGTGTCTGGGAAATGTTGTACTCTGCTGCTCATGGGGTGGACCCTGGTATCTGCGTGCCATCACAAGGTCTCTGAAAAGAATATTTGGTCGTGTATGCTCTTTGTGTTTGGATACATTGTCCCAAGGAGTGTTCCTTCCTCTGTGGCACCTGACATTTTCCCTGCAGGGAGTTGCACAATTGTTGTGCTGACCTGTGTCTACATTTCCTTGGTGGGTGACGAATCCCTTCAACTATGGCCATGCCTGCTCATCAATGTCTCCGGCTGCATCATCTGTGCCATCCTTGGTAGTCACTGTACTTGTGTATAGAGTATGTTGCCATGCCTTCATGTAGAAATTGTCACTTTTCAGCACTATGCATGTGTGTACTCCCAGCCTAGCACACATATGGTACTTGTTCTGCAGGGTATTTGTTCACCTGACTCACAATTGTGGGCATTGTATCTGTGGGAAGTCCACCCTATTCCTTCCATGGGAGACAACAACTTGGTGGCTGTCCCAGCATCTGTACATTCCTATCAGTCCTGGAATGTGCGTGACAGTGTGTGTTCCCTTTGGCTCTCTAAGTTTAGTAGGCTTTAACATAACTATACAGTCTTGTGACATGATCTCTGTGTGTGTATTGTGCTGCATCCGCCAGGGGTGGGTATGCATGTGTCATTTGTCCTCACACCCACATGTGGTGTGTCATGCAGTGGGGGAAAGACATCCATCCTCATGAGAGTGGGACACTGGTGTCAGTGATGTCTTGTTATGGCACTCTCAACATAGTCGCACATTGAGGATGCGTTCATACACCCATGGAGTTGTGATCATCTGAGGATGATGTACACACCCCCATGTCTCTGTCCACTGCTGGTAATGACATGTACCCACCCCTCATATGTCTCTGTCCACTGCTGGGAGTCCTCTGCACCCACCCCTCATATGTCTGTCCACTGCTGGGAGTCCTCTGCACCCACCCCTCATATGTCTGGACACTGCTGGTAGTGACATTCACCCACCCCTCATATGTCTCTGTCCACTGCTGGGAGTCCTCTGCACCCACCCCTCATACGTCTCTGTCCACTGCTGGTAGTGATATGCACCCACTCCTCATATGTCTGGACACTGCTGGTAGTGACATGCACCCACCCCTCATATGTCTCTGTCCACTGCTGGTAGTGATATGCACCCACCCCTCATATGTCTGGACACTGCTGGGAATCCTCTGCACCCACTCCTCATATGTCTCTGTCCACTGCTGGTAGTGATATGCACCCACCCCTCATATGTCTATCCACTGCTGGGAGTCCTCTGCACCCACCCCTCATATGTCTGGACACTGCTGGGAATCCTCTGCACCCACCCCTTATATGTCTGGACACTGCTGGGAATCCTCTGCACCCACCCCTTATATGTCTGGACACTGCTGGGAGTCCTCTGCACACGCCCCTCATATGTCTGGACACTGCTGGTAGTGACATGCACCCACCCCTCATATGTCTGGACACTGCTGGTAGTGATATGCACCCACTCCTCATATGTCTGGACACTGCTGGTAGTGATATGCACCCACCCCTCATATGTCTGGACACTGCTGGGAGTCTTCTGCAGCCACTCACCCACCCCCTTGCTGCAGTACACTGCTGTCCTGGGCATACACCCCCCACCAAATTTACTGCTAATATGCTGCACCAGGCCGTAGTCCGACATTTGTGGCATGTGTACGCCATAATGTACTGGTGCCGTAGGGGTACGGGTGAGACGGACCGTACCCCTGCATTCATAGGGTGTGTACGGTCCGTACCACGCGTACCCCTACGTCACCTCTACAATGGTGGTACGGCCCGTACCCACGCCTCCCAGAGCGTGGGTACGGTCCGTACCACCATTGTAGTGGTGACGTAGGGGTACGCGTGGTACGGCCCGTACCCATGCCCTCAGAACATGGGTACGTCCATACCACGCGTACCCCTACGTCACCACTACAATGGTGGTATGGCCCGTACCCATGCCCCCCAGAGCGTGGGTACGGTCCGTACCACCATTGTAGTGGTGATGTAGGGGTACGTGTGGTACGGCCCATACCCATGCCCTCAGAGCGTGGGTACGGTCCGTACCACGTGTACCACTACGTCACCACTACAATGGTGGTACAGACCGTACCCACGCTCAGGGGGGCGTGGGTACGGGCCGTATGACCATTGTAGTGGTGACGGGTACGCGTCCACGTCCACTTCCGTTGTGGCGGTACGTGGGATTGGTGGGCACGCCCCCCGAAGTGACCAGACCATGGAGGTAATTTATGTGCAGGATATATATGTTTTTAATTTGTGGGGGTTATGTTTCCTGCCCCTCACCCCCCCCTTTGCCCCTGGGTGTTGTTCTGACCTTCTGCGGCGTCTGCGTCGGTTACTGTGCACCAGGTCGTAGGCTAGGAGGGCCGGGATGACACGTAGGATGGGGTTCATGGCTGTACGTCACGTACCGGTGCTCCTTCTTCGCGTCGTCCTCAATTTCCAGGGAGCTTTTGGCTGCCGTAAAAAATGAGCCGTGCGGAGTGACGTATGCACGGATCGTACTTGCTGGTCCGTAAAACGCTGCCTGACTCCGTCCGGACGTCACGTACGCGGTGTCCCGGATCGGAATTGTGGGTATTTTTTTGCCGGTCGATGTTTTGTACGACTCGTACGGAAATGGTATTTCTGTACGAATCGTACTTGCGGGTTTGTAAGGTGGTTTTCACGGGTACGAGTCTGACGGAGAATACGCTCCGTATGACCATTCGTACCCGGGTTTTACAGGATCGGAATCGGCCCCTTAATGTGTACAACAGTAGCGAGGGGTAATAATTTAGTATTCCCATTCCAGTCTGTGCAACAGAAGGGAAAGCATTAGACTAAGGAGGGATACATATTACTTTACCCACTCCAGTCGGTGCAACAGTAGGGAAAAGGTTAGACTCAGGAAGGGCAACAATTTAGTATTCCCACTCCAGTCGGTGCAACAGGAGAGAAAACATTGGACTCAGGAGGGGTAAAAATTACTATATTCCCCTCCAGTGTCTGCAACAGTAGGGAAAGCGCTAGACTCAGGAGGGGTACAAATTACTATTTCCACTCCAGTCAGTGCAAAAGTAGGGAAAATATTGGACTCAAAAGGGGTACAAATTACTATTCCCACTCTATTCTGAGCAATTGTAGGGAAAGAGTTAGAATCAGGAGGGGTAAAAATTATGATTACCCCTCCTGTCAGTGCAACAGTAGGGAAAGTGTTGGACTCAAAAGGGATATCATTTACTATTCCCACGTCGGTCTGGGAAACAATAGGGAAAGCGTTGGACTCAGGAGGGGTAAAATTTACTATTCAAACTCCAGTCTGTGCAACAGTAGGGAAAGTGTTAGATTGAGGAGGGGTAAAATTTACTATTCCCACTTCAGTTTGTGCAACTCCATTCTGGCCAACAGTAGGGAAAGCATTAGATTAAGGAGGGGTAAAATGTACTGTTCTCTCTACAGTCTGTGCAACAGTAGAGAGAGAGAGATTATTTCACTTCAAACAAATAAAATATTTTACCAACTTTATTATAAATCAAGAAATATAAATATTTAAATATAACATGTATACATGTAAATTAAAATAAAACACAATATTGCATATTTATTGCAATGTTTAATAAATATTTTAAATTAAAACAAATAATATTAAAATACCACACTATATTCTAACAATCATAAAAGCCAACAAATATGTTTTTTAGAATTATAAAGCATATCACAATTACCACTATAACTAATAACTATTTTTACATTTATTATTACTTAAAGAACTTCCAAACATATACCTAAAATGTACTGTTGGTACAAAAATTAATTACACAATTGACATAATTAATTATCAATACAATAATTAACAGTGATAAAAAAATACTTATTAATTCACTAATTTACTTTTCTTCCTGTATCCCTATAAACCCCACAAATTAATTAACTAAATAACTTCCCTTCCTGTACCCCTATAAACCCCACAACAAACTACAGCACTAAAAATTACAATAAACTATTAAATTCAATGTAATAACAACTAAACAGTTACGAAGTATAATAAAAAATATTCACAATAATTATACAAACAATTTAGAACATATATAATTAAATATATACTAAAATACATACAAATAATAAAAAAACATTATTAAAAATTGTATTTTTACCAGCGATATTAACAATATAGATATTTTTGACATCGATATTAACAACATATTTTTAACATTAATAATACCTACCTTAAAATCGATAGTCTTGTCAAAGATATTTTTGCACCCAATATTTGTGCATCTTGATATATTTTTTAAAATATCTTGTCCAGATACCTGGGCTGGCAGCAAAATGCTTGCCTTCTAGTCTTTAGTAAAATCTCAATTCTTTATTCAGTAAACCTATAAAAATACATATTGAAAATAATCTGCAGATTTCAATTAAAACCTGCTGAAGACAAATCAGGTGTTTTCAAAATATCTTCCATATGACCACCCATCATACAAAACTTACTTCCCACAGCTCCCCTTGCTGAATGAGCTGTAAACTTTAACACATCCACATCTGCCTCTTTCATGGTAGCTTTCACCTATCCTGTGATTGTACAATTTGTTAAGGCTTTAAAAGGCCTCACATAAGATATTAACAGTTGATTAACTCTTGCACCCCTCTATTGTTCTATATCCTACTCCTGTACTCTTTCAAACACCACACCATGCATAAATTAGGTGAGTTGTCAAAAATTGGAAAGAAAATAGACCCAGACATAGTTTTAGTCCAGCTACAAATCGAGAAAAAATACCATTTGGTTGGAAACATCTATGTGTCACCTCCGGTGCCCTCACATTCGAAACTCTACTTAAAGAAATGAGACAAAGTAACATAGCCAACTTCCAAGATAATTTCCTCACCTCTAAATATCTATTGGCTGGCCAATCCTCAAATAAGTGTTGAATACACATCTACATTCCATAAGGTCTGATACTTTGGGTTAGGGGCTTCCCTAACTGAATCCTTTCATCGCCCTACATACTAAATGACTTCTACCAACTGATATACACTGCTGAGGTGAATGACCAGCTGCTACTGCTGATCTGTAACAATTCACTGTCCTATATGACATACTTTTATAATATAATTACTAGGAAATTTGCAACATCTACATCATCTGTCTCCACAGGATCCAAATCCCTTTACCTGCACCAACGTAAACATATCGTCCATATTCATCTATACCTTTTCTTTGTACCTGGTGCCCATGATTCATCAAGTAATCTTGCAGCTGTACCCGCAAGTTCTCTGAATCTTCCAGAACACCAGATAATCTCCATACTAATAGTTTGAGAAAACCTGACTCTACCAACGGATGTTCCTTGCCATCTTTACCTAACAATAGAGCCTTGCAGGGCATTATCAAAATTGGTTCCTCCACTGCCATTTCCATCACTGTTGAAAACCATGGCTGAGTTCACCACATGGGGGTAACTAATACCATTCAGCGCTTCTTCGTCTTCACTTGTAACAAAACTCTCTGAATCATTAAGAATGGATGAAATGCATAATCCCTCATTCCTTTCCACCATCTGCATAAACGCATCTACTGCTATTGCTCCCAGATCCGGCCTTCATTTGACATAATTTGGTAACTGAAAGGTTAGCCTGGATTAAAAAAGATCCACTTCCAAAGGACCGATCATTTCCAATATACTCTGGAAAACATCTTCTCATAACTTCCAATCACTGTAATCTGTCATATTCCTTTAATTCCAATCTGCTATCACATTCTTCACCCCTGGCAAGTATTCTGATTTCAAGTTTATTTTGTGCTCCAAAGAGAATTCCTAAATTTTCCTTTGCTAATTCCGATAATCCCTGGGACCTGCTTCCTCTCAACCTGTTTATGTATGTCACAGTCGTCAAATTGTCCATTCTCAACAAAACAGATCTCCCCGTCAAGTCCATCCTGAAACTCTACAAGGCAAACAAACTTGCTTGCATCTCCAAATAATTTATGTGTTTCTTCTTTTCCAATGGAGTCCAAACTCCCCTGGTCTCCTGACATAAACAAGCTGCACCCCAACCTAAATTGCTTGGAATAATTCCCAATTCAAAAATCTGGCCTTGTTCCAAAAATTGCCCGACCATTCACAGACTCCAGATTCTCCTTCCACCAAATAAGCTCCTCTCTGGCTTCCCCAGATAGACACACCAAGTCCCCATACCACAAACCTTTCGCTAGACCTGAAGTCTTCAATTGCTTTAGGGCCCCTTAATGCAAAGCACTCAGAAAATACGTTTGGATTGACAAAGACAATAGCCAAATCTCTTGAGTTGAATTTCTCAACTTTATTTCCTGTTTCTTCAACATTGTGTGCACCTTTTGCTTTATTTTCCTCACTTTCTTCTCTGAAAGTAGTAACTGACACAACTTTGTGTCCACTATGAACCCCAAGAATTCTAAATTCTGTGTTGGAGTCATAACAGACCTTTCCTGATTTACTACAAATCCCAATTCTTCTAGCATACTCTTCAACAACCCAAACTGTTCCATCAATTCTACTGCATCCTGATTCATTATCAATATATTGTTTACCCAAATGGTCATTCTTACTCTTTCACTGATGAAACCAACCACTGATATCATTACCTGCTTGAAACACCAAGGGTCTGACAACAGCCTGATAGGTAGATCTGAAACTGATACAGTTGTCCTTTCCAACCTCTAACACTCCTTCACTACTGGAATCGTGAAGTATGCATCGTTGAGATCCAATTTAGCCATCCAATCCTGATCCCATAACAAATCTCATAAAAGAATTATACCTTCCGTCATGAAATGATGATACGTCACAAACTGATTCAAATCCTGTACATTTATCACCGTTCTCCATTACTTGTCCTTTTCTTCTACTATAAACAAGGTACTTACAAAACCCTTTTTGTGCTCTTCTATTTTTACAATTGAATGCTTTCTCATCATCTGTATTACCTGCTCTTGTACTACAATTCGTTTGGCTCTCTCAGTTGCACTGGTTCTCTTTTGAACTCTGTTCAATATCCTTCAATAAACTCTTAACATCTAAACATCCTGTATCACTGCCTTTCAATGGGCTTTGAAAAATCCTCATCTGCCTCCTACACCCGTCAGAGTAGAACCTGAAGAAATCCTCGTACTCACTTTGGTTTTTGCCTTGATTGGGATTTTGACCCCTTCCTCTGCCAGAACGAGCTTGTCCTCTTCCTCTTTGGAGAGACTATTGGGATCCTCACTGGTTTCCCCTGTAATATCCTGTCCCATGACTCTGAAGCAGGGGTCCATAACCAGCTCGACAGGTAGGGTGCCCTCTCCTACCAGCCCTTCCACAAAAACTACTGTTAGAGAATGTTCCAAGTATTTCAAATACCCTATCTTGGCATTGCCTCAGGGACTTTTCTAATCCCTGCATTGGATCCTTGACAATTTTAAACAAATATGTGATGGTCTCAGGATCCAAATTTGGTGTCATTGTCACCTTCTCCTCAATTACGAGCCTGGAACATGCTGCCCAAATCACGTTCCTTTCATCTTTCTCCAAGGACTTTCGAAATCTTGATTTATTATAATCAGAACGTGGTCTTGCGGCCACCAATCCTTCCCTTTTGGGTGCCTAATATCCTTTGGATTAAATAGCTTCTCCCCAAAGGGATCAACAACTCTGTTACTTCATGATTCTCAACTCACTCACATCATCTACCCCATCCTTGTGCTCTAAATCTAATATCTTCATATGATCTACTTCTTACCTTCTCTACATCCTCCTTAGGATGTTATTCCAATCCATGGTCAAGCTGACACTTCCTTGCACTGCATCGGGTACCTTTCCTTTGCAAGCCGTTTTCGGCTCCACTCTCACTTACTTATTCATCCAAGTGTTTCCTCTTTGAAAGGCACTTGACACCTGGACCTGTATACCGGTCCTCCTCCTCGGTTACAGAAAAATTATCTCCTCATTAATATTTGTCCTTTTACTCAAAGCTTGTCTTAAAGACTCTTTAATTGCCACCTGTATCTCTTTAGAAACAATTTTCCTTACTAATTTCTTCTCATTTACATCCTAGTCATTTATGTAAGACATACTTGATTTTTTGGAATGATTTTTTAGTAAGTCCGCTTTAGATTTCCTCACAATCCTCCTAATAATACTCGCAGGACTAATTCCTCTGAAAACAACTCTTTGAGTGTAAAACAATGCCTACTGGCCTCTGAAATAGGTTGAATTGCCCTCCAATGGGCGTACATCAGAAGTAACATTGTGACGCGCACTCCTTTACAAGGCTTCCCTTCAGTGCACGAACCATGACTCGAGTGCGACTGAAGAAAGGGAAGCTCTGGCTCGAGTGTGTTCAAACAAAAGGGGAGTTTCTGATGAAACGATCCCCCTATGCCCCCCCAATGCTCCAATTCGCGCTATGCCCTCGTGCTTCAATAACAGTCTGTGCTCGAGTGAGACCACAAAGTAAGTAAGTTTACTGGTTCCAATTAAGTTAACAAAAACCGCTGCTCGATTACCAAATTGCGAACACGCATGAACTCGTAAATGGGAAGTTTTTCTGCAAATATACATAAAACAACAAAACATGCTAATATATAAATATAAAACATTTCTTAAAACCCCATACACACCATATTCAATACCCATACATTCGGTATATTTATAACATTCAAAACATCATTAAAACTCTGCAACCATTATCACACATCTGAAGAAAATTACCAAGTATATGACGCTTGTCATATACTTATCTGCTCAGAAGCAACAAACAAAAGAGGAGGAAGATGGAGGTAAAGCAGCTTATATGGGACTGAACATTCTTTTCTCATTCCGATGTTTCTCAAAGTTCAAACTGAAAGCTCTTAATGATTTGCTGCTCAAAAGAGTAAATAAAAGGTATATGCAAATTGCTAGCCTCCTGTCTTGACATAAAATCACATCTCATCTAATGTTCTGGGGTTGGAGAGAGACCTGAATGAAATTCAGTGTACAAGCTTTCCAGCTCAGCTGCGTTGTCTAGAATGACTTTAGAAACCAGTTTTGAGAAGGGCAAAGTTTATTAACATTTCAAATAATAATTCATTTAATATTTGTGCTAGCAATCCAGTTTTCCCCCCAATATCCTTTTTCAATAATACAATGTTAGGAGGATTATATATTTAGGAGATTACGAGCCTGAGTTTTCAAGGGGAACATTTTGAATCACATTGTGCTACCAAATCTGCACCACGAAAAAGGACGAGTGAGCAAATATAGTACAAACAATTTCACAATTAGCATAGATTACAAGTTGAGTACAGACATATATTGTAGAAAAAATTCTTTAATTAACGTAGAACACAATTTTGAAGATAGGCAGATTTATACACAGCTTTATTCTCAATCACAGACTCACAACCATAAGTATGTTCATACAATTGCACCCAGGTCTCTTCTCAAAATGACAACTTCTTTCCCTTATCTTAAAAACTATCTTGTGCCCCACTTTAAGTTCCAAATCCATCCATCTTGAGCTATCGCTTAATTATTTAAACAACTTTGACTACAGTATATGGATTTCAAGCATTTTGTCCTATCATTCATATGTCTTCTACCTTCACCACTGTAACAGCCACAACATTCCTTGTATATAACATTTCTTTCATGTGTCTCAGTTTGACTGTCTCTATTTTTTTAATTTATCATCTTCACCTGTGAAAATCAAACCCTTATTCCACCACATTCATCTTGGCCACATACTCAAAAATAGTTCTATAACGCAATCCTATTAAGAGTTTATACCATACTATTGTTTTAGGATGATACAACCTCAAAAGAGGAGAGAGGGACCCCAGAGACAAAGGAGTGGGGTTCCAAATATGACCGTAGTCAAAAAGCAGAGCCTCCTTGTCATAAATGTAAAGCAATCAATGTCTAACAGTCAACGTACCTTTCACACTGCAATGGCGATAGTGGACAGCACAGATGTGGTCACAATAATTGAGAGAAAAAACTGTTAAATCAAGATAATTTATTATCAATTTTATACATAAGAAAACTGTAAACACAGTATTATATATTGTCATATGGCTAGTTTAGGAAGCAATGACAGTATAAACATATCAGTATGCAATAAAAAACATCATCCAAAAAAACATAATATATCATAAAATGTAAGGTTAGGGACACTATAAAAAGGACAAAAATAGTCCTATTGACAGAGGAAAATCACCAAACCAACAGTTCATTAATTGTGACCCTAGTCAATGTTACTTTCCAATGATTATGTCACAGAGAGTTATAGTCACAGATTTTGTGTGGTTTCCTCGTATTAAAGCATCGACGCGTTCCTCTGTCAATAGGACTATTTTTGTCCTTTTTATAGTGTCCCTAACCTTACATTTTATGATATATTATGTTTTTTTGGATGATGTTTTTTATTGCATACTGATATGTTTATACTGTCATTGCTTCCTAAACTAGCCATATGACAATATATAATACTGTGTTTACAGTTTTCTTATGTATAAAATTGATAATAAATTATCTTGATTTAACAGTTTTTTCTCTCAATTATTGTGACCACATCTGTGCTGTCCACTATCGCCATTGCAGTGTGAAAGGTACGTTGACTGTTAGACATTGATTGCTTTACATTTATGACAAGGAGGCTCTGCTTTTTGACTTAGGATGATACAATACACTTTTTCATCATTTGAACCCCATTGCCCATCAGATATTTCAGCTGGAACACTCTCCCTTTAAAAAAATCATACAAACTTTTGATGAGACTGAACATACTTTTGTCCTCAACATGTTACATGGCGATCATGAATACATATCAATCGCTACAATAATATAAGTTATTGAAATGTATCCCTTCAAAGGGCCAACCATTGTTACATCCCAGGATAGCATACAACAAACCATGTGAGGAGGTCCAGTCCTACACACGTTGGCACTGTTGAAGCATTCGACACATACTCTGACCAATCTTTTTACCTCTCCATTTAAGCTTGGCCACCAAATGTCTGAGCTCTCCATTTCTTAAGTTTTCGCTATGGCCAAATACCCCACAAAACATATGTATTAAAAAATATCAAGAGAACACTCATTAGTTGCACTAGTCTTGCAGCTCCCCAACCTGTCATTGGAAAGTAACTTATCCTTAATACACTAATCCGTCTTGCACTCTCAGCTTATCAACAACTTATCCCTCCACCTTCTCGCTAATATTTTGCACACTTCCTGTTGACCATCATACTTCCTGAAAGCTTTTTGTAGTTCTTCCTTGTGGTATCTCTTTAGGGGTGGGTGGTAAACTCTGCTATGCCGGGGCAGTTTGCAAAGTTTTGCCACTCAGCGCTGTGCATGGAATGCAGAATTCAGCAAAAACTCCCTCAATTCCCCTGGCGGAACAGAGTTTAACCGATGCACTCACCCCTAATCTCAGCCATCCTGCAGTGAAGGACTTACTTCTTGCAACAATAGGGGGTCCAGTAGCCAAGTGGACTTCATCCCTAAACCAATAGTGTGCCGGGAGGCCCCCATACAGAGTGGTTGAGAAAGGGGACGGGGCTCCGATGACGTTTCAGCAACCCAATGTGGGGGTATTACTTGTGGCAACAATAGGGGTTCTTGGTCCCCAACAACCCTCAGCAGCCAAGGGGATTTCATCCCCCAACCAGTAGTGTGCCAGGAGGCCACTGTGCAGAGTGGTTGACAAAGGGGGTGGCGCCTCTGATGATGTCTCAGCAATCCCACTGTGTGGAGACTTAGTTGTGGCAACAATTGGGGTTCTTGTCCCCCAACGACCCTCAGAAGCCAAAGGGAATTTATTCAAACAACCAGTAGTGCGCCAGGACGCCCTTTCGTAGAGTGGTTGAGAAAAGGGCTGCAGCCTCCAATGACGCCTCAGCAATACAGCTGTATGGGACTTAATGTGGCAACAATTGGGGTTCTTGGCCCAGAATGACCCTCAGCAGCCAAGGGGACTTCATTAGGGGTGGCCGAGCAATAATCCGCCTGCCTACAAAACTCCATGAAAAATCATTTGGTGGAGTTTTTGGGCAACTCAGCGAGCTCTGCCCAGGCCTAATCTTTTTAACAGTCCCGGCGATGACAGGAGTTGCTGAGCTCATATTGCAAAAATTAGAACCTTTAACTTTCACCTCCGATGTCCTGGAGCTGTAATGTACATTTGAAGCCAATCCTGAACACTATGTGCACCACTTCAGCATTTAACCCTCAGGATATGTAAAGGAATACTACTAGGCTTGCTCAGGGAGGCTTGTGGGGAAGAAACTCAGAATGCAATGAACAATATAATAGCAATTGATAATTTGGGGCTTGATTCACAAAGTAAATTTTGTAGTGCTACAAAGCATACTACAAACATTCTAAAAAGTGTAAGTTTTGCCTCTGCTGATATGTGCAGAGTTCTCCACCCCAACTATGAGTCTCCAGACGTAAGTATAGCTTTAAGTAGTAAATGTGGAAGAGACACAGGGGAGTGATTGATAAAAGGAGCAGACTTGTCACTAAAGAGAATGGAATTAGGAAGGAGTAGGAGGGCACACAAGAGTAAACTAATTGCATTACTCTGGAGGTGGATGCATGTAACTTACACTTTTGTAGTACAATTACACTCAGAATTTGTGAATACCAAAAGTAGTAATCTTACTACACAGTATACATTTGCACAAAAGTGCAACTTACCTATGTGAATAAGACCCTCAATTCTTTTACTTATAAAAGGTGCTTCTAGCACACAATGAAATACTGTACATATAAATTCAGAGAATGGATTGCGATTATACGTTGATTTGAGTATTAATTATTGTGTAGGGGAATAGTTGTCATTGTGTACTTGGCTACTTTCCTGTTAAGGCATTGGATTATGGTAAATACGGTTCCTACCAAAATGTTTTTAGTATGCTGTGTAGGTCTCTTCAGCCACATTCAAAATACTTGCTATTTTGTTTGCAGCTGATACAAGGTCTTTCACCTGATAGTATTTTTGTAATTAGGCAGAGGGTGAAATTGTAATTACTCTGGAGCAGATGTAATTACTCTGGAGACAGTGGTGAAAATCCCAAAATTGCATACTGCACAATTTCATGTAATTTATTAGCCACATGTACAGCTCATATTAGAAGGTTTCAAGCGATACCAGGGAAAATGGTTCGGACTAGAACATCTCTCACAAAGACTCATCGTCTACTTGAAGCAATCTCCTACTGCAAGATGTGCATTTAGGTAAAAACAAAAATAACTCGAAATATGCGCAAAGGAGATTTCACTGCAAAAGCATAATTTCCCAAAGGTTTCATGGTTTTGTGAGCAAAAATGACACAATTTCTCCCAGTAATATTTGTAATATTCCTCCTTATGACACTTATCGCAAGTAATCACTTTCGGATTGGGAAAACTTTCCTGTCCTCCCTTCTCCTTGTGTCCCTGACTTTGAACCCAGTTCCTCCTTCCACTATGTGTTCCCTTGGGCCCTTGAGAATTGCCCTGACCCTCGTCTTCCCCATTTTGAAACAGTTCCACTCTCCCTGTGCTGCTCCATTCCTAAGTTAACACTGCTAGCTAACCACTTGTCAGCCAACACTGCATATTTCTTTGGATCATTCTCTCTCAAGAATGACAGGTATTGCCTAAGTGGGGTAGAGTACACTTCCTTGAATTGCTCTGTCACCATCAGCTGGTCATGCGCATGAAAATCCATGGCCTCTATTCCTCTTACCCACTCACATGTATGACTCATGTCTCTTGCTTTCCATAAACCTTTTAAGGTAATGGGTGTCAGATTTTAGCCATCACTAACCTGTAGATCTGATTGTGGCTGTGGGACAGACAATGAACTCACCAGTTTCCTTCCTCTTCGACAGTGCCAAATGTACCCATGACTGTTCCTGGATGTTTATATGAGAGAAGGCACACAAGAGACATTGTTGGTTAGTAGTCACACAGGTTTTCCATCAGATGAAGATACTTTCTGGTTTTCAGCAGTCTCTCATGAGTGACAGACATTATATACTAATCAATAGTCTAATATTACTCTCTACTCTTTCATCAACTTAAAATAAATGTTGTTTTCATTTACATAGCTTTTGCATAAATAGTAACAATCTATCGGAATGAGACATACTCAGTGTCTAGTCTCGCAACTGATACACAGTGGCAAACATTCAACATATTGATGGCTCAGTGACTTTATCTTGCTAGATCCAAAAGATTTGTCATGAGTCTGGTCTTGTTCAGATGTCCCACAGAAGTTGATAATGCTCCATAACTTGATACAACTATGAGGGAATGGCAGCATCCTATTATTTGCTGGTGACTGTATAGGGTTCCCACAATCTAATTGGGCAATATCTAACTCTCCCTAGCAATCACTAAATTGTGGATTCTGAAGACAACGCTTTGAGAAGTCAAACAACTTTGCAGATACAAGGAAAGACTTCAACATGAATGTGCACAGGAAATTTCAAGAAGCACCACTAATAGGATGTTCCTGGGAAGACGTTCTAAAGATAGTCTCAACTGGAGAGTCAGGAGCACAGATAAAAGGCTGAGCGAAAGCAGAGAGACACAGGTGTAGAGCAGAGCCCAGGGAGACAGGGAGGAAAGTCCAGCACCCGGCCCTAGCCAAGGTTTGGCTTTTATACACTGTGGTATCCACAAATCCTGCAGTAGATCCTCAAATTCCAGCATCCACAAATCCTTCAGTAGATTATTGATTCCTGCTATCCTTGAATCCTGCAGTAGATCCTTCAATTCTGCTGTTGCCTTCCACTTGTATGAGGTATATGGTAACAGCTTTTGGGGTGCTTGCGTGGGGGCAGGATTGATAGTACTGATAAATGGGTAGCACACATCTTAAAGCCACAATCCTGGATGGTATTACTTCTGTCATGCCACTGTAGATGTCATCATTAGTGGCAATACCTCGAGCAAAAGTTGAATTGGATGGCCAATAATTCTAAGAACCAGAGGTAGGTGGGATTGGAGGTGAGTGCCCCTGACAAACCAAGAAATTGACTTGTTACCCTTGGCATGAGTTGTAGGGTTATGTCAATATATGTGCTGTACCAAAAATAAATCAATGTTGTTCAGGTCATACAAGCTATGACAGTACCCCCCTTCCTGTTTAGTTGGCAACAGACTGTTGTTTGATTGGGTGATGAGAGTGGAACAGGTGAACCAAACATGGAGAATCAGCATGCCATGCTGGATGGTGTGACCTGTCCTCAGGGTCATATCCTTCCCAGTCTACTAGGTAAAATAATCGTGCTGTGATGTGCATGGATTCGAAAATGGTTGTCACCTCATATTCCTTATGGTACCATCCACATGTACTGGAGGTGAAGGTGGAGATAGATCCAGTCACTATGTGGCTTGAGTAATAAAATAGGAAAAAGGGCTGTACAAGCAGAAGTAACTTAACTGCCACTGACTTAATCATACTTTTTATATCAAAGGAACCTTTAAAACATGGATTTGACTTTTTTGGACATTGTAATCATAGATGCTTGTAGCAAACCTAGCATAATCTCTGGGTTGGTATTGAGGTGCTTGTTGTTGGTGCTTATTTCGCTTCTTTTGATAAGTGATCATGGCTTGTTGAAGATTTTCTTTAGCCTTTGTCCCTTAATGTGCTGGAGATGCAGATTGCAGTTAACTCTCCCCATTTATGTGCAATGGAATGGATTCCAGTAGGTCCCCAAAATGGCAATAGAAATGTGAAATTGCCATAGCAGGATGAGTTGAGTCAATTTAAGTTAACTAAGACAGACGGAAGGATTCTACAGAGTCAGTTTTAGTGGGTTTCAGCAAACATTGCAGGCAATGATTCATCATTTGGTTTACTCTAATGTTTTGTCTGTCACTTGCGGATGGTATGCTGAAGACAGGAACTGCAAAATGTGCAACACAAATTTGGCACAAAATGAGGCTTATAATCAGATATAATGCCAGCAAGTAGCTATCCTGTTTAGTCATACAATGAGTTGAATGAAAATATTCAATTCCTTGGCACTGGGTATTTAATGGAGCGGAACGAAATGTGCGATTGTGTTCAATAGATTCACTATTACCATATGGGAAGAGGTGTGGTGCAACAGCCAGGGTGACTGACTCCGGAACCCGGGGGCTCACGGTTTGATCGCCAGCGGCAGATTAGCCCAGCACCATGTGACTCTGGGCAATAGCTTGCTTAATCTTCCCGACGGCCCCTAGCACCTAGAGACCCTTACAGGTGATTGTTTGTGCTTTACAAATGCGCATTATTATTATTATATGTCTAGCCACAGACCGGAGGCAAATCAATGACAAAGTCCATGCTGATAGCATGCTAAGGGAAAAGCAGTATAAGTAAAGACTGTAGTAGTCCAGCGAAATGAGAACTCCTGCTTTCATTATGGGTCCAGATCATGCAATTGTGGGAAAATGCCTGTTTATCCTTATTTTTGACTCTCCACCAAAACCAATGTTGACTCTATATATATATATATATATATATATATATATATATATATATATATATATATATATATAATTTGTTTTTCACTGAAAAAAACATAGGTTTCAGGGGTGTTATGGTGTTATAGTTAGCTAGATGTTTCCCTCATACAAAACCCTAGAAATTCCCCTGTTATAGTTAGTTCATCTAACTATAACTCGCGCCCCCGCAATGCACTGCTGATGACGTCACATATTACATCACTCATGACATGATCAGTGACATCACTGATGACATCTCAAATGACATCACTGATGACATCACTGATGACGTCATCCAGTGACTGTGTGTTTCTGTAAAGTTTAAATATGTTTTATATATTTATAGTGAAAGGCCTGTGGAAGAATGAGTGGCTGTACAAGTGTGTGAATGGATGATTTTCTAGGAGCGTAACTGACTCTATAAGTGAGCCATTAAATGTATCTTACTGCAGACTAGTGACTAAACTGTATGAATGTCTGTATGTGTCTGTCTGTTGGTGTATAAGTGACTGCATGGTTTTGTGAATAGCTATATGAGTGTCTATATGGGTTATTGATTGGTTGTCTGAGTATCTGTATGGGTGCCTGAGTGTTTGTGTGGGTAGGATGTGTGTGACTCTGTGCATAGATGTGTGAGTGGGTGATTCTATGAGTGCATCTGTGATGAACTGTATGGTTGAGTGAGTGTATGTATGGGTGTGTTAGGGATTGAATGTATATCTCAGTGGTACATGTGTGACTAACTACATATGTGAATGGCAGTATATATGCATCTAAGAGTATATAAGTGGGTATAGGTGAGAGTGTGTGATTGTGAGAGTGGCTGTATGGATGAGTGTGTACTTGTATCAATGATTATATAAGAGCGTAAGAATGTGGTACTATTTATATGAGTAATTGAACTTGAGTGTGTATAACTGCATAGGTGAGTAAATGGGAGTGTGATTAATTATTTGCATGACTGACTAGGTGTGAGAGTACCTCTATGGATGGTTGGTGGTGTGTGAGTGTCTATGTAGGTGAATAAATGCATATGATAGTCTTGTACGGAGTGACTGTAAGTATGAGTGACTGTACAGGTGAGTGAGTGGACGTGTATGTAGACCTAAGAGTTAATGAGTGGGTATGTAGTTATTGGTATTGGAGTATCTATGGTTTTGAAAATGGACGTCTGAAATTTTGAGTTGGTGTATCAAAGGTTAAATTAGGGTGTGAGAAGATGCAGTAATTTATCACATGGATGATGTCATCAGTGATGTCATTTGAGATGTCATCAGTAATGTCATCAGTGATGTCACTGACCATGTCATGAGTGATGTAATATGTGACGTCATCAGCAGTGCATTGCGGGGGCGTGAGTTATAGTTAGCTGAACTAACTATAACAGGGGAATTTCTAAGGTTTTGTACGAGGGTGTCAGGACCCCTAATGTGAGTCCCAAAGCGAAGCGCAAGGAACTTGGTTCAATAGGCGTTTCAGTTTCAAATGGGCTTCAATGGTCGAGTTTGTGGCATGCCCGTAATTCTAAGATGGCCGCTCAGGTGCTGGGGTCTGCGGTCTAGTTGTTTACAAATCCAGAGAGACGATGTGACGCGCGCACGCCTGAAGTAATGCGCACTTCACCCAGACATTTCCTCAGAGAAGACGTGTTCGAGTGTGTTCCCAGTTCTGAAGTAAATGTTTTGAGTAAGAAGCTTTCCAGAGTAACGCTTGAGAGTAGTTCCGAGTCAAGAAACCAAAACTTACCGAAGAGGTCAGAAAAGCCGCTAGAGTCCGTAGTGGGCTATTTACCGGGAGTCGAGTACGGAGTCACCTCGTCTCTACAGGGAAAAAACGAGTGAAGACTTCAGCCGCACCTGAAAAGAAAAGTGAATTACTGATATATTATTCGTTCACATTAAAATGTAAGCAGTGTTTGGTGACGCAATAAGTATAACACTTACCAAGGTCAGCAGAGATCAGCATACAGAGTCCTGTAACAGAAAATGAAGAACATTATAGGATTTACTGAGAAAAGGTTCCTAAGGAAAAATTAATTGACAATACCAGTTAACTAGGAAAGTAAGGAGAAAGACTTACCAGAGTTATAGCAGCTCCGCAGTAACCTAAGGAGAGGAAGCAGACAGGAAAAGTTAAAAGCACAAAAGGCTTAATTTAGAAGGCAACAGTTTTTAGAATAGCAAGAGGCAAGAAAAGAAAGAAGAGAAATCACGAGGAGAAAGAGAAGGCCACACACAGAGACATTAATGGTAGGTTTAAAAGAGAAAGAGTTAGAAGATGTTTAAAAACAGAGAATAAATAGGTATAATAAAAAGATATATGCTTTACAGATAATTAGTGACATCAATAACAAGAAAGAAGAAAAGACAGAGTTGAACAGGAAGAGAGGCACAGAGTTCAGGATTCTGGGTAGGTAGAAAATTCATAAGAGAAGAGAAGAAAAGAGACAGAATAGAGTAGAGAAGGAATAATAATTTGTTGTGTGCTTAGTTACCCTTAGGAGTCTTCAGAAGGCAGAGTGATAGCTGAAGAAGAATTCCCGATAGGAAAACCAGAAGGTCCAGAACCAGTCTCTTCTATCGTTTATTATTTTATCCAATTTCCCCCTTCCCCCTTGCTGATCAGTTACAGCTAAAGACAATTCTTGGGGCTGAGTGAATAGTAGTGGGAGTCGGGAAGCTAGCGACTTCTGTTCCTGTGCAAGACAACAGTAACCAGCAAGAAGCTGAAGGTGAGCTCTGACAGAGTGAAGTGCCCACGTATTAATCTTGCACCCAAACAGAAAAGAAATGGTTGAGGGAATACATTTACAGACCTTAGGGTCAGTCCTAGAGGCGATACAAAAGGAATTGGTAGGAGTTAAGGAAGAGAATCAAAGTCTAAGGCAGGAGGTCATGAATTCTAGGAAAGAGACGGCAGAATTAGCACAAAGGATAAGACAACCGTATTCAACTGGAAGGGAGGGTCCCACCACATCAATGGGAGACGCAAATAAGCTAACAACACAAGTAATCCATTCCCTATCGCGAGTGATACCGTTGGCAGCGCCAGAGAGATTTAGTGGGGACCCACAAAAGGCGCAGGTGTTTATTACACAATGTTCACTTCATTTCTTGTGTCGCCCTTCTATCTTTCCTGATGCGAAATCTAAGGTAGCCTTCATTTTGTCATATTTGAGTGGAGATGCAGTGGCATGGTCGATGCCGATAGTCTCACGAGATGATCCATTATTGCAGAATTTCGATGAGTTCAAGAAAGAATTTCTGAGAATCTTTGACCGAAGATGGATCTCTCAAGCAGTAGATAACGAACTCATGGAATTGAAGCAGGGAAATAGAGACTTAGTGGCTTATCTAGCTCAATTCAACAAACTTGTAATGGAGACTGATTGGCCAGAGAACAAGAGGACAGCAATATTTTATCGAGGCCTGCAAGATGAACTAAAAGATGGTTTGGCTCAAATACCGAATCGTCCAACTGAAATTTCCGCCCTGATAGACCTAGTACTAGAACTGGATTTCTGGCAGGGAGAGCGAAGGGGAGAGAGAAAAGACGAGAGTACAGAAGTACGGTTCCGCGATTCGACCGAGCTAAGGCTGAAACAGGAAGGAGTACAGAAGGAACCACAGGATCTGAACCTATGCAAATAGGAACGATTCGGGGACCGCTCACAAAGGAGGAGAAGGAAAAAAGACGAGCCAACAACTTATGTATGTATTGTGGATCTAATGGACATTTTGTGCGAAATTGTCCAAGAAAACCAAAGGGTCCATTTAAGCCGAAGGAAAACTCGCACCACCACCTGTAGAAGGAGTTGTGTAGGTGGATGCGAATCAGAAATCAACTCCTCAGAAACATCCGCTGGCGAATACATTACAGTTGTCTTCGCCCCATTTGATTTTATCCTTGACAATCCGATTTCGTGAAAAGATAATGAAAGGAGTGACTGTGATGGTGGACTCAGAAGCCACGGGTAATTTCTGCGATCTGAAATTTGCGGCTAAGGTTGGGCTGCAAGCAATTGCCAAGGCTAGAAGTGAACCAGTTCGAGCAATCGATGGTACCAATCTATCCTCAGGGCCAATCACGAGTCACACAGAGTTAGTAGAGATGATTCAAGAAGATGGGCATAGAGAAGCTATACACTTTAATTTAATTGATGCCCCCCCAATTCCAACTCATATTGGGACTTCCTTGGCTCACAGAGCACAATCCTTCAATCAATTGGAACAACAGAACAATTGAAATGAACTCAGCATATTGTAGAGAGAACTGTTTTGGGGCTTACGAGGCAATGAGTAAACAGAACCCGGCTCACGCCTTATGTTCAGCTGGAGTCTCCGTGTGCGTAATAAATACGCAAACAATTCCACCAGAATATCAAGACTTTGAGGACGTTTTCAACGAACAGGAAGCTGAGCAACTGCCACCTCATCGAGTTTACGATTGCAAAATAGACTTAGAGCCAGGGGCGAATCTGCCTTGCAGTCGAGTGTATGCCTTGACGGAACAAGAGAATCATCACCTGAGGGAGTATATTGAGAAGTACCTGGCCAATGGATTTATACGTCCTTCCCAATCGCCAGTGTCCTCGCCACTATTTTTTTTGCCTAAGAAGGAGCAGGGCGAGTTGAGAACGTGCATTGATTATAGAGCCATAAATCGAATAACAAAGAAGAACAGGTATCATCTTCCCCTTATCTCCGTCTTGTTGGACCAAATCAAAGGAGCACAGATGTTCACGAAGTTGAATTTAAGGGGAGCTTATCACCTTATTCGAGTGAGAGAGGGAGACGAGTGGAAGACGGCCTTCAGGACACGCTTGGGCCTATTTGAATACCAGGTGATGCTCTATGGGTTGTGTAATGCGCCTGCAGCGTTTCAACACTTCATAAATGATGTGCTCAGTGAATTCTTTGATCAATGTGCAATTGTGTATATTGATGATATACTAATCTACTCAAAGGATACGCAGGAGCATCAAACACAGGTTCGAGGAGTTTTACAAAAACTGCGAGAGAACAAGCTATTTGTCAAGTTGGAGAAATGTGCTTTTGGAGTTTCACAGGTAGAGTTCTTGGGCTTTGTAATCTCGCCAGCAGGAATTCATATGGACAAACAGAAGATTCAAGCCGTACAAGAATGGAAGTCACCCACTAGTGAGAAAGAAGTCCAAGCGTTTATTGGGTTCGCAAATTTCTATCGGAGATTTATTGGAGAATTTTCCCGACGAATACTACCCTTGACACGACTACTGAAGAAAGGGACACAATTCGAATGGTCGGAAGAAGCAGAGCAAGCCTTTAAAGATTTGAAGATAGAGTTCACCACTGCGCCAATCCTCCTTCATGCCGATCCGATGGAGCCCTTTTATGTCGAGACAGATGCCTCGGACCTTGCGATTGGTGGAGTTCTTTCTCAAAGGAATAAGGTGACGGGCCAGTTACACCCGGTTGCTTATCGATCCAGGAAATTGACTCCAGCGGAAATCAATTATACGATTACGGAAAAAGAGTTGCTGGCAATAAAAGACGCCTTCAAGGAGTGGAGACATTATCTACACGGACCATCGAAACCTAAAGTTCCTGAAGACATCCCCCACAT
Source organism: Triturus cristatus (assembly GCF_964204655.1). Classification (NCBI taxonomy): domain Eukaryota; kingdom Metazoa; phylum Chordata; class Amphibia; order Caudata; family Salamandridae; genus Triturus; species Triturus cristatus. The sequence continues at coordinate 354,878,013 of NC_140590.1, forward strand.
GCAGCCAACCCCACATCACGCAATGCCAAAGGCCAGGCCCTGTGACCAACATCCCAAAGGCAGCAAACTCGGGAATGGGCATGTAGCCCCCCTAGCGGGCCAATTTCGGTCCAGCAATGGGCCAACTTTTTTTAGGGGAGAGGGTATGTAGCCTCCCAAGCCCGGGCTGTATTTGCCCATCGGGACCCCATCCCCCTGGGCCCATCATTTAAATTATGGGGGAGGGAGGCATGCAGCCCCCCTCCCCAGTCAATATTGGGGAGCTGCATGGCCCCACTTCCTGGGCCAATTTCAGCCATGGGGGCCCAGTGCTTAATTTGTGCGGGTGCTTTCCAGTGCTCAGCACCGGCACTTATTTCACCGGGCCGGGTCTATGCGATCTTTCTCCTCCAGCACATGGCCTGGTAATTATTAAAAATGTATTCCTGCTCTTCCTCTGTTGCTGCCCGGTATGTCCTCTTACAAAGGCCCACCCCGGTCCAGGCATGTTAAAAGATCTACATCATGACATTCATCACGTTAGTGATGTCACGTCAGCATGCCTGCCTTCCATGAAGAACACGTTTTAATTTCTGTTGGGGAACTGCCGAGGGCGGGCTTTTTGCTGAACTGGGCAAGGCAGGCTGGAATTGTGCAGCTGAAGGTAAGCCTCCACCGCTTCCTTTGCCTTCGTGTGCTTTGTGTCGCTGCTCACGGCTTCGCAGGGCTTTGCACATTTTAGCTTGTTACCGGTGTTCTGTCGGCGTTTGCAAACAGTGGACACGGTATCACCATACTGCTTCCTGGATGGTTACTGCAGTTGCGCAAACTTTCCACGTTTGAAATGTCCCACTGCTCCGCTTTGTTCAGCCTCCCACTGGTTAACGGAGCTCTCCCGACAGAGGGCCATGTGTGACACGCTCCGAGCTGGCACAGCAGAACGGCAGCACAGGCTCCAAAAGATATGAGGACTGCTGTGCCTGACACATTAACTTTCAAAGGAGAAGCGTGGCAGTTGGTGTGTGTGTTCTGCACTATCGAGCATACATCTGAATCCACTCCGCATTCAGTATGTGTGATATACCACTTCAACGTTTTCTGTTAGGGAACCAATTTAATAAACATTTCTGCACAATTCCACAGCAAGTATTTCCAGGTATGGTGTAATTTGCAGACAGAGAAGACATTATAGAAAGAAAGGCATTCTAAATCCCATGCCGATCTTGGCAAATTGTTAACATGTGTCCGCAGCACCACAAGAACCAGTCCCATAAACAAATGTCATCATCTGTAAAAAAAACTGACAGGCCACTTTAAAATGTAGCATTTCTGAGCAAAAATAAGCAGAGGGAGAGAAATTGTGTATTTAGAAAAAGTAGTTTCAATTAAATAGTAGCATGCCAGGAGGCTCCTAGGGTAGAGAGCTAGGGAACTGGGCTGGAATTTAAGTGGATCTAAATAGTGCAACCTACTTCAACTCCTTGTACATTTAAAAATCAGTTGCAAGCACTAAGATCTTATGCTGCCTTCTGAGACAGGCTCTTGGGGGAGGGATGATAGTGGAGGCACTCCCTTGCCCAAACATTTTGTATATCCATCAGTCAGCTAGCCCTAGCATATTATCTGGCCTCTTACCGATATTTATAAGGCAGGGGGGCGGTCCTCCTTTGGTCTGACTGCTGACCAATTTCACTGTTTGGAAGACCTCAGGTGATCAGTTCTTCAAAATAGTACAATATGGAGTACGGAGAGACAGTGGGCTTTGGTACAAACCCCGTTCGTGTCTACATTATGTCTTTCATGCTGAGGGCCTGCGCTTCAGGTTTATTGCTATGTGATTTCCGACCAATGTTTGCCAGAAGCTGCGCTTGAGTCACATAGTTTGGGTTTGACAGCAGGATGCCATGAAATCCTCTGTAGATTTATTTTTCTGCCCTGCCTTTCTGAAATTAAAAAAGAGTGCATACTTGTAGCATGCATTTTTATCAGCACTGACAATGAGAGCTGTCTGTAATTCTGCTTTCGAACTTAGTACTCATGGCCCAAAACTAACTACAGTGTGCACGTAGTGCTCTGCACTTAGAAACTGCCAGCACTCTAATTGCGTGGCACAGGACCTGGCAGCATTAGGAGGAGCAGCTGGGCAACAGGCATAGCAGGACATGCTGAACCCAGTCAGCACAAAGTGATGCAACATAATGTGACTAGCCCATCACCCCATAAGATCAGATAAGTGGAGCAAATCATTTTCGGCGCTGGGAGGGCCATTGCTGATTTTTTAATTTGTGTGTTTGTCTTGAAAATGAGGACTCTGTGCATTTTTGTAGTGTTTTCATTGCGACAGATAGTTTGCACTAGCTCAGCAGTGGAATATAAGAAGTCCACATTTGTTAGAAGAAATATCCGAAAGAATTAGCAGATACCTGAAAAGAAGCCCGTTTCTAATCTACAAGTTGCTTTTGACTTTACCAAATTAAAAAGACTGGCTAACGAGAACCATACACAAAGAAAGGTTTTAAAAACAATACTCTCATCCAGAATCACAAGTGTATGCACTTTGTGATTTAAAATGTTGTTGGCAGTGGGCTGAAGCAGGTTAGTTAATAGCAGGAAAGTATTTGTGTGTTTGAATTTTACATACTTGCTGCATAGTCTCTGCAAGTGTGTCCTTGCATTTCATTTCCATTAAATTCAATCACTAGATGAATGAACACAACAGCTGAAACTGATTGATCCAAACATACATGCTGGTTGATTAAAGTGTCCAAAAGCAAAATGAGCAATAGTATGCTGCGGAAACCATTGTCCGTCTCCTTAATTAAATCCACTTATGGTAAAATACCACCCCTGACCCACTACACTGTATGTAATTGGCTTATTATGAGATGGAAAGGGTTAAATGTTTTAAAAAAGATTTATCATTTAGGAGCTAAATTGAAAGAGTCATATGACATTTTTGTTATTCCTCCACTGTTGCCTCTTGAGGACTAAAGAGTCATACATGTTATGCAAAGGAATCATGCACACTTGTTAAAATATAGAATGTTTAGGATGCACTACAGGAAGACCTGTGCAAACAAGCCTGAAGTGGACACACTTTAAAAGGAACCTGTAATTTAAAAATATGACATTGTTTCTATCTGCACATGGAGTTAATGTGTGATGTATTTCAAGTCAAGTTAAGTCAATACTCAAGTCAATGTGAGTGGATGAATTATTGAGTTTCTAAGTGAACGTGTTGGCAGCGCCCGCTTTAGCGTTCCAGGCGCCTGATGCAACAATCTCTTTTGGGGGCGTGTACACCAAGCTTGAGGAGGTCGGGGGACCACCATGTTCACATACACTCTGAAAAAACGAGTCATTAAAACTAACAATGGCACGTGCTTTCACAGTGCATGCACAAATGGTGTGCCCCTAAGCTTTCCGTTCAGTGATATGTTGTCCTTAATCACTATTGTGTGTTTTGGACAGCACAGCTATGCATTGATGAGACAGGCCACAAATTATATAGTCCTGTTACCCCTCAACTTTACATAATTAATTACTGTATATTTAATAAAGCAGAGGTGTACTCTTTTCTTGCTTTTCCTCAGTATTTGCTTTTCTTCCTACCCTTCACACCTTACTCCTTCCCTTCTCTCCATTTTTCCTTCACTTTCTGCCATACGTCCACGTTTCTTCTTAATCGCCACCTCCCATCATTAACTGCTTTTCATTTTTCACCTTCTCATCTTTCCCTTCCACTCTCTTTTCACACACTTCCCGCAGTCTGATCTTCTTCCCTTTCTCCTCTATCCTTTTTTCACTCTCATCCTGTTCCACTCCAATCTTGCACTCCCCATCTCTGCTTTCCTCACTTCTCTTCACATTCTTTGTCTACTGCATCTATCTTTGCCTTCAGACTCTCCTCCTTCCTCACTCCCTCTTTTATGTTTTTCCTTCTTGCACATTTTTTTATATCCACTCCAGGAATTAGCGTTTGTTCTCAGTGTCATAAATTTAAATCTTGGTGTGGCAACTCAGTCTCCCATCTTCATGAGGTCGATAACATTTGTGCCGTTGAGCTGGAGCACAACATTTTAAATTCATTGTCAAGGCTTCCTTTGGTGAATATCTGCTTTACAAACATACATGGTATGTTGAGGACGCAAATGTATATCAAACTTTTTATTTTTCAATTTCTTTGCAATATTGCACTGCCATTGTTCTCTCTGTGCCTCGTTGACCCAGTACCTTTCATACTCGTATCCGTTCCCCTGACCTCCTTTCTTTCCTTCGTCCCATCTTTTTTCTTTTCCTTTTTTCTCATCCTCAGCACCTCCAGCCATGCCTCCTTTCCCCTCTTGTTTCTTGGTTCCTTACACCCTCATTCCATTTATGATTCCATACACCCTTATTCATTCCCCATCCTTCCTCCCTTGGTGCATTTAATCCTTCTTCCTCCATTCATTTCGTACTATCTTTTTTTCCTGCTCCTTCCTTCATCCCTTATATACTTTCTTCCTTTGTTATCCCCAACCCTTCCTTCTGTGTTTCTTCCTCCTTTCCTTTATTCTTTCTATTCATGTATCACATCATTGATTCCTTTTCTCCTTCTATCCCTTAATTTCTTCTTTTCACGTTATTTTCTTATTTCTTCCTTCTTTCATCCATTACTTATTTATTTCCTCACTCCATTACTCCCTTCCACCCTGCATTTGATACTGCCTTCTTTAATGTATTCCTTCATTCCTACCTTCCTTTCTTTTAAACAGCACAGTACAAGCACATTCTCTTTAGTTTGCAAAACTGCCTCAGTCCTCTAATGACCTTTCCTAAAGCTGCATTTTGAGATTTGCACACATTCTCTTATTTGAGATGACGTTTAAGTTGCTGTCATAGGCTTCCACTATGTTACATTATGTTATGTTGTAGTATCGATTTGTATAGCACACTAATCACCCAAGAGGTTATCCAGGCACGTGGGTAGGTGTGTAGGTAGGAGGTCCTCGAAGTGCTTATGTGAACAGCCAGGTATTCATCTTCTTGCGCAACTCAAGATGTGAGGAGGTGGCTATAATGTGTTGAGGCTTGATGATGTGGGTGGAACCAATAAAGGAAGTGGGTGGAGCCTCTGGAGGAAGTGGGCGGAGCTGGACAAGTAGGTGTGGCCTCCCCAAAAAATTTGAGCACCTGCACTTAATATTTTACAAATTAAGCACTGTGGAGGCCCCATCTCCCAGGGGCTGGCCACATTATGAATTTGTGAAGGTAGCACTCAGCCCCCCTCCCAGGACCAATATTGGCCCCAGGATCACCATCTCCTGTGGCCCAGTTGTATAATAAAGGGGAAGGGGGAACTCAAACCCTCTGCAGGCCAATAGGGGGGGTCACATGGCCCCCTCCCTGGGTCAATTTCAGCCCTGGGGACCCCATCCCCCAAAGCCTGGCCATTAAAAAGTGGGAGCCCTGGAGCCAACCCAGGGCAACCACTTCACCATTATTGGGAGCTCCAGGCTGAGCCCCAATGCTCTGCGGCCCCATCCGGCTCCTCCAGTGGGAGCCAACATTGTGCAATTTTGTATCTGTTTCCCTCCCTGCTTCACAGCGGACAGTGAAACACATAACAAATCTTCTGCATTTTTGATCCTCCCACCTGCTGGGAAAAGACTAAGTGCTTGCTGTTTTTCGCTTGGTGGGAGCTTTAAATTGTTCCCGCTAAGAGAGAGCAGTGTGGGCAGGGTAACCACTATGTTCCAGGGATGGGCACCCCGCGGCATAGCTGAGCCAGTCCTGGGGAATGGGGGTCCCAAGGGCCATTAATGGCTCCAGAAGGGGGACTGCACTGCCCCCCCTTCAGTGCATAGCCAGGCTTCTGTGGTCAGTGTGCCCGGGGCTGAAATCGCCTGGTGTGGGCCCCTTCCCCTTAATAATAAAAGATAATTTCTTCAGGACCTGACCCACCCGGAGGCCAAATGAAAGCAAAAACAATTAACCACACATGATTTAAAAAACACACAACCTGAGGATTCGCAGATCCACTGCAAATTCAAAGGAAAATAAAATAAATATTTTTGGCCCCAGATAGGGTCCCTGTGGCACCCCACCACCAGGTCTTGGGTTCAGCATATTCTTACTGTGTCCGCTTCTGGTTTCTCTTCCTTTTTACTTGGGACTCAGCAGAGTACAAGTCCAAAGATGTCTGCCAACACTTCTTGGTTGAAGTGTTGGCAGCCAATCAGATCTCACCATGAGGTATGTAAGATCCATAGACCCTGTGTTTCCCTAGATATCTACCAATCTTTTTTCATTAATTACTCAAACCTACTGAATGGATTTACACAAAATTACAGAAAGGGCTCTTTCTGGACCAGGAGCTAGCTTTCTGCCACATTTGGTATAATTCCATTCAGCGGTTCGCATTGCAGTCGTATTCAAAATGGGGAATTGAATGGGGTAATTGCATTTTGGGACCCCTCCTTCGTCTCAGCCTCCACTTGACAAATCACCTTGAAACTTTCCATAACCCAGCTTAAGTGGTTTTTGTACTAGTAATAGGGGTATCCTGCACCCTGGCATTTGTTAGGGGAAGGGGAGGGGTTCCTCAACAACAGCCCTGGAATCAAACTGCCCATGGGTCCCAGTGGTCCCAAGGGAGCACAGCAGGCCCTGAAAAAATCAAAAAAGGCTAAAAAAAGGCAACATATTGGGTGGAGTTCTCTGGGGGATTTATTTGCCCATGGGACGTTGACTGCCTGTCGGGTTTCGATGCCTGGCTGTGCATAGGTTTGGCCATCCATGGAGAGTTTTCTACACCCAACGGTGTACTGTGCACGGTCAAAAAGTATGTTCAGTGAGGGAGTTGGGTTACTATGATAAAAAAACACAGAAATGTACTGAAAGATACTAAAGGTTAAAGTCACTTTATTGTTGGGTGTTATAATAAGATCTTACGTTATGTTAAGGAAAAAAAACTTATAAATTCACTAAAAAAGCCAAAGGTTAAAATGACACTGTAGTTAGCACTGGCAATAAGATCTTACTTTAAGTAAATTAACAAACTGAAATTCACGAAAAAAACAAAGGTCAAAGTGACAGTATAGTTAGATATTGTAATAATATCTAACGTTATGTTAATGAACCTACAGATTCACTGAAACAAAGAAAGATTAAAGTTAAGTTATAGTTAGGTCTTGTATTATTATAAAAAATATTGTTTCAAAACAAAAAACATTGAAATTCATCAGTCATTATTTACTGAGCTGACTATAATTGTGCCTCCAACATGCACTGCTTATGACCTCATATAATACATCACTCATGACATGTTCAATAACATAATTGATGACATCAGTGAGGACCTCTCAATTGACATCACTGATGCCGTCACTGATGACATTGTCCAACCTACTGCTGTTCAAATTACTCTATTAACCAGTTTAGCATTTCAGATATGAAAGTAAGTAGAAAATGGCGCAGAATCACGTAAAGGATAAATTACCCTTTAGAAATTCAATCAACCTTTGGTGAACTAAGCTTCTCCTACCCAGAGCCTTTGCACTGTACCGAACACTTTGTGGCTAGATGATCTTATGTTGCCAATCATCCAGACCTTTATCTAGAAACTCAGGCCCCATTGGGTGGCCAAGCCCCTACTACGCACACCCTTTTGCCTGTACTACAATATTTGTGGATAACCTACCTCTCATAGGCAATGTATCACTCATTAGTAGGACAGTACCTACCGCAAGCAGTTTTCACCTTGTACACAACCCTTCCTCTTCTTGACACCTAAGGCTCCTTAGGTGGTGAAGTCCCAGCTACCAGCTTCACCCTGTAGCAAATTGCCAAACTCTTGTGGGCAGTCAAGCACACATGGGTGAGCTAGTAACTGGTGTTCACCCTATGCACAACAGTTATGGACAGTTCACTCCCTTTGCACATTGAAGAGGCAATAGGAGTTTTAGCATGTTGTGAAAGCTTACACTCATTAAGAGTAACCAGACTTTAGAAATGTAGTTCTAGATGTACCTTGCTGAATACCTTCCAGTACAATAAGCATATACCAAACTGTCACATTCATTGAATGATGTAATCAGTGATTTAATCAATGATGTAATGTGAGATGTAATCGGTGATGTCATAAATGATGTGTTTAAACATGTCATAAGTGATTTAATATGTCAGGTCATAAGCAGTGCATGACAAGGTACAAGTTATATTTAACTCAGTAGCTGGTGAATGCCAGAGATCTCTCTGATAATTATTAAAGTGACTTACCAACATTTCTCTATAATCTTAGCTTTTTCAGCGAATTTAGAAGGTTCATATAACATAACATTAGATATTATTACCATACCTAACATTAACACCATGTACAATCCCTTTCACTCTAAAAATCAAATACCTCACTTTCCTTCAACCCTCTCCTAAACACTATAAAATTCTTATCGCCATTAGCCCTAGAATCGCCCTTACCTAGCCTCTGTCAGGTACAAGGTTAGTGACCTGAAGGATACACAGTCACTAACCTTCGTTGCGGAACTCAGCAGGAACGGTGGCAGTCGCGTGCTCCCCTTCTCCCAAAAGGCGTCCCCCCTCACAGCGACACTACACTCACTGCATGAGGAGACCCCCAGGGGAAAAGGGGAAAATAAAGGGGAAAAACAACAAGGGTAGTGCTGGCAGGTGAGGCGTCCCCCTGGGCTGTTCGTGAGGACCAGACTTCCCGTGAGTGGAGTACTCTGGAGTGGGAACAAAACAACAAGGATTACTAGTTCTCCTACCGTTTCGCACACTAATGCCCCCTTGTGCTCTCACCCTAAGTGGCTCGTCCCACTCACCAGGATTCCCCTGCACCCAGGACACAATTCCTTGGTTCTATGACAAGCGCCTAGGAGGCAGAGGTCTGATTTCACCTGTAAGTGTCTCGTAAAAGGAAAAAGAACGATGTCTGCAGTAACCTTACTCAGGGTCTGAAGGCGCCTGCAGAAAGTCTCGTATCTCAACACCAAAAGGAAGGTTTCCTAATATACTGGTAATGGTCCCTTTAAGGCTCACTGGGCATGGGAAGGAACCATGCGTCGGGGATCTACGAAGCGGTTTCTGTCACCGCTTCTCTGTTTCCCTTGAAATTGGCCCCGGTACCGGCAAGGGTACCGGAAAGTGTATGTCCGCTTAAAGCGGGTCCCAAGAACCGAACTCGGCGTGAGAACGCTGTTCGTAGCGTTCTGTGGAGAGACGGCAGGCACGGCTATCGTAGAGATTTAGCAGGGAGGCAGAGCAAGCAGCGCGCGCTCAGTCCGTCCCACAAATACCTAGGTCTTGACTTCGCTGAAGGCAGCTCCGCGGTTCCTCCGACTCGGCTGGGCTTCAACGACAGGAACGACGCAGCAAATGCTTCTCGCTGGAATCCGGCGGGGAACACCTTCCGCCATATCCTCTCGGTCATCGATTGTCAAGCACCTTCCTCTGGAGGAGGAGGTGCTTATATAGGGTGTTCCCTACTTCCTTTGGAGGCGGTCCCTGGCATGCTGGGACATGTAGTATCCCGGGCCTTTTCTCCACCGGCTTTCTGAAGGGGGGTTTTGTGGGTATCTACCTAGTGCCTTTCTAACTGTGGCCCTCCGAGTGATCGCTACAGTACCCCCTCTCAAGGACCGCCGACTCGGCGGGCTTCCTGGTTTGCCCGTATGAGCAGCATGAAACTGTTCCAACAATTCGGGACAATGGATGTTGCTGACGGGTTCCCATGTTCTGTCCTCCACCCCGAACCCCTTCCAATCCACCAAGTATTGCACCCTCCCTCTGACCAATCTGGAGTCCAGGAGCTCTCTCACCTCGTACTCCTCCTGCCCATCTATCTCTACAGGGAGTGGCTTTTCGGGGAGTCTCATCGTTAAAGGGCATGGTCGAAGCAGGGACACATGAAATACAGGGTGAATGTGCCATGAAGTGGGCAAAGACAGTCTCATGGCAACAGGATTGATGATTTCTTCAATCGAATACGGCCCCACGTACTTGGGTTTTAACCTGGTTATGCCTTTCAGATGCAAGTTTTTTGTGGACAACCACACTTTATTCCCCACTTGATACTGGGGTTCAGGCGTTCGTCTTTTGTCTGCGTTAAGTTTTTGAGCGGCTTGAGACGCTTTCAGTTGTACTTTGGCTTCAATCAACACTGCCCGCAGATGGGCATGATGTTCCTGGATACTGGGCAGTCTCGAGGTGGTGGGCCATTCAAAAGGGAGCATGTTCGGATGGTAGCCATAACTACAGAAGAAAGGAGAACATCCCAGTGTTGTATGCGTAGCATTGTTGTAGGCAAATTCGGCCATCCATAACAAGGTGGACCAGTTCAGGGTGTTCTGTAAGGTAAAACAGCGCAGATACTGCTCCAGGGTCTGATTTAGGCGCTCCGTCTTCCCATCCGTCTGAGGGTGATAACTGGAGGAAAGCCGGGCCTCGATGGTCAGCATCTTGCAGAGGGCCTTCCAAAAACGGGACGTGAATTGCATTCCTCTGTCTGTGATTAATGCGCTGGGTATTCCATGAGCCCTCACGACATGTTGGAGGAACACTCTGGCTAATTCAGCTGAGGTAGGTAGATGAGCCAGTGCTATAAAATGCCCCATTTTCGTCAGGTGATCTACGATGACTAGCACTACGGTGTTCCCCTCACAGGGGGGCATGTCCACTATAAAATCCATTGAAATGGTATGCCAGGGTCGTGGAGGGATAGGGAGGTTTTGTAGCAGACCTGGGGGTTTGGTGTGACTGGCCTTTCCCTGTGCACACGTTGCACATGTACCTACATAGGTTTTAACGTCTTTTCTCAGTGAAGGCCACCAAAAGGATCTTTCCACACCGGCTATGGTCTTATAGATTCCTGCATGTCCACCCAGTGTGGAGTCATGCTCCCAGGCTAGTACTCGTTGTTGTAGCTGTGTGTCCGGGATGTACAGGGCATGGTAATGGTATGCCAAATCTCCGACGAGTGATCGGTGTTCGGGTTCCTCATTCACCCAGGCTTGGACGTCTTCCTCGGCTACTGACACGTGCAAGTCTTCAAGAAAATCCTGAGAGGCTATTAGGGCAATGGTTTGTTCCCGGAATATTGCTTCTGACAAGATGAAAGGCGGCTCCGCTTCTTCTTCTGTTGGTTGGTTCTCTGGTTCTTCTCTGCGGGACAAGGCATCCGCCTTTCCGTTTTGTGGTCCTGGTCTGTATTTTATAACGAAATCATAATCGGAGAAGAACAATGTCCAACGTAGTTGCCGGGGCGTCAAGGCCTTGGCCGTCTTTAGAAACAGCAAATTCCGATGGTCGGTGTAAATTTCCACTGTATGAAGCGCACCCAATAGGTAATGTCGCCACTCTTCGCATGCTCTCTTTATAGCTAACAATTCCTTGTCGGTTATGGTGTAGTTGACTTCACAGGGAGTAAGCTTCTTCGAGTAGTAGGCGATCGGGTGTACTTGCCCTGTCTCTGGATGTCGTTGAGACAGCACTCCTCCCACTGCATACGATGATGCGTCGGCTTCCAAAATATATGGGAGCTGTGGGTCTGGATGACGCAGAATCGGAGCCTGAGTGAATTTGTTTTTCAAAAGCTGGAAGGCCTCAGATGCCTCTGGACCCCATAAAAAAGGAGTGTTTTTTCGGAGTAGGCTGGAAATGGGATGAATGATCTTCGAGAAGGAGGGAATGAACCGCCGATAGTAATTGGCGAAACCAAGAAAGCTCTGTACTGATTTCACATTTCGCGGGGTTTCCCAATTGGTAATGGCTTTGACTTTACTGGCGTCCATTTGAAACCCCTGGGCGTTGATGACATATCCCAGAAAGGTCACTTCTTGAGCATGAAAGAGACATTTCTCCAGCTTGGCGTACAACGAATGATGTGTCAGGCGGTCTAAGATGGCCTTCACATGCTCCACATGTTCCTGGAACGTTGGTGAATAAATTAAAATATCGTCGATGTAGACAATACAAAAGCGGTCCAGGTAGCCCCGCAACACCTCATCCATAAAATATTGGAAGGCAGCAGGGGCGTTGCATAGTCCAAAGGGCATCACCCTGTACTCAAAAAGACCGAACTTAGTCCGGAATGCGGTCTTCCACTCGTCTCCCTTTTTCACCCGTACCAGGTGGTAAGCCCCTCTGAGATCAAGTTTGGTGAAGTACCGAGCCCCTTTCAACTGGTCCAGGAGTACCGGAATGAGGGGCAACGGATACCGATTTTTTACGGTAATTCTGTTCAGAGCACGGTAATCGATGCATGTACGTAGAGCGTCACAGTCTTTCTTCGGAATGAAGAAAAGAGGAGACGAGGCAGGGGACGAGGAATGAGTAATGAACCCTGAAGCAAGATTTTCTTCGAGGTAGTTCTTCAGATAACGTGTTTCTGGCTCCGTCAATGCATACACCCTACTACAGGGAACGTTGGCTCCTGGTACTAATTCAATGCAGCAATCATACACCCTATGGGGTGGTAACTGGGTTGCCTTCTGTTTATTGAACAAAGCGTGATATTCAGTATAGAGCTCCGGTAAGGTGGTGGCTTCGCCTTGCAGAGGTTGACTGCAAGCTGACGCCAGGAGTACGGCCGCCGTTGGTTCTTGATTCTTCCGCGGACCCTCCGTCTGCGTGCAATACGACCTGCAATAAGACGAACTCAAGGCGACTGTGCGTGCTGCCCAACAAACCACCGGATCATGTAGTGTCAGCCACGGCATGCCTAAAATGAGCCGGAGTTGGGGTGCATCGATGATATCGAATTGAATATACTCACGATGATCCTGGCCGCACGTCATCAAGAGCGGTATGGTGCGGTACTGCACGGGGCCTGAAGACAGGGCGGTGCCATCAACCGCCATCACGTGTTCGGGTGCAGCTTTCTTTTCCCTGTCCACTCCTATCTGGAAAGCAAATTTCTGGTCTGTGTAGTTGCCTGTCGCCCCAGAGTCTAGTAAAGCGTCTACCTCCACCGCGTCTCTGGTGGAAATCATGAGGGACACCCTTACATTCATGTGAGCCACAGGTGTTTGTAGGGTGTCAGCCAATACTGGGGAGATCGCTAGTTTCTGTTTGCCCAAACCACGGACCTCTTTCTGATTTGGGCTGGTTAGTTTTCCGTCGCTTCTTCTTGCTGCAGTAGGGTATGGATCTGCGGGACGGGGTTGGGGTTTCGTCCTGCGAGCGGCGTCCGAGCTCGACATTCCCGAATGAAATGCCCTCCTTTGCCACAGTATAGGCAGAGCTTCATTCTCCTTTTCTCCTTTTCTTCCATGGTAAGGGCCCCCGTAGTCCCCCTATCTGCATAGGTTCAGGTTCGTTGGTGGTCTTGGGCCGCTCCTCGGGTGTGTTCCGTGGACGAGCGGGAATGAACCGGGAGTCCCCTTTGCTCCTATCCCCTCTGCGTTCCTGGAGGCGGTGGTCCAGCTGGACCGTTAAATCGATCAGTTCCTCACAGGTTTGGGGAAGCTGAACTACTTGGGCTAGGACATCTTTTAACTCCCCACGAAGTCCTTGGTAGAATAACGTAGTCCTCTTCTCTGGTGGCCACTCCGTCTCCACTACCAGTCGGTTAAAGGCCGTGATGTAGGATAACAAATCAAGGGACCCTTGCCGCAGCGTGAGCAGCTCCCGGTCTAAGGACATCATGTGTGACTTACGATCGAAGAGCTTCCTCATCTCCGTGCAAAAGTCCATGAACCGATGCAAAACGGGATCATTTCGTTCCATGAGTGGGATGGTCCAACTGGCTGCATTACCCCCCATGTAGGACATCATGAAGGCCATTTTGGCCGTGTCCTCATGAAACACCGCTGGTTTACAGAGAAAATGGAGCCGGCACTGGTTCAGGAAGGTTTCAAATTTCTTCGGTTCACCATAAAACCGTTCAGGGGGTGCTAGGGGGATGCCGCTGTTCTGTATGACATGGACCGTAGGGGTGGTGTCCGTTGGTTGTGAAGGGGATGTGGTAGAGGCAAAGAACCCTCCCCCTTGCGCGCCAAGAGACGGGGTAGGTATGGTACGAACCGGAGGAGGCAGGGTCGCTTCTCGAATATACCCCCCCGGTCCCTTACGGGTGAGGCCGGCAACCTCTCTACGCAGTGTACCCATTTCCTTTTGTAGATTCTGGTTCTCTAAGCGAGATGTGTGAACCTCCTGTTGCAGAGCGGTAATGCTCTCCATCAGCGAGGTCAGCATCACATTAGTGTCCATCGTCCGGGCTGAGTGACCAACGTGGGCTTGACAATCTGTCAGGTACAAGGTCAGTGACCTGAAGGATATACAGTCACTAACCTTCGTTGCGGAACTCAGCAGGAACGATGGCAGTCGCGTGCTCCCCTTCTCCCAAAAGGCGTCCCCCCTCACAGCGACACTACACTCGACTGCATGAGGAGACCCCCAGGGGAAAAGGGGAAAATAAAGGGGAAAAACAACAAGGGTAGTGCTGGCAGGTGAGGCGTCCCCCTGGGCTGTTCGTGTGGACCAGACTTCCCGTGAGTGGAGTACTCTGGAGTGGGAACAAAACAACAAGAATTACTAGTTCTCCTACCGTTTCGCACGCTAATGCCCCCTTGTGCTCTCACCCTAAGTGGCTCGTCCCACTCACCGGGATTCCCCTGCACCCAGGACACAATTCCTTGGTTCTATGACAAGCGCCTAGGAGGCAGAGGTCTGATTTCACCTGCAAGTGTCTCGTAAAAGGAAAAAGAACGATGTCTGCAGTAACCTTACTCAGGGTCTGAAGGCGCCTGCAGAAAGTCTCGTATCTCAACACCAAAAAGGAAGGTTTCCTAATATACTGGTAATGGTCCCTTTAAGGCTCGCTGGGCATGGGAAGGAACCATGCGTCGGGGATCTACGAAGCGGTTTCTGTCACCGCTTCTCTGTTTCCCTTGAAATTGGCCCCGGTACCGGCAAGGGTACCGGAAAGTGTATGTCCGCTTAAAGCGGGTCCCAAGAACCGAACTCGGCGTGAGAACGCTGTTCGTAGCGTTCTGTGGAGAGACGGCAGGCATGGCTATCGTAGAGATTTAGCAGGGAGACAGAGCAAGCAGCGCGCGCTCAGTCCGTCCCACAAATACCTAGGTCTTGACTTCGCTGAAGGCAGCTCCGCGGTTCCTCCGACTCGGCTGGGTTTCGACGACAGGAACGACGCAGCAAATGCTTCTCGCTGGAATCCGGCGGGGAACACCTTCCGCCATATCCTCTCGGTCATCGATTGTCAAGCACCTTCCTCTGGAGGAGGAGGTGCTTATATAGGGTGTTCCCTACTTCCTTTGGAGGCGGTCTCTGACATGCTGGGACATGTAGTATCCCGGGCCTTTTCTCCACCGGCTTTCTGAAGGGGGGTTTTGTGGGTATCTACCTAGTGCCTTTCTAACTGTGGCCCTCCGAGTGATCGCTACAGCCACCTCTTAACCCTAAAATAACCCTTACATCCATTTACTCCGACTTGCCCCTTAACCCTATAATCATTAATCACCCTTACCTCCTTTTACCTCTACCCACCTATGTAATCATAAATCATCCTTAAATCCCTTTAACTCCACCCAAAGCTAGCCCCATATTTTGCAAATAACATGCACATTATGAAGAACTTGGAACTGAAACAATGTGGGATGGGTTGAGTCCCTCATTTACACGCACATTTTAGAGAAGGAATGTGTTTCCACAGTTTCAACTGCAGAACCAACTTGAGCTTGTTCTTCTTTCAAATGTCCTCCACAGGCTATTCTCCAAACACAGGCTTTGAGTAGAGTGATAGATACTTTTCACAGCAGGTAGCATTTGAACACCTACAGCAAAGGTTCAGTGAGGTGTGAGGGTTTTGCATCTGGCTGTTATCAGCTCAACTGAAGTATACATCAAAAACAAACAAAAGAGGAGGCCTTACCTAGAATGTTTAAGAAACCTCCTCACCTCACACAACAGAGCTGCCATCCCATCCATCGCCTCTCCTATCAATCAAATGACTGTGTTCATGAAGACACATCGGCAGCCCCTTGCTAGCAGAAGACCTCTTGGAATTTCTAGAGCTAGCTCTAACTTCATCCTACTCACTTCAGTATATGGATCTCCTTCCTCTAGCCACAGGAATACAGGCAATACACTCCCACTGTCTTGGGAGAACAGTCCTTCCTTTCCATCTTGGGCTATGCCAGAGTAGGGACATCTAAAATGGATCCCACTGAGTACAGTGCACAGACACAAACACACACAGACACACACACACACACGCACGCGCACACACACACACATCCTACTACTATGCATGTGTTAGAACCACTACATACATACACACAGTCGACAAAGACATGTGATTTCAGCACAAAGTTCTGGGCATACTGTGGAGGTGTAGCCTCTTCATCAAGTACACGAAGATCAGAAGTAGTTCAGTGAGGTTTTATTAGGTACAAGCAAATGAAGAAACCTCATCCAACAGCATCAAGAGTAACAGCTTCTCTCCTATTTGAATATCCTCTGCACATCATTCAGTGTTCTAAACATCTCTAGGCAACCGTACCATATTCTAAATTCTATATTCTAGGCTTACTAAGAACACACTAATACTAAGAATACGACATCATCTCCCCCCGAATAAACACATTAAAGACTACAAAGTAATAAAAGATACAGAAAAACTAAGGTACACAATCATGTAGACGAAAAGGAATCTTTTTTACACGTTTAGGTCTATCACAAACAACATCTTTCGGTAAAACAGAGTTAGACACAATTTCTTCATCAAATTTACTTGTGATATGTCCTTCTTTAGAGATGTTGGAAGGCAAAACAGCAATCCTGCTATGATTCCAGATTTTGTGATCACTGGTTTTAACGGCGTTATCATATAATTTAATAATTTGAAAAGGTTTACTAAATTTAGAATTACAACTAGATTTCCTTGGAGATTTTATCTTTACCCAATCACCTTGTAATAAGCACTCCAATGCAGGTTCTTGTAAGTAAGGAGTTTAACAGAGTAAGCAGGTACGTCCTTCTTCCACAGATCCCTTCTCCAACTGCATGCTTTCCCCACACTCTAGAACCATGCTTGTATCTAACAACCGTAACCATAGCAATGCAGATATGAACATCAACATACCACATCTCCCTCTTTTCCAGAACAACTTAATAATTATTAATAAAATTACACATAGCTTTACAAAACGTTCAGTAAAATTATTTCTCTTAAACTCACTAAACTAATTCTGTTGTCATAAATTATGCTGCATTCACGGACAACCCTTTTCCCGTCTTCCATTTTTAACAACATAATTACGATATTTCACTGGCATGACAATCGCTCTCCCAGCGCGTGATGTTCTCAAAACTTCACCTGAGGTTCCAGCTTTAGTACTGGAAACTGTACCATTTGACTGCGTCAAACTACTGCCACCATTCCCAATGTCGCAGTCAGGAACTTCATCCCATAACCATTTCATATCTGATTTAATACCAGCAGTATCATGCATTTTTCCATTTTTAACATTGCATTTTGACATTCTGTTATAGTGCCAAATTTTCCCATCACTCAATTTTGCAGATCTTGAATACGTTGCAATTACCTGTAATGGTGTAGAAAATTTACTTTTGCCTTTTCTTACTTTGCTAGCCAATTTAACTTTAACCCAATCACCTACATTAAGTGCGCAATCAAAAGTGCCATGGGTTTTATCAAAATTGATCTTATAATTCTCTTGCATTTTTCTTAAATTAGTCCTAACCAATGCAGGTGACCATTTCCCATATGTTTGCATGTTAGACCATGCCACATTATCCTTACAAAATGGTTCTCTGCCCCGCAATATCTTAAAAGGGCTATATCCTGTACCAGTTGGCGTAATTCTATATGCCCAAACTGTACTGAAAAGTTCCCTTTTCCAGCTTTTACCTGCTTTTAATGAAGCTTGTACACTTCCCATTATGACCCTGTTGAACCTCTCTACACTACCGTTACCCGCTGGATTGTATACAGGAGTTTTCTTTTCACAAATTCCATTTCTTACCAAAAAATTCTTAAACTTGTCAGAAGAAAACTGTGGACCATTATCACTGCGTATCATTTTTGGAATTCCCTCTCTTATGAATAAACTTTCCAAAAACTTAATGGTATGTTTTGTGTCACAAGTCTCATACACTTCAATTTCTGGCCATTTCGAAAAATCATCAATAACAACCAAAACATATGCATTGAAACCATCATCTCCCTCAATGGGACCTAACCAATCTATGCTTAGATTTTCCCACGGCCCATTGGGAATAGATTTTGTACCCAGTGAGGGTCTTAGCACACGAAGTGATTTATCAGAATCTTGACAAATTACACAATCTCTTACACATCTCTCAGAATCACGATCAATACCTGGCCACCAATAAGATGATTTAAGTTTGCTTTTTAATTTAGAGATACCAAGATGACCTTCATGATTTATTTCTAAGATCCTTGTTCTCAATTTTAAAGGTACTATGATTCTATCTCCCCTGCAAATGTATCCTGAATCATCTATAGACAATTCACATTGTACCTCCCAAAGCGCTCTTAAATCACCTTGGTTATCATTCTTGGCAGGCCAACCTTTGGTTATAAACTGTGCCGTTTTCTTTAAACATTCATCTTGTGAATATTCATTGTCCCATTCCTGCTTAGAAATAGCACAAGATCCGTCATACACTGCTGCAACATTGAATTCGTCCCAATCATTTTGTGCAAAACTCTCATATGGCAAAGGAGATCTGCTCAAATAGTCTGCCACTTGGTTCTTCCTCCCAGGTAAATATTCTACCTCGTAGTTAAAATCTAAAAGTTTTAATGTCATCTTTGCTATCCTGGGTGTGGCTTTGTAAATGCCCTCAGAAGTTAAGACTTTGAGCAGTGGTTTGTGATCTGTACGTAGTCTAAAACTAGAACCCCATACAAACTGTCTAAATTTCTCCATTGCCCATATAGTTGCCAGCATTTCTTTCTCTATTACGGAATACTTTTCCTCTGATGGTGAAAGAGAACGAGATGCAAATGAAATGGTTATCTCTTCACCAATCTCATTTACTTGAGAAAGTACTGCTCCCAGTCCCTTCCCACTGGCATCTGTCGTAATTATGGTTGGTGACGAGATGTCGAAAGCTTGAAGAGGTAAGGCAGAGTGTAAATCATTTTTTACACTACAGAAGTCACTTTCCAGATCACCATTCCAAATAAATTCACTTTTTAACTTCAACAGTTGCTTCATATTGTAAGTTTTGGTGGCAAAATATTTTACGAATTTTGCATAAAATTCCGCCATCCCCAGAAATGATCTTAAATCATCTTTTGATTTAGGAGAAGGGGCATTTTTAATAGCTTCCATTAAACTTTTCTTTGGTGATATGCCATCACCTCCCACTTCGTGTCCTAAATAGGTAACAGATTTCATTCTGAATATGCATTTTTTATTTCTGCTGTCAAACCTTTATGTACAATCGTTTTCTTAACAGCTTTTCTCACATCATAGTGAGATTTACGTTCAAGCATTTTCTTCTTTTCCTTTTCTTTCCAGTCAGTGTGTTACCTGCCAAAAATCTTTTGTCACTAACCCAACACGGAAGCAAAGAAACATTTTCTATTCTCCCTTTAAACAAATGAAAGGGACTGACACCTGTGGAAGAGTGAGGTGAAAACCTATATTCCCTTACTTTTTTTTTTATTGCAAGTTCCCAAGAGTCACCACAAGACCGAGCTTGCTGAATTGTTTCTTTAATTACTTTTATGAACCTCTCCACAACACCATTACATTGTGGATGATAGAGCGCAGCTCTCTTGTGTGTAATTCCCCTCTCTTTTAGGAAAGATTGCATGCTATTAGATATGAATTGTACTCCATTATCTGACAGGATTGTCTTTGGATACCCTTCATGTTCAAATAGTTCACTTAAAAATTTAATTACAATACCAGATTCAATCGAATTAACAATTTTGAATTCTGGCCATCTAGAATACAAGTCAATGCATACTATAATGTATTGATCTTGTGATTTTAATTTTATTGGTCCTAAGATATCAATGGAGATGTCAGACCAAGGTCCAGCAGCCTGCTGCCTAATAACCATAGGTTGAGTCCTGCATTTTAATGATTTGTCAGAGTTGCAACAATCAACACAATCACGTACTGCCCTTTCTACATGCGTGTCCATAGCAGGCCACCAGTATGCTTCTCTTAGCCTTTCCTTTGTTTTTGCAATTCCCATGTGTGAAGAGTGTGCATTACTCACCAGTTTATCTCTTAAAGGGTTAGGAGGTACTAGTTTACTGCCACGTAAGAGAAGGTTATCCAAAACAGCCATTTCATCTTTTACATGAAAGAAACCTCTCACGGTTTCATCACACACATTTTTGTGACACCAACCATTGTTGACCATATGAATTACTTTTTGTAAAATGGAATCTTTAGTAAGATTTTCTCTCCATTCATCTTCTGTGATCATTCCCTCACTAACTAAACATACATTGATTTCTTCATCAAAACTCTCTCCACCAAACAGGTCAGTATCATTGACCTCTTCATCGTTCTTATCTCCCAGTCTCGAAAGGCAGTCTGCAAGGATATTGTTTGAGCCTGGAACATGGAAAATTTCAAACTCAAACTGTTGTAGAGCCAAACCCCATTTTCTAATTCTGTGTGAAACAAAATCTATACCCTTATTGGAGTAAACTTCCTTAAGGGGTTTATGATCTGTGAAAACCTGAAACTCCTTCCCCCACAAAAATTTCCTTAATTTCCGTATAGCCCAAAAAACTGCTAAAGCCTCTTTCTCAATTACAGAGTACTGTAATTCTGCCCCTCTTAATGGTCTGGAAATGAAAAGTATAGTGTTATCTTTTCCATTTACCTTTTGTTTCAATACAGCTCCAATGCCGGTTGCACTGGCATCAGTTAAGAGAAACGACATTTTAGAAGGATCAAAACTGTCTAAACTATGAGCATTATGTAAATCATTTTTTATACAATTGAATTCTTCTTCACATTTTTTACACCATAAGAATTCATTACCTTTCTTCATAAGGGTGCGGAGTGAGACAGTTTTTTCAGCAAAATTTGGTACAAATTTATGGTAAAATTCAGCCATGCCAAAGAATTTTACCAGCTCGTCTTTGTTAGAAGGGGATCTTAGATTTAAGATGGAGTTCACTAGAGAAGATTTTGGTTTGATACCATCTTGTGAGACCAAATGTCCTAGATATTCTATTTCTTTTTCACATTAAAGTTACATTTGTCTCCACGAAGTGTTAAACCAGCTGATTGCAATTTCTGTAAAACATCTGTTACCCTAGTATCATGTTCCAAGACATCTTTACCATATATTAATATGTCATCTTGATTTATTTTTACACCTTTGACATTATGCAAAACACTTTCCATCACCCTTTGGAACACAGAAGCTGCAGATATCAATCCAAAGGGCATCCTTACAAACTTGAATGTGCCAAAGGGTGTGACAAACGCTGTAAGATCTTGAGAAAGTTTATGGAGTTTGACTTGGTGATATGCAGACGTTAGGTCCAGAGAAGTAAAATGCTTAGCTTCATTGAGAGAACACAGCATTTCACTAATATTGGGTAAGGGATAGTGATCGACAACAACAGCTTTGTTTAGTTCTCTTAGATCAATGCAGAGACGGGCCTCTCCATTGGCCTTGCGGGCCATCACCACCGGAGAAACCCATTCAGTTGCTTCTACCTCCTGTATGATTCCCTTCACAATCAGTTTGTCTAGTTCATTTTTCATTTGTTCTCTAACGAGCAAAGGAACATTTCTGACTTTTGCTATTTTCGGAATAGCATCCTTTTTCAGAACAATTTGATGAACATATTTTTTTAAACAACCTAAATCATTTCCAAAAAGAATAGGGACTTTTTTGATCCATTCACTTGATTTGTTTTTAACGAAGGATACCTGAGGAATTTCTTTCAAACACTGTTGGAAACAGCCCACCTCCACTCCGCAGGGTGATGGTGGACTCCCCGAACACACTGTGGTAGCTTGGCTCGAGTGGTCAGGAAACAGGCGCAGTGCTAAGCATACAATATACCCGTACAATAACCATGCGTGCATCCGTTCCAAAAACGACTCTACACCGTAAAAATTATGAAAATATTCTTCTTTATCTTTTTCTCTTAGTTGCTGATTGGAAAAATAAATAAGTCAATCACAATATACAATTTTAAATAGTGCAGGTCAAATAAATATTGGCTGTTTGATTGAATAAATAGGGGTGATCATAAATAACAGGGCATAAATACAAGTGCAATATATACAGACAATTAAATACTTTGAGGCAATAAATACTGTACCAATAAATATTGTACACCAACAAGTCCTGTGGACCTATAAATATAGTGCAGCAATAAATAGGTAAAAACTCAATAAATACAGTACCCCCCAATAAATAATTAAAAGTATACAGCAACACTCATATAATCAGATGACACTTCAATTCTTAAGGGCTGATTTGGCCCAGGCACAGCTTGTAGGGTTGTGGAAGGCTTGAGGGGGGGGGGCTACTCCCTGGCTGGGACAAGGCTGAGGCCTAAACTGAGGTAGATCAAAGGGGGGAATACCAGTGCCCTGGCTTTCTCTCTCCACACAACCTCTCTAGGTTAGTCCCAGTTCACCCCAGGCACAGTCAGGTTGGTTTCAGCACCTCCCTAGCCCCTTAGAGCAGTCTCTCAGGTCTCCACAGGGCCTTAGGCGCCCCCTACTCCACTTACTGCCCTTTTTCTGATGTTCCGACGCCGCTGGAGTCGTGTCGACGCCGTGAGGCGGTTCCGGTTCGGTCTCGGCGGCCTCGGCACAATGTCAGTTCTTTGACGACGCCGGTAGGCGGTTCCGGTCCGATGTCGGTGGCCCTGGTTCGATCTCGACCTCCGATTCGACGGCGTCGGGCAGTCTCTTCACGATGTCGACTTCGGGCGGCTCCGGTCCGATGGCGCTCTCGGCTCCGATGACGTCGGCCGGCCTGGCCTCGATGTCGACTTCCGGCGACTCCGGGGTGCGATCCTCACCCCCGACCTCCGGTGTTCCTCCTCACAGGTTCCGGGCGACTCCGGAGTGCGATCCTCACTCCCGACCTCCGGTGCTCCTCTACCTCGGTCTCCGACGACTCCGGAGGGCGGACTTCACTCCTCCGATGACGCCGCTCGCTCGACCTCGGTTCACTTCCTCCTCGACCTCTGGTATTCCTCACGACCTCCGTCGGCGCCCTCTCACGACCTCAGGCGGCTCCGGGTACGACGTCTGCTACTTCAGTCAGCGCCGCTTCTCCACCTCGGGCTCCAGATCTTCAGGCTACTCGACGCCGGACTCCAGGGAAACCAGTTCTCAGGTCAGAATCTTGCTGTTTTCTTGGTTCTAAGGCCTGTTCCTGCTGTCCAGGTCCTTAGGATGGGTTTTTCTGTCTTCTTCCCACACAGGGCTATAGGCTGGGATCCATCAGTAGGGACAAGTATCAAGGGTGGGTTTATGGACCCCACTCCAGGCACAAGTTTCCACCCCTGCTGCTTCACTCCTTCCTCCTTTACTGTTGTGCTGCTCTCTCTTCACCAGTCAGGTGCCAACTGCCAGCTCCAACTGCCAACTCACTCTCTTAACCTCCCAACATTCTAAACCGCCTCCAACGGTCACAGGGTTCTGGAATCTCCTGGAATGTTCTGGAAGGTGCTGGTAGGTTCCAGTGGATGCTGGTGATGTCACAGGTGGCCACCATTTTGTGCTCCAGGCCCTCAGACAGAAGTTTCAGGGGTAGCTAAAATGGCTCCCTGAATCTGTAGCAACACGAAAAAGTCTGGTGGTTCCCAAAAAGGAAAAATTCAAACAGGGTTTGAGGCAAAAGTGGGACAAAATAAATAATGATGAGGAGGGACCACCCAAAGGGCTGACAGGTCTAACACGCGTCCCCCCCAGCTGAAAGTGGGGAGAGCTACCCAACCCCTTGGGAGTTCTCATCACTAAGGCGGAAATACCTTGAGAGACCGTCTGCATTGGCGTGGTCCACTCCAGGCCGATGTTCCACCTGAAAGTCCATCCCCTGTAGGGAAATAGACCACCTCAACAACTTGGGATTCTCCCCCTTCATTTGCATCAGCCAACGAAGGGGTCTGTGGTCGGTCTGAACCAGGAAGTGCGATCCAAACAGGTATGGCCGCAACTTCTTCAGAGCCCATACCACTGCAAAGGCTTCACGCTCTATTGCACTCCACTTCTGTTCCCTGGGAAGTAGTCTCCGGGATAGGAAGACCACGGGTTGATCCAGACCCTCTTCGTTGAGTTGCGATAACACTGCCCCAATGCCATGTTCTGATGCATCTGTCTGGACAATGAACTCCTTGGAAAAGTCTGGGGCCCTTAAGACCGGGGCCTCGCACATGGCTTTCTTCAATCTCACAAAGGCCTGCTGACAGGCCTCCGTCCAGACTACCCGTCGAGGTTGTTTCTTGGACGTGAGCTCCGTGAGGGGGGCTACGAGGGTACCGTACCCCTTCACGAAGCGGCGGTAGTATCCCGTGAGGCCCAAAAATGCTCGGACCTCAGTCTGTGTCTTGGGGGGTTCCCAGGCCATGATGGCCTCGATCTTCGCCTGGAGGGGTTGCACCGCTCCCCTACCCACCAAGTGTCCAAGGTACACTACCGACCCCTGCCCGATCTGGCACTTGCTGGCCTTGATCGTCAATCCAGCTTGTCTCAGGGCCTGGAGAACAGCTTGCAGGTGACGCAAGTGATCCTCCCAGCTGTTACTGAAGACGGCTATGTCGTCCAGATAAGCAGCAGAGAAACTCTCCATTCCGGTGAGGATCTGGTTTACCAGGCGCTGAAACGTGGCAGGTGCGTTCTTGAGCCCAAAGGGCATCACACAGAACTGGTAGTGGCCATTGGGCGTGGAGAAGGCTGACCTTTCCCTTGCTCCGTCAGTCAAAGAGATTTGCCAGTACCCCGAAGTAAGGTCAAAGGTACTTAGATATTGGGCAGCTCCCAGCCGGTCAATCAATTCATCCGCCCTAGGGATCGGATGAGCATCAGTTTTTGTCACTGAATTCAGTCCCCGGTAGTCCACACAGAACCTCAGTTCTGGTTGGGCACCCGGTGGTGCAGCTTTCGGTACTAACACCACCGGACTAGACCAGGGGCTGCTAGAAGGTTCAATCACTCCTAGCTCCAGCATCTTAGTGACTTCACTATGAATGCTGGCCTTCACCTTGTCTGACATCCGGTAGATCTTGGACTTCACAGGTGGGCTGTCTCCTGTGTCCACGTCATGGACGCACAGGTGAGTCCTACCCGGGACAAGGGAGAACAACGAAGAGTACTGCCCCAAGACCTGGCGACAGTCCTCCTGCTGTTCAGGAGTTAGAGATGGGGAGAGAATCACTCCCTCCACCGACCCATCCTTTTCTTGAGACGCAAACAGATCAGGGAGAGGCTCGCTTTCCACGTCCTCTCCTCCGTCAGTCACCATCATCAAGATGACTTCGGGCCTCTCGTGGTGGGGTTTGAGGCGGTTGGCATGCAGCACCCGCAGGGGCTGACGAGGGGTCTTCAGGTCCACCAAGTAGGTAGCCTTACCCTTCTTCTCCAACACCTCAAAGGGTCCTGACCAGCGATCCTGGAGGGCACTAAGCTCTCCTGGTTCGATCACCCACACCTTCTGGCCAGGCTCCAACTCCACCGGGTGAGCATTGTGGTCATACCACGCCTTCATCACTGCTTGGCTGGCTTCCAAGTTGTCAGAAGCTTGCTTCCACAACTTAGCCATTTGGCTCCGGAAGGCCAGCATGTAGCTCACCACATCCTGGGGAAGCTTTCTGGGAGTTCTTTCCCATCCGTCTCTCACCAGGTTAAGAGGTCCACGTACAGGGTGCCCATACAGAAGCTCGAAGGGGCTGAAGCCCACTCCCTTCTGTGGCACTTCCCTGTAAGAAAAGAGTAAACAGGGTAGGAGGACGTCCCATTTCCTCCGCAGGCTTTCAGGCAGACTTCTGATCATGCCCTTCAAGGTTTTATTAAACCTCTCCACCAGACCATTTGTCTGGGGGTGGTAAGGAGTGGTGAACCGGTATGTCACTCCACACTCCTTCCACATCGCCCGCATATACGCTGACATGAAGTTGGTCCCCCTGTCGGACACAACTTCCTTGGGAAAACCCACTCGGGTAAAGATTCCCATCAGGGCCCTTGCCACAACAGGTGCTGTTATGGTCCTCAGAGGTATTGCCTCTGGGTACCGTGTGGCATGATCCACCAGAACCAGGATAAACCTGTGACCAGCTGTAGTTGGCGGATCTAATGGACCCACAATGTCGATGCCCACCCTTTCAAAGGGGGTGCTAACGACAGGAAGTGGTTCCAGGGGAGCTTTCAGCTTCACCCCTGTTTTCCCACTGGCTTGGCAAGACACACATGTCCGGCAGTAGGTATCGGACGACACTTTCATCTGAGGCCAATAAAAGTGTGGGACAAGACGGGCGAAGGTCTTGTCTTGCCCCAGGTGTCCTGCCAATGGTATCTCGTGAGCCAACTCTAAAAGGAAGGCTCGATAACGTTGAGGAACTACCAAGGCTCGTGACGATCCATGTAGGGGTGCCTTGGGTTCACTGTAGAGGAGGCCATCCTCCCAGTAAACACTGTAGTTCCCTTCAACGTTCCCTGCTGCCTGGGCTTCGGCCTGTCGCCTCAGCCCCTCAAGGGTAGGGCACTCCCTCTGGCCCTGGCAGAATTCCTCCCTGGACGGGCCTCCCTCCACGTGCCACTCGGCCGGGATGGGTAGGTCCTCCAGGTTGGTAACGTCCCCCTCCGCAGACTCCTGGTCCACCACCTCCGGTGGCCTATCCGTCCTACGGGGTGGAGACGCCGAGGCAGGCTCCTCCTGTCCTCGGTTCTTCCCTTGACTGGCAGCTGGCTGGGCCTTTGTTCCAGGCTCCAGCCGAAATGAACTCCCTCTTCGGGTAGTCGTGGACCTTGTGCTAACACAGGCCCAGTCAGGTGTACCCAGCATCTCGGTGTGAGTCCGGTATTCCACCTCCTTCCAAGCGTTGTGCTCCATGTCATTGCCCAGCAGACAATCGACTGGCACGGCAGGGCTTACGGCAACTCGAAGTGAACCTGCAACCCCCCCCCATTCAAAGGGAACCTCGGCCACTGGATAGTGACCTGTTCTGCCGTCAGCCATCGCGGCTGGGT
Organism: Triturus cristatus; assembly: GCF_964204655.1. Taxonomy (NCBI): domain Eukaryota; kingdom Metazoa; phylum Chordata; class Amphibia; order Caudata; family Salamandridae; genus Triturus; species Triturus cristatus. The sequence goes on from NC_140590.1 coordinate 354,905,195, forward strand.
GGAGTACATCGGGAATTACCTGCTCTGGAGACACCAGTTGGCTACGCACCATAGTCATACTGGCTCCTGTGTCTCTCAGAGCCTCCCCTCTTTGGCCGTTGATGGTGATCCACTGCCCATACTTTGCGGTATTTGCGGGCACCTGGATCTTAGGAACCATCTCCCGTTCTCCCAGGGACACTAAAGTGACACCCGCCCACTCCCTTCCCTTAGTTAAGGGCATCTCCTCCCCGAGCACTGCACTAGCTACTCCGGGGGTCTTTCCTCCAGTGGGAGGGGGTGATCGTTTCTGACACTTCGGATCTCCTTTATAGTGTCCAACGCCACCGCACTCGTAGCAATGGACAACCCTTGGCTGCTGACTCTGGCCAGGATTAGGGTTTCTGGGTGGGTTAGCCTTAGAGGTGAATCCTGTTCCCTTCCCTTGGAAGTTATTTTGGGGGCCTTTGGAGAACTCCTTTTTCTTTTCCCCTCCCTCTTTCTTCTGGGGGGCGCCCTGTCCGGCCTTTTGAGTATCCCCTCCAGTCCCCCTTGTGGACACCCGGGTACTAGCCCAAATGTCCGCCTCCTCAGCAAGCTTCCGGGGACTGGTCAGCTTGCTATCCACCAGGTGTTGCCGCAGTTCAGGGAAACATTTCTCGAGTAGGTGTTCCTTCAGTACTAGGTCGAACAACTCCTCGTAGCTCCTTACTTCACTGCCCTGAATCCAACCTTCCATTGCCTTCTTCGCATAGTCCAGGAAGTCCACCCAATTCTGTGTGCCCAGTTTGTGACTACCCCTGAACTTCTGTCTGTACTTTTCAGGTGTTAGTCCAAACTTTCTGATGAGCGCCAGTTTCATGGCGGGGTAGTGGGTCTGCTCATCCTCCTCGAGGGCCAATAAAGCATCCCTACCAGCTGGAGGCATGTACTTGTACAATCCCCCTCCCCAGTACTTCTCCGGAACCCCATGGGCCCTCAGTGAGACCTCATAGGCCGCTAGCCACTTGGCGATATCGTCGCCCACTCCATAGCTAGCCACTATGTCCTTTGGCAGGTATGGTTTAGATTCCCTGGTGATCTCTTGGGTTTGGCTGCCACCATTAGGAACAGGTTGTGCCCCGATTCTCAAGATCTGAAGATCTATTTCTTTCAGTCGCAATTCATGGGCCATCCTCTGCTCCTCCTTCTCCTTTTCCAGCCTTGCTAAGTCCCATGTGAGCTGTCTTTTCTCCCTCCGGTCCGTTAGCTCCACTTCAGACAAGCCACCGCTAGAGGCACGGCTGCCCCCCCTAGAAAGTGTCCTGGGCCCTGCTGACAGGTTCCCCACCTCAGGTTGGTACATCTCAGCCCCCTCGGGGTCAGGCTCTCCATCCCTGTCTTCCTCCTCAGCCTTGCTTTCCCTGCGTGCCTCCCCCCAAGCCCTTAAGCTGGTTTGGAGTGCACCCTTCTTTGCTCCTGGGGGACAGTACACCCCCTCCCGCTGGCAAAACTCCCTGAGTTGGGCCACAGTGTACGTTTCTAGATTTTCTAGTACAAACTCCATCTTGCCCACTCAGGTCAGAGGACAGGTTTTGTGCAGTAACAATGCAGGGGGGTACCTTTAATAATACCTCCTCCCACCACCAGAGTAAATTTGGAAAAAACAAAAACCCACAATTAGGAAGGCCGCTTTGAGAAAACTCCCGGTGTAGGCCTATGGACTACCCACAGTTATTGTTGAGTATATGTAGGCACAGCTCTATCCCACCACTGAACACCAATTTATGTTGGAAACAGCCCACCTCCACTCCGCAGGGTGATGGTGGACTCCCCGAACACACTGTGGTAGCTTGGCTCGAGTGGTCAGGAAACAGGCGCAGTGCTAAGCATACAATATACCCGTACAATAACCATGCGTGCATCCGTTCCAAAAACGACTCTACACCGTAAAAATTATGAAAATATTCTTCTTTATCTTTTTCTCTTAGTTGCTGATTGGAAAAATAAATAAGTCAATCACAATATACAATTTTAAATAGTGCAGGTCAAATAAATATTGGCTGTTTGATGGAATAAATAGGGGTGATCATAAATAACAGGGCATAAATACAAGTGCACTATATACAGACAATTAAATACTTTGAGGCAATAAATACTGTACCAATAAATATTGTACACCAACAAGTCCTGTGGACCTATAAATATAGTGCAGCAATAAATAGGTAAAAACTCAATAAATACAGTACCCCCCAATAAATAATTAAAAGTATACAGCAACACTCATATAATCAGATGACACTTCAATTCTTAAGGGCTGATTTGGCCCAGGCACAGCTTGTAGGGTTGTGGAAGGCTTGAGGGGGGGGGGCTACTCCCTGGCTGGGACAAGGCTGAGGCCTAAACTGAGGTAGATCAAAGGGGGGAATACCAGTGCCCTGGCTTTCTCTCTCCACACAACCTCTCTAGGTTAGTCCCAGTTCACCCCAGGCACAGTCAGGTTGGTTTCAGCACCTCCCTAGCCCCTTAGAGCAGTCTCTCAGGTCTCCACAGGGCTTTAGGCGCCCCCTACTCCACTTACTGCCCTTTTTCTGATGTTCCGACGCCGCTGGAGTCGTGTCGACGCCGTGAGGCGGTTCCGGTTCGGTCTCGGCGGCCTCGGCACAATGTCAGTTCTTTGACGACGCCGGTAGGCGGTTCCGGTCCGATGTCGGTGGCCTCGGTTCGATCTCGACCTCCGATTCGACGGCGTCGGGCAGTCTCTTCACGATGTCGACTTCGGGCGGCTCCGGTCCGATGGCGCTCTCGGCTCCGATGACGTCGGCCGGCCTGGCCTCGATGTCGACTTCCGGCGACTCCGGGGTGCGATCCTCACCCCCGACCTCCGGTGTTCCTCCTCACAGGTTCCGGGCGACTCCGGAGTGCGATCCTCACTCCCGACCTCCGGTGCTCCTCTACCTCGGTCTCCGACGACTCCGGAGGGCGGACTTCACTCCTCCGATGACGCCGCTCGCTCGACCTCGGTTCACTTCCTCCTCGACCTCTGGTATTCCTCACGACCTCCGTCGGCGCCCTCTCACGACCTCAGGCGGCTCCGGGTACGACGTCTGCTACTTCAGTCAGCGCCGCTTCTCCACCTCGGGCTCCAGATCTTCAGGCTACTCGACGCCGGACTCCAGGGAAACCAGTTCTCAGGTCAGAATCTTGCTGTTTTCTTGGTTCTAAGGCCTGTTCCTGCTGTCCAGGTCCTTAGGATGGGTTTTTCTGTCTTCTTCCCACACAGGGCTATAGGCTGGGATCCATCAGTAGGGACAAGTATCAAGGGTGGGTTTATGGACCCCACTCCAGGCACAAGTTTCCACCCCTGCTGCTTCACTCCTTCCTCCTTTACTGTTGTGCTGCTCTCTCTTCACCAGTCAGGTGCCAACTGCCAGCTCCAACTGCCAACTCACTCTCTTAACCTCCCAACATTCTAAACCGCCTCCAACGGTCACAGGGTTCTGGAATCTCCTGGAATGTTCTGGAAGGTGCTGGTAGGTTCCAGTGGATGCTGGTGATGTCACAGGTGGCCACCATTTTGTGCTCCAGGCCCTCAGACAGAAGTTTCAGGGGTAGCTAAAATGGCTCCCTGAATCTGTAGCAACACGAAAAAGTCTGGTGGTTCCCAAAAAGGAAAAATTCAAACAGGGTTTGAGGCAAAAGTGGGACAAAATAAATAATGATGAGGAGGGACCACCCAAAGGGCTGACAGGTCTAACAAACACACAGAGGGATTTTCATTTGGATCAAGAAAAACATTTAATTCCTTTTGATGTATCCAGCTGATAAGAGAGTCTCCTTTCATAGAAACATAAATCTTCCCAGGAATAATTCTTCCTTTCAAGTCTATGGTCCCTACGAAATATCCTAGAAGATCAATGGTAGTCCCTCCATACCCTTTGGGTCTCACATCCGGTTTATACAGAGTGACTTTATCTTTGAGTTTGTTTTCATAAAAGTACTTTGGAATCAGTGTAATTTTCGCTCCTGAATCAAATAGCATCTTTACTGGGGCATCATTTACTAAAACTTCTTCACACGGCCCCTCGGGGTGATTTTCATGTACTTGTGAAACAACAATTTCATCTAGATCATCTTCAAATAGATCTACCTCTACTTCTCTTATTTTCTTTTTAGGTTTGCTGGTTTTACAGCATTTAGAAAGATGTCCTCTTTTCCCACAAACTTTACAAATTGTTTTCCAACCCGGACAATCCTTATAATTAGCCAAATGTCCGTTGTCGCCGCATCTATAACATTTTCCTTCAAATTTTTCCTCATTGACCGATTTTTGGGGTACAGATGTTTGAGAAGTTTTGGATTTGACTACTTTCTCATCATGTTTTATGATCTTGACCTCAGTACAGTTTGATTTTTCACCTGAGTCATTTTTTTTTAGAACGTCAACACAAGCTTTACTGTGTTCATTGCTCTTTGCAATGACAAATACTTCATCCAAGGAAGGATTGTCTTTTTGCCACAACGCATCTCTTGTTTTTTCTTGTACACAACCTAACGTGAATTGATCCCTTAGACGTTCATCCAGTGTGTTACCGAAATTGCATGTAGATGCTAGTTTCCGAAGAACAGTAATGTATTGTTGTACCGACTCTTCTTGTCTTTGCATGCGCCTACCAAAATGGTATCTCTCCAGTACAGTGCTTATTTTAGGAAGATAGTGAAGATCTAATTTCTTTATACATATCTCATATTCATTTAAAGAATTACTTTCTTGATCTGACAGTTCTGGAAAATGTTCGAAAACCTCCTGTCCTTCCGAACCTAGACAATGCATGAGTAAGGAAGTTTTCCTTTCTGCACTTAAGGAAGTGCCACAAACTCTAGCATAGTGACTGAAAACCTTCTTCCACTTCTGCCATGGAATTGGAGGATCTTCTGGTGACGTCAAGAAAAATGGAGGAGTTGTGACGTTTTGCATATTGGATGCGAAGGATTTAAAGATTATATATTTTTAAAATAATCTTGTGGTCTTCTATATCTTAAATACAAAATTCTGTAATTTAGATAAATTTTATATTGTGTTGATGAATTTCTCAAAATACATGAATAAATATATATATATATATCCACAGTCACTATTGTTATAATGCGGAGTTTCCTTGTCAATGTAAATTTTGTTGCGCGATGAGGTTACACTTACCTCTAACAAAAAGTAGCGAGAATAATTATGTAGGCCCAAAGCGTCAGGCAAAAGCCCCAGAGCTCAGGCAATGCATGTGAGACAACTCTTCCAGGAATATAATTACATCATAATGGTGAGTGAACTCTTCCTGGAACGTGATTACATCATAATGGTTTCAGGCCTTTTCCTTGTGCGTGGTAGTAACTAGGCCAAAGGCGTCAGGCACAGGCCTTTAAGGTCAGGCAAGACGCGTATGCAGAGTCTCATTAAATAGAGGCCTTGAATTACCTATGCCGCTAGCAGCTGACAGTCTTAAAAGGTAACATGGAAGATCCTACCGTTGTTTGTAGCATCAAGCTCTCTTGTTACAGGAACATTTCAGAAGAGTCAAAGCTTTCAAGATGTGCTCGGTTGAGATTTATTCTTGATTTGCGTAGGTAATCATCGCCAAAATGTGGAGGTGTAGCCTCTTCATCAAGTACACGAAGATCAGAAGTAGTTCATTGAGGTTTTATTAGGTACAAGCAAATGAAGAAACCTCATCCAACAGCATCAAGAGTAACAGCTTCTCTCCTATTTGAATATCCTCTTCAGTGTTCTAAACATCTCTAGGCAACCTTACCATATTCTAAGTTCTATATTCTAGGCTTACTAAGAACACACTAATACTAAGAATACCACACATACACATAGATAAAGACCTTTACATGAGTGAACCAGTGGGCCTCACTACCAATTGTACAGGAAAAATGGCCTTGTCACTCAATTGATCATTAGAAAACATGAAATGCTGCCACCACCACTTTATGCACTGTACCCAGGGTAGTTATAGTAGTCCTCTATTGAACAGCTAAGCATACATTGTGCACTCTTACATGTCACATGGGATGTTCAGGACCTCACATAATTGGGGACAGGACTTAGCCTCTGGGCACATGCTTTAAATTATCAAGACACCTTCTCCAAAACAAAAGTCAAGATAACAGATATAAATGCACTCAGGCACTCAGAGCAGGGGAACACACCCATATAATATGCAGGGAACATTATGGTGCCATTTAACTTTAGTACCAACTTTAAAGTAGATGCTGAGTCACTTTAAGATAGCTTAGTTATCTTTAAAGTAAACACAGACTCGATTTTTGCTTTCACCACATCTTTTTGGATACCTGGGATGCAATATGGTTTGACTCTGACTTATACTTATCGAGGGGTGTCATTTCTGTGGCCTAGAAAGCCAGTATGTCCTGGGAAGTAGGAAAACAAATGACCTCTCTATTACATTCTCTACATCTTTCCTCTCTGCTCTAGTCATTGCGTAGTTTGTAACAGGTCCTGCCAAGTGGCAAGACTCCTGATTGGAAACATATCCCCTTCTGAACTTCTGGTGTTTGCTACTACTGGAAGCACAATAGTCTGTTTAGATGCCTTCCATTTTTTAACAAAATCGTTTAGTATATCTACAACTAATATGTATGATCAAGATACGATAGACTGTAAGTCAGGGTTCCTCTCTGTTCTATGACTTTGTAAGGTCTGTACCATTAGCCCACCGTTTATAATCACAGATAGGGATTACATATAGGTGCCTTATCTTCCACTGCTAATGTTCAAAATCATTAAATGTTTTTATACTGTTCTTCTTGACTAGGTTCGGCTCTTTGTAAAGGTTTTGCTGGTATCTATTTGAGAATTTTCAGCCCCTCATTTAAGGACAACGCATAATCCAGTAATGGGTCTATCTGACTTTCTCCTTTGACCCAATCCTCTACACTAACTCTAGATTTGTTTCGAGATGTCTTCCAAACACCAATTCAAAAGTGGAAAACCAGTAGATACCTGCAAAGTTCCCCACAGGGTGAAGAGGAGTACAGGCAAAACATGGATTTACGTGGAATATTGTGAAGAGCATATCCCTGCTTTTAGAACTTTTTCCTAGTGTAAAATGCACCCATATAACCAAAATGGACTGGAGAATGCACTTTGAGCTAATAAAATAGAACTAAATGGAACAAGAACAGAACCTGCCAGCGGCCGCTTGCACTCTGTTATTATATTCTTGTGTTGGCATTTTTGCCCCGAATTACTCTAAATTATGGGAATGGGCGTAATCATGGAGTTTTCGGCAATTTCACATCACAAGGTTAATGCAAAATTACTGAAATTACACAAATTACTGCAATGGAATAAAAAATTTCAGCTAGGCCTAGTTTTAATATGGAATATCTCTACCATTTTGTTGACCTGAGCCATTAGGGTAGATATAAGGTTAGTACTCTCATCAGTTAGGATTTCCCGGTTTAACCCAATTCGAACTAAATGTGAAATCAATGCAACAGAAATATGGACAGTTGGCCAGCGGCAGCTCCTCCGCTATGGCGGTGGAGTGCCCCCCCCCCCCCCCCACCAGCACTCTCAATAATATAAAAAATAAATCGATTATAAAACAGGTTTAAAACCCATTTATTTTTCTTGGCTTAGTCTTGGGGGCGGGGCCAGGGTGGTTCAAACTGGAGAGGGAGTGGTGGGCACTGCCTTCACTGCACGCGTGGTTTTGGGGCCGGCCAAACCCACATGTGCAGTGAAGTGCTCTCCAACCCCAGCTGCATTGCTTGTGTTGGAGAAAGCAGGCACAGGCTCCCAGTCTGTTGAGGAGAGCACATCATCGGTTCTCATGTCAATCCTGAAGCTGCTTTTATTACTGAGAGCAGCTTCAGGATTGGCTGCAGGGCAGGCTTGGAGCCTGTGCCTGCCTGCAGAGGAGCAGAAGAGCGCAACGAGATGCTGAAGGGCAGAAGATAAGTTCTATTTTATTTTGTACTATTTGCCTCTGAAATTCCCAAACCCTGCCTCCTTTCCCTGACACGAGTCACTCTTGCAGTGGACCTTCCCCTCAATGGAAAGGCTTTTTTTTTTTACATCAGAGCGCATGCCCTAGTGTTAATGAATATTGAGGCCTTCGCCTTGAAGCAAAGGATCAACTAGATTGATGCCTATTGTTTGAAAATGGTCTGACAAAATTGGAAAGAAGTTACAATGGAGCTTTTGGGGTGTACCTAGGATTGGGAAATTAATACTCAGTAAGTTTTTTTGGGACAGAGATTGTCTATAAGACCCCATTCTCCATGCTAAGGTGCTGTCAGTGAGAAGATACTTTATTCAATGTTCTTTTTCAGAGTTATCTCATTTAAACTAGGCTTTGTTTTCGGTTTGTTCTCATCCTTGGAGAAACTTCATTCCATATCCACCAGATACATGTCTCATGTCAGAAGGACTGTGTTGGTATTTCTTGATAAATCCCATGTTTACTGCTTCTTCCACAGTCAGATTCAGATGTTTTCTCACACATCACTTCATTTTTATCAACACAGCCTCTAAAATGTGTTCCTTGACCACCGTGGTTCATATTCTCTTCTTATTGGCCATAGACATGTTAAGTCATTTGTCAGCCATATCTTTTATTTGATTATAAAGCTGATGAGAAGTCTCAGTTGTCTCGAGGTATAGGCCTATGAATAACACTGCTATGTAATGGTCTCAGCTTTCACTTATAAGTCAATACGTTTTTCAGACTACTCATTCAAATAGAGTGAAAAAGTAGTCATATTTTGCAGAACTATTGCAGGAACATTCAAAAACCCTTGCAGGTGGTATGGTGTCTGCAATAAACTATGGCAGTCTGATATTTCTCATTGGTAGTTACCTGTCCATCCCTTTGAAACTGGATGGCTTTTTCATGGCATGATGATCTTCCTGTACTTGCCGTTGATACAACTGTAGTGCCTGGTCCAACTTATGTTAGCCTTTGACACTTTTTGGAATAGAAACTCCATGGCACAAGCTTCTTCTGATCCCACTTCTGACACCACTTATTGGAAATTGGATTACTGAATGAGGGGGTGCAATCCTACTCAAGCAGCAACCACATTCTCTGTCAGGGTGAAACACAAGTACACCCCAAATTAACCTGTGCTTGAGTCTCTGGAAGTTTGGCACAAAAGCAGTCAGGTTAAATGTAGAGTCAATGGGTACAGTGCAGAACTTCAACAGTAATAACATGAAAACACAGTACAAGAGAAATCCCACACCAATTTTGAAAAATAGAGCAAAGTTTAATAAATTATTTGAGGCTAAAATGACATAAATTCAATTAGTAGAAATACAATTTCAAAGTTTTAAGTTAAAATAGTGCCTAGAAACACAAACCGCCAACTATGGTTATCTGGGCACACCAGACTGGGACAAAGTCACAAGTTCAGGCTGAATGCGATGGAGTGTGGGCTGGATGGATATCAGGACCAGTTTAAGCCCTCTGAACAAAGTACGTTAATGCTGGTTTACAGAGTATTGTGAGATCCCACATTGAGGATGCATCATACATTGGCAGTTCCGAGGAGCTGCGAGGCTGTTATGCGACGTCCTGCATGTTTGTCAAGGATGCTGTTAGCGAGGGTATTCTGATGCAAAGTCCTGCATCGAAGATGCATTGTGCACTGGTAGCTCCAGAGAAGCGCCGGGGATGGGATGTGGATCATGCATCATAGTCAAGGAAGCCGTAGAAGAGGAATCATTATGCGATGTGAAGGCCTATGTCAAGGTTGCATCATGCAGCTGAGGTTCTGACGAGACTGAGGGCGGTGATGCGTTGTCCATCGTTGGGGATGTGTTGCATTTTGGTAGTTCCGAAGCAGGGCTAAGAGGCAATGCATTGTACTGCTTGGCTGACACAGCACCTTCAGGACCACCTCCAAGGGTCCAGGAAAGAGGGGGCTCCACTTGGAGGGGAGGATTCACAGAAGACAGAGTCCCAGTGCTGGGTTCAATGTGGTTGGAGCCTTTTCTGTCCCTGAGGCTCTGATTAGGAGGCCCACCAACTAGCCCTTGGAGTCACTCTGGTGGTCCAGTCCTTTCACTCAGGCAGCAGAGAAACAAAGAAGCAGTCCTTTTTGCAGAGCAGTACAGCAGCCCTTCTGATCCTTCCACAGGTCCAGAGGTGTACTGAAGAGTTGGTTCTGAGGGTTCATTATTTATACCTGGTGCCCACATTGAAGTAGGAGAAGCTTCTGGAGGTTTCCACCCCAAGAGGTGTCTGAAAATTCCTGATCTTGTCATGGCCCCAACTTGCAATGGGTGAGTGATGATTTCTAAAGTGCCATAGCTGCTATAAAAAGAAGTTCCTCAGCATTATTGAAGGTGCATGGGTGTACATGTCAGGGGGAAGAAAAGGCTGAAGTACTCACCCTAGTTAAAAGGTTTTGGCAAACAAGTGAGTCTTTAGTAAGTCTGGGCAGTGAACTTCGCTCTGCTCGCTGAGATTGCAGAGTTTTTCACACTCGCAGAGTTTTTTTCCTCGCTCGCATTCGTCAACATCAAGTTGGCAAGCGCGAGCATGGAAAATCAACCTCCCGACGAGATTTCTCAATGCGATTGGTCAGATTTCTCATTGCGAGTGGTCGCGTATGCTCGCGCGACTCACTTTGAGAAACCGTCCATTAACATTGAGAAAGCTGCTGCTCGAGTAAAAATCTACTCGGCGGCAGAAAGAAAGCAGCACCTGCTTGCACTGTGCATGGCGCCATTCGCAATGATTGCACAATGTGGGCAAGCACCTGGCACTGAAAATCACCACCAAACGGCATTTATCTAATGCACTCCGCCTCTTGCGGAACTCCGCGAACTCTGCCTAGGCTTAGTCTTAAGCTACTTCCTAAAGATGGAAATGATTGTTTGGGCTTCGTAGGAGAAGCGGCAGGGTATTCCAAGCCTTTGTGGTAACAACTGCTACTGAACAACCACCTACTCTGTTTTTTTATTTTTATTTTGGGGTTTTTACCAGGAAAGCATATTTCAATCTCAACACACACAATAGGTGATAGTAAAAGAACAAGTTAGACCTGCATTTTAGATTGTCTTATGTCAAAGACATAGGCCTTTAAAGTAATATCTTTAAAAAACCGGCAACCAGAGGGACTTATGCAGGAAGTTTGAAATGGCTGGACATCTACTTAGACCCAGTATCATGTGAGCTGCTGCATTGTGTATTTTCTTTGTACAAGATATTTTGGTAGACGTAATAGTAAAAAATTGCAGTAATCAGTTCTGGACAAAATTAGAGTTTGTATCAAATCTTTCGTCGATGCAGGTTGTTGAAAAGTGATAATTTTTCTAATGATGTTCAGTAGATGAAAACAGGTAGTGGAGAAGGATTTAATGTGCTCCACAACAGACAGGTTTGAGTCGATAATGCCTGATGAAATGGGTGACATCCAGTTGGAAACCTCATAAAGAGAATGTGTGAGGGTCCAAGCCACCACATTTGCATTTCTGTTTAGCCTTACAATCAGCTGGGTAACATCAGCAAATTTATAAGAAGAAGTGCCAAAGAAATCAATGAGGTGGGCATGAGAGCTGCATAGTAATTAAAGAGGGTACGACGCAATACAGAGCGTTGTGGTAACCTGGTAGAAATTGACTTGGCTGTGGATCAGTCTGGCTTCAGGCAAAGGTTCAGCATTGAGACAGCCCTCCTGGAGGTCTCCGAACTGGTCGACAACACAGCACCATCGATGCTGGTGGTAGGGCAGTCCTGGTACAGCTAGACCTGTCTGCAGCATTCAATAAGGTCCCGAATGCCAGGATGCTTGACCGACTTCAGGAGATTGGCATCAGAGACAAGGCTTGGAAGTGGTTGAGGATAGGAAGCAAGAGGTTTGGCTACCTCCCTTCTCCTTGGGCAGCCAAAATGTCTCAGTCAGGGTCCCACAGGGGTCAGTTTTACGCCCTACGTTATTTAATATTTATATGACTCCCTTCGCTGAATTGGTTGAGTAATTTTGGGCCAAAATAATCTCCTATGCGGATGACATCCATAATTTTTTCACATGTGAAAAAGGAGTGCCGGTTGAACAAGATATAAAACTATGACTCTCGCCCATTTTCAGTTAGATGAGCTTCTTCCAACTGAAGTGTAATACCGGTAACATGGAGGTGCTTTGTATAGGGCACAATTTGACCTCAAGTTGGAAGTGCACTGGCTAGAGGGCGCACCTTCACCCAATAGGCATTTGGAAACAGCCAACAACCTGGGTGTGTAATTTGATAATATATTGTCCTTCCATAATCAAATTAATTCTGTGGTTGTCAAATGTTTTGGCATACTACGCATGCTCAAGAAATTCCTACATTTTTTGTTGGTCCTAATATGGATCACAGTTGTCTTGGCATTGGTCATGTCCAGGCTGTACTATGCCAATGCCCTATAAGGTGGTCTCCCGCAATATCTATTGAGGAGCTTCAAACTGTACATAATTCTGCTGCCAGGTTCGTCCGCAGTTTACTTGGAAGAGAGTACATTTGTCCTCATCTTCGGAATTTGCAGTCACTTCCTGTGCACAAGCGGATTCTTTTTAAGACCTCTCTCCTTATGCACCAAGCTCTTTTCCACTCTGGACCAGACTATCTGTCTTTGAGGATTTCTTTCTACAGCCCTTTGAGAAAGCTGCGTTCCTCCAGCAATCTCTTGACAATGGTTCCAAGAGTCTGCTTTGCAAGAGTTGGTGGGTGGTCTTTCTCTCTTTTGAGGCCAGTGGGCAGGAACAACTTTCCTTTAGAACTCAGGAGTATGGAGGATGAAAGACTGTTCAGGAAAATGTTTAAAACATGGCACTTTGTCCTGTAGACAGCTGTTTCATTCCGTTCCTCAAAGTTACAGTTCCATTAGTGCCAGGACATTCTCTTGAGTAGCTGCATGCTTAATAAATCCCACTTAACATAACATCTATAGTTAGCTAGAGCAACAGGGGAAGATTTAGGGGGATTTGGCACAGGGCAGCACAGGAGGTCCGTTTGCTGTGCTGCCCTACGTCAAAGTGAAATGTAAGGAATTCACTGTATTTATCTACTACAATGCATTCCTATCCTTTTCCCCTGTGAGGAGCCATTTCGCTGCCTAGCGCCAACAGAGGCACCCTTGCACCACTGTGCAAGGGTGCCTGTGTTGTCGGCAGGATTGTTTTTGTGCAGGAAGGGGAGGCTTTCACTCTTTCTATGTGTGCTGAAGAATGTATCCTCAATAGAAAGAGGCAAAAATGGGGAGAAATAAAGTTAAGTCATAAGGTTTTGGGCCATTCCCAAGTTTACATGGTCATGTAAATCTGGGGAGGTGTCAAAACCCATGGCTGTTGCGTGAGAACACCCACAACAACCCCCACGGAAGGCCATTCTAGCGCAGAGTTAGGCAACACAGTGATTTGTGCTGACATGTTTTTCTCCATAGCTATGAGGTCATTCAAAGCCACACAAAGTGGCTTTGCATGGCCTCGTAAATATGATTTTGTGGATTGCCCAATCGGAGTGTCACAAAAAATTATGCTAAGGTGGTGCAAGGGGCTCATAAATATGCCTCACAGTTTGAGTCCTTCTCTGCAAGAAGGATGAGAACCATTTGTGGCCTTCGGCCGAAATCCCAACCGAAGTTAGCTGAGTTTAGCCATTGTAATAGGATACAATGTGAGATATTATTAAAGGCTGTGTGTGCGTTTGTGTTTGTGTGTGTGTAGCTGAGGTCAGTTGTTTCCATAATATGGAGTGAGATACTATCAAAGACTATGGGCCAGATGTACAATGGTTTTTGCATGCGCAAACGGGTTTGCGAACCCGTTTGCTCATGAATAAACCAATAGAAGTATGTACCATACCAAAATAGCGAGTCGCAATTCATTTGCGACTCACTATTTTGTAATTGCGAGTCACTATTAGGAAGGAGCGTTCCCTTCGTAGTAGCGAGCACAGCCCTATTTACAAATGCTTTGCGACCACAATTGTGGTCACAAAACACTCGTAAATTACCGCCCTCTTCAAGAGGGTGGTAATGGGGTCGCAAAAGCGAAAGGGTCCCCAGGGGGATCCTTCCCCTTTGCAAATGCAGGAGAAAATATTTTTTTAAGCACAGGTAGTGGTCCCAGGGACCACTGTCTGCCCTTAAAAATTGAACCGAAAACGTTTCATTTTTTTAAAAATGCATCACGTTTTCCTTTAAGGAAAACGGGCTGCTTTTAAAAAAACAAACTGCTTTATTTAAAAACAGTCCCAAACATGGTGGTCTGCTGAGCCCAGCAGGCCACCGTACCTGGGAGGGCCTGCCATTCCCAATGGGGTCACAAATTGCAAGAGGCTCATTAATATTCATGAGCCTCTCAATTTGATTCTTGAAGTCGGAGGTTAAACAGCGATCATCCTTCTTGACCTCAGCGCAGCCTTTGACACTGTCAACCACCAAATCCTGATCCATCGTCTCAGAAGTTTGAGGGTGACCAGAGTAGCCCTAACGTGGCTGCAATCTTTTTTGGAAGAGAGAGTCTTCCAGGTGTTCGAGGGTGATGTCACCTCAAAACCTCTGCCTCTCCTTTGCGGAATCCCTCAGGGGTCGACACTGAGCCCATTCCTTTTTAATGTCTATATGGCTCCACTTGCAGAGATCGTGCTCCCATTTGGGGTCCATATTGTAACTTATGCTTACAAAAACAAATTGGTCATAGCTCTAAACCACTTAGATAATGCCTCGACTGGCCTCTGTCCCTGCCTAGAAGAGGTAGTCAAATGGATGAATCAATCTTTGTTAAAAATAAACAGTGACAAGACTGAGTTGATGATTCTTGCCAATCCATCTCTCTTCAGGGAAGATGTCTTATGGCCAGCTTGCATGGGCCCTGTCCCGGTCTCTAAGAGCCAGATGAAGAGTCTGGGTATCTGGCTGGATCAAGAGCTCAGCATTCTGGCCGAGACACGGAAGGTTGCAGCGTCCTGCTATGGCATCCTCAGGATGCTCCATAAAGTGCTTCCACTTCTCCCCTTCCAGGCAAGAAAACATATGGTACAGGCACTTATTCTCTCCCATCTGGACTATGGGAATGCCCTTTACCTTGGAGCTCCAGCCTCAACCGTGGCAAAACTCCAAATGGTGCAGAACTGCGCTGCAAGAATCCTTGTGGGAACCCCGAACCGGCAATCTGCAAAGCACGCCCTGAGGCCCCTTCATTGGCTTCCCGTTTGGGAGACAGTCTATTTTAAGGCCGTGTGCATTACCCACAAGATGCTAACAGGGAATGGTCCCGCGATCAACCACTCCCTGGTCCAGCCTTATGTAGCGAATAGACGGCTCCGTTCAGACGATCTAGGCCTGGCTGTAGTTCCCATGATTAAAAGAGCTAGAAGTGGTGGCTGCCTATTCTCTTATAATTCCGCAAAGCTGTGGAATACTCTCCCTCTCAGCCTACGTAAGGAATCTAGCCAACTAGCCTTTCAGAAATCATTGAAGACCTAGCTTTTCCCCTAAGTGTGCCGCGATGCCCCTCTTAGTTACTGCCATAGCGTTGTGATGCCCACGGGTGGCTACGCGCTTAACAAATACTATTTAATTAATTCATTAATTCAGTCATTCATTCATTTGCGACCCCATTGGAAATCGCTAACAGTGTGTTACACACTGCTGTACATCCAAAATAGCGCCTCTCAAATTGCGAGTCGAAAAATACTTGCAATTTGCGAGGCGCTATTTTGGGCGTCGTATATCTGGCCCAAAATGTATGTGTGTGTATGTGTGTGTGTAGTGCATGTGTAGCACATTTGATAACAGGACTCTGTGTGTTGTGAGTCAGACTACTGGGTCCAGGAGGATAACATTTTGGATGCCCTGGTCAAGCAGGGTTTGACGATAGCATCCCCAGAAGTGAGGAGGATAGAAACAATTTAGAAATTCCATGGGGGCTTGGTTAGGAAAGGACCACTAATTAATTCTTCCTGATAACTGCCATTTTAGTTTATGCTGTTCATGGTGAGGAAGTTTCTAGGCCCGTTGGTCACTGATCACTGCTTAATGAAGGTTGATGAGAACCAGGCACAGAAAATGCTAATTTCATGGTACTCATGTTTTGGATACTCCTGCTTGGAATCATAGCATAACAAAAGGTGTATTTGTAAAGCACACGTTCACCCAAGGGCATCTTGGCGCTGAATAACAGATATTTATTGTTACCCAACTCAGTGGTACTCATTTTATCAACCTCATAAGGATGAAAGTCTGAGTGAACCTGCCTGGATTTTAACCTGTGATCAAGAGATTGAACACAGGCCCCTAAAGTGGACACATTAATCCACTATGCCACCAAACACATTGCTACATGTGGTGGAGACACCACTTTGCACAAAGGCAATGTCTGAGAGCAGCCTAAAAATAACATTTGAAAGAGAACCAACTAATGCCCATTCTGAAGCCTCAGGCATTTGATCAACATCCATTGCCTGGAAAATGTGCAGAAAAGTGGAATCCAACCCACTCCACTTAGTTCTAGTTCCATGTTTTTTGTGGCAAAGGTACTGAGTGCTACACAGAGTACTTGCAGGATAGCTGTGTTACTAGGGCTGATTTCCATCAACAGAAGCCTCAGTGTCTGCTGAAGGGCTGGGTTCTGACTAGATGCCTGGAAGCCTGTTTGCTTGCTGAGAGAGGGAATGAGTGTGCCTGTTCCTGCAGCAGGATAGGCTGTCCAGAGGAAAAAGCAATGCATGTTTAAGATATGAGAATAGTCAGAGAGAAGGAGCAACGATCAGCGAGTGAGCCAGGAGTGACCCCTGTGTGGAATGGGCTTCACTAGTCTCCTCATCGTGAACTGTGTCAAGCCTTCGACAAAAAGCGACCACTGAGTGAATTGGTAGTCTGACGATGCTGAAAGACTATTTCCACTGCTGCTGGAGCCAGAATGCTATGGTACACTAATGTACCTGGTTATAGTGGATTCTGCATCTGCCAAGACCATCTGTAAAGTCAAGATCAACCTGGAAGCCACACCTGCCAAACTGGAGTCCCTCAAGTCCCTGGCCTAAGAAGGCTGCAACTGCTGAGGATCAGAAGCTGCTGGAGGAAGCAGACACACCATAATTACCAAAGTATCCATGATCCCAGTGACATTGCTGCCACACCCCCAACAGCTCCAAAGTAGCTGCATGAGCAGGACCTCTGTACGTGTTTTATGTCTCCTACCTGCTAAACCACCACTGCTCAAATCAAGCAACCAAATGAACTGCAGAACATGTGTGAACAATAGAAAGATAGGTTGGCAGAATAGTTCCATGCTAATATTGAACTGCAAGAAAACTAAACTGCACTATTGGTGCATATATGACTTGGGAGTGGCTGCACCTGTCCTAAGCCAGCACCATGCCCCATATTAGTTCTGAGGGATCTCAAACATTGGTGAACTCCATTAGCAGAGGACAGGTACACCTAAAATCAAATAGAATTGTCACCCTGTATTGCATTCCCCTAACTGTACCATGTAGTATTGATTGACGCTGTTGGATGAAAGTACTTACTTTTACTAATAACATTGCACTGGACTGGACATCTTCTATTGTGCCTGGTGGATGATTGTGGAGTTTTGAACATTGCATCCCATCACTCTATCTCCCTGAGAAGCCTGTGAGTGTTCACTCTCATCCCCCTGAGAGTCAAGTTCAAAAGGATTTCACTTAGCTCAGTTTTCAGAGCCATATAGGATGGTGTCCAGAACACCAGGGGCAAACATCAATCACCACATTTGGAAATCACTATGCCTTGACTGCCCTGTGCCCCCCTCACCCCAAATGTGGTCGACAGTATTTCCTCTCAAATGTTCAAGATATGGCTACTGCTGCCATCATTATAGTCTCATCTTCTTCACATCAGCAGGATAAATCCTATCTTGTGGGTGAAAAGTAAGAGGTTTCAACAAACCATTCCAGCTTCCAGCATCTCCCATTTATTAATCTTTGCCTCCTGTAATTCATCCCTGTTCTATTGTCTGTGTGTGTGAGAGAAGGAAGGGGTTTAATCAGATCATCCTAGCTTCCAGCATCTTCCTCGGAAGTCAGGGTGAAATGGCTTGTATAGGTCGAAAGAGGTTTCAATCTGCACCCCTTTCTTCTTTGCCTATTTCCATTTTTCGATACCTGATTGGCGGGATTTAAGGTTTTTTCCTGTCTCCATTAAAAACTTTCAAAAGGATTATCCAGCAAACCATCTCCTGGGATCAGCTTATCTGACGGTAGGAACAGAACCTGTTTAATGGTGGATTGTGGTAGTGGCACTCTGCTCTTCCTGCTGAGTACTTTGCCTGGTATGTGTCAAATGCCTTTGTCCTCTGTGGTGCAAACCTTTACCAACTCTTTTTCCAGAGCAGCATGTTAAGGTTTGTGAGGGATGTTGACCTGACAGAATCTCTCTGCAGAAAGGAGAGTGGCTTTCTTCCTTACCTATATGGACCACCCTACTATCTGCAGAAACCAATCTATGTGCTATGGCATAAAACTAAATGTTGGGAGTGGACCTGTAGTATTTGATGAGGTGCCCTACAGTCTCCCATATCTCACAATTATTCATAAGCCTTGGGATGAATATGTGGCCTCTCAAAGTTTGGTGGGCCCCCCTGCACTGTGGGAGCAGCATGGGACTTTGTATGCCGCATATTATGTGCAACACAGTGTATGATATATTTAACAAATTGACCATTATCACTTACTAGCCCCTCTCTCAGTAAAGTGTATTTGGGAACCAGAGCTATCAGTTCATATTTTCACAACGTTATTAATGTATGCCAGCATAACACAGTTCTCTTATTCACTTAATGGTCACTGATTGGGTTGTTGGTTGACTGGAGTGGGAGTCCTGGTCAAGCACCAACCATAATCCTCGAAAGGGTGAGGCATGAGCCAACCCTAAATTAACCTGTGCTCTACCTTCTTGTAGCTTGGCACAGATCAGTCAGGCTTAACTTTGAGGCAATTTGTAAATTATTTGTGCAACACTTCAAACAGTACTAAAGTGACAACGCCACACAAAAAGGATCCCACACCAAGTTAGAAAAATAGAACTTTCTTTAATAGACAGGTAGTGCTACTTTACTAGGGACTTACAGGTAAATTAATTGTTCGAGTTGGGTATAAGCCAATCTTACCATGTTTAAAGCAAGATCACAAGCACTTTAGCTCTGGTTAGCAGTGGTAAAGTGCACAGAATCCTAAAGCCAGCGAAAACAAAGTAAGGAAAACAGAAGGTGTGAAGGACTGACAACCACCTACTCAGACGATGCCTCACCCCTCCATGGAACATATCCACTTTGAGATACAGCCCAACCCCAGAACAATGCTCTGCGAAACACTCACCTACAGCCCTCCTGGACCCTGCACCCTCTTCACCAACATCATTGCCGGCCACATTGCACCCCATGCCCTTGCCGCTATGGACTACATAGTACTAGGAGACTTGAACTTCCACCTGGACAACCACAGTGATCCCAACACCACCGCCCTCCTGCAGAACCTCACCAACATAGGACTGAAGCAACTTGTCTCCACCCCCACTCACACAGCAGGACACGCACTTGACCCCATCTTCGCCAGAGGAAACAACATTCTCTTCAGCCACACCACGGAACTGCTCTGGACAGACCCCCACTGCATCCATTTCTCCTTTAAGAAACCCAACTCACACAAGCACACATGCTGCCTCCCATACAGAAGCTGGAACAAAGTCTCTGAAGTACACCTCACCTCCACCCTCACCTGCACTCCACCCCCAACGAAGACAGACTCCAACACAGTGGCAAGCAAACTTCACATAGCTTTCCAGCTGCACCAACACTCTCTCCCCCTTCCAGAACACAACGAGACGGCACAACAAGAAAGCCAACTGGTTCACCACGGATATCCGAGGAGACATGGAGAAACAGCAAAACCCCTGAAGCACACTCCGCCTACAAAACAGTCATCACACCTTCTGCAGTTCAGGAGAAAGCTCAAGACATGGCTGTTTCCTAGAGCTTATTAGCTCTCTTTATTGTTCCACCTGCTTCATTTCCGTTCCCTCCGAGCCATCCGATAATGAATCATGTACTGTAGCGCCGAGATACCCGTTGGGTGACTGTTGCGCTTTATAAATACCGCATACAATACAATACAGCACACCACCAACTCATCAAATCAACAAAGAAAAACTTAATCCAAGACAGAATCCTCTCCAATGCCCACAACTCCAAAGAACTCTTCGTCATCATACAGGATCATGGGTGTCATCATACATACACCGATGACACCCAGCTCATCCTCTCCCTCACCAAGGAACCCAACATCACCAGGCACAACTTCCAAAAAGGGATGAAACCCATCGCAACCTGGATGAGCAACAGCTGCCTGAAGCTCAACTTGGAGAAAACAGAAGTCATTATCCTCGGCTCCACCCTCTCCGCATAGGAAAACACCTGGTTGTCCCCTGCCCTCGGAAACCCATCCACCGCAACGGACCATGCATGCAACCTCAGCATCATACTCGACTCTTCACTCACCATGAATGACCAGAACAACGCAGTATTCTCAGCATGCTTCAACACCCTCTGCATACTTCGCAAGACGTTCAAGTGGATCCCCCCCCCGACTCCAGGAAAACTGTCACCCATGCACTCATCACCAGCAGACTGGACTAGGGCAATGCCCTCTATGCCGGAATCAACAAAAAACTCCTCCGCAAACTCCAGAACGCTGCAGCCAGACTTATCCTCGACATTCCACTACACGACTACATCGCCCAACATCTGTGACCTACACTGGCACTCCGTCGAAGAAGAATTACCTTCAAGCTGCTCACACATGTCTACAAATTCCTCCACAACACTGGACCCCAATACCTCAATGACCAAATCTACTTCCACTCCCCCAAGAGAAACCTCCACTCAGCCGACCTCGCCCTAGCCACAGTCACTCGTTTCTACAGGACCAGAGCAGGTGGAAGATCCTTCTCCTACCTAGCAACCAAGACCTTGAACGAACTCCCCCTTCACCTCCGACGAAGCCCGACACTGCACCAATTCAGAAAGGGCTTCAAGACCTGGCTCTTTGAATGACCCCAACGGAGCTGCTCACACCCCCTATCAGTGTCTTGAGATCCTCACGGATGAGAAGTGCGCTCTACAAAACCCTGATTGATTGATTGATTGATTGATTGATTGATTGAAGGAAAAAGTTATGAGTAAAATCAAGCCAAGGATGCCAGGTCTGGCACAGGCCAGCATTACATAATTGTCTTATTTACTTAAGGGCCAAATGTGAACCTGCATTGTGTTTTTCTGGTCTTTTTTCCATTTTGTGGCCTTTTTCTCTTTTTATCCTAATTTCACATTCTCACCCTCCATTTTATTGAAACCCTCAACCTCTTCTTCCCAATTTCTTCAAAGGGGCCATACATTGTGCAGAAACATCTGTAAAGTGCAACTACGAAAGGTATTTCAGAATGTTCCTTTGTCGGATAAAGTCTACTTGTATTGCGAGACCTATTGTAACCTATTGCGACATAATTCCTTTGATGGCCCCTTTAAAGGCATGTTTCATTGCTTTTTACATACATAGTCTGAATTCCTGAAATTTTACCAGAGATGGGCTTGTAAAGATCATAAATGTGCCAGTGCAAGAGAGAGATCATCACTAACTCAAATTCCGGCACCATAAAGTTAAATGGCAAAGCAAATAGTGTAGTGTAGTTCCTACTTCCCTAATAGGCTCTGTGCATTGGAATAATATACCCTATAGATTTGGCACAGGACTGAGCTCAGTATGCCCCTATCGAGTATATTAAACTTAATTACTTTGTGCCAGCTACCACAGAGGCCACTAGAAACTCCTATTAAACAAGAAGGGAGTAGTTTCTGGCAACCCCATAAACATGACAACTTTGTTTTTCCCTTTAGAATAGGAACACTCTCAGAATCGTGGAAACAACAGATAACAGTTTCACTCGGCTAATCGTGCATGCTTAGTTTCTTCAGAGTTATACAGAAAGAATAGACGGGCGTTTCAATATAAAATTAATTGAACAGTC
Organism: Triturus cristatus; assembly: GCF_964204655.1. Classification (NCBI taxonomy): domain Eukaryota; kingdom Metazoa; phylum Chordata; class Amphibia; order Caudata; family Salamandridae; genus Triturus; species Triturus cristatus. The sequence goes on from NC_140590.1 coordinate 354,927,235, forward strand.
TTGTTTCTCGTGTAGGAGATATGAGCTGTTACACTCATAAGACAGTATGCGAGATATATTATGTACAGCGTAAGCAGTAGAAAGAAATAATACTGAGCTAGCATTATCTTTTAGTTAGGACGCATATATTTATATACATAAATAACATAAGCTAAAAATGCGAGTACTCATAAGGTACTTCTCTAACTAGTTCTACCCCAGTGTACCTAACCTAAGTGTAGTACAAGGTAATAAGTAGGTGATGTATTCTATAGTATGGTAGGCTATAGTATGGTAAGCTATAGTCTGGTATGCCAAGAGTCCCTCTAGGTTCTAGTCAGCTCCATACCTTGAGAAAGAGATAGATGGGAATCTGTGTCCGGGTCTCGAACTCTCACCCCGCGAAGGGAGTCAGATCACTGGAAGCTGGATTCTCTGCAAGCAGGGATGACAGCGTCTCTTATCAGTGCATCAGGCCGGGACACTGGCTCCTCTAAAGTCGAGGTCTCCTCCTACTTGCTTGGGCAAGGGAAGGTATATTTATGCCTGGTCAGTGCCGTGGAATGTTAGCATTTACGTAAATTCGGGCAGAGGAAGACGTCAGGAATGAACCCTTAAGCAATAGCTGTTCATGCATAATAAATAAGTTCTTGGAGAAATAAAAAATCCTGTGCTAGCGGAACTCCCAAGAGCTTAAGGGTCTGGTTTCTAAGAACTCGTTGTGATGTTGAGGTGGACGGATGTAGGTGACCATGCCTGTATTTGGATAGCATGGATAATGCCTAAATAAGGACTGGGATCTTATGCCTATATAAGGGCAATGCGAATTATGCATATATAATGACATGTTTCAGGAAAACCAATATACCGACACCTAAAGCAGAATACAACACCCACTCCACTTTCGAATGAACGATAATACTAAATGCTAAACATTGAATGCTAAACATTAAACTGAGTACCAAATGATGCAAAGAAAAAACATTTGTAAAAGCATACTAAAAGAAGTTTTGTTTTAAAAATAACTTTTGCTAAACATGTAATGCAAAGTTACTGTACATTTTAAAGTAGTTTTTCATTCTAAGCATATATCGGAAATAAATGCAATATGAATGAATAGAAATATATACATATGAGAAAATGGTTGACAATTATTCAAAAACCAAAGCCATTTCATAATATGGTACTAAATGAAATAGTGGTAAATATGGTCACAATGTGTCCCTTGAAGTATTCAAAGAAGTCCGTTCTATATGAATAGTTCTACTGTAAGCAGATTGAATTGTCATGTATTTTGAAATTTAGAAAAAAAAGTCAATTTAGTAAGAGTTCCAAGTTTTGTTCTGTTTTGAAAATATGAAGGCCAAATTCATAGCTTCCCGGGTACACTGTGAGCAGAATCAAAGTCAGTGTATGGGTCTGGTTTAAACATGAAATCATCTACTCCTGTAGACAAAAGATCGTCTACCGATGTTGGTGACAGTTGGATCACCTCGTTTAGAAGGTTGACTGCACCGAGATGTGAAGCATCACCTTCAGCATGGGATGCCGCAGCAATGTTCGCGTCTGTTGTTACCTGTGGCCTGTTGATCCATCCCGTACCTCAGCAGCATCAGGAAGCGTCTGTGAGATCTGAACGAATACCATCATCAGGATTGGTAGCCTCTGGGGACAACATTGAGCAAGGGCCGTTATCGGGTCCAGCAGAGTATTGATATCCGTTGGCATTATGAATGGGAGTGTTAGACAGACGTCTAGTACGAATTCTTCACCGCAAAGCAGGCAGCGTAGAACAGGTAAAATGCAATCTTGACAGATTGGTCTAAATGACAGAAACCATGTTGTATTAAGTTCCCGTAGATGAGGTATGCCCAAAAGTTGCACTATGCGCTAACGGCACTTCCGTTCTAGGAGAGCTTTCTCCAAGTTGCTGGGAGTGACGCCGGTGGATAGGCTTGCCAAAGTGTAGTAGTAGGAATAGAAACAGGATTCCTGCAATGAGTGCTAGAAGTAATGGCAGACCACCAAACACTGAATGCACGAAATTTGGAATGATTCCGAGAACTGCCTAAAAAGGTGTTAACAGTCCTGAACATATGGTCTTAAATACATGTACAATCCTGCTCGTATCAGACATGTTTAAGATTTGTCCCATCATTTCTACGAAATGTATAGGGCAGTTTGTACTTATTAGAGCCTGCATCTCAGCTGAAGTCCTTGCAATTTGTAGATCATAGGTTTCTTTGGTCGAGGTCAAAGGCACGGTCTGTTGCAAAAGCATGGCTTTCATTCTGCTTAAAGTATCAAAATGTATAAAAGAAACATTCAATGAAGACCATAGAGGCGACTCCCTGACTGTGTGTATTTGGGGGAACGATACTTGCATACACCAAGTAACCCTGGAGCTAACTGTTACCAGATATGGGATTCCTGGCAACATGCCACAGCAACTTTGATCATTAAACATGAGATAACTCCCGTTAGAAAATTGGCCAAACGTTGGATTAATCACAGCAGCTGGTGTACCCTGCAGGTGGCAGGACAAGTTTGCCATAGAACCATTACAAGTCCCGTGTAAAGAAATGTACTGACATATGAGTGATCCGCTTAGTACATATTCACAGCGTGTACTGTTGATAAACACTTCAGACATCTGTATTCGTAAGGTAAATCCCAGGATGTCTTAATGTATTCTTTACCCAACCTTTCATATTTGCCTGCCTGCTTTTGACAATAATGAAAATGAAAAGTAGTGACAGGCAGGGTTATCTTACCATGGATAAGCCATTATGTAGCTGGTTTTCTACTTGAAAGACAGAGTCCAGCACGGAGTGCTGCAGAAATCGCCACACCCACTTGTAAAGAAGGGCATCTGGGAGCTCCAGCCTTAAAAGCACTGGGGAGTGGTCAGACAATGTTCGGGCCATGTGGGTACAGGACATAATGGAAGAAAGTATGGTAGTAGAGGCAAACCAGTAATCGATCCTTGTGTGAATGTCATGTGCAGCTGAATAGTGAGAAAAATCCCTGCCCAAAGGTGACAGGTGACGCCAAACATCCCGTAACCCCTCAGCCTGAGCTATACCAGCGACTGCCTGCGCAGCGCTCGAAGGTGGCCTGGGGGGCCCAAGGTCATGTTGGCTGGCCTCCTAATCAGATCCCTTAGGGACATAACAGGCTTCCAACAACCTTGAGCCCAGCACCTGGACTGTACCATCTGTAAGTCCTGCCATCCCAAGTGGTGACACCATAGCTCTGGACCCTTGGAAGTGAGCCTGAAGGTGCTTCTGCAAAGCGGCGTTCTGATTTTCTTCGGAACCAGTGCAAAGCGACTCACTGCAGAACCTTTCCAGACAGCTGCCAGCCTCATCGGAATCAACGTCGAGCAGTGCAAAGCCCCACAAAGCAGCACCACACAGCTGCCAGTTCCTCAAAACTAATGCAAAGCAAAGACAAGCCCCTCAAAGCCTTGCTACAAAGCTCCCCGGGACTGACACAAAGTGACGCCAAGCCTGCAAAGCCTTGCCTTACAGCTCCTTGGAACTGATACCGGACAACACAAAGTCTCGTAAAGCAGAGCTGCACAGACCGTGCACCAGGATTTACGGTACTGTTTTCAGTGGTCTTAACTGGGTCCCTGTAGCTAGCCCGCACTCCATTGTGGTCGGCGTGAACTTAAGACTTCATCCTGGTCCTGCGCTTACAGATAACCATTGTTGGCTCTTTGTCCTTTTAGGCACAATTTTCACCTAAATCTTTCAAATATATTCTCTCCGGTTCTATTGATTGCATTTTTGTTGTTTTGGCCTTGTTCTATTTATTAAATTTAACTCTATTATTCTAAGATCTTTTTGTGTGGAGTTTTCACTGTCTTACTGTTTGAAGTGTTGGGCAAAACCATTACACATTGCCTCTAAGCTAAGCCTGACAGCTCTGTGCCAAGCTACCAAGTGGGTGAGCAAAGGTTAATTTGGCGTTTGCTGTGCCTTACCCTGACAAGGATTTTTATCACTGACTGACCAGGGTTTACACCCCAGTCAACCAACAACCCAATTTCATACACTGGTGTACAGTGGTGTGGATTTGACTTGTGTTTCCACAGTGCCACACAGTGATTTGGAGCACACTACCATTCCCTATCTAAAACCAAGTTCTTCTTGCTGGGCCTTTTTGATTTTTTATATTTCCCTGTCTGTTGTGCCTGAATCCACCTCTACAAACATGGAGTTTGAGCTGGCAAAAATAGAGTCCTACACTGTGGCCCAGCTCAAGGAGTTCTGTAAAGAAAGGGGGCTTCCAGCCAAGAGTACCACCAGGAAGGTGGAATTTCAAAAGGCACTGAGGGCCTGGGCGGAATCCACCAGCCGCTTGCTACAGCAACTGAAAGAGATATGAATATGGACAGGCAAGTATAATATTTGGATCTCAGTCTTGAGGCCCAGCAACCTGCTGAAGGGGATGACTTGACCCCTGATTTGGAGCTCCATGCCAGGGCAAGGAGCAGTGTATCTTCCCGCTTCCTGTCCGCATAGGATCTGGAGGGGAGAAGGAAGAAGAGATGGCCAAGCTCAGCTTGGAGGAGAAGAAGGCTGAAAGGGCCATGGAGAAAAATAAACAGTCCATGGAAGAAAATAAAATCTTGTTGGCTCATGAGCTGTGTCTTACAGAGCTGGACATCAAGGGCAGACAGGCAAAGTCGAATAGTAATGGTGGCATCATAACTGCCGTGTCTGAAGGAGACAAAAAGGTCTGCATCCCTAAGGATGTGGTACCCAGTTATGTGGTCGGAAATGACACATAGATGTTTTTCTGCCTACGAGATTGCCCTGAGGGTTCACACAATTCCAGGAGAGCACTGGGGGTGGTTTGTGAAAACACATGCCTACAGTGGGGGGGGGGACCGTTTTTACTTTAGAGGTTGGGGACCAAACCCGGTACACTCCATGAAAGCACTCTTGCTCGCTACATTTGGGCTGACCTCTGAGATATACCAACAGAGGTGCAGGGACAGCCAGAAGCAGCTCAACCAATCCTGAGTATATTGTTTGGACTACCTAAGCAAGACTGTGAGTGGTTGGGTGTGGGGCAGCAAAGGTGATAATTACTATGGATTATGCAATCTTATTTTCAGAGAGCACATGCTCAGTATTTGTTTTCCAAAGCTGTGCAAGCACCTATATGACAGCAAGCTGGGTAATTGCTAAGGAGACAGACCTCTGAATTAGTACCAAAGTGTCCAAGAAGGTACCTGGGAGTGACCCCAAGAAGGGTGGTTAAGGTTCCCCCCAGCAGAGTGAGGGGAAGGCTAAAGATGACCCAGACAAATCCCAGAGTAAGGTGGGAGGAAAGGGTTCTAATGCCCTATCTCAGAAAGGGGGGGTGGTTCTGGTGAGCAGTGGCCCTGGCACCCCATTTCCAACCTTACTGCTTTAGGTGCTCCCAGTTAGGACACAAGCAGGGGGACTCTGTCCATAGAAACCACCCATTGGTTGGACCTCTACACAGGGGGCTAATATGGCCTTAGGGTTAAGTAGTTCCCAAGTGGCAGGTCATAAACAATGCCATGATCTCCCTTAGTTGGGAGATAGGCTCAGAGGGTGATCTTGCGATCCCTGAGGGTGGGAGTTGTCACTTCCACCAGATGAAAGAGAATAGGATCCCTGTCACTGCTCTGAGGGACACTGGGGCAGGCCAGACCATGATAGTGGAAAGACTAGTTATCCCAGAGCAGTACACTGGCCATGTGTGTAGAGCCACTCGGGCCCATGGACAGGACTTTTTCTGCCCTATGGCGCTGGTATCCCTGGAGTGGGGTGTGGGAGTTGACCCTGATGAGGGTCACAGGTGATCCCCAGATGCCAATAGACTGCATACTGGGGAATGAGTTGACCCCTTTGTCAGGACAACTGAGAGGGGTGGCCACCCTGGGTACCCCGACAGATCAGTTTTCTGGGGGTACCACTCCCAAGTGGAGGATATGGACGCCCAGATGTAATGCCAGGGTGAGGGAGGATACACCTCGTCTCTGGTTTAGCCTCATGGTACAGACCCTGGACTGAGTGACCACTCTCAGTATACCACCACTAAACTGTAGGAGGGAGAGTGGAAGCAGTGTGCCTCACACCCGGAGCTGTTGCCTCTCACTCTGAGAAGCTATGAGGTCAGAGAACCCTCAGGAGCCCAAAGGAAACTCCTTGCCAACCCCAAGGCTGGAAGAGAAGCCTATACAATGCCCCTGCTTATAGCCTCCACCTGGCAATGGATGGCCATGTGCCTGGCTTCTGATACTGGCAGCTGTCCGTGGCCTCTGTTGGTTGCTGTCCTTATGGTCAAAGTTTCACTTGGGTTGGGGACAGAAGTCTGATCCAACAGTCCGAATGGGCCACATCACTTTGATGGACATGGTGGTACTGTCTGCCTACTGGGATGCATCTGTGAGCAAGTTAAGGTTAAGTGATTCACAGATGGGGTTCACAGATGAGGAGAAGGGTTGCCCATAGGTCAGTTTAGTTGCTTAGGAGAATATAGACCGAGGGATCCAACTGAGTTGAGGGAGGCATAGAATTGACAAGTGCCCCTGCATAACAGGACCGTGCACCAGGATTTAAGGTACTGTGTTCAGCTGTCCCAAGTTGGTCCCTGTAGCCAGCTCACGCTCCATTATAGCTGGTCTCAACTTGTGACTTAGGCCTGGTCCGGCGTGACCAGATAACCACAATTGGCGCTTTGTGCCTTTATGCGCTACTTTCACCCAAATCTTTAAAATTTAATAGCTCTGATTCTTCTGATTGGATGTTAGTCGTTTCGGTCTTATTTTATTTATTAAATTCTACTCTATTTTTGTAACCTGGTGTGGGATATTTTGAGTGGTGTTTTCACTGTCTTTCTGTTTGAAGTGTTGCACAAATACTTAACACATTGCTGCTAAATTAAGCCAGACTTTTCTGTGCCAAGCTAACGTGAGTTGAGCACAGGTTAACTTCATGTTTGCTTGTGTCTTATCCTGACAAGGATTAAGATTGCTGCTTTACCATTGTTCACACCCCAGTCAACCAACAACCAAATTTCTTACAATAGGGTTGCATAGATAGAAGGTAACTAGATATTTAGATAGGTAGTGTTGCAATGTTAAGTGGATGGGTAAGCAGAACGATTTGCTTAGATGAAGTGGCTTGCATAGATGGATATGGTTGCAACGATGTATAGAGAGGGTGGCAAAGACAAACAGATAGATTGAAAGACAGACAGACAGACAGGCAGGCAGACCGATTTGACACAGCAAACTAAAAGCTGAAGAGGGCTAGCTGAAAGCCCTTGTATGCGTATGGATATTATAGACATTTAATTTTAGTAATATCAAAAGGTCTTGGCTAATGCCAGGATTAGACATTTGGAAAATATAAAATCAAAATAATGTATAAAAGTTTTTTCTTCAATTTTGAAAACCTCAGGGACCAAAACCCATGGTTGCACCTTTGTTTAAACACACCAATCCATTCTCTGGGGGAAATTAAACAGCAATCAAGAAGTAACATGTAAAAAAACTCAACTAATTTAGAAATACAATTTTTAAAACTGTGGCAAGTCTGGTATTTAATGTTCTGTATTCCAGCCCTATTGGTTCTTCAAAGTGACTGAAATCTCTGGATAAGTCTATCCTGATCAGATTATGACAAATAAAACTGTTAATCAGTTTTACTATCGATTTTGCCTGTCTATTAACAATGTTTTGTTTTTTAGATATCAAGATCATTTATATCAGCGCCTCTGCTGGCGCTCTATTCCTGGTAGTCATTGTTATTCTGGCATTGGTCATTTTTTGGTGTAGTCGAACATCTAAACAGCCAAGCAGTGCAGCTGTTTCACATCCTGGAGGTAAGCAACAGGAAGCATTGGACCTGCATTAGTCTGTAATTAGCTGAGCTGGTGGTAGTACACACTCTGGGTAGAATCACTGGCATGTTGACAATACAGCAGAACAATCTACTTGTTATTCTGAGAAGTTGTTTTTTGGGGACTATACTTAGTAGTTGCACATAACATGTGGAAATTTGTAGATCCTGACTAGACTTAATAGTCAAAAAAGGAAATATAACAAGAGGCAGAGACCCAGCCCTTGAGTTTTGAGTTCCTCTCCTCCTGGCCTTGGGATCCAGGCACGGCCTACAGGCCACTTCCCTACGGCCATTATATCTGTGGGGTGCCGGTGTTCTATTTCTTGGTCAGCTACACTATTATTTATCTCAGTTGATTTAGCAGTCAGTTCAATTTCAGAATTCAATCTCACGTTGCGAATATATATGCTAATTGAAATTCAAAAACAAATTACAATGATAATCTCATAGGAAAACATGTTTCATGATTTAAAATTGCTTCTTCAGGGCCAAACTATGGTTTAATTTATATTCTAAAACATATTCATGAGTTTAACAAAAAATATAAATAAAGATGTATTAAAATAAACCAATTGTATGGAAAGAAGTGAAAAGAAAGGCTTATTTATACTTTTTACAATTTTAGAAATTGATACTTCTTTCATTGTTTTCTCATTTATCACATTTTGATTGTTAACAGTACAGGAAGTACATGAACAAGTGTATAAATCAAATGCAGCTGAATCAAAGTATGGTGTCATGTAGATTGCCTGGGGCCATCCCTGGTAGAATGAGGCTAATTCTGCTCTGCCCTGCCCTGTACATGTTCCCATTACAGAACCACTGCTGGGGTGAGCAGCCACGGGTGAGACAACACAGAAAATGGTTTAGATGTTACCTCTCACCCTGGGTAATAGCTTTGTGGGAGAAGGGGGAGAAGGGCGTGTCATAATCCGCAGGCAAACCCTTATTCTCTCATGCCCCAGGTAGAGGGAGAAAGATATATTCCAGCAGGCACTTTCAAGAGCTCTGCAGCAGAATTCAATTTAAAGCACCAGTACTCGAATGAGATGCTTTTTATCGAAGACTGCACTGATTGTTCAGTGGTCAGACCGCATTGCTGATTGTGACAGATTAAAAATAAATTTTTAGTTCAATGATGGCACTGCTTCCGCAGCAAAGGGGCAGAGGCACAAGTGGCAGTCAAGACCTCTCCAAGGCCCTGCTTCACTCCCAAGAAGGAAGAATATTTAGCTCTCTTTCCTTTGGCTGACTTGACCCAGCGTGGGCCAGGCCACCACTGAACTTCATGCATTCCTCCCCCGGTTCAGTCATTCACTCATGTGGGGTGCTCTGGCTGGTCTGCCATTAGCATGGCGAGATTTAGGATTTGAAATCGCATACGAAAATAAATCGGAGCTCCCGAGTTGCTTTAAGTCAGGAAAGTCTTATTTTCAGGTAAGTGTTGTTTTTCATTAAATTCTGAAGCTTCTATTTTCCCCATCATAAATACAGGACTACAAACATTAGAATGCAAAGGAAAAATATCAATAGGCAAGTTACTCACGCCAGACATGAAATAGCTTAAAACAAGTCAGTCTTTGCTTATTGGTCCATGTGATTTGACTTTTTATGTTATAAATGTTGGAATCTCAATTCCAGAATGCAAATGAAAGCAACAATGGACAAGCTAATCGCACCCTACATGACACAATTTAGGATTCCTCTGTATCTGCTTAAGTGTGAAACTGCACTTATTTGAAACAAAAATGGAAAATGCCATGTTTAATTGATATTTCTATAGTGCATAACAATTCTAGATGAGGATTAATGAAGTTCTGTACACGGTAGACAGGCAGATTTTCGACCTATCTCACAGAAAGTAACAGAAAAAAAGAGAAGGGCAGGCACCTATGGCTGCAGAAGTCTTAAAAAAATCTTTTGTCCTAACACATAGTATTTTTATTCTCGGATTAAGCACTGCCCAATTGCATTGCCCGCGGAAACCAAAACACAGATGCAAAGTGTCTGGCTTAACCCATGCAGATAGGATCTGCACATGTATATCCTGCATCTGATCTTTGAGGTGGGCCTTTCTTCCATGACACCCAACACACTGTCCAGGATGGGCATTTGCACTGCAGTCTGATGATGTTGCCCTGAGCACTGAGCTAAGCAGGAACAGCACATACCACACATAGTCCTGGCCCCTTGATATACCCCCATAAAAAAATTGTTGTGAAGAGATTTTCATTTTCGATTTGTGTTTTCGTATCATTAGAGAACTAATTTAGCTTGGGTAGACATTGCCATTCTGGACCGAATTTTATGGGACGACATTTTTAAAAATGGCGGATGTGTTGCAGTGATGATGTGATATCTCAGGAACCATGAGACCTAGGTTTGGGGGGGTCAAATACAGACAGAAAATAACTCCTCAGAGCAACCTTTCCACCATTCTCCAAAATGGTGGCTCTATAATGATGTGTTTTAGCCATCATATTGGTAATATATTGCTTTGGTTTAAGGTTTTCCATTGATTCAAATTCTTAAACATGAGCAAAGCAGGTGGTAGCAGAGGAACTTTACCTTCTGACAGAGTGTTGCTAACTACACAATCTGAGGACTCTTCCAACAAAGAAATATGTGTCATATACCAAACTAATCTAAAAGAAAAGCTAACATCAAGTGCGGCTGGACAGAAGAGAGTTTGAGATGCTACAAAAATACAGCAAGACCAAGTTCACAAAAGATTGACACTGTGTGTGAAGAGGATCAAATATTTTATCATTCTAACAAGTGCTACAAGTCATATATAATGAAAAGAGCCTGGAAAGAAATAGTCAAAAAGTTGCATAAACCAGTGAATCACAACAAGAATTTGAGTCTTCTATAGAAAGCGAAGACCACCAAACCCAATCCCCATCCACTTAGAAGATCGATGGCTACCCCTCGTCCACATACAACAACTGATCAGAAAGCAGAGGATCTTCAATGTGTTATGAGTGATTTAGCCAGAACAAGGGCAAAAGGGATTGACGAAAGAACAAAGTACAGATTGTGTGAGTCTCAAAGGGCAAACACGTTTATATCTGCAGCTAGTTTCTTCTAAAATGAAGTTTTCAGCTGAGTAGCTGATCTAAACAGCAAGGTGAATGGATTTGCAACAAATTTGTATGCCCATACGAGCTGCATGCATGCATACATTCGAGAATATGAATGTACAATGAGCTCCAGCAGCAACGTAGCTGCCAGCCTTCAGTTAAGTTTGCACTCTTTGAAAAAGCAAATTAAGTTTTAGATCCACAGTTGAGTGCTGGCAACGGGTTCACACTCAGTAAGATCATAGAAATAATGGTAAAAATTGATGAAACTTTATTGAGCCATAATAATGAAATTAAAATGTTTCTGGTGAGAATGTACAATGACAGAATTTGTTTTTGTCAGTCTAACAAAAAGAATGCCCGGTTACTTACCGGTAAAGTTCATTACTCCAAGTCTCCGACTTCCCTGTCACAGTCCTAACATCTATGAGCATCAGCTCCTCCCGCAGCCTTAATCAAGCAAAATCAAAAACACTTACACCTCCTATCCCTTCCCTCTAGGCCACACCCACATCCTGTGGGATATAAACCTCTGACCTCACATCCAGGAATCTTATAAATCAAAGCCAAAGAAGCAGAACAGTGGGAGTGAAGGATGGGAACCAGGACTGTGACGGGGAGGTCGGAGACTTGGAGTAATTAACTTTACCAGTAAGTAACCGGGCATTAGCTGCTTGTCCGACCTCCTCGTCACAGTCCTTACATCTATGAGAGCATACCCAAGCAACGTCTGGCTTCATACAATACTGGTGTGGAAAACAGAAAATGAACACAAATGCCCCAGAGGCACCCAGAAGTAATGGTGAACAGAAGACGGTACAGCATCACCAAAACATGCAGAAACCTCACCGGCCACCAACAATCGGTAAAGCGACAGGAAGATGTGTGGTAAACACCAAGTGGAGGCCCGCAGATCCTGTCCAGCCAAACCAAAAGTAACAACCAGTGAACCCACAGCACGAAAAGATGAGCATGAGACATAGACACCTAAAGGCATGGCATGCATCCAAACAGTGCAGAAGACCGTCATCCACAGGATGAGGGTCAGAACAAAAAACAAGCAACATCATCTCCACCAAACACAGGAAAATGGAAGGCACTGAAAGAAACTAAGGTACTAGCTCTAGAACCACCCCATCCAAACAGGGTGAGAACAAAGGTTCCCAACACAACAAGGAGGCCAACACACATATGTAGCATTAAAGCGCACGTACACCCCGAAGGGCATACTGGTGCAGAAGAACAGACGGGTATTTACATCCAACTCAACAGTACTCATTCCAATGACCCACCAGAAAACACCATAATGGAGAGAAACTAAAGAAAAACCTCCACCAAAAGCTCAAAGGTGCCAACTGCAAGGCCAGCAATCCCCCAATGGCACATCCCAACAAGAAGACTGGGACCACATCACAGGGATCCAGGAAAACAGCCCCATAAGAGATCTTCCACCAATGGCATCATGCTACACAGCCCAGAATTCTGGAACGCCCAACAACCTCCCACTGTGCACAAAACTGGCAAACTGCCAAGCCCAAACAAAACCATCTTGAAGAAAGTCCAAGAATACAATCATGTACACAGGAAAAGCCAACCAACGGTTCCCAGAACACCATCTCTGAAAAGAAACCCAACCTTCGGCAGAAGATTACTGCATAGCCAGTGACCAGGATTACAGAATACAGAGAGCAACCTCAGGAGAACAAACCAAAAACACCAGAGTCAGCCACCCAACAGCCAGCCTGCCAAGGGTAACCAGGCAAGACCCCCCAAAGACAGATTGAGAAATCACAGCGGACACGGACACAGGGGAAACCTCCAACATGGCAACACCGCCAACTACAACAACAGAGGGAACCAAGGCCGCCTGCCACAGCCTGGAGCCACTAGAACCACAGAAGCTTCATCCCTGATAAACAAAAGCAATGCAGTTGCTGGAAGGGCACACAGAACCGCCCCCCACCCCCCCAGAGAAAGGACAGTGCATCCATTGCCCAAACCCTGCTCAACAGATACAGTGCAAAAATGGGCCCACAAAGTGACCCCTGAGCCATGAACAGATCCACTTCAGGAACCCCAAACAATTGCACCAGGACCCCAAACACATCCGATCCCAATGCCAACTCTACCGGGATGGAAAATCCAGCTCAAACATTGGTGCACAGCCAGAAACAGAACCGCACTCACAGACAGACACCGGACAGTCCACTGGCAAAACTGTCACACAAAAATATTCAAAGAAACCACTCAGGCACTCCCTCAAAGACACAAAGCATCCCACCACATTGACATCCACCCTCAATCAAACTTTCTGTAGCAACCCCACCAAAAGAAAGTGAACCAGTGCCAACAGCACACCCTAGAGTCACCAGGTGGAAGACCCCCGAGCCACCTGGATGGACTGGACCACACACAGCAGGTACACAAATGTAGAGCCATTAACCAGATTCCCCACATCCAACCTAAGAAAGGGAACACCAAGATCCACTGTGCATGTAACAAGCCCACCAAAATGGCCAATACCTGTGCGAGCACTCCAGGAGAAACAGAAGATAAAAGGGCAATAGCCAAAATGGACCACCGCATGGCAGCTCCAAAACAAGAAAAACCAATGCTGGGGACTTGCGCCTCTGAACCATACCCAGGCACGAGTCCACTAGGGGAGAGATATACAGGGGCACAGCCAATGCGCAGACCCCCTTACACCTCCCCAGCCAGAGATGCACTAGCAGACCACCACCAAGCACGCTACCCCGCTGGAGAACAGAGGTACATGGGCCTGGCTACATGGAGGCCCATACCAACAACACAGGACAGGAGCTGGTCCTGCTAAAGCAGAGACTCTGACACAAGGTAAATCCGAAATTAAATAAGGGCGCAACAAATCATCGGGACTCTCACAAAGGCCCATTTTTCACCTGCTCCCTGTAACAAACGATATTAGGAAGCCAACCACACCAGGGCCCCGTCAAGCAGCATGACACCTGGGACTGAAGGCACTGCATACCAGGCACTAACATGATCTGAGAGGCCAAACCAGCCTCATCAACTTTGACCACCGCAGGCAATAGCCTCACAAAAGCCTGAAGCCAGGAATCTCGGGAAGGCATGGCTCAGCCAAATCCTGCCACACACACCCTCAGAACAAACTGGACAGATTAATGTAAAGGGATAGATATCAAAGAATTCCACGAATCCGCACCCAGGGTGTCTGGCAATGCCAAAACATGCTGCAAGAAACTTTAGAAGCTCAGAACCGTGTATAACTGTTCCCTCACCACCTTCTTAGAAGCACTTTCAACAATCAGAGGCCCAGGAGAATACAACCACAGAGTTCTAAGAACCACAGAAACCAAGGAAAGAAACGCAGTTGAAAGGCAGCACCAAGGAAATATGCACGTCCGCAAAAGAATGGATAGCCGAGGGAACAGGAACCACCCCCTAAACAACATACTGTCATCACTCCACAACTGTCACCAGAAGTACCAAACTAATCCCAGCAATAGACACTCCAACGGAGGTTAGCGCTGCCCAAACACTGCACGAGCCACCAGACAGAAACAACACCACATTGCAGACTCGCGCCCCTGAAGTACTGCCACACGTTCTCGAGCCCCTGACCAAAATCAAGCCTCCACAGAGACTTCACGCCAAGTTTAGAAAGGACGACTTCAGAACACCTCGCCTCCACTGGTGTTACTTGAACCCTTGCATTAGGGAGGACTGCAAATCCAAACAGCCTTGGAAAAGCCTTTAAGCTATTGCTGCTGGCTCCCTGCACAAGGCTTCCAAAGAAGACCAAGGAGAGGCTCGAACTGTTCCAACCAATGCCAGTGCAGCCTTTACCCTTCCCCAATCAGAACGTGCAAGCAGACACAGCCGTACATGGCGTGGTCAAAGCACTGAGGAATGCGGCCCTTGATAAGCAGAGCTCTAACGCAAGGAACACCAACAGAGAACTGGTCCCGCTAAAGCAGGGACTCCAACACCCTGCCAATCACAGTCCCACAACAAGCCGCTAAAGCAGACCAGTATATACCTACCTGCATATCCCAGAGACATGCAAAACCATGAACCTGCCTGATGACATACTGCTTAAAGAACAACAGGATTTCTGGATGTGGGGTCAGAGATTTTATATCCCACAGATGTGGCCTAGAGGGAAGGGATGGGAGCTGTATGTGTTTTTGATTTTGGTTGATTAAGGCTATGAAGGGGAGCTGAAGCTCATTAATGTAAGGAATGTGACGGGGAGGTCGTACGAGGAGGTAATTAACTTTACTAGTAAGTAACAAAAAGAATGACCCATTTATGGTGTTCTCAGCTTATTTGACTCCTGATGTTCTTGCTGCCAAAATAAGATCACAGGATGCAGTAAAGTCAGCAGGAACCATTTTAAGAAGCATCCTGAAGATTTAAATTTTGGACTTAATGACAAATTTTGTGATGCCTCAGAGTTCTGCAATTCATGGGAGGCAACAAGAATGCCTGATGTTGTCTTAATTTTTTTTACATCATTGATTAATATCAGCAAAGCAAAACTGTTCAAACTATAGTTCTTAAGTTCGGAACAGAAGCCGACAACATTGATGATTGGTTTGAGAATATAAGTGAAGAAGTGGAAGAAAATCCCATAAACCGACAGGCTTATGCTGCATAGGGGAGAGGAGTTGGCCTTGGGGAGAGGAGTTGGCCTAACGGATAGGGTGCTCGACCTCAGATCTGGGGTACTGGGTTCAAGTCTCGGTAATGACACTGAACATCCTGTGATTCTGGTCAAATCACTTAATCTCCCCATGCTTAACAAAGAATGAATGGGTGTCCTAATGTAACGTAACTGGTGCTATGTAAAGCTCTCTGATAACTGATTGGATTCGGGTCAAGTTCGCGCTATATAAAACTCTGCAAAAAAAACATTTACTGTCTTTTCCAAATCATGTTTTATTATTTACATCACGTCAAAAAGAAAATTCCACAACGCATGATGACTGCCTAATAAATCTATGACAAGTTCAAAAGTAGAGAGTTAATCACTTCAATGAATAGGATTGGCGTATCAACATGTTATAATGACATGGTACGGAGCAGGAACTTGTTAGCAGCTCAAGCTGTAAAATCTTGTGAAGCCAACAGCACACAACTTCCTCATATCTTTACCAGGAAAGGATTTACAATTGCTGCTCTTGATCATTTTGATTTTGAAGACAATTCTTCTTTGTCTGGAATATCTAGCACACATGATACTGTCATGGTGCTTTTTCAAGACTGTACCAATGAAGTAGCTGCTGGTTAATAAGCTGTGTCTGCTGTAGGCATAAACAAACGAAGCTGAAAACTTATAATCCAACTGCCTTGCCAACGTGTGCAAAATCACTACAAGCCTTCAACACACCGTAGTCTACCAAAAAGATAATAAGCGGCTGAGGATATGGACCTTTTTCTACCTGATGCTGCGGTCCGCAAATCTGATTTAACTGAATTTATCATATTGCTTATTTGGTGCAGTCAGAAGGATGAAGTAAAGCCAGTTCTTCCGTGGGCTGGCATTCATTTTCTGATATCCCAGAATACTGTCCCACTGAGGAAATTTGGGTTTTTACCAGCAACACTATCTCCAGTCACAAACTCCACAACATTATGCACAGCTCTAAAGAATTTCCAAAATATGCATGCACAGCTTGACGACCAGCCTATCCTGCCAATTTTCTGTGATGAAGGTGTTTTCCATATTGTAGCTGACATTTTTATGAGCAATCCAGTAGAATTTGATTACCTGTATCCAATGATGGGCATTTTACACATGAAAAAAGCTGTGTATCTCAGTGGATGTGTCTTAGATGATGCACTTAGTCAGTGTTGAGTGTTTATTCGTTACAAGGCATGCTCATCATATCTGAGGCTATAGAAACATTGGAATGCTTTCTGGAACAAGACTGACAAATTAGGTGTTATATCTCAGAAGTGAACAAGGCACAGGGTGCATTTCATTCAGAAGACATAATGCAGAGCCAGGCAATGTTTAATACACTCAGTTCAAAATAAGAAAACCTGAAAACCAAGTTCATAGAGTTTGTCAAAGAATAGGAAGAAAAATCGGAACTTTGAAAGTATTGGGTAAATGTTTTATGCATGATAGCTCTAGTGAAAAACTTGG
The DNA here is from genome assembly GCF_964204655.1 of Triturus cristatus. Classification (NCBI taxonomy): domain Eukaryota; kingdom Metazoa; phylum Chordata; class Amphibia; order Caudata; family Salamandridae; genus Triturus; species Triturus cristatus. The sequence continues at coordinate 354,944,346 of NC_140590.1, forward strand.
TACATGCTGATCTGGAAGGTGATTGGGAGCTGCATCTGAAGACTGTAGAGTCACTGATTACTGTGCTTGGTGAATTTGATTGCACAAACTACCTGAGATATGGGTGCTGGTATTTATAAATAGCGAAGAAGCTAGAGGTGAAAAAACCATACCTCTATCGAAAATTCATCCAAAGACATTTTGTGGTAAATGACAGCGAGGGAATGTTCAATGCTGTGGTTCCAGATATGAAACTAGAACAGACGATCTAGAGATCATTGAAAAGGTCCAGGGGACTTGATGTTCAGACACGTAAAAGTGAATATGTTGCTCAATGGCAGCAAGTTTACCATGAAGTCTTTTTGACTTGCAATGTTTTTAGAGCAATGACAAATTTAAAATTAATGAAACATCGTGAAACTGTTCCTCACCACAAATTTGAGGGAAAGAGAGGGGAGCATTTTAATAAACAGCCATGAGTAATTGTGAAATTCTACTGACATGGCTACAGCCGATGAAAGATATTAGAGGAAACATCTGAAGTTATAATTGATGTTTTAAGAAATAAAGGAACAGTGGAAATTGAAAATTTGAAAGGAATTGTTGGAACTATATTGTTTGAAGCACTGAAGAAGCGAACTTTTCATGAAACACGTGTTGGCTTGGCTGTATATGTCACAACATTTCATGAAACTAATTGAGGAAGAATTTTCTCAAGTGTATAGTGAGAATATAAACTTGAAATAAAAGAATATATATGGACATCTAAATTGTGATATGTGTTCTTCTCCGCACATGAACTACCATATGGACGATTCCCTGTGAGGGAAACAGGGAACTGAGAAACAGCGCCAGGCTAATTTTCTATTTTCCTTCTGTGAACTTCAGTTTTTAATAAACATGTTGACAGCCTTCATTATTCCATGCAGCAGCATAGAATCCCCCTTGAAATGACTGAGTCTGTGTGACTACACAACTTCGTGGCAAAACATAATGTGGATAACAATATAAAGACACGTCTACTAGAATTACTGGAACATGGATTGAAACCATTTGCAGAACTGAAACAGGAGAGATTTGTATTGAAAGAGAAAAAGCTGTTCGACATAATCAAAGCTAAACTTCCACGCTTTAATTGTCATAGTAAGAGTTTTGTCCAACCAGCCACTACTAAACATGCTACAAAAAAATAACTTTTGTAAGCACATAGAGTGAAGGATGTAGCAAAAGAAAGGGTTGAATTTATCAATGACATTCTGTTGCATGCTCTTCTTCCAAAAAATGCATTATTTGATGGAGATGCTGCAACTAAACCAGTGAAGCACAAACTCATACAAGCGCTTGAAAAAAACTTTCACCTGCAGAATTTCAATTTGAAAAGATTTCCTCATTGAAAACTGCTGTTGCTGTGAACTATATGTCACAATTGCGAATGGTCAAGATTTCGTCCATGCAAAACTTCGGAGAGGTCGTTCATACTGTGTTACAGATATCAAAGTAAGTGTGCACCTTGCTAGAATTGCACATTGTCTTTGGCAGTTATCTTGAACTATCTGTCAAAGAATGTGAGAAAATCAGACGAATGTCTATAAATGGAAAAATTGACCTTGCCTGCATCAAAAATTTGACACCTCTACCAGTGCAACTTGATAAATTCCGGTCATCTACATCGAACTAGATGGAACTTGGAGATATTAACTCACCCAAACATTGCTGGTCCGTCAGTGAACACTGAATTTCCTATTATTGCAAGTCGAATGATTGTCAATGTGGAATTGGTGCCTGCAGAGATATATTCAAAAGATGCACGCCATATTATTCAAGAACTTAACGGCAAATTGGAAGAAGCTGACCTTCGTGTTGTACCACATGTTGAGTGGGCTGTTCGAAATGGTTTAAATGGAGTCATTTTACTGTCATATGACACAGATGTTAATATTGTGCTACTTAGATTTGTTGCAATGTTCATAAGTCAAGGATCGACAGAGTTATGAGTACGTTATGGAGCAGGCAAGAAAAGACACTTAATCCCACTTCATATTCTGTGCAGGAAACTTGACCCAAAGATGCCTAGTGTGCTTATCAAGACACATATTCTTACAGGTGATGGCACTATAAGCAAAATTTGAACAAAGCTTGAAACTTTATCTGCTGAGCCTGTGAAGTTTCTAAAAGGATTTGCTATGACAGAAGAAGAATGTGATTTTTAAGACATAGAAAATTACCTTGTGCAGGTGTGGGAAATAAATGCTGACTGTCACACGTTTGGCGATCTTCGGTACAGTGAGTTCAAGAGATCAGTCCAGCTGAGTGACAACCCACCAATTTCATATTTTCTGCATGGACACATTAAGGGGCACATGCATCATTCTATTTATCGGTCGCAAAGGGGCAGATTCGCAGAATATTCCCCTTTGCAACTGATATTTTTGCATTTGGCATGCATCATCCAAATGCAAATTTGCAATTTAAGTTATCGTAAAATTTACGATTACTTAAATAGCGAATGCATTCAGGGAATTGCAAATTGTGATTACCTAAATGCAATGCATGATGCAATTTTAAATTGCGATTTCGCAATTAGGAATTGCTTATTGCCATCAATTTAAAGTTGATGGTAATTTATGAAAACTTTGAAAAATGCACTAAAGTGCATTTTTCAAAGTTCCATGTTACACACACACAAATCCTTGGGGCATGTGTGTGTGCAACATGCGGTCACATGGCAATTTCAGGGGTGCATCAGGGTGTCCTTTTGGCACACTTGCACCCTTGAAAACGCATGTGCAATTTGCGAGTCGCAATTAAGGACTGTGTAGGAATCACAATTTATTTTTTAGATTCCTACATGCTATCCAAATAGTTTAGCCAATAAACATGTTCTTTAAGCCATCCAGATAAGAAATGTAGCAGAAAAATATGTTGTGACTTGTAAGAGATTTACAAATCCTGTTTTCATTTCTTTAAACTATTACGTGTGAAGTAACACTCACTTATTTCTGTCAGTGAAAGCAGAGCAGAATGGAACACATTTGTAATGTTAGTGAATCCATGTTTTCCAGGGCTTCACCTCAAAGATGGCGTGTGTTCTGGATCAATACCGAAAGTCGTCAACAGTGCGTACCATGCAGAGCCAAAAAAGGAGGAATATTGCTCGGATGAGATGTACACAAATATGGGATTGCTTGAGCAAGACTCCATGGACCTCAGCCAGAAAAATTCATCGTGTGACCAAGAATATGGTAATAACTATGAAATTCTTTTTAGAAACCCACCAGACAACGAACAGAAGGAAATGGCTGGAGAGGAGGACTATGGGACAATCTACACTGAGGAGCCAGATGATTGTGCCGAAGCCATTTATCAGAATTGGGAAGGATAATGACAGGGCCACCGGAATTATGCACCAATGTTGAGTAAATTATGCAGCGAGAAAAGGCAAATTATGCAGCATAATGCGGTACATTTTGTGATAGTATTACTGCAATGTTTTGTCATTTTTACACTTATTGACACTGTTTGGGCATTGGTTGCAAATTATTAGTACCAGTGTAACACCCAAATATGGGAATAAGCAATATAAAGGTGAAAAGTTAATTTTGGCATAGGGCCTTCCATTGCGCGGCAAAACATGCAGCTGCATTCTTAGGTCCATATTTATGAAAGGGTTATATCAATTTTGCGTCACACAACTGGATGTAAAAGTGACGTATCCCTTAAGATGTGATTTATCAAGCCACGCAAGACCCCCTTGAGGGTCCTTGAATGGCTTGATAAATCCAGAGTAACGCATCTCAGTGCAAATCACTTTATTGCATTACTCTGCCCCAGGGAGGCGTTACATGGGTGGTGAGTGGGTGTTCAGATACAAATCCCTTAATTTTGATGCATTGCCAGTTTTACCATAAGTGATAGACATGGGTATGCATCAAAATGCTATACAGAGGAAAAATATATTTACTTCTCCTTGTTTTCCCTATTTATATGTGTGCTGCATTCTGCCAACGCAAGCACCCTTGCACCATGGAGCAAGAGTGCCTGCGTTGGCACTAGGCAGAACATTGTGGTCCAGCACTGGTAAAAGGGAGGAATGTGCCGTACAATGTGAAGTACAGTGCATTCCTGCCCTTTCCCTATCATGCAGCGCAGCAAGGTGACTTGCTGAACTGCATGAAGTAATGATAAATACGCCCCTTAGTAACTTAGGGACTGTTTGATCCAGCAGCAATTTATTTTCATAAAATTTGCAGATTATTCAGCAGAGGATGGATTATGTGGCAAATGCAACAAATCTTTAATTATGTGAAAAATGCTGCGGCTGCATAATTGCATAATTCCAGGGGCCCTGGATAAGAGGCTTGAACAGTTATTTCACCATCTCAGATGCAGTATGATTACAAGGGAAACTCAGATTTTTTTTAAATCAAAATTAGGTCCAAAAGATGTGATGTGTTAAAGAATTAGAGTTTTGAAATTTCTCAGCCATAGCCCCAACAGCATTTGAAGCTAAATTAAAACAGCCATTGGCAAAGCCAATAGGACTGGCTTTCATTTTCAGTTATGTGCCTGACTGCTGGCATTAACAGAGCTTGTAATGTTTAGTGCCTAATCTAAGTAGGGTTCTGTGTCACATATTTGAGCAGTAGACTTTCCCTTGTGCCCTGTTGCCCTGCAATTAGATCCAGGAAAATCAATTTGTGAACGACTAACTGAAATTTGCACCAACTCTGTCATCATAGGTCATGGTAACTAACATAATGGATACCTAATATGGAACACCTAAAATGTAAAAGAGGAGGCTTTTCAAAGTCTTTTTTAACCCCTGCTGAGACTAAAAACACGAGGTAATAGACCTGAAGCTCCACCTACTTGAAGTCATAAGGCAGGAATACGGAAGCTACAATGAATGAGTTTGATTGGTTTCTATAGCTTTTCTCTGTATCCATTCTCTTTATTATTGGATGACTGAAAACCCAAGGTTAAACATTCTTAATACGTTTATTAAATTTTCTGAGAACACGGTAGATGACAGTAGGAGAGTTGTTTACCATAGGTGTCCATGCAGGGGCAATGCATTTGACATATTGTATTTAATTTATCAAAATAACACAGCTCACCTAAACAGAAGTAATGAATAAACGAAAAATCAAAATGTTTCATAGTAGGATGTCGCCAATGAAAAGAGCAAATGCTGACTGACATTTAAATTCAAACTCTCATGGGCATATATTGCAACTAGAAATCCTACATTACACCACACAAATATTTTTTTCTTTAAACTATTCTCATTCCTTATCCAATTCAAGTGCCTAAGCTGTGATTAGACTGGATGTTGGTTGCATACAAAGAAGGCAACTAGTAATTAAAATAATCATGTTTTAAATGCTTGAAATACATATTAAAAGGTGTACACTTATCAGAAATGTCGCTACCTCAATTGTAATAAAATAAAGACCACGATTCTTGAGTTACCAAATCGTACAATGTAGGGCAATTTGTTTGACAATGTGCCCACAGGTAAAGAGACTGTATCTTGTGCTTTTTCTATCAGCACTGCTGCTAGTGTGGGGACATCCTTGTTTGGTTATACATGAGCCAGGAGCTGCTCCAAATAAGTCACCCTCTTGAGTCCAAGTGCATTGTGTCGACACCAGCACACCTAGTTTGAAATGCACCTTGAATCTCTTTCACACTGTGTGCTTTCCCACCCTCAGAAGCTGTCTGCAAGGGAGCAGTGGAATCTGAGGCTTTCCCCTCCAGTCAGTGCACCAACCTCCACATAACTAACTTCAACTGCAATTCATAATTCCTTTTCTTAAGGTGCTCATTCTGGTAGCAAGTATCAAAGAAAGAAGGGAGCACAGCTGCACACAGTCTTAGCTTGACATTAGCTGCTGTAGCCATTTAGGGACAAATATCTGTTTTACTTCACAAGTTGACAACGAAATATATCAAGGTACAAAACTGGTTTGTGTTGCGAAACTGTCTAAAAAGGAAAATGCATTTTCCAGCAGACTGCGACAGTTCCTGCATGATATGGTGTGTCCTCTCTCCAAGATGGGCAATGAAAATGACATTTCTATTGAGCACAAATTGTATGTAGTATATCCTTTGTATTTAGGTGTATGCATATTGATTGCTAATATAACACAGTAGAAACCACATTATAATAATTGCCATTAATTACTTTTCATATCAGTTCTGTCGATTGAATCAATATCAGATCGATGAATGATAGAGTTAAGACATGTAAGGATTAAATGTGCACTTTAGAGGTGGCACACGTTTTTGCTGCAGACAAATAACCCACTGATATGTTTACCAGATTTGGCTTGGTGACCTCCAGGTCACTGAAGGATCTCTGCATCAAATGCACTGACCCTCTCAGCTGTCTCATCAGGATATGCCTCCCTGAACTGCAGGATAAAACAGTACTCACATAGCACTCTATGCTGTTGTAAGATGTTTCAAAACTGTGAATGTACATTGCACCTAAATCAATGGAGATAATCATTAACCCCTGAGGGTATCGTAGCAATATTGAATCCTGAGACATGATGGATAAACATAGCGCTATTCAGGAAATGTTTAACCCCCTAAATTGTCCTACATAATGATTGATTTTCGGATCAACATAGTGAGCTGCAAAAAGGATATTAACCCATAATTCTGATTTTTATTTTGGCCGTGAGCGATTGACAATGGCTGAGACTTTTGGAAGCATGCCACCCATCAGCTTTTGTCTTTTAATTTTATTTGTGGGACACATTTGCAAAAATAAGGCATATGTACTGGCACTGCACATGCTATCACTGAAGCCATCCCTCTTGAATGCATTTTTCTGCTGCTGCTTCCAACTGCTCATATTCCATAAGAATGATTATTTTTGCTTTACTAAATCATTGTACCATAATATGACTAAATGTTTCGGAATGAACCTCTGGTGTAAGCCATATTTGAAAACTGTTTTTAGTTCTGACGCTAGCTAAGATCTTTTAGTTTTACTAAAAATATATGTTTTATTTGAAGGGGCTTTCAGCCTGATTTCTTCATCCAATGGGTTTATGTATTGTTGTGTTGTTGAGTTATTCACATTTTTCCTTCCACCTACTATCGCATACACAATGCAGCATTACGTCAGTTTACTTTGTGCCAGTGTTTCAGTTTTTACATTATTATTCCAACATTATCAGTTCCTGTCTGCTGGTAATGCTGCTGTTCCTTTTAGAGTGGTCTTTGTTTATCTTAATGTTATTTTTAGCATAAAAAGATCGAGTGCATTTGAAACTATTCTTTATAAAGGTATTGTCATTTTAGAATGCATGCTTTGAAGGGCATTTATAACTGCACTCAGGATGTCATTCTGGGATGTCTTTTAATTGAGGAGTTCAGTTATACTTGTAAATCAGTTTAGCCTGTACATCCTGCTTGTATGAATGCCCACGTTGCTTTCATTGCTCTTGTATGTTGTGATATAAAAACATTTAAGTATCATATTACTATCTGAGGCTCTGCTGTTTATTCTACCTATTTATCTTTCCATCTATCCATCTATCTATCTATCTATCTATCTATCTATCTATCTATCTATCTATCTATCTATCTATCTATCTATCTATCTATCTATCTATCTATCTATCTATCTATCTATCTATCTATCTATCTATCTATCTATCTATCTATCTATCTATCTATCTATCTATCTATCTATCTATCTATCTATCTACATATCCATCTATCAATCTGTGGTTTCAACTCTAGTTTCTATCTATGCAACCCTCTCAATCTATGCTACCATTGTCTGTCTGTCCCTCCATCCGCCCCTCGTCTGTCTCCATCCATCTATCTATCCAAATCTTTCTATCTTTGGAGCCTCTCTATTTATCTATCTGTTCAACCCTTTCTACTTGTAATAACGATTTACAAAAAAATAGCAAAAAAGCACTAGCAAAGCATGAAGCTGGCCGTCAATGGCAGATGATTCACCTTTTTAGGTTTTGTGTTAACCAGGACCTTTTGATTTTACCAAAAGTATGTGTATAACTGTTGGTTATAGGTGTTTACAGCATGATGTCCTTTCACAGGGAGACATTTCTCACACAAAGTAGCTTGCTTCATTGCCAGGGGCTACTATCATAATGTGTGCTTGTTTGATACCCCAAAATATTTTTGGCTTTAGCCAATGCTTTTCTTTTTAGATTGATGGGGCTTGGCAGCTTCCCCATCAATAACGTTTTGCAAAAACCACAACACAACAATACAGGAATTGCCAAAGCCAAAAGACTGATGGACAATGACAGACTCACTGGCTTTGCCAATGCATGTTGCCGACCTGGTGCACAAACTGTAAAAAAATGCTATTGTATGTTTTTTCATAAAAAGCTTAGGTTTACACTGAATGAAGAATTTGTATATGGTGCATTAATCATGATTTTGATCTTTAACAAGTTGTTGAAATTGAAAAATCTAATTATTGCTGATCAAGTAGTGTTTTATCAATCGCTATATTGTGATTTTCCTGTTTTTTAATGATTCTTAACAATAAAGAAAATCTTTTTCTGTCAGACTGTGATAAGAAAGCTTTCATATTTGAGTAAATTGAGATTATTTTTTAATATACTATGTTAGAAAATTAAAACAAATAGGACAGGGGATGGGCACTAAGAATTTTTTATTGTATGTTTGTCTGTGGGGTGGGCCTCTTTGTATGAAGTTTGTGCAAATAATCGCTCCCCTTTTTAGGTTTCGCCTGCACAGCATTTGCGCTATGCTTGTGAAATCTATTGCTTTTCATATAAATCTTAAAAGTGGCTTACATCCCTCCCCCTTGCTTGCCTGGCTTTTCATTGTTTCATGTGCTTGCCACTTAATTTTTCTCTATTAATATTGTCTGTAGCTTGGTTTCCTGCATTTACCAATGCTTGTTCCTGTGTTGTTCCTCGTGTACTTCTCTTATCAATTTCCCATTATCAAAGTACTGTTTCCATATGATTTTGGGGAAGTCTTTTTTTTAGGCTTTGCCTACACAGCGAGGCTTGGAACCATTGTTTTCCAAGCCTCGCTTTCAGCCCTTAGCCCCCCTTTGCATGGGCCCCCTCCCTTCCCACCAACATGCTTCACGCATGCCGTGTCCCATTGACCATTCCTTTCTGCCTCTATCCCTAGTCTTTGCGCCATATTAGCCCAATTCCTTTTCACGTATTATTTACAATTTATTTGCGGTTTATAGAAACTGGTGTGTGTTGGACAACACTAAGAAATCGCGACCATTGTATGCTGCCACTTGCTTTATTGACTCTGTCATTTCTAATCACTATGGGGCATATCAGCAACAACCGGCGATAATTATCGCTCAGCACTCTTAGCTTGAGGATAATTATCGCCGGGTAACGTGGATTTTTATCACTGAGATAGCGTGCTATTAGCAACGCTTATCTCCTCAGCGATAAAAATACTCACGCTAACTGCCTAACGTGAGATTATCGCTGGAAACCCAGCGATAATCTCACGTAGTGTGGCGTTAGCTTGCTGATAGGGACTCACAAACTTAGCCATGATAACCACCTTCCATAGGATATCATGGCAAAGTAAGTTCTGAAGCAGGCGTAAGGAAAGTAGCGATAACAGGGGTTATCGCTACTTTTCCTGCCTCTATGCTTCATAGCGTGGGGCTTGATGATAGGAGAAATGTCGCCTAGCGACATTTCTCCTGTCATGTTAGGTCAGAAACGCCCACTTTGGATCTCATTAGAGATGCAAAGCTGGGCGTTAGGAATCCCCACGCTAAAGCAAGGTTTCACACGTTAGCGTGGCCTTGCTAATTAGGCGATAAAATTATCGCTGCTTTTCGGCCGAAAACGGTCGCAAAAGCGGTGATAATTTTTTATCGCCAGCTTGTAAATATGCCCCTAAATTAGGGCGAGACTGCTCACCTAGTCCTTCTGACCCGAGCAATCGAAGCAGGTCGTCCATGACGTCCATGCTTCCCTGCAGCAGGCTCTTGCTGGTGCCCGGGGCGTCATGGAGGTGAATACCGTGAATGAGGTGCTGGAACTGTGCATGCACACTGTACGCGCTGTGATGGAGATGTGTGCTCTGCTAATGAATGTGTGTGCGCTTAAACTGTCAGCGGGAATCTCATCAAGATGCATTCTGTAGCGTGCGTGTGTTAATTGCAGCGGGGTCTGCATCAGCTGTCTTTGCGTGTCTCTTGTAAGCTAGTTGTACCATCCAGTCTTTGCTGTGGCCGTGTGTTTTTCAAACACTGTGGGGCAGATTTACAAGCCCCTTGCACCACTTGTGCATCATTCTTAACATGGGAAAAGTGACGCAAAAGTGCCGCAAGGGGCTTGTAAATCTGCCCCTGTGGTGCCAGTTCCGGGTCGTAACCTGAATATCAAGGCACCGTTTCATAAAGCTAGCTAAAAAAAAAGAGCCTCTCAGGCATTGGAAATACCAAATATGGTGATTGTGGAGGGGATGAGACAAATTGCTCTGACGGTTATCAGGACGCTCGCAGGTTTAAACAAGCATTTACAATGCAATAGGTCTTGCAATGACATTATTTCGAACTATTGGCATTGTAAATGTCAATGTTTTTTTCCCCTTCGTGAAGCATTAATTTCTGTCCAGTGTAGGCGCTGCATAGAATCGCAAATCGCTCCCCCTTTTTAACAGAAGGACCCTTTCCAAACAGTTCTGGAATTCCTATTACTCGGTTGTGCATAGTTAGTATACATTTGTTTAGTGCCAGTTTAGCAACGGTTGTATTGCTTAATGTCAAAGTAAAATTAGAGTGATTCTGATAGAGATCGTTGTAGGAATAAATGGTTGTACCTTAGGGCTGACTTGTTTTTGAGCTGAGAGGTTGGCAACTCAAGATTACTTCATAAACATCATTAGAGACCAAATATTGAATGTTTGAAATGAGTAGGTTTGGAATAATGTTAAGTTGGCAGCTGTAACCCTTCATTTTCCTACATGCTCTGACTTCTGGAAGGGCAATGATACAAATTTCCCAATGTTGCAGACAAAGCACTTTAAAAACAACAAAGGAGCATGATTCACGAAAGACAAAAGCCACCAGGTGATGCTTTCTCCACCCCACTAATGCTACACTGCCTACATTCATGATCAAACAATGCCGAGAGACGCTGCGGAAATCCTAAGTCTTGATGCCAGGTGCACACCCCCTCTTATGGAATAGACCAAAGACCCGTGAATTACTTAGACGTATGTCTGCATAACACAGCTGAGGTCATGGGCAACCGGTTAACTTGTTGGTAGAAAGCTACACCCTCCAAGGAGACGAGTCCTTGCAAGAACGAGCAGAGCATGAAAGCATAGAGGGCGGAGAACACTATGCTGCATGCATTAATTGTAAAACTAGAGAGGCACTCCGGAATGAAACAGGGCACATAACAAGTGTACCTATGGACTCTAGTGACAACAGTAAGAAATGTGCCTAGCAGTGAGAAAACAATCTTATAGAGGGGCCAACGAATAAAGGTGCTTGTGTAGTTGTGCATAGACAATGGGTTCTTGGCTAATAAAAGTAATGACAGGTCCCCAAAATGTTTAAAGTATCGTAAAAAAAACAACAAGTACCACTTCCAGAACGTTATTAAAACGGCTCTTAACACTGTTGTTAATTAAACACTATCACAGGGTTTTGGTTTTATTAATCACCTACACAATAATCTCCTACCTGCTAGTTATTTTTCTTCTTTAAAAAGAATGCTTTTTTTCTCTCAGAAAGATTACTTTGAAAACGCTGATAATCTTTAAATCTCTGAATCTCCTCCTGCACGCATCTCATTTAATTTCCACCAATTCTTCACCGGCTCAAAACACACAAACACTGCACTTCCTTTTAATCGATGCTAACCTTAATTCGACAGCTGTAAATGCCTTCATACACTTTCCCATAGAATCACAGTTGATACATGTATGACCATTGCTCTAAGCACTTTGCAGAGAGGCCAAGGATTGAATGTGCCTGTTCGCTGAATGTCTCTATGCCCCACTGAGAACATGATGAGAAACTCACGCTGCCTTCAGCTTCTGCTCAAGAGCTCTCAGTTGTGCCCCATCATAAACACCCACCCACAACCTGCACTGTACAAAAGGCATATGTTGTATGAAGAAAACGACCATAAAACAACATCTGGAAAAGGGTATAAACCCTACTGAACACAGAAAGAAGTAAAATTTAAAATGTAAACGGAGACTGTGTTGTGATACAATTCATATGCAGCAGGACACTTCTTGTAAGTTACAAGATAGGTTTATTAGGAAAGCACAGCAGAGCGTTCCACCTTGCCAGCTGACCAGACCATCAACTGACAAGAGTGGAACACTCAGATACAAAGTACAATGCACACAGGAATTCTGGGAGGCTTAGGAGGTGAAAACATAAAGAAAGGTCTAATGACCAAAGATGGCCATTTTGCAAGGAACATAACTTCACTACACATCCTCCTCCTTTACATGGAAAAGAACAATAAACAAAGGAACTACGAAAAGAAAGCAAACATGAGAGACAACAACACTGATAATTGAGACAGATAGAAGATCTGAAGCATGTTGAACTTTCAAATCGCAAAGGAGACTCTGAAACTCTGTCCTAGTTGCGGGAAATGTTCCCGGTTCTAGTATCACGAAAAACACGAGCATGAAAAGAAATGCATTAAAAACGTCAAAAATCATTGAATACATTAACATTGCAAATATCATTGAATACATTAACATTGCAAATATCATTACTCCAGTCCCCATCTCCCACGGTTAGGGAAAGAGAGAAAACAAGACAATGCTTAGGTGAAAAGAAAAACAATGCAACAAAGAAGGGTGGTCTACCCCCACATCCTCCACCAAAGAACAGAGTACATTCTTGTTGTAATTCTGTTACTTGGTACGTTCCTTCTCCCCCCTCCTCTTCTCCTACCAGTGGTTCCGCCTTTCCCTGTCACCAACATTCCACTGCACCCTTCATGTGTTATGCTGGATCCTGTGGTGGTGTATAGACCATTAAAGAAGAGTTACCTCCTTACCTGCTTTTGGTCTTCATTATAACACTGGTGACGATTCGCTGTGTGGGGACAGCTCACCACCACCCCCAATTTCTTCATCATTTCCAGTTTTCCTGCTTTGTTGGCGTTTGGCAGTACCTCGCTGTTCTCAACCTGTGGGGGCTCCGCTGCCTTGAAATCGACAAGTAAGACTGTGTCTGTGCCTTTATGCCCCGCTTTCAACTGCTGCCTTGTGAGGAGGAGGTGAGCGCTGTTTCCTCCTTTGTTCCGATTCCTACGGAGTATTTAGCCGTCTCTGCCTGCCTCTGTGGTTGCAAGGAGCACCCTGGCACCTCCGTTGCCTCTTCGCCCCTCCTTGTGAAATTCCCTGCTTGTGGCCCCCAGCGCTGCCGCTCCGGTCTCCACCGCGGCTGGGAGTGTAACGGTGCTTTGTCTCAGCGCTTCGTTGTCCTCAGTGTCCCTGCGTTGGCTGTGGTCTCTGGCACTGTCAATACAGCGTGGCCTACTTCCTCGCTTTAGAGAAGCTGTTGCTGCAACCTTTGGGGAGTTCCTTCGGTGAGGCATCTCTGACTAGATTCCTGTCAGGAGCCGGGCATTCTTCCCCGCGCGCTCGCAGCTGTTCAGTCATTTTGACACTTCTCAGCTGAGGCGAGGGAGTGCGCTTCTGATTTCGTCCACCGGGTGGCAGTGTGGCTTCATATCACAGTCCGGTTGTGGGGAGATTTTCGGATAACAGCTATTTCTTCACCTCTGGGGCTCCAGTGTAATTCGCCATCGTCCATGTGGAATAACTCAGTCATTATTCAATTTCTTCAATTTCGCTGATAGGCACAGCTATTGTAGTTTTTCTGCCTGTCTTATCTCGCTGATGGGCACAGCTGCACTTGGTTGTGTCACTGATGGGCACAGTTATCATCACTGTTATTGTGCTTGTCTGCTCACGCTGACAAGCACAGCTTCCAATTGACTATCATTGTGCAGTCTCACGTTCTTGTGATCTTTCATGCGCGGTTATCTTCGCCACAGTATTGAAGTGTATTTTGGGTGGTATTCATTGCTTTTATGACTGTCTGGTACCTTCGCTAACTTTCTGCACTTCTCCATCCTAGATTGAAATGTACATGGGGTTTTGCATTGGGTGGGGTGTAAAACAATTGTAAGTATATTGTTTTTGCTCTCCTCTTACATACCTTGTTTCCATTGTCTTGTATTGTTGTATTTTACATCTTTCCCTCCAGTGATTGTCAAACTATGGCAGCTGCTAATATGTCGCAGCCCCCACCTTTCCTTAATGAGGCAGGAGAACCGGTTCTGCCTTGGAAACAATGGTTTGGGTTACTGGAGTCCTATCTGATTGCTATAGGGGGGGAGAAATGTTCCCATTTACGTAAGTTACACACCCTGTTACACAATTTGGGCATTGAGGGACGCAAAGTCTATGATGATATTTCTACTAATGCAGAAGGTGGAAGTGATAGTGATGAAGATGAAAATGTGTATATGGTGGCAGTTAACAAACTACAAAAACATTTCAGTAAGAAAATAAATGTAGTGTTAGAGAGACACAAGTTCTTTTCAAGAACACAGGGTAAAAGTGAGAAAGTTAAGCCATTCATCGCAGCTTTAAAGGGTCTGGCGAACACTTGTGAGTTTGAGTCCCTTCAAGATTCTCTAATTAGGGACCAGTTGGTCAGGTGCACCAACAATCATAAGATTCAGGAGAGGCTTCTGGTGGCGAATCCTGACCTCAAGGAAGCCATTGATATAGCGGTAGGGATTGAGCACACAGCTGATTGTATGGTGGAAATGAAAGGAGAAGGGGGCAAAACCATGGAGGTCAATGCCATAAGTAAGGATCACAAAAATAAGATGGCTAACACCTTACCTCAGAGCAATAAACTCAAGTGTTAAAGGTGTTGTAGCCCAACACACCTAGCCAACAACCCGATATGCCAAGCACGTTCGGTGGTCTGCCACAAATGTGGTAAAAAAGGACATTTGTCCAGGGTTTGTCACGATCAGCGCTCGAAATCTGTGTTGGAGATTGAGCCCCAATCATTTCCTGATCCTAAGTTGATTTTTCAACTAAAACACCCGGACAACATGGCCAAATTTCCTGCTTGCAACATCACTCTTGATAACAAAACCCTAACTGTCTTTGCTGATTCGTGTTCCCCATACACCCTTGTTGATGCAAAAGTATTTTCACAACTGTTTCCCTCTTGGGAAGAAACGGTACAGCCCCCTGACATTCAACCAGGAGGCTACAATGGGGACCCCATACCCCCTTGGGCATGACCACTAAGGAAATAGGGTTTAAAGGGAGGAACACGGTGGGCAAGATTTACATTACCCAGAAGGGGTCCAACTTGTTGGGATGGAAACACCAGAGGGAACTCGGGATTAAGTTAGATCCCAACAGTCCCGATCAGGTCCTCTTAGTCGATCCCTCAGTGGGAGGGATGGATGTTTGCAATGATTTCCCCAAGGTGTTTTCGGATGACCTAGGCCTACTCTAGAACTATCCATCAAATTAAAAGCCAACGCCAAGCCGGTAGCACACAAAGCGAGACCCATACCACATTTAATGCACGTTCCCCTCAGTAATGAGTTAATCAGATTACTGTCTTTGGGGGTGATTGAACCCATAGAGTGTTCACAATGGTTGGCCCCCATTGTTCTCACCATCAAGGCTACCAGTAAGGACATCAGGCTATGTGTAGACCTCAGGGACCTTAACCAGAACATATGGGTAGACAGGCACCCTCTTCCCCGTATTCATGAGGTGCTTACCCTCATTAATGGTGCGAGTTGTTTCAGCGTTCTCGACCTATCCTCTGCCTATCATCAGGTGGAGCTTCATCCTAACTCACGGCATCTCACCTCCTTTGTGACACCCCTGGGAGCATTCCAATTTCTACGCATGCCTTTCGGGTTGGCGTCCGCTGCGGCTGCCTTCCAGAGGATCATGCAGCACGTCTTGAAAGACCTTCCCAGAACTCTCTGTTTCCAAGACGATATACTAATCTACGGGAAGGACTTGGCCGAGCACAATGCCACTCTCAGGATGGTCTTGACCAACTTGGAAAAATCTGGCCTCACTCTAAAAAAAGAGAAATGTCGCATTGGAGTGGGATCGGTTGAGTACCTGGGGCACACCATCTCTCAAGATGGTATCAAACCTAAAGTGGACCTAGTTAAGGCGATTCGGGACACGGTGGCCCCCAAAGGTGTTCAAGACCTCAAATCATTTTTAGGCATTTCCGAATATTATTCAAAATTTGTGCGCAACTATTCCTCCATTGTGGAACCTTTACGCAATTTACTCAAATCCAGAACTTCATTTGAGTGGTCGGAGGCCTGTCAGAAGGCCTTTGATTTGGTCAAAGAAAGCATAATTACTGCCCCATCGCTGGGTAGGTTTGACCCTAATAAAACCACAGTCCTTTGCACAGAGGCAAGCAACAAAGGGTTGGGGGCCAGTCTCACCCAAATGGGAGAGGGTAAGGAACACATTGTAGCTTTTGCATCCCGAGCTCTAAAGGGTGCTGAAATCAACTACTCGGTGGTGGAGAAAGAAGCATTAGCTTGTTTCTGGGCGATCAAACACTTCCGCTTCTTTCTGTGGGGTATTCCTTTTACGGTGAAGACGGACCACAAACCGTTGATGTTTGCTTTCACCACCAAAGGAGCCAACAAAACCACCCCAGAATTGCTAGATGGATTTTGGGACTAGAAGGCTACAATTTTTGTGTGAAATACGTGCCAGGTCATCAAAACACAGTTGCTGATTTTTTGTCATGGTCTCCATCAGAGGGGGAGAGTGCTCCTGTTAGTTGTGAATGTGAGGATGTGATACTGCAACTTACCTGCTTGAACAAGGAAGAATGGAATGAAAGTATGCAAACTGATGCGGAAATGTGTTCGATCAAAGAGTTCATCAAGAATGGTTGGCCTGAAAACAAGAATGACATTCCTACCAATTTAGGTTGTCAGAGTAGAACTTAATATACAAGGAAATGTGATTTGCAGAGGGGAGAAAGTTATTCCTCCAGAGAACTTGAGAGGGAAGATTGTGGGACTGGCACACCTAGGACACTTAGGGCGGAGCCTAACCAAGAACAAAATCAGACTGGAGTATTGGTGGCCAGGTATGGATGCCATGACGGAACAAGTGGTGAGAAATTGTGTAGACTGTAGCCGTAGTGACAAAACTCACCAGACCCGCAAGCCCCCTCTTTCTCCCGTCGAAGTGCCTGATCGTCCATGGTCAAAGTTAGCCTTGGACATCATTGGTCCTCTCAACTTAAAAACATTGAAGGAACGCTTCATCTTGGTGCTGGTGGACTATCACTCACGGTGGTTGGTCTACAAATGCGTCCATCAAATCGACATAAGAGTCATCACACAATTCTTAGAAAATGTGTTCTTTGAGGAGGGGTTACCTGACACCCTCATAACAGACAATGGAGTACAGTTCACTTCGGATAACATGAAAGAGTTTCTAAATCACAGAGGCATCACTCACCACAAATCTGCATTGTATTGTCCCCGTGCTAATGGGTTAGTGGAAAGGATCAACCGGTTGTTCAAAGAGTTTTTGCAGAGGGCAGAAGTAATGGGGACACCAGCTAATTCAGCGTTAGTGGAAATGGTATGGGCCTATCGTACTTCTCCTGATAGTGTAACTGGGGTTTCTCCATTCACCTCTCTCAAAGGAAGGATCCCGAAGACGAAACTTTTTTTTTTTTTTTTTTTTAAGATCGTTAACTTTTTTTAAATTCTTTTTTATTTGCATTTTCAGCAACAAAAACAATATAATTCACTGCAATGTGCATTGGATATGTTATTGATGATACAGCTCCCCACCAATATAACATCCTCAATAGAATTGTCAGGTGCCAGCCCATTAGTGCTCAGTAATATTCACATGGCCCCCCCACCTCCGCCCCTCCCCATCCCGCGCATCATCCATATCACATTCATCGACCTCAGTGCCCCATGATCCACCTGGTTCCCGTCCTCGCCCAGCCACTCTTGGTGATTAGCCCTGTGTATTGCAGTACTTGAAGCGTTGTTTGAGCCAACCAGTGTGTGAAGGGTTCCCACATGTCCTTCGGCCGCGAGCGCACCGGCAAGAGCTCCCAGTATAAAGCGAGCTGTGTCTGGCAGTATACAGCGCTTTTAATCCATTCCCTAATGCTAGGTGTCGTAGTTGCTCCCCAGTGCACCGCGACCTGTCTTTTGGCAAGCAAAATGAGCATGGCCGGCAGCTTACGGTGTTTAGGCTTGACCATATATAGGATTCCTAATAGTGTAGTCTGCGGAGTGCATGGGATCAGTAGGCCAGTGATTGCACACACCAGCTCCATTACCTTGGCCCAGAAAGAGGCTAATGTGGGACACCCCCACACCATATGTAAGAAAGTAGCTCCGTGTGCACTACAGCGCCAGCAATTGTCTGTGTCCCTCAATCCCATGCGATGGAGTCGGCTAGGGGTGCAATATGTCATATGTATGTATTTAAAATGTATCAGTCGGAGCCTATAGTTGGGGGAGAGGATCTCAAGAAGTCTACAGCATACATCCCAGTGATCGTCAGTGATTTCGGTACCCAGTTCCGTAACCCACATACCGCGCGCCGTTGGGACCACTATGGGATGACTGCTTTGCATGCGTCCGTACAATCGGGATATTAGTTTACGCCCCGATTCCACTGCTAGCACATTTTCCAGGGCCAGCAAATCCGGCGGCGGTGCCGGAAACGTAGGAAACAGCTTTTGGCATGTATGGCGAAGCTGATAGTAAAGCAGAGTGTCAAGCATCGTCGGGGCCTCCGCACCACACATCTGTTCCGGCGTGATGAAAGTATCGCCTGGGAATAGGTCCCCTCCCGTGTTAAGGCCGCGTGACCCCGCGTGCTCCCCGGTTTTCATGTTTTGCAGCGGGGGCCACATGGGGTTCCCGCGCAGGGGCACCGACCCGGTGTAGAGAAGGTCCAACTTGGCTCGACGCCGCAACCCATCCCAGGCCCACTTAAGTGCGTGTACCGTGTCGATTTCTGTGCATCTCCTCTTGTGTGGCGTGTATAGGGCCGTGTTGAGCGGTAGCGGGGCTGCCCTATCCGCTTCTATCGCCACATGCGGCTGAAACGGCGTGGGGTGTACCCAATAGTGCAAGAACTGCGCCTGTGCGCAGTAAGCATACAGCGTGAAATCCGGTGCTGCCATGCCACCCTGTCTCTGTGGGAGGGTAAGGGTCTCCCAGGCCACCCTCGGCTGCTTTCCACCCCATGCCAGTTCTATCATCTGCGAGCGCACTTGGTTCAAAAAACGTGCAGTCAGGGGCAGCGGGATGTTGACAAATAAGTATAGTAGCTTGGGTAGGATGACCATTTTGGCCACGGCTATTCTCCCCGCCAGCGAAAGGGGCAAGTGCTTCCAACGGCTAACCTTTTCCTCTATCCACCTCAGCACCCGCCCATAATTTTCTGCCCATAATTTCTGCATGTCCGTGCTAATCCATATGCCCAGGTAGCGCACCGGTCCGGTCGCCCACTCCAGCGGGTAGTCCGGAGTAAAGCGGGGTGTCCCTGTCGTCAGAGGTAGAATTACCGATTTCTCCCAGTTTATGGTCACTCCCGATAGGAGGCCATAAGTTATCAGCTCTCTCGTCATGGGGGAGAGATTTTCATGAGGGTCCACCACATAGAGTGTAATGTCATCTGCGTACATAGATACGGTCAGAGCCTGTGATGAGAATCCAATGCCCCTGGCCGCATGGTGCTGTCTAATCCGGGCTGCCAATGGCTCGGTAGCGATCGCAAATAGCAGGGGTGACAGGGGGCAGCCCTGTCTCGTTCCCCTGCTGATGGCAAAGGGCTCAGATATAAGCCCATTTACCCGCACCCGGGCAGTGATGGTAGTGTAGAGTAATCTGATGTATCGAATAAAAGCCTCGCTCATCCCCATTCGCTGCAGCAAAGGAAACAGGAACCCCCACTCCAGGGAATCGAACGCTTTTGTGGCGTCCAGCAGCACCACTGTGGGGCCAGATAGTGCAGCACCCCAAAAAGGGTTCGAAGGTTGTGAGACGTGGAGCGGCCCGGCACAAATCCCGACTGATCTGGGCGCATCATGAGTGGCAGCACCGGCTGTAGCCGTGTTGCGAGCATTTTAGCGAATATTTTCGCATCAGTGTTAATTAAGGACAGTGGCCTATAGGAGTCCCACTTCTGGGCATCTTTATCTGGTTTTAAGAGGGTAATGATGATAGCCTCCCTCATCGACGCTGGAAGTATACCCACCTCAACTGCCTCAGCGTATACTGCTAATAGTCTGGGGGCCAGGAGATCAGCATATTCCTTATAAAACTGTGCTGGCAGGCCATCCGGCCCTGGTGCTTTTCCGGCTGCCAAGGAACCTATTGCCTCCTTGACATCTTCTACCGCGAAGGGGCGATCGAAATATCCTTTTTGGTGCACATTGAACCAGATCAGCTGTACCGTGTCGAGATAACCGGACAGGTCTTCCAACGTAGGCGCTCCCCGGGAACGGTACAAGTCTTCATAAAAGGTCCAAAATGTACCCAGTATTTCTGGAGGTGTGCACGCATGGTCCCCCCGTGGCGTTTCAACTGAGGATATGTAGGGGGAAGTTCTTTGCAATTGCAGCAGGCGGGCGAGCGTTTTGCCCGGGCGATCTCCTTCCCCATAGCGGCGGGCTGTCGCATGTTTATGTAAAAATGTAAGCTCCCTATCAGCCTCAATCTGGTATTCCTTGAGTTTGGTGCGCGTTTCCGCCAGCGCTGTCGCCGAAGGGTCAGAGCAGTACTGCACTTCCAGGGCATGTAGGCGGTCTTCCAGCCCCTTGAGCGTATGGCGGATGTCCTTCAGTACTCTGGCCTGCCCCGCAATGCAGTGGCCTCTGATAACTACATTGAACGCATCCCACAGGGTGCCCACCGATGTCACTGAGTTTGTGTTCAGTTCAAAATATTCGAGGATGTGTTGATGTATGTCCTTGCGAAATACCGTATCCAACAAGGCCTGCGCCGGCAATCTCCACGTAAAAGGTGTAATATATGGTTTGGGGACTTGTAGCACCAGCTCGACTGGGGAGTGGTCGGATAGGGTGCGCACTCTGTGATGAACCTCAGATACACCATGCATGTATATGTGGGGTTAATAGCCAAAAATCCAGTCTGGACCAGGCTCTCCTGTGTGGGGTGAAGCAGGTGCCCTCCCTTACCGCGGGGTGCATTACCCGCTATGAGTCTAGCAGATTATATTCCTCCATTAGGCCTCGTAGAAGACCCGCCGTGTGTGGGTGATGTGTGCGAGCGGCCCCTTCCCTGTCAAGTTCCAGTGAAAGCACCGCATTGAAATCTCCGCCCCAAATGTACGCTCCCTCGCCCATTGATTGCGCCTTGAGCCAAACCTGCCGGAAAAAACCTGGGTCGTCTGTGTTCGGGCCATAAGTGTTGATAAGTATTATCTGCATATGAAACAATTTCCCCAGTAGTATTATTTATCGCCCCTCTGAGTCGGCGTGTACCTTAAATGTTTGCCAGGGTAGGCCCCTTCGAATCAATATAGCCACTCCTCGGGAATAGCTGGAGCATCCGGAGGTGTGTATTTCGCCCCATCTAGCATGCCTGAGCGTCTCCCCAGCTCTCTGCATCAGGTGGGTTTCCTGTAAGAGACATATGTCAATGTGGTGCCTGGTCAGGTGTGCGTGGGTCAATCGTATCTTGCGGTGATCATTGAGACCGCGAATGTTCCATGTCAGGCAGCGCAGCGCGGTCAGGGATGTGCATGGAGATGTGTCCTACGCAGCGGTGTGTCTATCTGCGGCGCCAGAAGTGGGGCATGCGGTAATAACCCTAGTGCACCATGTCTCGCACCCAACAGCCACGTAGAGGCGGCAGGTAATAGCGCTGTTTCATCATTCAGTTGTGTAATAAAATGCTGCAGTGCAATATTACAACCCAATAAAGAACGTACCCCCCCTCCTCCCACTCCAACCCCCCAATCAGGTTGAGATTCATTGCCCCCCGTGGCGTCACTCCGTGCTGTAGGCGTGCATAGTCCTCATAAAGGTACGCTGTTCTACTCCATGTCACTCAGCTGGCCTTCCGGGGGAGTCTCTCGGCCTTCTCGCCGCTCCCGGTGCGACCGCTCTGCTTGTCGTGCAAATTTTAGCGCTTCCTTCGACTCCGTGAAGATCATCGGTTTTCCCTTGTTTTGAATCCTCAACTTGGCAGGGTACAGCATTGCGTACTTGGTCCTCACTCTTTGGAAGATCTTTTTAGCCGGCAGGAATTCACGCCTCGCAGCTTGCACAGCTTGTGTAAAGTCAGGGTATAGGGAGACGGCCATGTTTTGGAAAGTGAGCTCGCCTTTTTCACGGGACAGCCTCAATATTGTGTCTCTGTAGTTTAGAACTCGGGCAAGAATTGGGCGCGGCGGCCCAGCTTTCGGTGCGCACGTTCAACCAGGAACATGGCCGACAGGTCCTCTCCAAACAGGTCGCGGAACATACCCTCTATGAACTGCTCCATATTACCAATGTTTGTGGATTCCGCAATCCCAATAATACGTACGTTATTTCTGCGGGAGCGGGCTTCCAAATCTTCGTTGCGCCCCCGTATCACTTCCAGGACCTTGTCCATGCGTTGCAGTTTTTCTTGGGTGTCACTGTGGCTTTCCTCACCTTCAGCAATTCGCGTCTCCACCGCCGCAAGTCTCTCCTCGTGCTGATCGACTTTGTGCGATATGCCGTCCATTCGCTGAGCCATGGAGTCTAGTTTGCTGTTGATCTCCTTGAGGCAGCCCTTGAGGTCGCGGAACATACTTTTTATGTCGTCTTCCTGCGTGGGTTCCATCTGCGTTTCAGGGACCACCGTCTGTGATGCCGGTTCCACCTCAATGTTCCAGGGACTCCGTATCTCAAAATGCAGCTTTGGCTGCTTGGCATCCGGCTTCCCCATGTTTCTGCGGGGGAGACACCTCAGGAGGGTCCCGGGGGGGGGGGAGGGCCCCGATGGGTCGCTTCAGGCTCCGGCCCTAGTCTAAATTAGCGGGTCGTGCAGGCCCTCGATTCTCGCCCGGGCCGCCCACGCAGCTCCCGCCGTTAGCACCGACCTGTACAGCCGGCCAGGCCCAGCAGATCATCAGCGCGCTCCTTCTGCGGGTGTGTGCTGGCTCCTTTGCCCCAGATATATGCGCATGTATTGCATGGCATAGGGGCAGTCACCTCGTGCATGTCACTCCACCCTTGCCACGCAGCTGTCTCGCCGTCCTCCCCATCTGCAATCCATCTTTCCCCAGGACGGGTACCTTCATGGGTGGGCAGTCAGGTGCCACTTGCTAACAGGAGCTATCCAGTTCTCATCCCCAGGGCGCCGCAGTCATTTCTCACCGCTGGCGGAAGCGTCAGTGGATGCAGCAGTGCAGGGTGCTTCTCCGCCTCCAAGGCCCCATCAGCTCGTTGCGTCTTCTGGCACTCTTTTACGCTGTCTGCGTGAGTCAGCCAGCCCACCGCCTGCCAGGCGTCCAGCTGCAGCGTCTTGGCCGTGTATGGCAGGTCAGTCCCGCCTCCGCAAGTCCTCGCGGCTGCTCCACTCCGCGCGTCGGGCCCCCGGCCTGCGACCGGGGACTCGCGTGACAGACGAGGCCGACTAATGCGGTGCAAGCAGGCCGCTGGCACAGAGAGGAGCCACCGCGTCGGAACGCCGCAATCTATCACGGCCGTGAAAGCTGCCGCCGGGTCTCCAGCGCTCAGACACCTCCCGCCTTATCTTTCCTTCACGGAAGAGGAGGCATAGTACGGATGGGCTTGCGGATTCTGTGTTCGGCCGGCAGAGCCCCGTTACACGGCGGCCATCTTGCAGCTCGGCTCGGCCACGCCCCCCGAAGACGAAACTTACTCCACCTGTAGGGTCAAGAAAGGTCACTTGTGTGGTAAACAGAGGTGAAATCTCAAGAAAAGTGGAAGAACACCAAGCTAAATACAAAGTCAGATACGACCAGACAAAACATGTAAAAAACACAAATGTTCAAAGAGGGAGACTGGGTCCGGGTGGATTTACCTAAAGCACGCAGGAAAGAAGCGTCAAGATTTTCGGATCCGTGCAAAATTTCTAGTGTAGGAAAGAATGTAGTCCATCTCGACAATGGCTAAACATGGAGCATGGACAGAATCATTCCTCATGGACAAGGGGGTGTCTTCGACAACGGTAGTAACCCAGAGACAGAGTCTCATACTCTCGGTGCCAGAAGATCTCTGAGAACAAGGAGCTCACCTATCTGGACCAGAGACTACTGTGTTAAGTGAGAGATATGTGGAATCTCCTCCTTGTGCTCTCTCAAGCCTTGTCGTTGCCTTGTTGACACTGCCTTCCCCTGGTAGGCTCTTTGTCCTTCCCCTCTTCCTCCCTCCGTTTTAGCCCCTTTCTCCCCTGGCTCTTTCTCTCTCTCTCTCTCTCTCTCTCTCTCTCTCTCTCTCTCTCTCTCTCCCGCTCTCTCTCTCACTCTTTCGCCCTATGCAGGGAGGTGTGTTGTAATTCTGTTACTTGGTACGTTCCTTCTCCCCCCTCCTCTTCTCCTCCCAGTGGTTCCGCCTTTCCCTGACACCAACATTCCACTGCACCCTTCATGTGTTATGCTGGATCCTGTGGTGGTGAATAGACCATTAAAGACCATTAAAGAAGAGTTACCTCCTTACCTGCTTTTGGTCTTCATTGTAACAATTCTATATAATGAAAACTTATTTGAGACGCTGACACCCACTAACAATACAACAGTTTACCATCAATGGTGATGTTTGCAATAATTACATGGATCTTTACTTCAAATTCATTGAGCACAGAAAGATCTATTTCTGGTTCAGTTATAACTATTTGTAGGATATGCAAGATTTGCTTTTTGCTCTCCAACTCTCTGGGAAGTTGTTGTGCTCTAAGATTGCTGTTCTGCATGACATAGCTGATACTTAAACTCTTTTTGCTCTCCAAGCCTTTAGGAATTTCTCTCAGCAAGCATGTAAGGATTAAGTATTAACTTTTCTTCCACCTTTTCCATCAAACTTATATACTCGGATAATCTACTGCATGAAGTATGTCTCTCAGCTGATGTTGTACTCTACAACTACTGTTCTGTCCGGCCATCTCAAGCATCTGCAGAAGATTCTGTACACTAAGTACTTTCTACTTAAGACACTCCACTTTCTTTAACGGCTGGACCTCTAAGCCCTGGTACTAATGTCCCTACTTATCTCTGCAACAATCCATCCTGAGACCTTCAGTTGTTCACATTTTTTTTTAATGTTTTGCAGCCTACCATGAATTGCTTGTATGAGTCAGCCACCACATCACCTTGAAGGAGATCAACAGGAACCTCTGACTTGATCAGAAAACGTGCCAGAAGCCTTCTTTTTTCCCACAGGTCATGAGCTCAAGGCTCTGAGCCCTGGTTCTAGGCTTCATTGGTTCTGGATTTACTCTGGCTTGGCACCTGTTGTTCAAAGTCCACTGACCTGCTTCAGGTTCAAGACTTTCCCTATTCTATCTTCTCACTTTCACCTCAACTGCTTTAATTTGGTTCTGGCTTGCAAAACAGATCCATATTGTGCCCATCCTATTGTTGATTTTTATTTTTAATGAACCACGCAATAAATACTTCCAAAATCAACTAGGTGGCACTGTTGTCAAAGGCTTTACAATGTTACACACACAACATCCAATTAATTAAGGTTTTATGTCCAAGTTGGAATGACGTGTCCAAGTTGCTCACAACGCTATTTAATTTATTCATGGAATGAACAACATCTTTGCATATGATCAAAATTGAAAGGACACATGAACATAAACTATCAGGCACCTACAGTGTGTCAGCTTATAATCGCATTGCGCTTCACATCGGTATGGCTTGTGATTTGATATCCCCTTAATATTTTACCAGCTACATGGTGTCTCTAGCTTTTAGAAATACGGAAACCGGGGAACACTGAAAACTACGGCCTCCCCTAAATAGGGTACACCAGAGAGTACTCACCCTGGAAACTGAAAACTAAAACCTCTCCTAAAAGGGGTCTACCGGAGGACACTAACCCTTAAAACAACACAATGACTGAACTGTATAAGTAAACACCCCCACAACCTCCCCCAAAGGAAAGAGTACGCTCTGTTTAGTGCCACTACCCACTTTTCATAAAAAACCGAATTGGAGCACTGGGTACTAACCACCCACTCAAGACACTATGTTATAAAGTGAATAGAGGTACTTTGCCGTTACATACCCAAATAGGAAATGCAAAATGAGTATAGGCATTATAATCAGGAGAAATTGTAAGGCTCCGGTGAGCAATCTCTTATCTGAGGTCTTCACACAAGGCTTCACGCAGAAATTAGGGCACGTAGCTCCCACACCACTCTGCAAAAGGGCACTTAAGTTCCAAAACCTCTCCAAATTGAACTGGGCACACAGCTCCCACAACTTCACACACCACTCAAAAAGAAATAAACTGGGGTACTTAGCAACACCACCCCATAACCTCTGAAATATGGAACACCTCTCTAAGAAGGCAAAACTGGAGCACTGAGCTCCCCCAACTTTACACAATAATAAGGACCACAGCTCCCTAACAACAAAACTTACCACGTTGCACCCACCCCCCAAAAACAGTTCCACAGTAAAAAGGTCTCCGCAGAAGGCTTCGTGCAAGGGTCGCCACACAAGGCTTCACACAGCAAACAACATCCAATGCGTGTAGCCTCCCTAAGGAACATCGTAATGGGAAACAACATCCCTAATAAAACATCATAAAGAACACCATAAGAGGGGAACTAACCTCTAAGTGAAAGATACACACCACCCATACAACCAGTAAGCTGAACAGAGCACTTACCGTTCCGCAGCACACTTCTAAAAAAAAACTTGGGAAGGAGCTGTACACACCTCTACAACGCACTACTCTTGAAAATTTGAAGTGTGGATATAAGGCAACAACAGAGTAATACAATACATGTGCTACAAAAGGTACAATAGGATACCAGAAAATCACCATAAAGATCACCAAACACAGTCTCTTCATGTTGATCGTACTATTTACTGCCAATAAAGAAGAGATGGAAAATTCCAATGTTCAATGTATCTTGGTCATGCGGCTTGTAATTGTAGTATCTGACAGTGAACTTCCAATCAATGCCCCTTTAGTCACTTGACACTGCAGTTCTGTGAGGGATGCGGATGATCAGAAAGCAGCAAACCGAAATCCCTTGACGAAATTAAATGTACCGAAAAAGTTGACTGGCACCGGAGAGCCGTCAAAGACTCAATACAGATATGTTAAACCTTTGTTGAGGCAGGCATTAACAACGCGGTTGGCACAAGGACGGAAAGAATATCGTGAAAGACTATGTGCCACCACCAACCCTAAGATGGCGGCACGCATTTAGACGCTGCGCCGGATGGGTAATGGCATATGCGTGAGGCTAAACGTGTAGCAGCTGGCTGTGACGCTAGGAAGGATATCGTCACACTCCAAGAAGACTGCAGGATGTAGGTAAGGGTGCGCGTGCAAACAATTGAAAAAAAAAAACAGACCAACAGACACTGCTGGCAAAAAAGCTCAAAGGGCCCCAACAATAATAAACGTAAACTGTCTCACCTCAGATATCGAGGTTCACAACAAAGCAAAAAGAAACCTCTCCAGCAGAACCAGTCAGGGTATACACGTGGCTTCAATAAATGACAGTCACTTTGGTGCGCTCAAATTTGTGCTCACAGCAAATTCACAGAAAATGTCATTGATGTTATATCTTGTGGTGCATGGAGCTCTCCGTAAATCCAAAGAAACACATGCCGATTACTTTACAAATTACATGAAAGTTGCTCAGGTCCAAATTGCTCAGGCTGTACCGATGTACAGCACACTAATACATTCACTGCCAACCGCTGCCCCTTAAAAATGACAATAATCTCCAATGGCATCTCAGTATGAAGGCTGTAAACTTTACTTTAGGTATAACGCTTCACTTGAGTGCTGGTTTCCTTCAACTCACATAGCTGGTTCCAATTCCAAGACACCAGTAGCTGCTGGCAATTCCACTCAGTGGTGAGACTCGCGAGTGTAGTAAGGCCAGCTGAGCAGGAGCAAAATTTTAAGGCAGCTGGGTGGCAGCAATCTCTAGAGTAGGTACACGAACACTGGCAGTAGAAAGACAAACACTCTGGACTGCAGGTTGTCCGGAAGATAAGGAACAATGATAGGGTAAACCAGGGCGTTGCTGTTACGTTTCCTTTTTCTTTTCCAATAGTAAGCGTTTCCGTAGTAATACTATTTCTTTGGTTTCTAGTACTAAAGATTCAGTTACTTAGTCAAATCCAGTAGCAGGCAGAGTATTCCTTAAGCAACACGCAGGTTCTTCTGGGTGCAAGGTGCTGCTCGGGCTGCGCTGTGCTTCCTGCTTGGTCTGGTCAGCTAAAATCGTCGCCAAAATGTTGTGATACAATTCATATGCAGCAGGACACTTCTTGTAAGTTACAAGATAGGTTTATTAGGAAAGCACAGCAGAGCTTTACACCTTGCCAGCTGACCAGACCATCAACTGACAAGAGTGGAACACTCAGATACAAAGTACAATGCACACAGGAATTCTGGGAGGCTTAGGAGGTGAAAACATAAAGAAAGGTCTAATGACCAAAGATGGCCATTTTGTAAAGAACATAACTTCACTACAGACTGCATCACCAGCATGGAATACCCTAAGTCACCTTTGAGAAATCGATCTGTGTTTTTGACTGTGAAGTTAAGGAGATTAATATTGGACCAGACAGGGACCCGTTTCAATGTAAGTTTTTAATTACTGCCTTGTATAAGTTCTGGCAGGACCCGCCTTACTTAAAGCCGTGCCTGGGCTCAGGGGTGCAGGGTACAGAGACTGACCTGGTCATCCACGGAGGAGCTCTGCTTTCGCCTTCGGGGGCCTAGTTGTACAGTCCTGGCAGCAGGGCCGGACTGGCCATAGCAGGAACCGGGCATTTCCCCGGTAGGCTGCTAGGGTGGGGGCCGGTTTGGTCCCTTGGGGGCCGTTTTTGTTACCGGGGGTCGGAAATATCGGCCCCCGGTAACAATATCGGCTGAAAACGGCCCTCGCAAACTGCTCGGCTGCACTCCCCCTCACCCCAGGGGAGCCCGGCTGAGCAGTTTGCCAGGGCCGGTTTCTGTTCCCAGTCCGGCCCTGCCTGGCAGCTCTGTGTGTAACTTCTGCTTCTTGCTCTCTCTGCTCCCCCTCCATACCCAGTATGCATGCCTCTTCCACCTTCGCTTATCGGTTGCCTCTGCTTTTTTGGAAAAGGACAACGCACCTCCAGAGTGAAAGCAGCGAGTTGACAGTGACACAGCTCCAACGGGATGGATTCAGCGCCCCCTCTAGAGTCCATGCGCTCACTCAATTTTCCTGTGGGACCATAAAACAGGAATTCTAATCACGGCACCCCGTCTCATTGTATGTGGTCGCAGGCAAATCACCCAAGTGCTTATCGGTGCATTGTTGGCCACTCTCTGCGGGTTTGAAACTGGAAAACTCTGGTAATAAAGGGCCCTCCACGTCCTAAGTACTTTTAGGCTGTAACCCCCAGATTCCCGATCTATCACTCTTGCAGGCCTGATGTTTGTTTGTGCACAGACAAGTCACGAGTCTCGCGCATGATTTAGAGGCTGTAGGATGTGAAGATTATGCCCAAAGTGGTACTCCTTTTAACATACTTGGCAACAGGTCCTGAGGTGCTCAGAAGTTTTTGCCCTCACCCTCAGGGTTTTTTATATGTAAAACAGAGAGTGCAGTCTGAAGGGTTGCCTGCTGTCTCCCGGTATCAACATAAAACAAGCGTTCGCCTTTGCGGGAAGGCAGCGCTGTTTATATTTGCATTGCGCTTTTAAGCGCGATAAAAAAACAAACACGCGGCACCCTGTCCCCTTTTGGGAGGCCCATCAGGACTCGATCTCAGAGGCTTGTTTACATAACAGCCTCTGAGATAAGAAATTGCTTCACGACAGCCGTGAAGCAGGAGACACAGTCCGGATGGGCCGTCCCAAACGGAGAAAGGACAGTAACACAGAAGCCTCATTTTCAATGGGAAGCCACCGTTTACCATAAATGGTGACGCTACCCAATGAAAATGAGGGGCGGGGCGTCAAGCCCCCTTCTGAAATATACTCACCCACAATATGTCTCGCAGACGCGAGCAGCGCATGCATGCTGCAACGCAGGTCTGCGAGACATAAAAATGTGACCACGTTCAAGCGGGATGGACAGAGGCCTTTCACTAGAAAGCACCCCATGCTATATTTGATCAAAATGTACCCTGTTTCTCAGGTGAGTTTCAGACTAAAGAAATTCACATTGTTGATGCACAGTCACATGGCATGCTATTTAAATGGACAAATGCTCTCGTCATGAAAAACTCACCCAAAAAATCCTGATTATTTAATGCATTTCATCACCTTGGAAAGAATGCTGAGGTAAGCTGCTTAATTTATAGAGGGAAAAAACATTGAACATTTCTAACTTTTTTTTTTTTTGTCAAAGATATGTTTATTAAAGTTTTGCAACATACAATCCGAGACAGTGTCAACACGACATCCCACGCAGGGGAAGTGGACTAAATCAGCACAAGTAGGCAGAGTAAAAAAGATGTATTATTCAATACATTTAAGCTCCATCCTTAGAGAGCGGTCTATTTAACAGATAGTGTCGAAATGTAAGGGAGCTGGGAAGCTGTCCATGCTGGTCCAATTTGAGAACGAACATTGGTACAAGGAAGTCAACCTCCAACTGCAACAATAAATGCTCCATGGCATCTGAGTGAAATGTGTTACGTGAAACGAGCATAAAATCATACAGAATCATATCTCAGATAGAAACGAACAAAAAGTGAAAATACAAGGACCTCCCCCGAAACCCACCCCCACCCTCCCCGTGGTGGCGGCAACAATCATAAAATGACGGAAGCACTTGACACAAGAATTCAAATCAGAATTGAAAGAGATGAAGGGACCTCATGGTGGAAGGACAGACAGCTGCCGGAAGGCCGCGTGAGAGAAAGGAGACTAGGGGGCCCCATTTGAATTCAAAATTCCTATAATCATCCCTGAAGATGTCAGACATGCGCTCTAAGCTAAGCAATTTCCATAGACGCGAGTGCCAGAGGGAGATAGACGGAGCCTCCTTCCTCTTCCAGGCAGCAGCCAAAGTGATTTTAGCTGCTCCAATACAGAGCCACATGATCTTCTTATCTGCCCAAGTCTGGTGTTCCAGGGAAGAGTCACAAAGCCCCAAAAGGACACCTGCCATAGTATTGGGGATGGGGTAATCCAACATATCTTTTATGTGTGCTAGTATTTCCTCCCAGAAGGGCTGAATAGTAAGGCAATCCCACCATATGTGTGAAAAGTCTCCAAGGAGCCCGCATCCCCTCCAACATCTGTCAGAGGTGGCGGGGAAAATCAGTCTCAGTTTGGAAAGGTGCAGGTACCAGTCCATCAAGGTCTTCAAGTGCGCCTCCCTGATCTCTACAGAATGGTTAAAACGGGTAATATCAGACCACACGTGCGTCCATTCGGCGTCTGATATAGGACGGTGAATAAAGTCTTCCCACATGGACATATAGCGCGGGCGCGGGGCCAGAGCAGTTTTAAGCAGGAAGCTATATAAAAAGGAAATAACCCCTTTCATAGAGGATGTCTTAGTGAGGAAAGCTTAAAATTTTGTGAGGGGTCGAGTGGCAGCCTCCCGTACTTGAGGGATAAGGGCCCAATGCATCAGTTGAGTATAGTGGAAGTGTTCTGTAGACCCTACTCCATATTCCCATTTACAGTTGTCAAAAGTGAGAGGGTCGGAGTTATGGAACAGGTGTGTCAGAGCTAAACAACCTCTCGTTCTTCAGGTGTCAAAAGGTCCCTCATGCTGGCCTGGGGGGAATGCCGGATTAAAGTGGAGCGGTGTAAAGGGGTAGGGGAACGACGTCCACCGGTCATCGCCCGAAACGGAATCCCACACTTTTAGGATGGCGCGCGTGGGAGTGCTGATGTATGTATTTTTAGGCCTGTCCTGTCTGGGGTGCTACACTAGATCCCAAATGGTCCTCCCCGTCACGCTGCGATTCATGTGTAGCCAATGTTTTTCCGATTCCCCCTTCGACCATTCTACCAGAACTCTCAGCTACGCTGCTTTGTAATACAATTGAATATTGGGGAGTCCAACTCCCCCTTCCAAACGCGGGCGACGCAAAAGATAGAAAGAGAAGCGGGCACGTCCCCCCTGCCAAATAAATTGCAGGATCATGGCCTTCACTTTCCGAAAAAAGTCACGTTCGATCTCGATAGGCAGGGCCTGAAATAGGTAGAGGAGCTTAGGTGGAAGGGTCATTTTCACGGCGTGTATACGTCCCAGCCAGGACAGGAAAAGAGGTTTCCATTTAGTAAGATCCTCTTGGATACTTGCAAGAATGGGGGGGAAATTGGCGGCATTGAGCCCCTCAATCCTTGGCGTTAGGTGAACACCCAAGTAGTGGATGGAGGAGGTAGCCCACGACAGCGGAGTGAGAGACTAGATTTTGAGAACCTCGGTGGGCGGAAGAGTGAGGTTGAGTATGTACGACTTGGTCACATTTATTTTAAAGCCCGACACCTGTTCAAAGCGTGCAAGTTCCGACTGTAAGGGAGGGAGTGATGTAGCAGGTTCAGAAAGGGAGAGGAAGACATCGTCCGCAAATAGGGAAATTTTAGGGACTCACCAGTGAACGGCAATCCCAAAATGCCGGGGTTGGACCTAACTGCTAGCGCCAAGGGTTCAATGCTGAGGGCAAACAGTAAGGGTGAGAGTGGACACCTCTGTCTAGTGCCTCAAGAGTGGTGGAAGGAGGATGATTGCACCCCGTTCACAACCACCTTGGAGTGAGGGTGGAGGTAATTAGCTCTAATCAAGGTAAGAAATTTAGAGGGAAAGCTGAATGCCGTAAGTGTGTGGAAAATATAAGGCCAGTCGACCCTATCAAAGGCTTTCTCAGCGTCCAACCCAACGAGCACTGCAGGGATGTGGTGCTTGTTAGCTTTTTTGATCAGGTGCATAATTCGACAGGTATTGTCGTGCGATTGCCGACCTTTTATGAAGCCCGATTGGTCGGGTGGATGAGGATGGGCATGAGGTCATTCAGGCGTTTGGCTAAAATCGAGGAGTATAGTTTGGCGTCCAAATTTAGAAGGGCAATTGGCCTATAAGAGGCAAAGTGTTGGGGGTCCTTCCCTGGTTTAGGTATGACTGAGATTACGGCTTCTGACATGTTGCCAGAGGTAGTGCCTTCTTCCACCATAGTATTAGAGAGACGGGAAAGATGAGAGCTAAGGTCTGGGGCAAATGTCTTATAAAAAAGAGCCGTGAAACCGTCCGGCCCAGGAGCCTTGTGGGGCTTCAAGGCTTTAATGGCTGCGGTGACATCTTCCACTGTTATAGGAGCAGTGAGCAAGTCATTCCATGCAGCCGATACCCGGGGAAGAGGCAATGAGAGGAGGTAATCCCACTGAGCAGCCGAGTCCAAGGTGTCCCCAGTATAAAGGCATTCATAGAAAGAACCAAAGAGCTCCGCTTTGTCTTCATCTTTGTGCA
Organism: Triturus cristatus; assembly: GCF_964204655.1. Lineage (NCBI taxonomy): Eukaryota > Metazoa > Chordata > Amphibia > Caudata > Salamandridae > Triturus > Triturus cristatus. Next base: position 354,978,023 of record NC_140590.1, read on the forward strand.
TAAGTTTCCCCATGGGACCCCTAATACCACCAATATAGTCTCGCTCCCATTTAGCTTTCAACTGTCTGGCAAGGTGTTTACCAATTTTATTGCCCTGGGCATATGAAAGGTGTCGCAGTTTGAGGAGGGTGAATTCCGCTCTGTTAGTATATATAGCCCTGAGTTTGCCTCGAAGTGCAGTGAGATGTCGTAGTGTTTGTCTAGTGGGGTTTAATTTATGGGCGCATTCAGTAGAGATCAGCTCCGCTTCTAAGATCTCTCTTTCGTGAGCACGCTGCCTATTTAATGCCACGTTGAGGCCGATACATTCCCCCCTAATAACGGCTTTAAAGGTATCCCAGGTGATAAATTCAGATGTGTCCTCCGGTCTATAAAGAGCAAAAAACTCAGTAATGGCTTTCCGCAGTTTGGTACAGAACTCCCTATCCCGAAGAAGTGATGGGGGAAAGTACCATCTAGAAGTAGGCGGGGCAGTCCCGCACCAAGTAAGGCTTATAGAGACTAGGCTATGGTCCGATACCGACAGGGGGAAGATCTTGCCATCCTGTAAGGCACCTTGCAGGGATTGGTTAATAAAGATATAATCAAGTCGAGAATATGTACGATGGACATGGGAGTAGAAGGTATAGTCGCGTGTCTGCAGGAAAAGCATGCGCCAAGCGTCTAAGAGACCCAGATCCTGGAAGCGCTGTTGCGTGGCCCCTGTAAAGGAGCCCATGGCAGAACGCTGCGCATGCATGCAGTCAAGGTATTTCTGCCATATCAAATTAAAATCCCCCATAAGGATTAAAGGGCCTTCTATAAAGTTTGTCAATTTCCCCAAAAACGTATGTAAAAAAGCCGTCTGACCAGTATTGGGAGTGTATATTACAGCGAAAGTGCAAATTTTCCCTCTCAGGTGCCCTTTAAGCATAAGCCATCGACCATCTTTATCACTCTGAACCCCTAACGGTTGAAATTGCATGGAGGCGCGAAACATGAGAGCCACCCCTCTATGTTTCGTTTGGGCTGAGGACCTGTAAATGAGTTGGAAATGTTTGTGTTTGAGGCGTGTGTCTTCAGCTCTGGCTAAGTGCGTCTCCTGTAATGCCACAATATCAAGGTGGTGGTCGATAATATATTTTCAGACTTTGTGGCGCTTTTGGGGAGAATTAAGGCCCTTAACATTCCAAGTACCAATAACAACATCATAGCATATTCCAAGAATAAAGAACTACTGCGTTCGTCAGGTGACGAAAGCTCCCCTAGACCAACGGCCCCAAGCCGTCTGCTGAACCACACGACATACCAGTGCTCGCCAAGCGCAACCTTCCAAAAGGCAGAAAGACCCTCCAGTGTAATTAGTAAAAAACTGCCACCACTACCATCCCACCCAACCCAATGTTCCCCAGCGAAATAAAAACAAACATGAACAATAAACAATACAAACACTACCGTTGGTCCCCCGTGGGGTCAAATAGATCCTTCAGGGATCAGGGAGGACAACAGGTCCGAGGACCCCATCCACGCCCGTCCCGTTGAATGGTTCAATCAAAAGCATAGTTGTGCGGCTATCTAAACAAATGAGAGAAGGTAAGACGTACTTCAGGTTCCTGCGGAGGCGAACACCTCGGTACGTTACAGCATTGATGAAGAAAATATGAATCGTCAGTGTAACCAACAGCTTGTACTGAGAAGCAAAACTACCTTCTCCCACCCAACATACTGTAACATAGAGAAAAGAGAAAGGCAGTCATTCATCTTACATCTAGAGTTCACAACGTCCACGATCTCTCCTCATCCTGCACCAGTGGCAGAAGCCACAAGGGGAGGCGCAGCAGCGGGGCTCAAAAGCGGAGCTGACGCAGCGCATCCGGAGGAGCCGGCCCCCGCCACGAATTACCCAGATCTCCAATGGCGTCTGTCACCCTGGCACTCTTACAGAGTATTGAAAGGTTCAGACCCTGGAAGAGACTGAGAGGTGATTATCGATGATTCCTGCGCGACCCAGCAGACCATGCAAGAGTCGACGTAGGGCCCCGGGAGGATATTCCAGTCTTGCTCTGGGAAGGGGCACCCTCCTCAGGGGGGAGGCCTAGAAGATCCAGTCCTTCCTGCAAATCAGTAATATGGCACCTCTTGTCTTGAAATTCAAAAGAGAGACCAAATGGATAAGTCCATCTGTAACGAATCTTGTCGTCGCGGAGTTTAGTGGTAATTGGCCTAAGATGTTGTCTCCGTGCAAGAGTAGCTGGTGCGACATCCTGATAAATGGTGCAGGGATGGTTTTGAAAGGAGATGGGGTCCTTTGCCCTAGCGGCCTGAAGAACGTCTTCTTTGACTTTATCGGAATGAAATTTTGCAAGGATGTCACGTGGGCGTTTCTTCTCTCCATGTTGCAACATCCCCACCCGATGCACTCTATCTAATTTTATGTGAAGAGACTGTGGGGCCAGGAATTCCGAGAAGAGACCCACCATAAAGGCCTCCAGATCAGGCCCTTCCGCGCCCTCCTCCAGGTCTCTGACCCGTTTGTTCTCCCTCCGTGCCCTATTCTCGAGGTCTTCCGTCTTTAGCTGCGCATGCTGTAGTTGGTCCTTAAGGGAGCGGACCTCATCTCGGAGGTCATAGGAGAGTTGCGCTTGTTCCTGTTGTTCCGTCTCGAGGTCAAGGACCCTAGTGCCCACAGAGTCCACATCTTGTTGCAAGGAGGATAAGCATTCTGACAAGTCGGAGCGCAGCTGATCCATGGAGGTTTTGATGTCTTGACTGATGTCGCTGCGTAGTTCCGACTTGAAATCCTTGAACATGGTGAGAAGATCTGCTTTCCTGAGGGCCATTGTGGTAGGGCTGGCGTCCCCGCTTAACATGGATCGCTTATCCGAAGTCAAAAAGAAGCCTGAGACCTTGCCCGGTGTCTTGCTTGTCGTCCTCTTAGGTGGCATATGGCTTAGACCTCTGTGGCATGTAGTTGGAGCAGGGGTAGGATGAGTATGCAGGAGCCCCGTAGAAATGCAACATGCAGCGCCGCTTTAAATGGAGATCCCAGCATCCTGAGGACTCATCGCAGAAGACTGATGATGTTACCTCCTGGGGAATACGACGATGCATGCCACTGGTGTGGCCCCGTTGGAGTGATATGGGCAGGCTGGTGTAAATACTCCAAGGGGCAGAGACACATCAGGACTCCAAAGCAAGAGTTGAGCTGCCAAAGCTGTACAAGAGGGGCCTTGGGTAGCGGGGGAGGGGCGCAGGCACAGTGCCAGACAGGAGCAGTCAGGATTCCAGGAGAACAAGGCAGTCACATTGCGGCACCCACTCTGAGCAAATAGCAGAGGTACCGCTCCAACCAGAGCCTTAAAGGTAGTCTCCACCGTGATAATGGCGGCCAACTCCGAGCGCCAAAACGCTAGTGCCGGCGGGAACCGCCATGAAAGGCAGTACGGCCGCCACGTTAAAGTCAGGCAGGCACGGCGTTATGGGAGCTCATCTCCATCCACAAGCAAAAATCGCTATCGCGATTGTCCCTGCCGCAGCCGCTCTGCCAAAAAGAAAAGGGTCTGCACCTTTCAGATGGGCCTCTGCCACCGCTCCGACTGCTGGATCTCAGAAGAGCCTCCGGGCGCTGCACCGCTCAGTCCGCCATCTTAGATGCCGCAAACTCTTCTTACACGGCAGCCCGAAGTCCAATCTCACAGTCCTCGGGCAGCTCAGAACGCCCCAACAGCTCCACAGATGCTTCACATCATCCCCCGATAGCCAGTGCAATTTGCGGCGTGATCTGAGGTCGGTAGCCGCGTCTTTGCTCACCAACACAAAGCGTGGTGGTCTAAACTGCCCTCGCCTCCCCCCTCCACGGATATATCTCTCAACATTATCTCACAATTACAAAGTTCCTTTGAAGAGGTGAAAAATCCTGGGAAGCCACTGTTTTTTCCTCAAACCCAACCACGTCCCTGTCCATCCACCCTCGGATTTCTCAGGTCAATGGTGTTAAAAAAACTACACAGTTGTTGTTGGATCACCTGTTATAACGCCTAAACCCCCGGGAGAATGTGCGCTTTTTGAATAGTTAGTATGCTGTGTATGTGGACTTTAGACTACAAGTCTGATAAGAACCGCCATGCCAACTCAGGGTGCCTATTTTCTGTGAGTGACTTACAAACCAGCCTCCAGCTTTCCCCTGGCTCACTATGTTCTGTTGCTCCTATGTGTCTAACTTTTGGATTCATTTGCTGCAATCGTCTACTTTATTTGTTATATTCAGGCTGTTTTTTAATAGACCCTTATGTGAAAAAATAGGTTCTCGTGTTACTTCTGCCTCCTCTACTGTTCTCGTCACTAATTCTGCCCTGTCACTGCTCATACCCGGTCACAACATCTGGTCCTGCCCCATCATTGCTCCAGCCCCTTCACTGCTCCTGCCCCATCACATCGCCTGCCTGTCACTTCTCCTGTCCCGTCACATTTCCTGCCCCAGCACGTCACCTGCCCGGTCACTGCACCTGCCCGGTCACTGCACCTGCCAAGTAACTGCCCCTGCCCCATCACCACTCCAGCTAGATCACTGCACCTGCCCGGTCACTACTCCTGCCCCATCACTTCTCCTGCCCCGTCGCTTCACCTGTCCAGTCACTTCTCCTGCCCTGGCACGTCTCCTGGCCGGTCACTGCATCTGCCCAGTCACTGCACCTGCCCAGTCACTGCCCCTGCCCCATCACCACTCCTGCCACATCACTGCACCCGCCCTGTCACTGCTCCTGCCCTGTCACCGCTCCTGCACCCGCCCCATCACATCAAGCTAAAAGTTAAAAAAATATTATTAATCACATAGGCGAAATCAAATGCATTTATTAATGCTTGTTTGAATAAGGTACAAGTAAGCAGGTCAGAAGGGTTAGTGTCCTCAAGGGGTTTGAGCCGCTCAGGGCCAAATCAGTGAAATAACCTTGCTAGCGTAATTGTATAAACCAAATGCATTGTTAATATTATAAATTTGAATGCTTTCTCTGAATTTTACCTTTCTTCAATTCTGGGCAACCTCAAGGGCTCAGCAAGCATAAGTCTAGCTAGGTGTTCACAGAACTGCCAAGTCACTCCATGCCATGTGACATCTACAGTCAGGACTAGCTTTTTATCCATGTTCCCTGCATGCTGAATCTTGTAAACCTGTTCACAAGATTTCCTAATCTCATAAAACACAATTGTTGGCTACTTAAAGTCAACCACTTTCTGTATAATTACCATGTTATTGGATGTGGACGTTACTTTGTTTTTGAGATCCTAATGAACCGCTCTACTCAGGTGAGTCACATGTGGCAGATTCACACCTGCGGATAAAAAGATGGGAGAGGTTCCATACCCTGTACCACAGTACCTGTTGCTTGTGCGCACGTGTGGGAAATTCACAGTGATCTGTGTGGGTTAAATGTTGTGTATAGGGGCACTCATATAGCACAGCTCCCAAGCTTGCCTGTGGTCTTCTTGACTCAAGTAGTACTCGGGGTTTAGTAGGAAATGTGGCTTCTAAGGTAATGTCTGAAAGGTGAGCATGGTGTACAATCCTTCCAACGAATTCTCATTTTGTGTCATTATATCCTCACATGGAAACTTCAAGACCCCCAATTCTCATCGAAAGCAATAAACGCGCAGCTGTGACGCAAATCCAGGCAGGTGTTCCTTAACCTAAAGCACCAGCGAAGTGAAAATACTGTTTACACTATAACTGTCTTATCTGTATTTTGTTTCTTTTTTAAGTTCAAATAGTTTTATTGAAAAGAAAACAAGGTGACCATACAAAGTAAACACTATGGGCCATATGTAGGTAGCAACACATCTACCGATTCATAAATACCAAATTTTACCGATTCGGTATTTATGAATCGGTAAATGTGATGTAGGTAATGAATCGGTAAATTTTACCGAATCGGAAAAATTCGATAAATATGAATCGGTATTTACCGATTCGGTAATGGGGCATACCTTCCCATTGATTCCTATGGGCCTGGAGGCCCATAGGAATCAATGGGAAGCCAGTCACCATTACCGATTCGGTAAATACCGATTCGGTAATGGGGGGAGCATATACAAGGGTGGCAGGGTGTCACATTGACACCCTGTTGCACCCCTGATTCTTGCATGTGTGCACATGTGGCGCACATACATGCCCTATGGGCATGTATGTCTGCCACATGGCACTCTTACATCTGCAAAATATTGCGTTTTGCAAGGTATTCGTTATTTATCACCAACCTGTATTTGGTGGTAAATAACGAATTCTTAATTCTAATTTGTACTCATTAGAGTGCTCCCTACATTCAGGATTCGGTATTTACCGATTCGGTATTTTACCGATTCGGTAATTTACCGAATCCTGAATTATGCCTCCTACATCCCAAATAGCTAAATACCGGTCGGTAACGGGATATTTACTGAATTTCAGCCCTTACCGACCGGTATTTAGCTACCTACACGAGGCCCTAAGAGTCTTACAACATCGCGTTCCAATCTTGTTGCTTAGAAAGTAAAGGAATTGGACTAATAATACAGAAGTGAGACATAAAAGATGTACATTAAATGTACATATTGAATGTACAATAAAACATATACATTCAAGGAATATTAAAGAAACTTATGGAACTACTTGGGAAGTCAGGGTGGTTTGGGAACTTCCTGTTGAGACGGTTCTGGTAAAGAGTATCTCTTGGCACTATCATCAATAAACATTGTGACAGGCAACCACAAGTCAGCACGCTTGGTAGCCATTTGAGAAGGATGCACAAAGGCAGTATCCAACCTATGGTTATGGTACACAGTGTACCACCAAGCTCTATATGAAATTTGCGAGAAGACTTTCCAATTGACAGTATTTTGTTGAAAAGCAATTGCAAATAATAAATCAATAATCTTGACATTAAGTGAAACCCCATCCCAAATAGAAGAGAGGCTACCCAAGAAGATATGAGTAAAAGAAAAAGGGAAGGTAGTGTCATAAATCAAGTTAACTTGTGACCATACTTGCTTCCCAAAAATTTGTACTTGTGGTCAAATGATCAGCATATGAAATAGGTCGGCATTGAGAGAAGAACAAGTCCAACATGTATCCGGAGTTGCTTAAAAACGTTTACATAAAGTGGCTGGCGTGAATAAAAGTCTGTTATAAAAAAAAATATTGTTTGTGTGGTATTGGACCAGATGCCTTTCCATAGTGAGTGGCCAGCATACCTCAAAGTCTCTTTCTCAAGCCTCTTCAGGTTTTGTTTTCTGTCTATCGGTGTCAATGCATTGTAAGCAATTGTAAATAGTAGAGGCTTTAGGCGTGGTCATTAGCAGGGCATGAAGTCGTGAAGATGGTTTCGAATTATCAGAGGTGGCTGGCAAGACAGGGAGGTGTGAGTACGATTCCAATACAGCTTTTTAAGTATATTGTATTTATGGATAAAAGAGGTCGGTAAATTGAATGTCTGCTTGAGTGTAACAAAAGGCAGAAATTCTGAATCTGAAAATAATTGATAAATCCATATCAAACCCTTCTCTCTCCAAGTCCTCCAATAAAAGGGTCTGTTATGGATCAATAAATCTTTATTATGCCAAAATGTTGAATTTAAAAAGGAATCCTTAGAATCAAGAGTAGAATGAGAAGGTAAACCGAGTTATTTGGATGTATGCTTCAATATAGGAGTGGAAATGGATTGTGGTTTACGTGAAAAAGACAGATATTCACGAAATGAATAAGGGGACATAAACTGGCGCTTAATTGAAGTCCAGAGAGGGCAGTCATCTGCAGAGTCAAGCAACCACAGAGAAGCCTGACATAATCAGAAAGTTTTAGGATAAGGCTGAAAATCTGGGAAATTAACCCCGCCCTCTGTTTTAGGACGGATAAGTTTTAATAAAGACATTCGAGGTTTCTTATTATTCCATAAGAAAGAGGATAAAATGGAAATGACTTTCTTAAATAATTTGGAAGTATTGGGAACTGGGATGTTCGAAATAGTATATAAAACTATGGGTGATAACATCATCTTTATGGTGTCTAAGCGACCCCACCAAGACAGGTAAAGGGGATGCCACTTAGAAGTCAGTTCCGAAATCTTTTGGATACGTTTATTCATACTTAATATTACCGTTTCTGAAATTGAAGGTGTAAAGTGTATACCTAAATATTTAATATGATTTGGACTCCATTTTAATTGAGAGGCATGAAAGTGTGAACTAAAAGTATATTTTGTTGTGGTAGTATTTCGCATTTATCATTGTTTAATTTGTATCTGGAAATGAGTGAAAAAGATATCACCTCCGCTAAAAAAGCAAGAATTAATTCTTCTGGGTTGGACAGACAAAGCAGAATATCGTCAGCATAGACTGCAAGTTTGATGTGTACATTTGGCATTTGAAATCCATAGATATTTGGGTTTTGATGTAGTTTGGATAAAAATGGCTCTAGGGCCAAGTTAACCCCTTGCATGCCCGCCCCTTTCCCCGCCCAGTGCCGCGCTTTGTATTAGCGGGCGGAGTTCATGACGAGCTGGACTCGTCATGGGCACAGCGACACCGCAGCCCATGACGAGTCCAGCTCGTCATGGGCACTGAAGGGGTTAAAAAGGAAAGGAGAAAGAGGATAACCTTGGTGCACCCCTCTGCCCAAGTTAGAAAATGGGGAAACTAAGCCATTGGCACAAACTGCTGCTCGAGGATTAGAATAGAGGAGAGAAAGTAAATGTATAAAATTGGGGCCAAATCCAAACCATTCAATGGTGTAGAATAAATATTTTCACTCAACCCTGGCAAAAGCCTTTTCGGCATCCAGTGCAATTGCCGCCAAAGGATGGTCAAGATGTGAAGATTTGGATAAGATGTCAAAAAAGAGCAGTGTGTTGTCTGTAATGACTTGCCCTTTGACAAAGCCAGATTGTTCCTTTACTAATAAATTTGGTAGGTAAGAGTCAAGGCATATGACCAAAGCTTTAGAATTTTTAGAGTCTTTACCTTCTTTAGGGATAAGACAGATATGAGCTTCGGAAAAGGAGCCAGAAGAATTTTATGAGGCACAAACATTTTTTATGAGTGAATGCAGTTTAGATAATAAAAGCTTAGAAAAATGGGTATAGAATTCGACAGTAAAACCATCTGGGCCAGGAGCTTTGTCTTTTTTGAGATTCTGAAGGGCTTTTAGAAGTTCATGTTGGGAAAGGTCTGATTCTAAGGGGGATAAATCTAAAGGAGCGTGTTGAGGCTTTTAGATGTTAGAGAAGAATTGCGATAATGAGTGATCCGTAGGTTGGGTTTCTGATGAGTATAAAGATTTGTAAAAGAGAGAGAATTCCTTTAAAATTTCAGCATCTTTAAATTTTAAGACTGAATGCTCATCAAAGACAGATTCAATGTTTAGTTTGTTTTGGCGAATCTTTAAGTAATTAGCTAAGATCTTCCCTGCCTTATTTTTACCTACATAACATTTTGCGCCGGATTTTAATAAAGTGAAGCATCCTCTGATGATTTCTTGTTCAATTTCAATTTAACATTGATGAGGGTCTTTAAACATTCTTCTGAGTGTGATGTGTAATATGAATGTTCTAATGTCTTAATGTCTTGAAGAAGATCCCTAGTAATCTTACGCGCATCTTTTCGTTTCTTTGCAACGTAACCTAAGATAAAATCTCTTGCTGACGCCTTAAAGGCATCCCAAATGGTTGCGGGAGATAAGGAATCTGTATTATTTCTTTCGAAATATTCCGTGGAGAAGGAGGTAAAGGCTGCAGAAAATGTGGAATCTAAAAGGAGTGCATTATCAAAACGCCATCTTCTGGGAGCGTTATTTCTGGGGAGTATATCAAAGCCAATTGAAAACGGTGCATGATCCGATAAGAGAATAGGGCCAATTACTGCGTGTGTAAGGGACTGCGAAATGTTATGGGATAAAAAAACATTGTCAATTCTTGATTGGGTATGATGGGTTGAGGAGTAGAAGGAATATTCTCTGGTAGTTGGGTTACAAAGGCGCCAAGCGTCAAGCAATTTATGTTGATGTATAGTGTGAGTAAAAGATTTATGTGACTTGTTGGGTATAAAGGACACTTTTGAGTTTCTGTCTAAAAAGGGGTCGAGCACCTGGTTACAGTCTCCAGCCATGATAAAATTATCTTCATTACAGCGAGAAATATGCTTGGCCAAAGCAGGCCAAAAGGAAGCATCTCCGCTTGTAGGTGCATAAACATTAAGAAGAGAGACTAGAACACCCTTTAGTGATAGTTTAACAATGAGCCATCTCCCTTCATCATCTGACTCTTGCGATAACAGCGTAATTGGTAACGATTTACGACATAATATCACCACACCATTTTGTTTACCATCCCCTGGAGAGAGATGAGCCTCACCCACCCAGCCCCTTTTCAATATCAGAAATTCAGTATCTGTAAGGTGAGTTTCTCGTAAGAAAACAATATCAGCACTTAACTTAGCCAAGCGTGATATAACTCTTTGCCCATTGATAGGAGAGTTTAGACCCCTAATGTTCCATGAAACTAACTTAAGTGACATGAGATATTAAAATAGGATAATAAAAACAGTGTAAAGTAACAATCCAATTCAAGAAGATAAAAAATCCAACAATAGAATAATCCAAGCCTATAGTACAAAAGTCCAATTAATTGCAAAAACATTGTATAGCATTAAAAGAGATAAAAGAAAAAAGAGAAGGTGAAATAAGTTTAAGACATTGAGAAGTATAGAGAGTATCTAAGCAAAAACAAGAAAAGGTGGAAGGGTCAAAAATGGAAGATACCAAGCTTAAGACATCAAAGTCGAATTCATTGCAGAAGCATTGTTCATCGTTAAAAGAGATAAGAGAGAAAAGAAGGAGGAAAATTAGTTCATAACATAGAGAAATATAGAATTCATTGCAAAAACATTGTATAGCATTAAAAGAGATAAGAAAAAAAAGAGAGGATGAAATAAGTTTAAGACACTGGGAGGTATATAGAGTAGAAAGAAGTTTGGAACCATGAGGAAAATGAAGAGTAAATAAGCAGACTGGAATGGTAAAAGAGAAAAAACGCATGAGAAAAAATAAATATGGAAGTTAGATAATAAAAAAAAGAAATAGAAGAATGTATTACAGAACATGTAGCAAAAGCAAAAATGAATTCCATACCTACAAAAAGGAAACATGAAGAAGAAGATGAAAGAAAGTACGAAAGCCACCGTAATAAAAGTAGAGAAGAAACAGTAAAGTGAAACAAAAAACAAAAGACAAAACAAAAAGAAACATACCTACACTAAGGGAACAGGAAAGCGAGGGTGGGTGGAACCACGTGGAACAGGTGAAACATCAGGTGAAGACCAGACCAAACCAGGGAAGGAGAAAAAGAAAATAGCAAAACTTAATAAGGTATTTAATAACAGTATAAGAAACAACCAACAAAACTAAAAATCGCTAGAACTGAGTATCATTAACCATAATTACAGAGACAATGTGCAACCATAAATGCAAAACAGGCACAGATCGCTGAAGAACCTACAAACAAATGGAAGTAAAATCATGCAATTGAAAATACAGAAAGTCCATATCTGGCTCCCTTGGCACGAAAATCTGACCTCATATTAAGGAAGGCTTAGCGTTTGGCTGCTGTTGCTTTAGAGTAATCTTGCGCAAAAAATAGCGTAGACCCAGTCCAGGATATCCGCTGAAATGCTTTGGCAGCCGCCAGAGCTTTCAATAGATCCATGTACACTAAGAAATAGAGGATAACTCCCCTGGGTCTTTGCGAGGGTGAAGAGTTAGTCAGAGCACGGCCCAATCTGTGAGCACGTTGAATATTCAAAGTGGTGCCCTCTGGTAAATGTAGAATTTTGGGAAGAAAGGATTTGAAAAAAGCAATAGGGTCTGATCCTTCAACACCTTCGTTCAAACCATATATGTGTGAGTTATTTCTCCTATTACGATTTTCTAAATCCTCAACCTGATTTTAGAGTGTTGAAATTTGCGATTGCATGAAAGAGACAGTTTTGGAGGTTTCGTTTAGGGCTGTGACACTATGTTCCATCACTGTGAGCCTGGAATCAATGTGCGACCAGCTGTCGGAGAGAATTTGCAGCTTATAATTGGTTTCCTCCATAAAAGGTCTAAGTGCTCTTATTTCCTGCAACAGTAATTCCATTGATACTGGACAGACTGATTTGGGTGGTGACGGGGGATCTTGCTTTAGACGCTTTACATTTGAATTTCCTGGTGCAGGTCGCAATTGATCCATTATGATGGTGCCACAGTCAGTCTCAGGTGATTTAGAGTCCTCCAGTTTTGAGAGCTCTGAAAAAAGCTTGGAATTTTTAATAAAAATACGTTTTGGTGTTGGTAGAGTAAAAGACGAGCCCTTTGTTCCCCCCATCAATTATTAAGTCAACAATTTGAAACAATTTGAATCAGTTCAGGCCAGTATAATGAAACAACCCGTTAATGGAAAAGCATAAACATCATATTGAAAGGGCCAATTAGATGAGGTGGTTTAGCAAGATATAATGCATAATATGCTGCAATCTGAAGAAGACTAGGGAGCGTTATACACCACATATTATAGCAACTGCCCTTATGGAATGGACAATATTGCGCTTGACATATAATTCACTTTCAAATGGAAGAGGAGGTCAGTTTAGACATACTTCTAAATCAGGTGCGTCCAAAGTGATGAAAAGGTTCTCATGAGGTAACATGCAGTAGAGAAAATGTAATTATATAACAAGTCTCACACTCCTCCTCAATAATTAACTGAGAGATGTTGCAGAGGCATTTAAAATGGTGTCTGTAGCCACATTAGTACAAACGATGAAAGGATACTGAGGAAATTCAGAGTGGCATTATTGTGGGCAGCTGCTGAGGAGATGGAGTATTTGAGAAGGAAATTGAGGAGCGTTGGAGCGCCAGTAAAAGCTTGCAATGTGCGCCGAATTGAGAAAGAAGTAAACGCTTCCAACGCGTTATTAGTAAACAAAATGGCGGCCGCGATATCGTGAACTCGCCTCACAGTGTCTACCTGGAAAAGCTTCAGTATCCACTTGCCCAAAATCTATAGCCTCACTCACATATCTACTCACAGACACACACAGGCACTCACACACCCACTCACAGACCCAAACAACCACTCATATACTCACTAACATACCCATGGCGCCACTCACAAACCCAATCACAAACCCACACAGGCATTCACACACCCACTGACAGATCCACACAGGCTCTCATACACCTACTCACAGACCCCAACAGTCCCTCACACACCAACTAACAGACCCATAGCACCACTCATACACCCACTCACAAACATACTTAGGCAGTCACATATCCACTCACAGACCCACATAGCCACTCACACACCCACTCACATACCCAAAGCACCACTCATAGATTCAGCTACAGACCCATACATATGCTCATGCACCCACTCACATACCCACACAGAAAATCATACATCCACTCACAGACCCACACATGCACTCAGCGGTGATCTTCTTAGGTTCTCCCACATGTCTACTTGGACTAGCAATTGGACCAGGCTGGGTGCATCCCCCTAAGGGCCTTGTGCTTCAGCAGCCCCCTTGGTGCTAAGCGAACAATGGAAGGGGATTTGGTCTGATTGCTCTCCTGACTACATGCAGTAGGTGAAGTGTGGAATGCCTTGGGGTGGCAGAACCTGCACTGGTGGTATTGAATAGGGGAGTGCAAGACCAGACCTGTATAGGGATAGCCTCCTTTCTACCAGCTCAATTACTTTTTACACCATGCTCCTGGCGTGCATCAAAAAACCCTCTAAGGTCGTCCTACGGGAATTGTCGTGAGGGTACTTTAGGCTGGACCCAATTGTCTTCTTTCTGCCCATCCCCTCAGGTAAGAAGCATATGCAAATAAACTAGCTCTCCAACAAAAAAACAAAGTAAAGAATGTAGAGGGAAACCCTGACAAGATACAACAAGGCAAAGCAGCTGGGAACAAATGAGGCATGGGAAAATATACACACACCATTAAACGCAATAAGACAGGTGCAGGATGGGCCTGCCCTTGGCATGGGCTTTGGGATTTTGGGGTGCGCTAGGTAATCTCCTTCCACTGGCGGCAGGTGCGCCCATGCTGGTGCGATGTAAACTGGGACATGGAGTCCCCAAACGGCTACAGGAAACCAACAAGCAACCCGCGCTGCCTGATTTTGGGGAGTGCTAAAAGTGCAAGGTAAGCTTCTCCCCCTGGCCGCAGGGGCAGATGCGCACCTCCTGGCACAATGGAAACTGAGATGTGGAGTCTCCAAACAGCAACTGGAAACCAACAAGCAACCCGCTTTGCAGGATTTCGGGGAGAGCTAAAAGTGCTAGGTAAGCTTCTCCCCCTGGCCGCAGGTGTGCACCTCCTAGTGCGATGGAAACTGGGACGTGGAGTCCCCGAGCGGAAACAAGAAACCAACAAGCAACATTTGTTATATCTTACTATATATCTTTAACATTCTGAGACTTTTAGAAAACACTCAATTACTGGATGATGTTATCAGTGATGTAATTTGAGAAGTCATCAGTAATGTCACTGACCATGTCATGAGCTTTGTAATATGTGAGGTAATGAGCAGTGCATTGCGTGGGAGTTATAGTTAGCTAGTTGCCTTGGTTGGTGAAGATTCCTACCAATCTGGAAGTGTGTTATAAGGTATGCGGAGGCAGTGGTCAGCGTCACCTAGACCTTTTTTATGTTTATGCATGAATATGACGAAAGCACTAACACATTTAATATTTAACTTTACAGAACGTCTTCAACGAGAACGGCTTCAGGAGAGATCTGCTTAAAGGTGAATAAGATTTTTTTGGATTGATTTATTTTGATAGATAGAGAGTTATTGAGTAACGAATTAAAGAATGCAAAAAAAGTGTATTCGTTTTAAAACATATATTTATTGAAGTAAAAAGCGTTCTTTTAAAATATTTGTAAATTAAAAGTTAAAAATATATTTACATTTTTTAGAATAAGGTAGATTGGGTAATTTTCTGTTTATTTCATATAAATTAAATACAATGGAAACGATTTACAAACAAAAAAAGGAGATTTCCGCATTGATTTTTCATTTTTCGAGCATGCGTTGTAACAAACAGCGTGTTAAATGTACTTTTAATTGATTGCATACAATTGTCGTAGTGTTTGCTTTGTTATAAAAGGTTGCTGGGTCATGGTCTTTGTGTTGTGAAAATGTTGTTGTAATGGTGTGGGGAGTAAATGTAAATGTAAATTTGATACTTGTATAGCGCACTACTCACCCGCAAGGGTCTCAAGGCGCTTGTACGAATACCGCTGTGGAACCCATCCTGGCTTTCCCTGTGAGGCGTCCACTCCTGGGCACCCCCAAGGTGGAGGCCAGGCATCCTTAGCGTTGTGGGGGCCTTTGTGGAGATTAAGCAAGCTATTGCCCAGAGTTGCAGAGTGGGACTCTATGATTGGAATAGGCACTGAGGTGAGAATTATCAGGTCCGTGGAATTTTTTGAGCCCAAGACCCGCCGAGGCGGGGAATTGAACCCTGGTCCTGGGCTAGACCTCTGCATCAGGGTCTGCCGCTCTAATCATTGAGCCACACTTCTCCATTTGAGTGTTTGGCTGAGGGGTAACATTGTATATTCTCAAAAGTGATATGATGCTCACTTCAGCTGCTGTCATGAAAGTTTCAGGGTGATCCGTCAGGCAGAGGACGAGAACCAGGGGGTGCTTAAAAACACGTTTTCCCATTGTTAATTCCCAAATGACCTTTAGACCTGGCTATAGCCTGAATTGCAGAACGGATATAGCCAAAATTTGGCAGGAAGGTAGATGTTGGTCCAAGGAAGTGCCTTTTTGTGATTTGGTATAAATCCATTCAGTAGTTTTGGAGTTATTTTAATACATTTCCAGTTATATATATAATGACACAGTGGATCCATGGCCCCTCTCTATCTCTTGTTGAGATCTGATTGGCTGCCAGCACTTCAAACCAGGAAGTGTTGGCAGCCATCTTGTGACATGTTCAACTGAATCACAAAAAAAACAATTTTAAAAAGAAACAGGGCAGGGTAGAAACACCATGACCCCCTAGGCCTCTTAGGGGTGGTAGGGGAGGTTCCCGCAAGGCCAAAAAAGCATTTGAAAAAAACAAAAATTGTCAGGAGTGATGCTGGATGCGTGACGTCTGCCAAAAATGTTTAAAAAACAGCATGGTCCTCTGTGCTTTGTTTCTAATCGCCCGAGTGGGTCAGGTGCCGGCAGCATATGAAGGAGGGAGGCACACAGAGTCCCCTTCCTAGGATACCTAAAGCCTCGGGCACCGCCATCTCTCTGGGGCTAAATCTAATATTAATGCGAGTGGGGCTCCTGCCTCCACAGCCCCGGGGACCACCACCTCCCTGGTACAAATAGTTAGAAAGTAGGGGGGCCACCTCCTGGAGCCAAAGATGGCCCTGGGGACCGCCACCCCCCATAGCCAGCTCCTGCAATGTCCAAGTGTACCCACTACAGGGACATTGCTGTTTGCTATGGCTTGGCAGTAGCATTCCCGCTCCTGCTAAGCCAGGGAGCGGTCTCTCGTGAGAAAGTGGTGAATTATTCTCTACTCGCGTGAGTTTTAAACAGAGTTTTAAATATAGTGATTTCATATTGGAACTGGTGTTACCTTGATTGTGTTTTGCACTTTGCACATTGTGGTGTCCTGATGTGTCCGGTCGGCCCCCTGCGCTACTGCATGTTGCAGGGTGCAAGCGAGGATTTATTTTTGCGACTGGACGTCTCACGACCTCCATCTTGGGAGGGTGCCGGGCTAGTTGTCAGCGTGAGTAATCACAATAAATGAGAGCCCTGATGGGGACACGCAGCGGTGTCTCGTGAGGAACTCAGGAATTTTTCTCTACTCGCTTGAGTTTTAAACAGAGTTGATACCGATTTTATATTGGAACTGGTATTACCTTGATTGTGTTTTGCACTTTGCACATTGTTTCCTGGTGTACCTGGTCGCCCCCCTACGCTACTGCATATTGCAGGGTGCAGGTGAGGCTTTGTTTTCACGACTGGACCCCTCACAACCACCATTTTGGGAGGTTGACAGGCTAGTTGTCAGCCGGAACAATCACAATAAATGAGAGCCCTCGGACGCGCACAGCGGGCACGCCAAAGGCAAGCCCGTCTGCGCTCATCCACACCCAGCCAGGCCCAGGGGCCAGAACTACTGCCATTGGAGGTCCCAACAAAGGATTAAGTACTCGGCGGACGCGTTACATAAACTATCACAGCCTATCCCGAAACTTTGTAGGCACAACATTGATGTAGACTGGAAGCCGCTAAAATGTGGGATTTGTGGCAAGCACTTTACACCAATAAACCACACAAAGTATCAGGTGAGAAACTTGCTTTTGCTTCTACTAAATTGTAGGTCATTGATTAAACACAAGATTTATAGGTCATTGATTAAACACAAGATTTATGGGATATTGAGGGAAGAAATGCCCGACACCCTGTTTCTTGACTGAGACATGGCTTAACGAGAGCTCCACCCCAGATACTCTGGATGCACTCCTCGAAGACTACGAGATACTAAGACAAGATCGAGTAGGGCAAAGAAGAGTGAATTGCGATAATCTATAAATCCTCAATGAAGTGCAGCATAAAGGAAAGAAATATAGAGAAATGCGAGCCTTTCCTTTTCACACTTTCTGCTGAGGAAGATAAAGGCATAGCAGGCTTTCTAATGTACTGCCCACCAGGTCCAGCAGCTCAATTTGTGGTGAGTCTGGGGGAGAAAGTGGTCTAACCAGCTCTATGCTATAACAATTTCCTCATCCTAGGCAATCTTAAAATACATTTTGATAATATGAAGAACCTGGAAGTACAATCTATATGTAAGGACCTTATGACATCCAACCTAGTGCAAAAAGTGAATATGCAAACTCATCAAGCGGGCCAAATTCCAGATCTTATATTTACAAACTCAATGGAGATCGGGGTAGGGACACAATGGCCAGTTCCTCGGTCAGACCACCACTTAGTCCCTTTTACCGTACCCTCTCATAGACCCATGACTGAGAGGCCTGTGCAGAAAATCACATGCAGGAAATGGACCAGATTCAACCCGAACTCATTCGCACCGGCATTGCTGAAAAATAATCTTAAACTGGAGAAGAATATAAACATAGCCAATAGGCAACTCGAGACATGGATAACTGATGCACTAGATGAGATAGCACCCTGGACCACTAGGAGCTCCAGGAGATTTAAAGCATCAGTGCCATGGTTTAATGAAGCACTGGTTAGAGCCAAAGAAGAGTGTGAACAGCTTGAGCGCAGGTGGTGGAAGGACTGTTGTTGCAAGTCAAAAGGGGGATATAAAATAGAACTAAAAAAATACCATGCCCTAATTAAGAAAATACAATGTGATTTTTATATGGAAAAGATTGAAAGGGCCAGCAACTCCTCCAAAGAAATGTTCTCCAGACTGAAATCCCTCAAATCACCCAAAAACTTAAATAACGCAGCAACCTCCTCAATGGAGAATTGCAATAAAGTGGCCGATTACTTTGCAGAAAAAGTGTCAAAAATATATGACGCTTTTCCAGCAGAAGCACGTCAGGGCAAGAACCCAGACAGTAGACCGGATACAATATTCGAGGGAGAGACCCTTGACGAATTTAACATGCAGAAGTTAGAAGAACTGAAGATCACAGCAAGCGGAATTAAATCCGGAACCCCATTAGATCCAGCTCACCCAGAGATACTAATGCGGGGAGGAAAGATCATTAGGCCATATGTCTCTGAGGTAATAGCACGCTCCTTTCAGCTGGGAGAAGTTCCCTTAAAATGGAAGCAAGTAACAGTATGTCCACAAAAATAAAAAACGTCAAAAGATCAAGCGGTATTAGAAAATTTACGCCCCAGCCTTTTGTTGCAAAAAATGAGGAGAAAGTAACGAATAAGCAGCTAACTAATCATATCAATACGAATGATCTATTTCACCCCTCATAATAGGGTTTGAGAGCTGTACACTCCATGGAGCCGGCACTGCTCCTGGCCGCTGAAACAGTGAGGCAATATGAAGATGAAGGGCCGACGGCTGCAATGATCCTGCTAGATCTCAGTGCGGCCTTTGACACCATCTCCCATGGCCCTCTCCTCCAAAGATTAGAGAAATGCATTGTTAAGAGCACTGCACTGCTCTGGATGACATCTTTTCTCTCCTCGCTGAGTTTTCAAGTCACTCAACAGACACACACACCTAAGAGTTTCCCCCATCTCAGGGAGTCTCACATGGATCAATTTTGAGCCCCACACTATTTAACCTGTATGTGGGATGACTTGCAGAGCGAGTGGAAGGCCATAATGTGACCATTGTGTCATATGCTGACGATACTCAGCTGATTGTGATGCTGTCTCAAAACCCCAAACAGATAGCACACCAATTCTCCAGGTTTCTGGAGGATGTAGCAGCATGAATGTCCAACCATTGCTTGAAGCTCAATGGAAACAAAACAGAGGTACTGATCGTGGGTAAGGCCCCAACCATTTGGTCATCAGCTTGGTGGCCTGAGACGTTAGGCCAACTACCAACCCCGAAAGCAGAAGTAAAAAATCTCAGAGTGTGGTTCGACTCCAAACTAACATTCGACAGCCAAATCCTGAAAGTGGCGGGGAAATGCTTCAGGATCCTTAAAGTCCTGAGAAAACTTCATGACCTATTACCGTCTAGTGCAAGGAAAACTATAGTACAAGCCTTGGTTAGCTCCCAAATGGACTATAGCAATGTTCAATATCTGAGTGCGTCCCAAAAAGGTCTGACTAAACTTCAGTCAGTACCAAACGTGGCAGCTCACCTAGGGCCTCATGTAGGTAAATAAATTTTACCGGTTCTTAAATACCGAGCCGTACCAAATCGGTAAATTAGAATCGGTAAGTTATATGTAGGTAAAAATTCGGTAACAGTTACCGATTCGGTAACATTCGGTAATTACGAATCGGAATTCACCGAATCGGTAAATACCGAGGTGGTATTTACCGAATCGGAAAATACCGAGGTGGTAGTTACCGAATCGGAAAATACCGAGGTGGTAGTTACCGAATCGGAAAATACCGAATCGGTATGTACGGATTCGGTAAAGAAAATCACATGACTTGACGAAACAGCGAATCCAGTGCAACGACAGCCCACCCAACCAGGAACTGCCCACACCCAGGCAGGTGTACATAATTAGCCGAAGTGGCCACACCCAGGCAGGTGTACATAATTAGCCGACCCTGGAGAGGCTTGGAGTGCAGAGGAGAGGCAGGGAGCCGTTGCATGTGCGAGCGGGTAAACGAACAGCATGTCCAGCCAGAGAACACAGAAAGACGGAGGGGAAAGGAGGAGGAAGCTGAAATTTAGCCCCAAGGAACTCCAGGTGCTGGTGGAGGAGGTCGTGAAGCAGCACCAGAAGCTGTTCGGAAGGCAATCCCTGCAAGTGCCTGAGGTGGAAAAGCGCAACATATGGCTGGCCATCCAGGCGCAGGTCAATGCTGTGGGAGTGACCCACAGGGACATTGAGGTCCTCAAAAAGCGCTGGTATGACCTCCGGATTGTAACCAAGAGGAAGATGGGCGACATCCAGAAGGAGGCCAGCCAGACCGGAGGTGGAACCAACAGGGCACCTGCCCTCACCGAACTGGAGGAGCTGGTGGCGGCCACAATCGAGCAAGAGAGCGTCGTGGGACTTGGGGACGCCGACAGCTCTGCCAGAGCCGCAACACACCAAGGTAAGACGAAAGCACAGCAATGTAGCCCCCCCAACCCCTATCCCACATCCCCCAAATGTGAAACGAGAATCACACTGCAGTCCACACGTGTCAGTGCAGACAGGCAATGCATTCCGGGAGATGTAGTCAGGGCAACACTAACCATGACGTAAATGTTACAGGGCAACAAGGCATGTCACGCACTCGAGGCACAATGAGACAGGGGACATATTGGAATGTGAAATGATTTATTGTGACGCTTGCAATGCAGCCCTTCGGGGACACTGAGCCAATGTTGTATTTCTGTCCACAGATGTGACATCATGCAGGACAGGGCATGCTGCAGGAGAGACGGCACACCGGCCACATAAATCACCTCTAGCCAGCACAAGTTCAGACCAGGGAGCAGGCCCACTGGCAGCCGCACCAACACAGCCAGCCTCGCCGCACACAGAGCCAGCATCACCTCACCGAGAGCCAGCATCACCTCACCGAGAGCCAGCATCACCACCACCAGAGCCAGCATCGCCACTCATGTTCGATTCACCGGCCACATCTCCGCTTGCAGGCGTGAGAATGAGGAGGCATCCAGCAGCCAGGCTACGAGCCTTAGACACCTCGTCAGACGACAGCATGGGACCAGAAGACCGCACCGGGCCCCAGGAAGGGAGCCATGCCACTGTGCCCCACACCTCACAGGCAGCACAGACGGAAGCAAGAGGGCGCCGCAGGTCGCGTGTCCAGAGTCCACCAGCACCCACTGACGGCCATGGTGTCTTCTTGGGGCTCGAGGGCCAAATGTTAAAGCAACAGCGCCTGCAATCAAAGGCAGTCATGTCAGTCCAGAGGCACATGCGGGTGATGAAGACAACATTAGTCAACATGGACACTAACATTAGCGGCATGGCTGCGGGCATTCGGGACATGTCCCAGTCTATCCAGCAGTTGTGCAGCAAATTAGATGCTGACATCGAAGCACGGCGCCGGGAACGCCAGAGAAGGGACACTACCAGCAGGGCACTCAACCGTCTGGCAACTGCCACTTCTCTACTGTGCCGGCGCTCTGTGACGATGCAGGAGGGCCTACCACAGTGCTGCAGCGACCTGTCTCGGGGGATGGTGCAGGTGACAAGTGCACTAGGGGTGCTATTGACTAGTCAGGCGTCGACAACTGCTGCAGGGGATGCTGCGGAGAGCATCGACACCAGCAGCAGCATCACACCCCCCGTCCCAGAAACACGCAGGAGCAGCAGGCGGCTTGGGGTTGGCTCTAGTGAGGATGCACAGGCCGTGCAATCCACCACTGCAGCGCGTATGCGCAAACATTGATGTAGCCCTGCCTAGCCACTTCACAATGGGTGACGTAACCCTGGACATACTATAGATGGTATATTGCCAGATTGGCCTGATCATGTGTTCATGGCGTGGTGCCACATTAAAACTACGTCATGACTGCTCACAACTCGCTGTGTCCCCTTACTTACTCAGAAATAGTTGGATGTGATCTCTGCCCGTCTCTCTCTCCCATCGATTGCAGTTGGCACTCTAGCTGCGTTGCCCTCTGGCTGGCCTGACTCATCCTCGTTGTCCTCAAAATATGTTAGTTCCACATCTGTCCCTTTTTTCGTGGCAAGGTTGTGCAGCATTGCACAAGTGGCAATAATCTTGCAGCAGGTGATGGGTTTGTACTGGCGTGCGCCTCCGCTCTTGTGCAGGCAGCGGAACCTGCTCTTCAGTAGTCCAAACGTACGCTCCACCACATTGCGTGTTGTTTTGTGTGCCACGTTGTATCGTCTCTCACTCTGGGTTGCTGGGTGTAGGTAGGGAGTGAGGATGAATGACCGGCATGCATATGCACTGTCGCCTGGATGAGTAAAAGGGAACATTCAGTAACATGCCTCATGACAATATGATTTGCAGGTTTCAAGGGGCGTCACTGTTACTTACCTAGCAGGTATCCCTCTCCGAATTCTCCGGCACTCAGTCGTGTGTATATCCCACTATTCTGGAAGATGTAAGAGTCGTGGGTGCTCCCAGGAAACTTTGCAACAATATCTGTGATGATGTTCCCTGCATCACAGATCACCTGCACATTGATGGAGTGGGTGGACTTCCTGTTCCTGTAGATGTGCTCTGTATCAGCTGGTGGACAGATTGGGATGTGGGTACCATCAATACAGCCGATGACATGGGGGAACTGTGCCATGTGATAAAAGTCAGTTTTTGTTTTCTGCAGTGCAGCCTGTGTGTTCGGGAAGCTTATGTAGTGGTGCATTCTCTGCATCATGGCATCCAGGAACTTCCTGAAGAAACGTGACAGGCAACTCTGGGATACCCCACCCACCGCAGCTATCACCACCTGATAACTGCCGGATGCCAACAGATGTAGGCTGCAGAGCACCTGCACATGTGGGGGTATGGCGTGCGCCCTTCTTATTGGATGGTCCAGGAGTGGCTGTAGGTCCCTGATTAAGTCCATGATGGTTTCGGGGTCTAGCCTGTACCTCTCATGTATCTCTGCATCAGTCAGCTGGAATAG
The DNA here is from genome assembly GCF_964204655.1 of Triturus cristatus. Classification (NCBI taxonomy): domain Eukaryota; kingdom Metazoa; phylum Chordata; class Amphibia; order Caudata; family Salamandridae; genus Triturus; species Triturus cristatus. Next base: position 355,001,285 of record NC_140590.1, read on the forward strand.
TGTGATGCGCTGTCTGTAGATTTGTTCCTCCCGTCGCCACACCCTCAGTCCTGCTGCCTGTAGACGTAGGCGCCTTGCAATGACGTACATAGCGGCCATGTTGTCCACGCTGTTGCATTTTGGGTTTGCTTTTATCCATTGTTGATGGTTACCACCTGCTTTTAATCCGTGTTAATTACCGACTCTTATTTACCGATTTTACTGGATTTCTTAATTACCGAGTGCTCCTAAATGTCATTTTAAAATTTTACCACTTCATATTTACCACTTCATGTTTACCGAATCGTTAATTATGTATTCGGTAAATATGAATCGGTATTTTAGAATTCGGTAAATATGATTCGGTATTTACCGCCTCATATTTACCGAAAAGTGGTTTTTGGACTCCTACATCTCACTTGTCTGAAAACCGGTCGGTAACGGCATTTTTACCGAAAATCGGCCGTTACCGACCGGTATTTGGCTACCTACATGAGGCCCCTAGTGTTGAACCTCCCAAAAAGAACATCCACAACGAAGGCTCTGGCAGGATCGCACTGGCTGCCTGTAGAGAAGCGAATCATGTTCAAGGCAATGTGCTACTGTCACTGAATCCTGTCAAACAAAGGTCCACAACACCTGCAACCATTGATAACATCCTATACACTGAGCCGGAACCTAAGTTCCAAAGGCAGGGCATTGGTGACTCTTCCCAGAATACAGAAAGCAAGAAAGGGTGCACGCTCCTTCAGATATCTTGCAGACAAAACATAGTACACACTGCCGGCGGACTTAAGAGCAGAAACTTGTGAAACCTCCTTTCGCAAAAATCGAAAGACATGGCTGTTCCCAACAGTCAACTAGATTAGACCTACTAAAATCATTGGGCCCGATTCACAGAACTAACTTAAGACAGAATCCTAAACTTACTATCATTTTGGTATTCACAGAAGGCACACACATTAGGATTCCTAACTTTAGGACTCCTGAACTGAGAAAAATCCTTACTTTAAGACTTTCGGTATTCACAGAAGGCATTTAGGAGTCCTAAAGTTAGGAGTCCTAACTTTACTACTCCTAAACTGAGAAAAATCCTAACTTTAAGACTTTCGGTATTCACAGAAGGCATTAAGGAGTCCTAAAGTTAGGACTCCTAACTTCTGAGAATACCGAAATGAGTAAGTGCCTTCTGTGAATACCAAAATGAGTAAGTGCCTTCTGTGAATACCAAAATGGTAGTAAGTTTAGGATTTTGTCTTAAGTTAGTTCTATGAATCGGTCCCTTCGTCTCACTGTGAGTTTCTTCGCTGCTTCAGTGAGAGTCTGTTTCTAACCGCGGGGCACACCGGTGGTGTAACCAGGTGCTTTACAAATGGATAAATAAATTGGAAACATTGCCCGGCCTCAATGAGCGAGAGCATGTAAAATGCTCTTGCTTACTCAAAGCAGAGCAGAATTGCTTTGGGACAGAGGGAGCTGCATGTTCAACAGCTCTCTCTGCCGAAAAGGATGCAGGGAGCCAGCAGGGACCTTCAGGCTCCCCCGCGGTCCCCAATGTGAGAAACCGGGTGCCCTGGGTGGGGCCAGGACACCCAGTATTGTGTCCAGGCACTTGGGGACGGGGGCAAAATCAGCAGAGGGAAGGGGGGGCCATGCAGCCCTCCTGCCTTCATTAAATACAATGTAAAAGAAAAAGCGAGCCCCAGGGGATTGGGCACCCTGTGCCGGAATTGGCCTGTGGGGGGGAGGGCAAGTGGCTCCCCTGCCCATTCTAAAAACATCTGGCCCTGGAGTATGGGGTCCCGGGGTCCAAAATCACCCTTTTTCTCTACTACTCTGCAAACTCACCTCCTGGTGCATTATTAGTTGGGGGATGAAATCCCTTTGGCTGCTGAGGGTCCTTGGGGGTGAACAACTGCACCTTTTACCTCCAGTAAGTCTCACACAGCAGGATTGCTAAGAGGTCTTTGGAGGCCATGACCCCTTTCTCCACCACTCTACAAGCGTGTCTCCTGGTACACTACTAGCTGGGGAATGAAGTCCACTTGGATGCTGAGCGACCTTGGGGGCCAAGAAGCCCCCTGCTCACTATAACACCCCTGAAACCTATGTTTTTTTCAGTGAATTTCTAAGGCTTTTTAAATGCTAATTCCTAACTATAAAATGTCTGAAACCTATGGTTTTGTCAGTGAATTTCAAAGGTTTTTTTCAATGCTAATTCCTAACTATAACATGTCTGAAACCTATGGTTTTTTCAGTGAATTGTGGTAAATATTCTTTTTACCTTGACTGAATTTCATACGGAATCTAAAATAAAGTAAAATAGCTCAGAATAACAAGAGGCAGAATCCGTGGTATAAGAGATTTTCTGAATGGGCTTTATTCCAAAATGGCCGACTCGAGTGGCGGCCTTCAGGTTCCGTCACCACGAGGGTTCAGGAAGTGAAGTACAATACTTTATTGACAAGAAGTAACTTTTATAGCTCATACATTACAATGAAATGAATGCAAAAGGCGTAACAATTGATAAGAGAAATGACATAGTGGTACGTAATCGAAACTAGGCGTAATAAGGAGCAGAAAGAAACATGATTGGCTCTGATTATCATGCATAGGTGGATCTATAAGATAATACTTAACATAGATGCGCGCGCAGCAGCATGACGTGTGATTGACGTGCAACTAGGGGGTGAAGGGGACTTGACATTTAGCTCTACATGTGGAGACGAGAAGTCTGGGGGGTCAAGTCAACCTAATCCCAAATCATATCTAACATCCTATGTTTAGAGAACTATGTTATCCACAAGAAAAGACTCTCGGACAGAATCTATTCTATACTGACTGTGTGTGCGTGTACAAGCGTCTAAGTGTCTATATGAGATGCGAGGGGCAGAAAACTTTCCATGGCAACAGGGCTATGAATTACTTGCAGGAGGACGGAAAGGCCGAGTCCTTTGCTTGTGAGCTTAGAGGAAATGTTTACCTAAATCACCGAACAGGAATGCATCGGCTGAAGAGCAAAGTAGATAATTCGAAGGTGAAATACAGCTTCTTGGCAGGCAGGCAAAACTGGCCGAGGCAGGCACCGTTAGCTGCACAGGGAGTAGGACAAAGTTCATGGATACAGATGCGAGCTCAAGCTGAAGCTGTCAGAGACAGAGAGCAGGGAAGGCTTTAAGGACAGGATCGGGCCTACTTGCCTGAACTGTAAAAATGGAGTAACTTAGCCATATAAAGTCGGTGGCCTTTCATACTTCGGAATCGAATATCCAGCCCATTGATGGCGGATCTGACAGAGAACATGTTGACGGTGGACGCACATATGTTTGCGTTTTGGAAACTGGAACTGGAGGGAACATACATGTACTTGTGACATGCACATAGAACCGTTGGGGTCCAAGATAGGGGACATAACTGATCAGGAAAATCCACACTTCCACATTCCCTCCTTGTCCCCTACTTGCCCTTCAAGAGATATCAATCTTCATCATTCCATCGATTTGCTCATGGAGCATCATTTCTTCTTCCTTCTTCTTTCGGCATTTTGAACGAGAACCTTGATATGGAATGCATGATGTGGCACACAGACCACAAATCGCTGGTCCACATTGCAGGCATAAACAACAACTGAAGAGCATAAGAAGGCCAATACCTAGGAAGGATAGAACTCTCCATCCCCAGGCTGATATCACACTCCAAAACCACCCGGACCACGTCCAAGTGCCTGGATTTTCGTGTATCTGGCTCACAATCTTATGAAGGCGTGTTATAGCTTTATATACAGATGGCGAATTTTCTGGTATGAATATGCAGCAGCTGGATCCGATGACCCTGCAAGCTCCGCCCCTATCGGCCAGGATGACGTCAAGGACAAGACGATTCTGGAGAACAACAATTCTCATTACTGATTGTTCCTCTGTCAGATTGCCTAGGGCGGCTATAGTCTCGTTTACTACAGCTTCGAGAGTCTTGGTTAGTTTACGTATCAGCTTACTATTTGATATTGTACCTATATAAGGAAAGATGCCTTTATTGAAATCTACATACTTGTCCCATGCCGTCTCAGTATAATCGACAACTGGGAGATCTCTTCGCTCTCTATTGTGTACTAAATGAACATTCCGATAATAATCAGGTGGAGCTAGGAAAACAGGTGGCAGAAGGAATGCTATGTAACAGGTACCATCCCAATCTAGAGGCAGACGCATATATGCCGTCTGACCACATATAAAGTAAGAATGGCGAGAAGCTCTAAATGAAGATTTACCTTGATCACTATATTCTACTGTAGTAACGCATTGGCTATGGCCCATATGTATGGAACCAACTTTTCTTACACATAATTCACCCTTAACTGAAAATACTGACATAGTGGGCAGAATTGGTTCAACTTCGGATTTGACATTCAGAATCATAAGATTAGGTGTAAAATTACCTAATTTATACACTTCATTTTCTAGATCAGTTCCTGTTCTACTGGGGCGACCCTCCTTATTAGGATGACAGACTTTGAATAAAACTAGATTCAGATTTCCCCATATCCAATGTTGTTGATAAACTGCTGTGTCTGGGTCTATGGAATTTAGTAAACTAAACCATGCTCCACAGGAGCCATTGTGTGTGAACGGATGTGGAAAGAAAGGCAGAACTCCTTTGTTATTCTGATAGGGAGGGAGTCGGCCACACACCCAACAATTGGTGGCATTACTAGTCTGATGGGAATGATGTAACATACTAATGAAAGTGTTATTGCGCAGCGCAAGTCTATAAGATAATTCATGTGGCGGTAGGTCACTAAAAGAATGTTCAGCAGCAACATTATAAACATGTCTAGAAATAGGATGATATATGTGCAAAATCACACTCGTAATAATTATTAAAACACTCAATAAAAACAAAATTAATAATGTCCTCATACAGTAGCTACGCAGTGATTTACAATACGCCTGTCGTTTCAACATTTCTCGGGTATTTTCTCTACTCAGGTCCAAGGGATACATGTCGGAGACAATTCAACCGCTTCACCTTGGAGAGGACTTAAACAATCAAATTGCTCGACTGTTTGGGCCTAAGCTTTAATTTATAGCACTGAGAGTCATTCTGTTCAACAAAAGGAAGTTTTGAATCAGTCTGTGAGGGAGTGCAGGGCACAGTGTCTATGTCCGAGGATAGTCCATGAAATTTCTTAATGTGGCTGGAATGTATCCAGCCCTTGCGGCCCTCAACTTTCACGGCTGTTCTTGTGGTCAGCAGGACTAGCTTCGGTGCTTTCCACCTGGGCTCCAACTGGGTCTTCCGATCAAAATTTCTCACAAACACCAGATCCCCCGGAGCAATGTCATGGGGTTTCACCTCAGTGTTGTCAGGAAAAGCTGCAGTTACCTGTGAACGACAAGATTGTAGTGCAGACATCAAGGAAGCCAAGTAATCTGTCAGCATATTACAATTAACATCAGTTATTTTACGTGGTATAGGCGTCCCCCACATATTTGGTGGTCTTCCGAAGATCACCTCATACGGGGATAGCCCTGTTCGAGAGTGTGCTACCATTCTTATGTAAAATAGTGCAACTGGTAATGCTACTATCCAGTCAACACCTTTCTCCTTACATATTTTAGACAATCTGATTTTCAAAATTTGATTATGTCGTTCCACGAGACCTGCTGCCTCGGGGTGTCGGACACAGTGGAATTTCCACTGATATCCCAACAAAAGTGAGACATGTTTCATTAATTCGGATGAGAAAGGCTGGCCGTTATCTGAATATACAACACGTGGTAAACCGTACCGCGGGAAGAATTCTCGAACTAACTGTTTGGCAGTAGTCGGGGCCGTGTAATCTGATACTGGGTACGCCTCAGTCCATCGGGAGAGAGCGCAGACAACTACCAGAACATATTTGAATCCTCGACATCGTTCCATCTGGATATAATCCATTTGGAGCACTTCAAAAGGATGATCAGGAGTCTGGAATCCACCCTGTTCTACGGGAACACTTTTTCCTGGGTTGAACTGACAACATATCATACAGGTACGGACTTTTTGTTTAGCTGCTGCTCGTAAATGTTTGTTGAACCAAATGTGTTGAATGCTATCTAGCATAGCTTTCTCTCCTAAATGCGCTGGGCTGTGAATTGTAGCTATAATGGCCTGGACCATAGAGTCAGGAAGAAACCATACAGATTTCTCCTTCGTCATCCATCCCTGATCTGTCTGGATCCCTCCTAGTTCAGTCCATTTCTTTAATTCCTCTGCAGTAGCATGTGTCTGTACGTCAATTACGTCAAGTGCGGGATCCTTAATTGTCATACACTGTGTTGGTGTCTGAACTATTGGCTTTGTCATGTCTAATGTGCGATTCTGAGCAGTCTGTTTAGCTGTTCTGTCAGCTAAATCATTGCCTTGAGAAATGATATCAGTAACCTTCGTGTGTGCTTTACATTTCATAATCGATATGGCAGTTGGTAGATGTATTGCGTCTAACAAGGCATGAATGAGGGTTCCGTGCTGAATGTGGGCACCATGGGAGGTTAAATAACCTCTCTCTCGCCACAGCACGCCGAAGTCGTGTACAACTCCGAATGCATAACGTGAGTCAGTGTATACATTAACTTTCTTATTTGTGGCTTGAATACAGGCTTGTGTTAGAGCAATAAGTTCTGCTGCTTGGGCTGACAAAGTATCTATACAATTTGTCTCAATAACTTCAGTGTCTGTTGTGACTGCATACGCGGCCACTAAGTCTCCTGTACTTGCTCTCATGCACGATCCATCTACATACAACGTCAGGTCTGGATCTAACAATGGAACGTCTGTCAAGTCTTGTCTAGGTTTCGTCTTTATTTCAATAATTTCAACACAATCATGAGCTAGTGGGTCTGTTCCAATTACAGGTAATAGTGTAGCAGGATTCAATGTATTACACCGTCGGATCTCTATGTGTGGCTGAAACAATGTCAGTTCATAACCGGTAAGTCTTGCTATGGTCAAGTGTTGTGTTTGTGTTCGGTTCACAAGAACTTCTACTGCATGTGGTACTTGTACTGTCAATGGATGTCCTAACACTATGGCATCGCTTTGTCTGATTGCTAAAGCTGTTGCTGCCACTGATTTCAGGCATGCGGGCAAAGCCTGAGCTACGGGATCTAATGTACTGGAAAAATAAGCACATGGCTTGCGTGATCCTGCTTGTTCCTGTGTGAGTACTGACAAAGCAGTACCTTCGCGTTCTGTGACAAAGAGTGTAAAATGTTTGCTATAACATGGTGTTGCTAAAACAGGTGCTTGACATAAAGCTTCCTTTAAGCTTTCAAAAGCTTGTGTATGTTCCTGAGTCCAAGGGAGAACAGTCGATGTGGCTGCCTCCTGTGTGGTTAACTGAATGAGTGGTTTTGCTAGAAATGCGTACTGAGGGATCCACTGCCTACAATATGAAGTGAGGCCTATGAAAGCCCGCACCTCCTTTTGTGTCTGGGGTATTGACATGTTAGCAATTAACTGGATGCGATCTGGTGTAAGCTGCCTTCCCTCCTTGGACAGCGAGTGACCAAGATAAATAACTCGCTGGGCACAGAATTGCAGCTTAGAGGGAGACACTTTGTGCCCCTTGTCGGCTAGAAAATATAAAACTGTCAGAGAAGCCTTTTCACATTCAGGTTCGCTTCTCGCGGTGATCAGCAGATCATCGACATATTGAAGCAGTGCAGTATTGACTGGCATGTGGATACTGTCAAGTTCTCGTTTCAGTGCTTGGCTGTAGATGCTGGGGCTTTCTGTGAATCCTTGGGGAGCGCGTGAGAATTTAAAGCTGCGCCCATTTAAACTGAATCCGAACAAATATTGGCTTTCCGGATCTATTGGGACGCTAAAAAAGGCATTCTTGAGATCAATTACAGTAAAGAATGTTGCTTCGGAATCAATTGCTGTCAATAATGATGATATATCGGGGACCACAGGAAATTGTGGCACAATGCACTTGTTTAGTTCCCGCAAATCAATAACCAATCGGTATACTGGCGGAGCAGTAGGGTCAGTTCGTTTAAGAATCGGAATTATCGGTGAATTACATACATTGGAGTCTGTTTCTACAACTACTCCTTGGGCAATTAACTCATCAATGATTTTCAGCAAAGCCACTACAGCATCTTGCGGTAACTTGTATTGTCGCATTCGTGGTAATACCACTCCTGCCTTGAGTGTAACTCGGTATGGTGTAATGTTCATGCAACCAACATCAGTAGGGCCTTGTGCCCATAGATGTGCTGGTAAAGTCTGTAGTCGGGGATCCATGTCTCTAGACACATAGTGACCTTTAAAATCACGTAAAAACAACCTTATTCCTCCCGGAGAACAACATATTATGGCTCCTAGGGCTTTCAGAGTTTTAATTCCTAACAAATTTTCTGGGCATGATTTAGTAAGCAATAAATCTGTAGTTCGTGTCAAAGGTCCTATCGTAAGTGGAAGAGGCTGTGATACTTCGTTAACAATAGGTTTTCCTGAAAAACCAAGGGAAACATTTTGAGAGCCTGAGAGGGGTGCCCCTGGAACTTCACTACGTTTTATAGTTGTACGACTTGCCCCTGTATCGAGTAAGAATTTTCTATCTTGACCTAATAATTCACTATGTACATAAGGTCCTTCTTGATCTACAGGAATCTCGATAAGCGGTAAGTCAACTTCCCTCTCTAGGCTGGTTCATGCGTAACGCTGATACTCAGGATATTCATACTGTGCAGTCTGATACATTTGTCGTGTGGTGGTTTGTGTGGCAGTAACAGGCAACGGTGGTGCAGCTGGCACAAACTGTATTGGCTGTTGTGCGGCTGGCATGGCCTGGGAATGTGGCATAGCTCCTTGTTCATTCTGATCTTGTCTGAGTGGCCGTGATCTTTCTTGTGTTTTACCTATGGCGATATTGTGTTTTAAAACTGGACAATCGTGTACGTAATGACCTGGCTTTTTGCAATAATTGCATGTCCCTTTTACCGGTCCTGCTGAATCGGACTGTGTCATACCCTTTTTATGTCCTTCAGCCGGTACTGTCTGAGACACTAGCATTTTCATTTTTGTATCTTTCATACGTCTTTGTTCGTGTTCTTGTTCATCTCTAATTCTATTGTGATGATACTGTAACATTTGTAGCATTTGTGACGGAGTGTTACTTTGCCAGGTACTCTCGAATTTCAATATTCTATTCTTTACTGGAGGTAATGCATTTTCTACTAATTTTGTCACAAATAAATGTGGATACGACTCACTACTTGTTTTTATACCACTATTTATTCCAAAACATTTTTCAAATCGGGCATAATAGTCGCTTGTGTCTTCATCATGCTTTTGTTTACAGGCCGTGATTGCACCCCAATCTTCCTTTTTCGTAGTTAACAAACGTGGCAGTACTTGTACTAGTAAACCTGGTAATGCTTTGACTTTATCCCCGAGCCCTGAACCTGCAGCTCGGGCCCTTTCTTCCGTTTCTAATGCTGTCCAATCTATCTTTTGGTCTCCCACTTCCCACTCTTTTTCTTTCAGTTTTTCATAAATACCAGCAGGTAAGAGCACCTTTAATATCGTCATAATATCAGGATAGGTATACTCTCCCATCAGCAACATGTCCTTAATTTCTCGGTGGAAACCCGCTGGGTCTTTGTCATGACTTGGTACTATTTTCTTCATTTCTAACAATTCAATTTTTGATATGGGTGTGTATACAAATACACGGTGAAACTCATTGTCTTCGCCTTTTATTGGGTGCACTTCTCGTAAGGGATTTTGTCTATCCATATAATACGGCGTTCTTTCTCTGCGGGGCAGCGGGAAAGAATCCGGATTTACAAAAAGGACATACTGTTTACGTGACACTAATATTTCTTTAATCAACTTGTTGCTAGAACCTCTCCATCTGTTCGTGAGTAGTTCCGTTAATATATCAGGTAAAGGACCAGGGTCAGCATGTTGGCTCTTATATAATATAAGGAGTTGCTGAATCATATAGATTCCAGCTAAACGTTGTTCATCTGCACTAAGGTTAAAAAACGTGTGTGCTACGGTCTCATCACCGTATTTTTCAGGACTGTCAATCCAGTGAACGGCTGATCTGGCCAATTCTTGCTCATCCATGGAATCGAGGAGGTGGTAACCCCTTCGTTCTCGTAGTAGTTTATCTGCGGCTTGGAACAGATGTTCAGGAGACTTTAAATTTATTACAGGCGTCGGATACGTTCTGCTATTATTTGGACATACAGAGTGTATGGGATCAGAAAAGCATCTAGTATTATCACAGGATCTTCCTCTGCCTACGTATGCTATGGTTTCTGACTGTCTTGCGGAATTCCCTGATTCGGAGACTTCATCTTGCTCGAACTCGTCTGTTTCCAATCTTTCTTCGTGAATGCGTTCTATTTCTCTACGGATTTTTCGGCACATGGCTATTATACAGTTTTTCTTATCGTGTCTCCCTTCTGATATATTCTGGCTCCATCTTGTAAGAATAAGCATTGTATTCGGGTCTACCCCCGGACGGTCTTGATTTCTGATCACGCAGTTTATGAGGAAACGTAACAGTTCCCCCTGTATCTCTACTTTCTGGAATTCCATAGCTCTGTTAATACATTCTGGGTCTCGCCCTGTTTGGACAAAATGATATATGTTATCTAGATGCGTAGTCATTCCTGGTAACCTCGCTAAATACTCTGCAGCTCGTCTGATACGTAATGATGCCAGGACCATTTCGTCCTCTTTACCGACCACCGGGTCATATCTACAATCTATAAGGAGTTCCTTAAGCGTACGTTCACTTACGAATTTGGGTGTACGTGAATGCGCTGATTCTTGAAAAATAAGTTTATTTATTCTAGGTGGCGTAAAAGTATTGCTTGCACCTCCCGTGGCCCCTTCAGGGGCGTCGGGTGTGAATGGATTCGTCGAACGTGACACAGCAACTATAGGTGTCGATACCACTGTAGAATCGACTGCGGGGACAGATGCGGAAACAGACGTGCTTGCCGGAGCTCGCGTCGGGACTTGCTGTTGCACGGGGACAGATACCTGATCCTGACGTTGAACCCCTCCGCCAGACGGTCTATGTGGTGTGGGGTTAGCATACTCGGGAGCTGCGTCATCTAGATATGAGGAAAGAAAAACATCTTCTGCGGTTCTGGGATGCCCTTTTGGATGTACCTTAATTGGAAATAATGGGGGTGGCAAGTCTTTTGGCATCTCTGGAACAGCCTTAGGTAGTCCTTCGGCTAGGAGGGGATACATACCACTCATAAGAGCGTTTCTTTGTCTAACTACTTGTTCTGATTTTACTCGGATACCTTCCTCAATTAATATATTTTCTTGAACTTCCTTTGAACTCTCTTTACTCCTCTCTTCCTGTCTACGTGCTTTTTCTGTACGTCTATGAGATTCTTTACGCCATAACTCAACAGCGTCTTTCTGTGACTGTCTGACTTTTCTTTTCCATAACTCTTCCTCCACTTTCATGATGCACTCTGCATCCCAGGTTCCCGCTGCGGGCCACCTTTGACTTTCCGGCAATCCCTTGGTATAATCTACCCATAGATCAAGAAACAATATGGCATCTAAGCCATGCTTGTGATACATAAAATGCCCTGGGGTGTCCCTAGGAGGAATAGGAACTGCTTCTTCGAGCACCCCTTTTCTGGTAGTAATCTGTCTTAACTTCGAGAAGAGCGGCATCTCGACAACTGATCTGATACTTACTCTTGAATTCACTTAATGCGGAAAACACAATAATGAACGGTGAACAATGAACAATCATTCATACCACAATATGCAAGACATTTGAACACTTTAAACATTTAAACATTAAACATTTTAACCTTTAAAAATGACCAACAATGATGACAGTCTGCATAACTAATCACCAAGCAGAATTCTTGACAATAACTAGATACTTCGGAATACTTGATATACTGCTAAACAGTACATATACACTGCTAGACAGTGCAGACCGGATTTGTGTACCCAAATCCGTCTTGACCGGCACAACCTATGTGCGCGTCAACACGCCTCCCCGGCGATGGTACTCACCGAGTAGCTCCTTGAAACGGAAGGCCTCAGAGAATGAACGGGACTCGATGACTGCGGACAGCGGACCCTCTGGACATCGGGATTTCGAAAACCTGGTGGGCCTCTGTATACCTCGGATCTTGCTCTCTCAGCTAGGCTCTGGTCGGGATACTTCGCACTTCTCACCGCCTCGTCTGGGTTGATCGCAGCCTCAGTCGCCCCCGCTTGACCGGAGGGAGCTTACAGGAAATCCTGCTGGTACGCGTTTATGGTCCGTCCAGCTGTGGCAGGAGACCGGGCCTGCAACGCACCGCCGGCGCGTGAGATGAGAAAGTGTCCCTGTTCGGGCGCCATTATGTGGTAAATATTCTTTTTTACCTTGACTGAATTTCATACGGAATCTAAAATAAAGTAAAATAGCTCAGAATAACAAGAGGCAGAATCCGTGGTATAAGAGATTTTCTGAATGGGCTTTATTCCAAAATGGCCGACTCGAGTGGCGGCCTTTAGGTTCCGTCACCACGAGGGTTCAGGAAGTGAAGTACAATACTTTATTGACAAGAAGTAACTTTTATAGCTCATACATTACAATGAAATGAATGCAAAAGGCGTAACAATTGATAAGAGAAATGACATAGTGGTACGTAATCGAAACTAGGCGTAATAAGGAGCAGAAAGAAACATGATTGGCTCTGATTATCATGCATAGGTGGATCTATAAGATAATACTTAACATAGATGCGCGCGCAGCAGCATGACGTGTGATTGACGTGCAACTAGGGGGTGAAGGGGACTTGACATTTAGCTCTACATGTGGAGACGAGAAGTCTGGGGGGTCAAGTCAACCTAATCCCAAATCATATCTAACATCCTATGTTTAGAGAACTATGTTATCCACAAGAAAAGACTCTCGGACAGAATCTATTCTATACTGACTGTGTGTGCGTGTACAAGCGTCTAAGTGTCTATATGAGATGCGAGGGGCAGAAAACTTTCCATGGCAACAGGGCTATGAATTACTTGCAGGAGGACGGAAAGGCCGAGTCCTTTGCTTGTGAGCTTAGAGGAAATGTTTACCTAAATCACCGAACAGGAATGCATCGGCTGAAGAGCAAAGTAGATAATTCGAAGGTGAAATACAGCTTCTTGGCAGGCAGGCAAAACTGGCCGAGGCAGGCACCGTTAGCTGCACAGGGAGTAGGACAAAGTTCATGGATACAGATGTGAGCTCAAGCTGAAGCTGTCAGAGACAGAGAGCAGGGAAGGCTTTAAGGACAGGATCGGGCCTACTTGCCTGAACTGTAAAAATGGAGTAACTTAGCCATATAAAGTCGGTGGCCTTTCATACTTCGGAATCGAATATCCAGCCCATTGATGGCGGATCTGACAGAGAACATGTTGACGGTGGACGCACATATGTTTGCGTTTTGGAAACTGGAACTGGAGGGAACATACATGTACTTGTGACATGCACATAGAACCGTTGGGGTCCAAGATAGGGGACATAACTGATCAGGAAAATCCACACTTCCACAGAATTTCAAAGGTTTTTTAAATGCTAATTGTTAATGATAACATGTCTTAAACCTGTGATTTTTTCATTTAATTTCAAACATTTCTTAAATGTCAATTTTTAAATGTAATATTAGTTATATTTATTTTTTTGATACTGATTGTCTACATTTTTTTAGCTATTTATTTTTACTTATTTTAATTTTTAAATTACATTATATATTTTTAATATAAATGGAAAAAAATATTTTTAAAAATATTGAAACTCTAATGTTGTTTTGTTTTATATTGTTTTAAATATATTTATATTATTTTCTTTATTGGTTTTTTTTTGTTTCAAATTTTTTTGGGGGAGTCGCGCACCCAAAGCGTACCTTTCTCGATCTCTGCGTGGAACCTAGCTGCTATTTTAGGATTGTTGTGTAGGATCCGCGTAGGATGTGCGATGGGTGCGTATTTTCATGCACGATCACTATGCGACTGGTACGCATCTCCAGGCGCATACGCGACACATACGTATTACTTTACACCATGCTCGCGCACTTGCGTGTGACGTCATTTACGTGTTCAAAGCGTTGGGTGCACGACTCCCGCGAAATGTAATGTTTAAAATGATATATATATGTATTTAATATACATATTAGGGCCAGACATTATCTAAGCTAATCATAAAAATAATATACTTTTACTTTTAATAAACTTATATTACTCTTAAATGCAATTTCGCAAAGTCGCGTTGGGTGTTCTGCCTATGCACACGGTGCGCGGACCCCATGTGACCTGAAAAATAAAGATTTGATTGGTTCATAACATTTCCCATTCTAACTATTGAAGGACCCCACCCATTTCCATCATTCTTCTTTGTGCTTCTCTGGAGACACATCTCTCAGCTTAGAGGAAATTTTTTTGGTATCATTTCTTTTGTGGTGTTTTTTCAACTCCAGAACATCATGGCATCAGGACAACAGCCACAACAAGATTCTGAACATTCTTCAGAGGAAGAATTTATTGCTGAATCTCCACGTCCTCAGAGACCTACATCGGTGGTGTGGACGGTTTTTACTTTCCCAGAATGCCAAAAATAGGTGAATGCTACCAAAGTCACCTGCAAAACATGTGCAAGAGTCCTATCTAGAGGCAGTGCTGAGAAGAAATATTCATGTGGTACAGCCTTTATGTACAAACATCTGAAGACTCTTCACCCAGTGAATATGGCTTGCGAGGAGTGCAGGAGATTACAAGACAACCCTCCACCTGCAGTGCCTACTACCTCTGGCACTTTCACATCACCAGCACGACCGGACATACGTCCAGAATTTGCTCAACTGAAGATCCACTGCAAAAAGTGCATCCAGCTTCTATGCTATGGAGAGCAATCTGTTGACCTAGTATGTACGGTGCAACAAAAGCATCGTTGTTAGACTTTTGTTTGCTGTTTTTTTCTTGGGAATGACTGTTAATTCCTGAAGTTGCCTTTTTTTCGTCCTTTTTTTCTTTTGAAAAAACACCAAAAAAACTAACAAAATCGTTTAGAAAACTACAAAAGATATATAAAACAAAAAACAACCAAAAAAAAAGTTCTTTTAGATCTAACTTCTCTGGTTAAAGAAAGAGCTATATTTGTATGATAGTGTGTGAAAGTTTGGTTGAATGTATGCGTATTGCATAATTGACTGGAAGAATGCATTAGTAGTGTATGGTGAATGTATAAGTGCAGAACTATAAGGAAGTGCTGCAACATGACACTGTAAGCTCTTTAGCTGCAGTGTGCAGTGGTACTTCCAAAGCACAGGGATGCAACATATGTACATAACTATGTTGCAAGTCTATACTTCCCTCTGCACTGCTGCTTCAACTGTAGCCATGCGGTGACACAGGCACCGTTGCACCATGGTTAAAGGATATCTGTGTCGTGCAGAGTTTGTTTTTGTGCAGGAAGACACACCTTCCTGCACAAAAACAATCAGTGAAGGCATTTTTCTCCTCCAATGTATGCTGTACAATGCAGCATATATTGAAAGAGAAAAAATTAGGAGAAATGAGAACAATTCTCCTTGTTGTGCCTTGCTACACCAACTGCAGGATGGTGCAGCATTCACACAGCTCCAGATTTTTTGATTTCTGATAAACATGGACATATGTCTTGTTCTATGAGTGTTGCGTGCAAACACCCACAGCAACACCTATGGAACGCCCCTTCAACGCAAAGTGGTGTGTATGATGAGGTCGTACTTACATGGAGAAGAAAAGCTACACAGAGTGCCTTTTCCTCTCCTTGTAAATATGAAAGGGTGACTTGCGCCATCTCTATGTTACAAAAAGTGACATAGTGTTGGTACAGGATGCTTCTAAATCTGCCCCATAAGTGTTTAGGCATTGGCAGACTGTTACAATAAGAACATATTGGTAGTTGATTGATTGAAAAATTGCATGACAGTGACAGGAGGTAAACACAGAGATATGTCTCCAAAGATGCTTAAAGAAGAACAATTGAAATGCTTGCAGTCCTTCAATAGGTACAGTGGGAAATGTTATGAACCAATCAAATTGCAAGAGGTATAATAGATTTTTAAACAGTTATGTGTCAGCAAAGACATGAAGTAACCAAATGCTTCTCTCACAATGGTTGCCCAAATGCACACAGACTCAGAGTGTGATTCTAGACAAGCAACACTATTCCTTGGACTTTAGCAAAACAGACTCACTAGTCTGGAAGGGGTAAGGTGACAGCACACATTTTTCATATTTCACTGCTGCACTCTAGTGTGAATGCCTGACTCATTCTGCAAATGCATAAGCAATGACTGGCTTCTAATTCTACTAAAACTTGACAACAAGATAGGTTTTTAAGCAGTTATGTGTCAGCTAAAACATGAAGTAACAGAATGCTTCTCTGAGAATGGTTTCCCAAATGCACACAGACTCACAGTGTGATTCTAGACAAGCAACACTATTCCTTGGACTTTAGCAAAACAGACCCACTAGTGTGGAAGGGGTAAGGTGACTGCACAAATTCTACATATTCACTATTGCACTCTAGTGTGAATGTCTGACTCATTCTCCAAATGCATAAGCAATGACTGGCTTCTAATACTACTAAAGCTTGACAACAGGACAGGTTTTTAAGCAGTTATGTGTCAGCAAACACATGAAATAACCAAATGCTTCTCTCACAATGGTCGCCCAAATGCAGACAGACTCACAGTGTAATATTGCTTTCACACAGTTTTCATTAACCAATAAGAAACATGCTTTTGAAACACAGAAACATGAAAGTCTAGAATGTTCTCAAACAGCCAATCATTTCTCTTTTTTTATTTAAAACTGCATCTTATCCACCATTTTAGAAAATTCTTAGTTTTCAAACTGCCCATTTTACATACAGACACCATTGAGTGCATCCAGACCTCCCTTCAAGATGCTTAGAGTGTGGATTGTGGGACGCAGCTATATTTTCTGGAGCCAAAGGTATGCAGAAACCAGAGGTATTGACAAAGACATAGCTTTGCCAAATGTAGACATTAAATGGATTGGACAGATAGGATTAAAGTGGCACCAATTGATGCCATTGGTTAAATCATTTTTGCATCTCCAACACCCTGACCTCATAATTGTGCACTGTGGTGGCAATGACCTAGGCACTTTGACTGGGGTAGGTCTGGAAATGCTTATGAACCACACCTTTGGAGAATTGATGTCATTTTTCCCCCAAACTGTCTTTGTCTATTCTAACATATACCAAAGACAGAAATGGAACTGGCCCAATGAATTTTGTCCGCAGATTGAGAAAGCTAGGAAACATGTCAATAAAACTGTTTCTGCTTATCTCAGAGATTGTAGAATGGGGTCCATTTATAACAACAATCTGCATTTTAATATGGATGGCATCTGTAGGAGAGATGGTGTACATTTTACAGATGAGTCTTCCTCAACAACTTTAGACTCTGCATAGGTACTTACTTGTAGGTACCAAAATCTCCCAATAAGCACAACGGCTCTTTTTAGAGCCACCCAAGATCTAAACACATAAGCTTGATATCTATCTGAAAAATACGACTTTTTTTTTCTTGGATTCGCGCACCCAACGCGTTAGGAGTCGTGCACCCAACGCGTTAGGAGTCGCGCACCCACCGCGTGCACCCCAGGGGTTGCGCTGAGTGCCGCGCTGGGTGCGCGACTCCTAATTTTCCCGTAAACAAAAATAAATTAGCACCTACCACTATTTTCTATTCTCCCCGGGGACCCCATCCCCCAGGGCCTATATACAACGTTGGGGGCAGTGGGGGGAGCCACAATGCCCCCACGGTCCAAGCCGGCTCCCCGTGTCCTTCGGGAGCCGACATTGCTTTTCCACATGGGGAGCTGCTAAGATGCAGATCCCTGTGTGAAAAAGCAATTTGGTTTGAATTTTGAAAGAGAGAGCAGGTTTCCCTACTCTCTCTTTCAAAATCCAAACCAAGTTTGCTATGGCAGGGCGGGAGCCACAAGGCTCCCGCCCTGTCATAGCAAACTACAGTGTCTGCAGGAGCTGGCCCTGGGGGTGGCGGTCCCCAGGGCCATCATTGGCCCCTGCCACTTAATTCAAAGCCCCGGGGGGTGGTGGTCCCCAGGGCTTGGGGGTCTGTAACCGACACCCTATTTTAAATATTTAGTGCCCCGGGGAGGTGGTGGTCCCTGAGGCGTGTGGGGGGGCTCGAGTCCCCCCCACACAGGTAGTTTTTAATTTTAAAACAAGCCCCGGGGGTGGTGATCCCCGGGGCTGCAGGGGGGCTGTGAACCCCCTGCAAATATGTAATTAAAGCCCCGGGTGTGGCGGTCCCTGGGGCTTGGGGGGGCCTTTGAGCCCCTCCACTCATTTCATTGTGTAGCCCCGGGGGGTGGCAGTCCCCGGAGCTTGGCGGGGGCTTTGAGCCCCCCACCCATGAATATTGAAGCCCCGGGGGGTGGGGGTCCCCGGGGATGGGGGGGCTGTGAGCCCCCGTACATAATTTTATAAGGCCTCAGGGGTGGCAGTCCCGAGGGCTAGGGGTCCCTCTGGACCCCCATTCACATAACAATATTGCTCCTGAGACTTGGCCCCCCTGGGGGCTAAATGCCAATGAAACGCAGGAGCCCGCGCTTCATTTTAAAAAAAAAATCATCAGCATCCGCGCACCCAGAGCGCATTTTCCCGTTTAAAGAAAACCCCTGCCCCCTTTTGCGTTTTGCGCACTTTTTCAAGGATTTCTTTTGCCTCCGTTCTACCGAGGCACAAAATGGCTGCCAACACTTCCTGGTTTGGAGTGTTGACAGCAAGTTGACAGCCAATTAACATGCAGCTCATGATCGGGAGGGTGTGCTCATGGTACGCAGATCCACTGCACCATAGATATACATGTGATTTTACTTTTGATTTTCTCAGGAACTACTGAATGGATTTACACCATTTAACCAAAAGGCACGACTCTGAACCAAGAGCTACCTTTCTGCCAAGTTTGGTGTAATTCCGTTCAGTAGTTCAGGCTGTAGCTGGGACTAAAGGTTCCTACGGAAAATTGCATGGGGAAAACACGTTTTTGGACCCCCTTTTTTCTCGGCCCCCGCTCGACGAATCACCCTGAGACTTTCAGGATAGGAGTGGACCAGAGCTGGCCAAAAGTTTGTAACATTTCGCGAAGATTCGTCAACCGGCGCCAAAGTTATTAGGAATAGAATGTGGCGGATTTCCTATGGAAAATAGGTCCTAACTATAACTACCTACTGGCGATCGTGGGACTCCACCGCTGTCATAAGGGGGCGGACTGTTGCCTTCACGATTTCCGAAAGCTATCCAGAAATGCAGGTATCGAGCAAGAACACTAGCGTGAATAACTGGAGGCTAATTTGAGCTTTGGTAAAGGAATACAACTTCGCTAAGCTAGTGGAACCCATCTGAGGGGAAATAGCAGCACTACAAGTCCGAGGCGGCCCATCTGAGGGCGTGATATTTAAATAGCATGAGACTTTGTGTGCATGCGTCATTCTACTAACGTATGCCCGTGATCAAGGGGAAGGATCCCCGAACGCGTTGGACTTTGGTGTGTCCAACTATGCACGCTTATGTTTAAAGAATAAAGGACTTTGCGGGAGACTGCGGGGCCCGCCTGCAATTGAGTGCAGTTCTGTTTGTTGGACAAACTTGGAGCGTATATATATATATATATATATATATATATATATATATATATATATATATATAAAAACAAGAAGGTTGCCCAATGAAGCCATCACACACGAAGGGGCTAAGCACACACGTGCCTCAGGCGGTTGCAAATACAGCTTGCTGGTCGTGCTTCTTGATGGCAAGCCTAACGCGTTTCGAGTAACTCTGTACCCTTGTTCACTGTCAGGTAAGCATCACGATTGTGTAAGGATGTAGCAAAACTTTGAAGGGACATCTTTATTGAAATAAACAAGCTCCGCCCATGTGGGCGTCAGCGGTTGCCTTGGCTTTCTGGTTAAAGTAGTCCATAGAAATAAGCCATACTTGTAGTCCCATTCAGTCCCAAGTGGGTTTATTCACATCCCAATAATGTTCAAACACAAAAGTAAAGTTCAATTAATAATTTCTAAAATAGAGACAAGCGCTGGACAAGATTGCTGCAGTACATCCCAATATGTACCTGAGGCTCAGGTCCCCCCTCATTCCAGCTTCAAGCTCGCGTTTGCAGAGCTCGAGGAGCCGCTTTCTCTAGCGGCGGGACGGCTTCGCAGCCGGACCAGCCGCATTTATTCAAAAACATGAAGGTTGCCCAATGAAGCCATCACACACGAAGGGGCTAAGCACACACGTGCCTCAGGCGGTTGCAAATACAGCTTGCTGGTCATGCTTCTTGATGGCAAGCCAAACGCGTTTCGAGTAACTCTGTACCCTTGTTCACTGGCAGGTAAGCATCACGATTGTGTAAGGATGTAGCAAAACTTTGAAGGGACATCTTTATTGAAATAAACAAGCTCCGCCCATGTGGGCATCAGCGGTTGCCGTGGCTTTCTGGTTAAAGTAGTCCATAGAAATAAGCCATACTTGTTGTCCCATTCATTCCCAAGTGGGTTTATGCACATCCCAATAATGTTCAAACACAAAAGTAACGTTAAATTAATAATTTCTAAAATAGAGACAAGGGCTGGACAAGCTTGCTGCAGTACATCCCAATATGTACCTGAGGCTCAGGTCCCCCTTCATTCCAGCTTCAAGCTCGCGTTTGCAGAGCTCGAGGAGCCGCTTTCTCTAGCGGCGGGACGGCTTCGCGGCCGGACCAGCCGCATTTATTCAAAAACAAGAAGGTTGCCCAATGAAGCCATCACACACGAAGGGGCTAAGCACACACGTGCCTCAGGCGGTTGCAAATACAGCTTGCTGGTCGTGCTTCTTGATGGCAAGCCAAACGCGTTTCGAGTAACTCTGTACCCTTGTTCACTGGCAGGTAGGCATCACGATTGTGTAAGGATGTAGCAAAACTTTGAAGGGACATCTTTATTGAAATAAACATTGGGCAACCTTCTTGTTTTTGAATAAATGCGGCTGGTCCGGCCGCGAACCTTATATATCTAAGGTTTTTTAAATGCTAATTCCTAGCTATAACATACCTGAAACCTATGGTTTTTTCAGTGAATTTCAAAGGTTTTTTAAATTCTAATTCCTAACTATAACGCCCCTGAAACCTATGTTTTTTTAGTGAATTTCAAAGTTTTTTTAAAATGCTAATTGCTAACTATAACATATCTGAAACTTATGGCCTTTTCAGTGAATTTCAAAGGTTTTTTAAATGATAATTTTTTAAATATATTAATTGTTATATTTAGTTTTTATATACTGTTTTTCTACATTAAACTATTTATTTTTACATATTTTATTTTTTAAATTACATTACATATTTTTTATATTAATTAAAAAAAGTTTTTGAAAATATTGAAACTAATATTGTTTTTTTTATTTTATATTTTTTTAAATATATTTATAATATTTTTTAGATTGGTTTTTTTCAATTTTGTTTGGTATCGCGCACCCAACGTGAGAGGAATCGTGTGCACCCAGCTCGTTAGAAGTCGTGCACCCAATGCGTAGGAGTCGCGCACCCTGGGCGTGCACACCAGGGGGCCACACTGAGTGCAGTGCTGGGTGCGCGACTCCTAATTTGCCCGTAAAAAAAAAATAGCACCTATCACTAATTTCTATTCTTCCCGGGGACCCCATCCCCGGGGCCTATATACAATGTTGGGGACCGTGGGGGGAGCCCCAATGCCCCCATGGTCCCAGCTGGCTCACTGCGTCCTTCGGGAGCCGGCATTGCTTTTCCACACGGGGAGCTGCTAACATGCAGCTCCCCATTTGGAAAAGCAATATGGTTTGCATTTTGAAAGAGAGAGTAGATGTCCCTGCTCTCTCTTTCAAAATCCAAACCAAGTTTGCTATGGCAGGGCAGGAGCCTCGGCTCCCGCCCTGCCATAGCAAACAGCAGTGTCCCGGTGGGTGGGCACCCCGAGACACTGTAGGAGCCGGCCCTAGGGGTTGGAGGTGCCCAATCATCGATGGCTCCAGGAGGGGGGCCATGTGGTCACCCTTCCACATAATAAAACGTCCCTGGGGTGGTGGTCCCCGGGGCTTGGGGGGCCTTTGAGCCCCCCACCCATTTTTTGAAAGCCCTGGGGGTAGCGGTCCCCAGGGCTGGGGGGCATTTGAGCCCCCTACCCATTTATTTTGTAGCCCCAGGGGGTGGCGGTCCCTGGGGCTGGGGGACCCCTCTGGGCCCCCATCAAATTTTATATTTTTCCACCGGGATTTTGCGTTTTTTCAACAAAAAAAATGGGGGGGGCTCTGGGGGTCCTTGTGGGACCCCCTAAGCAGGCCTAGAGGATCAGGGTATTTCTACCCTGCCCCCTTTATACATTTTGCACACTTGATCCACTGATTTTTTGAGTCTCGCTTCTACCGAGGCACAAAATGGCTGCCAACACTTCCTGCTTTGGAGTGTTGACAGCCAATTAGCATGCAGCTCGTGATCAGGAGGGTGCGCACTGGGTGCGCATAGGGTGAGCGGACCCTCCGAGGCCATAGATATGTATGTGATTTTACTTTTGACTTTCTCAGCAACTACTGAACGGATTTACACCATTTAACCAAAAGGCATGAGTGTGAACCAAGGGCTACCTCTTTGCCAAATTTGGTGTAATTCCGTTCAGCAGTTCGGGCTGTAGCTGCGATTAAAGGTTCGCATGGAAAATTGCATGGGGAAAACACGTTTTGGGACCCCCTTTTTTCTCAGCCCCTGCTTGACGAATCACCCCAAGACTTTCAGGATAGGAGCAGAGCGCCCCACCAGTTTTGATAATTATGCGAAGATTCGTCAACCGGCGCCAAAGTTATTCCAAATAGAATGTTGCGGATTTCCTATGGATAATAGGTCCTAACTATAACTACCTACTGGCAACCGCCAGTAAGTGGTTTATATATATATATTTATATTGAGATGCTCTGTTCGTACTGCGTACTCCTTCAGGCAAACAAACAGATACGGACCACAAATCGGTGCAAAAGAGTTTAATCGGTGTAAGAGGTCGCCATGACGCGTTTCAGCCCTTCCCACGGGCCTTGATCACATGACACAGTGTGAGAGTTTACATTGGTTTAAATAGCATATAGTTGCAGACGCAGTCATTGGAGCATGTAAGCATACAAAAGCAAATGGCATGGACGAAAGACTAGTAATGAACTACAAATACGTCGGTTAAAATATATCCATAACAGAATTACTTAAAACCATTCATGGAACGCCTAAAAATAACAAGATAAATCTACTTAATAATCAAGGCACGTAGTGTAAAATAACTGCACATTATGTGTCAAATAACCGCGTTTTAGTAAGTCCAAGTCCATCAAGAATGACATGTATACTGCAAATTTTTTATACATAAAACCACACAAGATAAAGTGCAAAATTAGTGCAAAAGTGAATTTTAAAATTCAAGAGAGCTTGTTTCTTATCTTTTTTTTCTTTTCATTTTCTTTGACAAGTCTTAGACAAATTTATGACACCAAATTGATCTGGGAGCATAATAGATTCAGGTTGAATACCCAAAAAGAGTATGAGGACGTGACAAACATCTCATCTTATACTGAGATAGTATTTAAGATATATACTCAAAACGATTTGAGCCGGGGGTTTGAAAAATTGCTAGGAGCCCCTGCAATTCCCCTTTTATGTGTTTGTCGACAAGAGCAAAATGCAAGACATCAAATAGTAACTGGGCTAGTAATCAACACAATCGGAGATTTGCAAGCATAGTCTCACAGGCATTTCCAGGGTGAATATTTTCAAGATAACCTCATGTGGGGAATGCATATTGAAGGGAATAATGATATCACACTTATAATTGTAAAAGAATCAGGAACTTTCACACATAGATGAAATGACAGCATATAAATATTAAATATTAAATAAGCTAAGAATTCAATCTATAATAGATAAAATATATATATGTGCTTATATAAAAATAAATTATGCATCAAATAAATATGTATAAAAAACATTTTATATTTTTTCAATCCTTCTTGTTTCAACAATTTAATAAATACAATAAAAAATTCCCGATTTCTAAAATCCCACATAAAAAGGCTAAAAGGTGTATGAAAATATGTTGTTTTTAGGAAATGAGTGCAAATAACAAGGTTCATATGTTATGAGAGTCATATTTAAAGGCATGTGTAAAGGTCCTCAGTGATATTGAGGCCAAAGGGTTGTTTGGTGTTGAGCTCTAGGATGTACCTCGTTTCCATGGAGCGTAGTTTTTGTTCCCTGTTTCCGCCCCTCCTACTGGCCGGAATAGAATCAATGACAAAGTATTTAAGTTCTTTACTTCTAGAATCATGTTTGGCCTTAAAATGCCGGGCCACTGGGTATGTGTTGTCTTGATTGTTGATCGCCCTTAGATGTTGTAAAACCCTCTTATGCACTTGGAGTTTTGTGCTTCCTACATACAGTAGATTGCACGGGCATGACAAAACATAAACCGCATATTCAGTTTTACATGTGAGGAGTTTATCTATTCTGTGCTTTTTTTGATCAAGTGGGGTGATTTATGTGGTTTTATTCTCACCCTGTTGACATGCCTTGCATGTTTTGCAATGAAAAAAGCCAGTATGCGTTTGTAGCCAGTTTGTTGATTCTATAGTTTCCGGACTGGTTTTAACCAGTTCGTCCCTCATTGAGCGACCTCGGCTATATGTTATCGAGGGCCTTTTGGGCAAAATAGGGCCTATCACTGGGTCACTTAAAATCAGAGGCCAATTGCGAGTTATAATAGACTCAACCTTTTTGTGTTGTTGACTATATTGGATGATGATTCTAAATTCATTTACATTTGTCCTAGTTTTGGTTCCTGTTCTAGTCTCTGTGGTGTTGGTCGTGGTTTTTGTTTCTGTCTCTTTGAGAAGTTCAGCTCTATTCGTGCGCATAGATTTTGTAATGGCATTGGTTATAATTTTGTCAGAGTAGCCTCTTTCTAAGAATCTTTGTTTACAATCTATTTGGGCTGTTTGTAGATCACTATCCTCACTGTGGATTCTTCTGAGTCTAAGCATCTCACCATAGGGAATGCTGTTTAATAAATGTTTAACATGCGAGCTACTAGCATGTAGTGTTGAATTTCCAGCAGTTTCCTTGCGGTGGAGTTTGGTTTTGATTTTGTGGTTGCTGACATACACTTCCGTATCAAGGAAATTCACAAGAGGTGGCACTGATGTTAGCAGTGAAATGTAGGTTTAGATTGTTTATGTTAATGGCCTGTAAAAAATCCTGTGCGCTGCTAAGACTACCATCCCATACAATAAAAAGATCATCTATGTAGCGTAGCCATAGCTTAACATTGCTTTCCATAGCCTCAGTGTGTTCTGTCATGAGGACCAGCTCCTCCCACCAGCCCATGTGTAAGCATGCATAGCTTGGGGAGAAGCTGGCCCCCATCGCAACTCCTCTTAACTGCCTGTAAAGAAGGTTGTTAAACATGAAGATGTTGTTAAACAGACAAAACTTAACCATTTCTATCAACATCAATTTGTGACCAACCAGATTACCCATTGATTTGGCCAAAAAGTATTCCAATGCCCTTAGGCCATCTGCATGCTGGATACTAGTGTATAGTGAGCTTACATCAAGGGCAATTAGTACAAAGCTGGGTTTCCAAACTACGTTATCAATTTTGCGTAGGAAGTCACTTGTGTCCCGCACATATGAAGGCAAGGCCTTCACTATGCTTTGTAAGAAGAAATCCACATATTGTGATGTGTGTTCCAGACATCCATTCCTCGCCGAGATGATGGGTCTTCCTGGTGGATTAACGGGGTCTTTGTGGATTTTGGGTACAAAGTAGATGGTAGGCACCACAGGAAAGTCATTTTTTAAGAATTTGAATTCTTGTCCGGTAATCAGGTTAGTCGATTTCCATGTTGATAACTTCTTATTGAAGGTAGTATACATTGTTTTTAGATCAGTTCCATTACATCTAATGTAGCAAGTTCTGTCATTGAGCTGATTATAAGCTTCCTTCATATATTTTTCTTTGGTCATCAATACGATATTGCCACCTTTGTCCGAGGCTCGAATTACTATTTGATTCTTCTTTTTCAGTTTGGACATCAAAGTCGTGTAATCAAACTTGTTTTTGTTAAATTTGGGTTTTCCAGCGAACG
This sequence comes from Triturus cristatus, assembly GCF_964204655.1. Classification (NCBI taxonomy): domain Eukaryota; kingdom Metazoa; phylum Chordata; class Amphibia; order Caudata; family Salamandridae; genus Triturus; species Triturus cristatus. The sequence continues at coordinate 355,027,518 of NC_140590.1, forward strand.
TCCTCGTGTTTAACTCCTTCAGTTGGTCCGTTATTTGTTCATGGAATGAATCAATTGAATCCTTTAACATGATAGGGTTAAATGTTGATTTCGGCTTGAATTGAGTTAGAGGACATTTGTTTAGTGCTGTCATGCTGTTAGGTTCGGTAGAGGAAATATTCGAACCAACCTGCGAGGAGATTGGTGAGTTTTCATTTTGTTGAGGATCCTATAGTTCCTGCATTTCATGGAGAAAAGTGTCATCAGATTGAGTAGCATCTACTAAAGTTATAGTCTTAGTGACTGCATTGGAGTTGTCCATGCTGAGCTTCGGATTGAGTAAATGAAATTTCTTATGTTTTAATTTCCGAGTACTCTTGAAGATATCTAATCGTGTTTTTACGTAGTTGAAATTGTTGGCAGGACAGTATGTTAAACCCAAGCTTAGTGTTTTTATTTCATTGTCAGTCAATGTTACTTCAGATAGATTCACAATCGTTTTGTTCATGCATGACGGTATAATCTCTTTTATTTCCTCCACCCTCCTCTTTTTTTCCGAAACGTGCTTGTTGCGTTTTGCCTTGCGGCGTTGTCGTCGCTTCCAGTTTTTGCTTGGCCGTAATTTTTCTGAGTTCTGGGACGAAGAGTTTGTCGTCTGTCCTCGCATAAAAAAGACAGTTCCTCGTCTAATGTGTGCTTTTGTCTGCCTTGGTTGGATACAGATTCGCGTTCTGAATCGCTTTCTGGTGCTGAACTTAACTCAGAGTTTGATGTGCTCGAGGATGCTGCGTCTGTTCTGGTCGTTTTGACTTTGGCAGTTCCAGCTTTTCTGTTATCACTGTTGGACCTAAGCATTTCATATTTTTTAGAGAAGGTAAAGATTTGTCCTACCTCGTAATCAGTTTTATCATGGAAAAACTTGTACGTTTTCCTTTCCTTTATCTTATCTTCTTCTCTCTTAAGTCTTGCTGACATTTCCTGACGTAGTTTGGCTTTTTCCTCCGGTTGGTCCCTAGTATCAATTTCCTCGTTGATTTTAGCTATTTCTTCTAACAAGGCAGTGCGGTCAATATCTGCATATTTTATTAAAATTTGCATCAAGCGTTTGGAAGAGTCCAGGTTACACTCGGCCCACTCTCTCATCATGAGTGGGTTAGGTGCCTCGTAACTCGGTGCCAAAAGTATTCTTAGACCTCGTGGTACTCTGTCCACGTCTAAGTACATCTGTAGGGAGCGCGACTCCCACCATTTGCTCTGTTCCAATCGACTTTTCTTTTCTAAGATTTTGAATTTGTCCCTCAGTGCCATACTCGTCTCCTTTACTTGTATATTTGTATTACTATCCTTGTCAGTTACGGATCTGCTGTCTTTGAACATGGATAATGCTGCCACTTCTCTTTCTCTAACTGTGTCCACCGACATTACACCGTGTGTATTTAATTCAAACTTCAGGGGTTGCGAACTGACAATTCAGTCCCAGCTCCGTAGTAGCACTCCTCTCACCCCTTAACCGCTAATAACACGTACCTGAGCTGGCGATAAGGACGGCCACTTCCTCCGAGACGGTCAGTCCCCAGTCCACTCTGGGCTCGTTATTTTCCGCGGTCTCCGGGGGTTCCACAGCACAGCTCCTTCCGGAACACACTCGTAGCTTCCAGGTAGAAAGCACGTCTCTCCAAGTGCTGTGGCCCAAGACGAGAGGGGGTCCGTAGAACGCCGGAAAGAGACTTCGCCGGCTTTAAATATTGAGATGCTCTGTTCGTACTGCGTACTCCTTCAGGCAAACAAACGGATACGGACCACAAATCGGTGCAAAAGAGTTTAATCGGTGTAAGAGGTCGCCATGACGCGTTTCAGCCCTTCCCACGGGCCTTGATCACATGGCACAGTGTGAGAGTTTACATTGGTTTAAATAGCATATAGTTGCAGACGCAGTCATTGGAGCATGTAAGCATACAAAAGCAAATGACATGGACGAAAGACTAGTAATGAACTACAAATACGTCGGTTAAAATATATCCATAACAGAATTACTTAAAACCATTCATGGAACGCCTAAAATATATATATATATATATATATTACCTACTGGCGATAGCCAGTAGGTAGTTATAGTTAGGACCACGTTTCCATAGGAAAACCTCAACATTCTATTTTGAATAACTTTGGCGCCGGTCGACGAATCCTCGCAAATTTCTCAAAATAGGTGGGGCGCTACGCTCCGCTCCTACCCTGAAAGTCTCGGGGGGATTCGTCAAGCGGGGGCTGAGATAAAAGGGGGGTCCCAAAACGCGTTTTTCCCATGCATTTTTCCATAGGACCTTTAGAACGAGCTACAGCCCGAATGGCTGAACAGAATTACTCAAAATTTGGCAGAGAGGTAGTCCCTAGGTCAAGGAAGTGCCTTTTGTAGGTTTGGTGTAAATCTGTTCAGTAGATTCTGAGAAAATAGCCTTTAAATCAATATATATATCTGAGCCAGCTTACGGTACGCTTACCGTACGCTTACGGTAAGCGTACGGTGGCGTGCGCGAGCGCGATTCTGATTGGCTCTTAGATCTTAGTAAACATTCGAATCGGCCGAAACCAGGAAGCGGCGGCCGCCATTTTGTCTCTCGCACTGAGAGAGATTTTTAAAATCGGAAGCCCAAAAACATGTAAAGGGGCTGTTTTGACAACTCCCTCCCACATAGTCATGTGGAGGGAGTCCCCAAACATCCCCCAAGTGCAAAAACGGTTTTATTTTTTTTTCGGCAATTTCACGGGGTACGCTTACCGTACGCTTACGGTAAGCGTACGGTAAAAAAATAAAAATAAAAAAAACACTATCCACACTTACCCCACCCCCTGTGCTTTTGGTGGCCGAAGGCCACCAAATGTGCTGGGCTTATTACAATGGAAAAAAACACTATCCACACTTACCCCACCCCCTGTGCTTTTGGTGGCCGTAGGCCACCAAATGTACAGGGCTTATTATAAGGGAAAAAAACTTAGCATTTAAAAAACCGTACTAATTCACTGAAAAAACCATAGGTTTCACACACGTTATAGTTAGGAATTAGCATTTAAAAAACCTTGCAAATTCACTGAAAAAACCATAGGTTTCACACATGTTATAGTTAGTGGAAATTTTACTGATAAAAAACCAATGAAATTGCCCCGTTATAGTTAGCGCAGGCAACTATAACTCACGCGACCGCAATCCTCTGCTGATGACATATGTGTCTTTATGAAAAAAAAATATTTGTAATATATGTATAGCTAAAAATGTATGGAAGAAGACATGGGCAAATAAGTGTCTAAATACAGTATTAGCATCAGCAGAGGATTGCGGTCGCGTGAGTTATAGTTGCCTGCGCTAACTATAACGGGGCAATTTCATTGGTTTTTTATCAGTAAAATTTCCACTAACTATAACATGTGTGAAACCTATGGTTTTTTCAGTGAATATATATATATATATATATATATATATATATATATATATATATATATATAATATATATATTCACTGAAAAAAGCCATAACAGGGGAATTTCTCTGGTGTTGTATGAGTGAAATGTCCAACTAACTATAACGTCCCTGAAACCTATGGTTTTTTCAGTAAATTTCTAAGGTTTTTTAAATGCTAATTTCTAACTATAACGCGCCTGAAACCTATGGCTTTTTTCAGTGAATTTCAATGGTTTTTTAAATGCTAATTTCTAATAATAACGTGCCTAAAACCTAAGGTTTTTTAGTGAATTTGAAAGGTTTTTTTAAAGTAAATTTTTAAGTCTAGTGTACCTGAATCCAATCTTTTTTATTCTCTATATACATGCATATTTATAAAAATAACAACGATATTCATGTTTTTTTTTTGATACTACACAACAGTCAGGCTCCCTTCGTGCATCCTGCACGATGGCTATGCGCATTCCGGTAGTCATTTTGAAAACTTGAGCTGGGGTCGCGACTTTGCCGTAATTTGTTAATTATAAATAAAACTTTTCATTTGAGTGTTTGTCTAAAATTCATTCTAAAATAATTTTTAAAGTATTATTGTAATATAATTTTGATGAAAGTAAAGTTACAAAATTCGCGGTGTAGCCGCTTACTGTGTGCAAACTCTCCACGTATGTGTTTCCGGGGTCGCGCAGCAATCGCAGCCATTTCGCCCCGAAGTCGCGATTTCCGTCTATTTTTAAAGTTGAAAAAATGACTATAGAAAGTTAGAATATGATATTATACTGAACAGTTTTGCTAATATACTTATTAAAGGTTTTTAGAAATATCAATTTATAGTATATAACGATATATATGTATTTCGTGGGTGCGTGAAGGGTGCGTGACGGGTGCGCGCAGTCTACATGACTTGATGTCAGCAAAAGAAAAAAGGAATCTGATTGGTTTAAATCAATTTAATTATGACAGAGGGAGGATCCATCCTTCTAATATTTCCCTTATTCTTTGACTTTCATTGAGAGAAGACCTGTTTGTTTATTGCCTTTATACTATTACTTTTTTTGTGTGTTTCTTTATTTTGAAACCAAGTTTGGCTTCAAATTTTGCAGAAGTGGATGAAGTTGCAGTGGAGGAGGAAGAGAGAGAGTGCAGCAGAAGAGGAAGGGAAAGGAGAGCATTGTTTGGGCCTTTTTTAGTGTTCCGGAGGGAGAGAAAAAAGTCAATGCTACAAAAGTCACATGCATCATTTGCAAAAGAGTGCTGTCCAGAGGGTCTGATAAGAAGTACTCTTGTGGAACAAGTAGCATGAAAAAGCATATGGAGACCATCCACCCTGTGCACCTCGCTAGAGAAGAAACCAAGCGAAAATTGAATGTTGCTGCTGTTGAAGACCCTAGTTCTTCATCAACCTCTGGACAAATGCCATCAACACCAAGGCCACACATTATTCCAGAATTTCAAAATGTCTCTATTAGTTGCATTAAGTGCGCCACTGAACTCTGTTTTGGCGAGCAGTGTATAGATGTCATTTCAGCTGCCCTTAAAGTGCAGAAAGGATCTTTTTTTCTTATAATGCGCTTTTGTTTTTTTCAACAGATCATTTCCTGATCTTCGTTTTTTTCTCTTGTCTTTAAAATAAAAAACACACAGAAAAGATTAGAAAAATAAAAAAAAAAAGTTAATTGTTAAAAAGAAAAAAAAGGTTCTTATGGGAACACATCTATGGTTAAAAAAAGAAATATTACCAGAGGGTGTGAATGAGTAGCATGTAGATGGTTAGAGGACTGCATGGATAGTGCAGATGTTATTGTAGCAGTGCATGTGTTAGTGTGTGAGTCATTGCATGAGTGCATGGGTAGTGACTGGATAATTAGAGTACTGCAAGGAGAGTGTACATTGAATTTGCAAGTGCTTGGGTTTTGGCGGAGTGATTAAATAAGTATAGAGTACTGGATGGGTGACTGGAGGTGTGCATGGGGAGTGAAAGTGTGTTTGCTGGACTGCATGGGTAGTACCTGGGAAAATTAAGCTTTGAATGAGTAGCGTGTAGATCAGGGGACTCCAACCGGTCGATCGCAAGCTACCGGTAGCTCGACGAGACCCTGTGAGTAGCTCGTGACACTTGCTGCTCAATTTAGTAGCGCTTTAGTTTAGTTTGGGCTGTTTAGGCTTTTTTCAGGCTGCATTGCCCGCCCTCACCCAAACCAGCAGCTCATATTGGCTTTGCGCTTAGCTAGGGTGGGTTGGGCGTAGAGGATGACGTTTCTCTTCTATGTGGAGATCAGTGTCCCGACTATGCGCCCCCTGCCTTTTCCTCACTGGCACCGCACTGTTCATTGTTTGAATCAGGAGCACGAAAGGTACTACTGTGGAGCTGAAGCAGGCATAGCAGAAGAGCAGCTGGTTTCCAGGTCACGCAAGCAGTATAGAACTGCCGGGACTCGCGCCATCTGCCAATTTCAACAGTACAGCCTGCCACCATATATTTCATCAGAGCAGCAGGCAAGCCGTGGAAGCATACCCTGGGGCCTGGGCCCGCAACACTTAAGCTGGTAAAAGTAATCTTTTTACAACACTACTAGATAAATGATTTTACTCAGACGTGGCATACTTCGACTTTTTTCTATGTGCTTGCCTAATAAACACCTCAGTCGTGCTCTGGTTTTGTTAAATGTTACCTCTCTCAGTGCTGCTGTACCACGCGAGGGAAAACGTCTCTCAAGTGCCCATGCCATCTTATTCCACTCCAGATGCTGCAATTATCACAGTGCAACACCAATTAAGCACTTCACATCATTAGTGTGGGGTCCCAGCCAGGTGGAGGCCTCTTCTGTGCCTGCCGGGTAAAAGGAGACAGGTCTACAGTCATGATCTATGAAGGGAGGCAGAGGCCCAGGGGTGCCCTGGGACAGACAGAACCGCTGTTCCTGCAGTTGGAAGAGGCCTGCTACATGTGCACTAGGTATATAGGGGCTCTCTCAGAGAGTATATGTAGCAGGATCTCCATCTGATAAAACTCGACCACACGGGGTTCTCCCAAACCCTCTCCCTAAATCAGAAGCTTTAAAAACAGTCCCCGTGATGCTTTATGGTACCCTAGTCAGGGTGGGGAGGAATGGAGAAAAAGCTGCTGGTGAAAAGTGAAGCTTGCAGCTGCAAGGCACCATTATCTTTTTAGCCAGTACCACAGCGGTTGAGCTGGGGTTGATTGCATTAGCTTTCAGGCTGAACTGCCAAAGGTATATTTGTTATTTCATTATTTATGCTTTTTGTTTTTCATGTAAACCCCTAAGCAGGAGTCAAACATGCAAAGCATGGTGAAACGAGCAATTTGAAGAGTTGTCATTACTTCCCAGTGCAAGGAGGCACTGACAACCACTGTAGCAGTGAATAGTGATAGGTGGTGGTGGTGGACAGAATCCAGGCCCCCGGCTAGAAGTGTATATCGATGGCACTAACAGGCAGTGGTGGGATAGGGACTACTGAGAAGTGTAAGAAGAGAGCACTGGTAGGCCACAGACGACGTTGTCACTAATGAGCAGTGTTAAGTGCTAGAATTGGTGGGAGTGCGAATAGCTGGGACTGGGGGACAGTGTGATCAAAGCGCATTGGTTAGATAAGTATAGGGTACTGGCTGGGTGACTGGAGGTGTGCATGGGGAGTGACAGTGTGTTTGCTGGACTGCATGGGTAGTACCTGGGAAAATGAAGGTGTGAATGAGTAGCGTGTAGATGGTTAGAGGACGGCATGGATAGTGCATATGTTATTGTAGCAGTGCATGAGTTAGTGCCTGGGTCATTGTATGAGTACATGGAATGGAGAGTATATTTACCGTACTGCAACGAGAGTGCATGGTGAATTTATAAGTGCTTGAGTATTGGTGAAGTGATTGGATAAGTAGATTGTTCTAATGGGTGATAGCAGGGGTATATAGGGAGTAACAGTGTTATCACTGAACTGCATGGGTACTACCTGAGTAATTCAAGGTGTAAATAAGTAGTATTTAGGTGGTTAGAGTATTGTATAGATAGTGCACAGGTGATTGTACCAATGCATGGGTAGTGCTTGGGTGAGTTTATCTTACCTGTTTTCAAGTAGATATGAAACTAATTGAAACATTTTTTCACTTCTTTTTTTTTGTAATGTAAATTTAAAATATTTTAAACTTTGGTAGTAGGGTCTGTAAAAGAGAAGAACAAAAAAATCTGTTATTACATATAATTATTATAATAGTTTTTATAACATAACATATTTATACAATTACCTCACATATTCAATTTGCCTTTTTTGCTGTCTTCAGATTGTATTGAAATTCACTATAACTTCACTTTCACTGAACACATGGAGTGTCAAATCTAGAACTACGCTGACGACACTCAAATCATCATTCAGATAGAAAATGCCCACACAATATTTCAAAACATCCTGAAATTCACTGTTAATTGGATGACGGCCAACTCCCTTAAAACAAACCTGACAAAAAAGAAGTTCTGGCGATCACCTCTGACTGCAACCCCTGGAGGGAACTCTTTTAGCCACAAGAACTTGGCACATACCCGGAGCCGGCCGTGGCTGTAAAAAGCCGGGGCATCAAAAAAGATGCCAAACTCTCCATGACTGAGCAGGTATTGGCAATAGTGGGAATGTGTATAGGCATGCTGAGACAGCTGCAAAAGCTTGCCCCACTTCTCACCTTCAACACACTTAGAATGGCAGTGTCAGCTCTGATACTATGTAATTTCTAACAGTGGCTGGGTATAAGATTTGCGCAAAACCAATGATATTATAAAATGCAGGTAAATTTTGAGACGTGCTCAAGAGAACAAAAGGGAAAGAGTATCCGAAGGATAAATACAAAGCAAAGTATTGTCCCCGAGCATAAAGCAAATAAGCATCCAGATATCAGATATCAAAGTAAATACAATCAGAAATCTCAGTCCAATGAATAATCAAATAGTTTTCTTCTTTATTTTTCTTTTTTTTCCTTTTTTCTCTCAATGCTTGTCCTCACAGTCAGTTGGGATTATTTCACAATAATACATTGGCATATATGTCATAGCCAAATGTAGCCGATAGCCAACACGTGTTTCGTCTTGGGTAAGTTGCCCAACGACTTCCTCAGGGCTAAAAATTATGTTTATACAAAAGATATATACTGTTCGCCACACTCCAAATAAGAGCTGGATGTGGTCTCATATAATATGGGTCAGATATATATGAATATCTCAGTCGAACGTTAGCTTCCAATAAGGGCATCTCACATTGAAAATAAATTGTATATCGAAGAGAGGAGAGTACTCCTTACGTCGTAGTCCATATTGATGTCAATGATACTATCTCGTCTCGACTATGGTAACTCTCTGTATATCGGATTCCCAGGTAACCTGCTGTCCAGATTACAGGTTATCATGAACGATGCCGCTAGACTAATTTTTAGAGTGCCCAGGCAAACCCCCGCTACCCCTCTTCTAAGACAGTTGCACTGGCTCCTGGTGAGACAGAGAACAAAGATTAAGGGCCTCTGCATTGCACACAAGGCCATCTATGGCATAGCCCCTACCTATATCAAAGACCGCCTAGCTAAATACATCCCTAGCAGGGTGCTATGGTCCTCAGAGGCGAGCCTCCTGGCTTGCCCCTGGTTTAACCTATCATCTAAAGGAGGAAGAGCTTTCTCTACATCCATCCCCCAAATTTGGAACAACTTGCCGGTGAATGTACGCAAGGAACATGCCATTTTCCCATTCAGGAAGAAACTGAAAACAGTGCTTTTTTTGGAGGCTTGGGACGTAATCTAACCATCTACACTCACCACATGCAGCGGCTGGATCTCTCTTATAGTGCTTAGAGACCTGAAGTTAATAACTCGCTCTATAAATGGCAATTAACAATAACAATAACAACAAATACACACTCATCCATGCAGCCACTCTCACAATTACTGACACTCACATATAGTTATTTATATACACCATCACTCACATACACTGCCTTTTACATATGTACTTACTTGCACATGTGCCACTGAGATATCCATTTACTCACCAACACACCCATACACACACTCACCCACCTATACAGCTGTTTCCACGTGCACTCTTGAACCCATACACCCAGTGAATCAACCACTCGCCCATCTATGCACAGAGTCACACACCTCCCACCCACCCACACACACACTCAGGCAGCCATACAAATACTCAGGCAAGCAATCAATAACCCATATAGACACTCCTGCAGCTACTCACCAAGCCATGCAGCACAACAACAGATTGACTGATACAGACTTTCAAACAGTTTAGTGACTAACCCATGCATTCAGAAAGTCACATTTAGTCACTCACTTATACAGTCAGTCATGTACCTACTAAATCCTCCATAAAGACACTTATACACCCACTCATTCTTCAATACAGCTTGGCATATATATAAAACAAATTTAAACTTTACAGAAACACACAGTCACTGGATGATGTAATCAGTGATGTCATCAGTGATGTCATTTGAGATGTCATCAGTGATGTCATCAGTGATGTCACTGACCATGTCATGAATGATTTAATATGTGACGTCATTAGCAGTGCATTGCAGGGCACGAGTTATAGTTAGCTCAACTAACTATACCAGCTGAATTTCACTGGTTTTGTACGAGTGAAATGTACAACTAACTATAATGTCCCTGAAACCTATGGTTTTTTAAGTGAATTTTAAAGGTTTTTTAAATGCTAATTTCTAACTATAACTTGCCGGAAACCTATGGTGTTTTCAGTGAATATATATATGGGTGCGTCTTTCTTGTGGATTTATTGCGGCCTGCATCGGGTCGCAGAGCCCCCTCCACGGAAGAGCGGGTCCGGTGTCAATATTTTAAATGGCGCCTATGGAGCAACGTACTGTTTACCCTGGTTAAGGACAGCCCAGCGATTACCTGTAACAACACGAGCAACCCACTGTGGTTTTTTTTATTCGATGAGGAGAAAAGGGCAGCAATACCTACTATAGGATTATTAGAGAAAAAACTGCAAGTATCAGAGTGCATCAGCAGAGACGCCAGTGGCGGGACTAATGAACACTACTTCTTGACCTATCACGCTGCCCCTCCCAACATGCCATTTCCCAAGATGAAGGGCGCGTTGACGTCCGAAACACGTTGGAACTTTCATGGCGATTCTTGCCCGAGTTTGTTAGGGTTCTAGCTGTGCTGCTGAAGGAAAATAAATGAATTGAGCACGAATGAGTGTGGGCCTCCAATGTGGGTGCGTCTTTCTTGTGGATATATATATATATATATATATATATATATATATATATATATATATATATATATATATATATATATATATATAGTTATAGTTAGGACCTATTTTCCATAGGAAATCCGCAACATTCTATTGGGAATATATTTGGCGCCGATTGACGAATCTTCGCGAAATTCTCCAAACTTTTGGCCAGCTCCGCTTCGCTCCTACCCTGAAAGTTTTGCGGTGATCCGTGAAGCGGGGGCCGAGAAAAAAGGGGGGTCCCAATCCCCATGAAATTTCCCATAGGATCTGTTGTCGCAGCTACAGCCCGAACCGCTGAACGGAATGACACCAAATTTGGCAAAGAGGTAGTCCTCAGTTCGGACTCGTGCATTTTGCATATTTGGTGTGAATCTGTTCAGTAGTTCCTGAGAAAATTAGGGTAAAAAGTTAGTGATATCTATGGCCGCGGAGGATCCGCGGACCGTACCCGCACCGTACGTGAACCCTCCACGAACGGAGCGCGCACCCTCCCGATCGTGCGCTGAATGCTAATTGGCTGTCGAGCGTCTCTCTACATGCGAAACCAGGAACTGTTGGTGGCCATTTTCTGCCTCGGTAGAAGCGAGGCTGAAGAAGCAAGGGGAATAAGTGCGTAAAACATATAAAGGGGGCAGAGTGGAAATACTCTGACCCTCTAGAGGTGCTTAGGGGGTCCCAGAAGGAGCCCCTGGGGCCCCCCTTTTTTTTTTTAACTGCGAAATGCGCGCACGGTGCGTGCATCCTATCACCTTTGGATGCACGGATCCTCACGCGGTGGGTTCGCGGATCCAAAAACATTGAAAAAAATAAATAAAATTAAGTTTTGCACATATAGTTAAAAAAATTATTTTTGAAAATATAAAAAAATATGTTTGAAAAACCCATTAAGTTCAAATAATATTTTTTAATTTTTAAAACAATTATTTGAAAAAATACATTTAAAAATGGTGATAAAAAAGTATTTTAACAAAAATGTAATTAATGAAATGACACACTGAATTTGAAAAATATAGAAATCCAATCAAAATCATTAAACATGATATCTTCAGAGATAAGTTATAGCTAGGAATTAGCATTTAAAAAACCTTTGAAATTCACTGAAAAAACCATAGGTTTCATGTACGTTATAGTTAGGAATTGGCATTTAAAAAACCTTTGAAATTCACTGAAAAAACCAAAGGTTTCAGGGGCGTTATAGTTAGGAATAGGCATTTAAAAAACCTTAGAAATTCACTGAAAAAACCACAGAAAGTGTCTGTTGTAAGCGAATGGTGTGTTATATTGGAGAGATTCATGAAAGGCGATAAAGTCATGTGGTTTTGGGGTACTGACATGTGGTTTTGATCAATAGTCAAACTTTTTTAGAGATAGGTATACATGTCTTCTGTTGCGTTCAGGCCATTGGGGCTCTTGGAGTCTAGTTCTGAGGAGAAAAGGGCAGCAATACCTACTATATGATTATTAGAGAAAAAACTGCAAGTACCAGACTGCATCAGCAGAGACGCCAGTGGCGGGACTAATGAACACTACTTCTTGACCTATCATCAGTGATGTCACTGACCATGTCATGAGTGATGTAATATGTGACGTCATCAGCAGTGCATTGCGGGGGCGCGAGTTATAGTTAGCTGAACTAACTATAACAGGGGAATTTCTAGGGTTTTGTACGAGGGAAATGTCCAGCTAACTATAACGCCCCTGAAACCTATGGTTTTTTCAGTGAATATATATATATATATATATATATACACTCACATATATATGTATAGATATGTATGTAGGCATATATAAATGTGGGACCACATAAGCCTGAAAATTCAGACTTGAACTGTGGAACAGTAGACAGGCTAATAAACTGGACTTTTACCTGGAAGAGGCCCACTGAGGGTAATGTAAAAACGTTTTATTCATGATGCATCACAGAATTTACTATAGATCTCAATTGAACTGAAAGGAACTACGAATCCCAGCACACAATGCAATTATCTCACCTGCTAGAACCTACTAAAGGTAATGGAAATAGTTAAATGCAAAGCAGCATGCCCTTTCAGCTAATCTGGGAGTACCATAAGAGCCTGTGACCAAGGAGCAAGCCGCTGAAACGCGTAAGGCAGGAAAATAACTGAAAGTGAAATGCCGGTTGCTGGTATTAAAAAGAATTCTTTGAATTCGTCTGCAGTGGAGTGCGTTTTTAAATTGGGGACACGTTTTATGAACAATATAAATATATGGAAAAACTGTAGAGGCGATACCACAAACACCTCATTAAATACAAAGACGGCCATCTCTCTATCTTAAAGAGACCTGCACTCGAATCTCTGGAGAAATCCATTTTATTTCAAAGACAGCACTTGTAAAAACTGGAACGTGTTTCATCTGTTAACTCAGCCTTTGTCAACCATAAAGCGCATTGAGTGTTAGTTGCATGTAAATCATCTCCACAGTTGTTGTTAATTACATAAACATGAAAGAGTTATAATTGTTCTCCATTATCTTTCGTGTAAAATCTCTCAATATTGTCATTTGGCTATCACATGTAGAAAGATTTACTTAAAACATATTTGCTTCAATTCTAGCAGAACATAACAAGCATTTGCAAAGCAATAGGTCTTGCATTTGCGAGAGTTTGAGCTATTAGCATTGTAAAAGATAATGTCAATCATTTATGAGTTTTGAAAACCTACAAGCAATGTATAAACGCGCATTTTGTACTTGTAGTCGTTGCTTACAAAAAGCAAGGATGGCAGTAACTGCACCCCTTTTACTGCAAGCCTTGCTTCGCGTGAGCAAGGACTATAAGTACAAAGTGCGTGTTTACGCACCGCTCGAAGGTTTTCAAAACACGAATAAAAGGTATTGTAATTTACAATGCCAATACCTCAAATGCGAGACCTATTCCATTACAAATGCTTGTTGTAATATTGAATCTTTGTGTGTGGGGGGTCAGGGGTGCCTTTGCAGGCCTATGTTGTGGGTGTTACCATTATGGTCCATTAGTATCCACGGTATGTGCGGACACAGTCCTATTTCTTTGTGTGGGGCAGTTTCGGTTTGGGTTCTCAAAATCAGGTCACTTGCTGTAAATAACCTTTATGTGGTACCTGGTCTTAAGCACTTGTTAGCACCCTCAAAGTATCTCCTACCTAGGATACTCTCTGGCCTTCTAACTTCATGCTGCAAGATTCAAGCTAGCAGGGGGCATCCCCAGGCTGCAGGGCACCACAATGGTCTACACACCTCCTTAAGGTTCTATTTGAATCCCGATGGCTGCAGGTTTGAATCTCTACCAGCCGGGATGACTCAGCCTTTTATCCTTAAGAGGTCTATAGCACCAGTCTTACTGGAGATGGGTGGCAGCAACACTCTGTTTACAGGCTGAGAAAAATAATGTTTCTAGTATTTGAATGGCTCACAACCTGTGGCACCAGCGTGGCTTTCTAGTGCTTTAACCCCTTCCATGCTTATGACAGCCCAGCTCGTCATGAGTCACAGTCGAGCTGTGCTCATGACGAGCTGGGCATAACGGCCGCGGCCTGCCCACGCGCGATTGATTCCCCACCTGTGCGGGTGAATTAATCAGTGGGCGGAGTCGTGACAAGCCCAGCTCGTCATGAGCACAGCTCCACTGTGACTCATGACAAGCCGAGCTTGTCACGAGCACCGCGGCGCAGCGGCCCCCTCCACGCTGTGAGTGAATTACACCCGCGGCGAAGGGGTTAAGGCATCAGAGTTGGCACTGGTGCACAATTGGCAGACTGGAGCCAGAGACACCCAGTGATGATGTTTGGGTTGATATGCTCTGCCTGGCATGAGGCTGGGCACTGTGTTAATCCCTGGTACGCATGAAGCTATGTTGTAATGAGGCCTTCCCTGAGCTCTGACTGGATTCGTGGTGAGGGTGAGAGGAGGTGTGAGGGTGAGAGGAGGCAGGAGGGTGTGAGGAGGCAGGAGGGGGACCTCTAGCTCCATGCCTGATGGGTCGAGAGACCACCAGACAACTTATATGTTGCTAGCGCTACATAACTTGAAAGGTGTATGTGTACAGAACACCTTCACAGTTGGCGCTAAAATAACGGGTGTTCACTGTTACCCAGCTTCATGTTTCTCATGTTATTGACCTTGGACGGCTGAAATATAAAAGAGAAGTGGTTCATCTGGAACTAATTTTACTATAATGTAATTTTGGCAAAGAAAAAGAAAATCAGTGCATACACTTAGGTGCCGATTCCGATCCTGGAAAAACCGGGTATGAACCGTCGGACAGAGCGTTTTCTCCGTCCGACTCGTACCCGGGAAAAACACCTTACAAACCCGCAAGTACGATTCGTACAGAAACACCATTTCCGTACGAATCGTAAAAAACACCGACTGGCAAAAAAACACATACAAATCGGATCCGGAACACCGCGTACGCGACATTCGCATGGAGTCAGGCAGCGTTTTACGGATCAGCAAGTACGATTCGTACCCACAGCACTTCGGACGGCAAAATTTTTACGGGACCCAAAAAGTGCCGGAAAAGCTAAGTACGCCGCGATGCACGATCAAAAGGGGGCCCGGTACGCACCATACCCCCATCCCTACACGTCCGCACCGTACCCCAGCATCACCCCATGTCCGAACTGTCCCCCAGCCCCCCCATGTACGCGCCGTACCCCCAGCCCCCGTAGTGTAGGTACGGAGTGTACCCCTATAGGTACGGAGCATATACCCCGTATGTACACGGTGTACCACCACCCCCCCGTATGTACGGGGCATACCACCAACCCCCGTATGTACGGGACGTACCCCCCATATGTACGGGGCGTACCACCACCCCCCCATATGTACGGGGTGTACCCCCAGCGCATGGCGCTGGGGGTACGCCCCGTACATACGGGGGGGGTGGTACGCCCCGTATATACGGGCGGGTGGTGGTACACCCCGTACATACGGAGGTGGGGGCACGCTCCGTACCTACCCTACGGGGGCGTGGGGGTACGGCGCCTACATGGGGGGTGCTGGGGGTACGGTGCGTACTTGGGGGGGGTGGGCTGGGGGGGTGTTCAGCGCGTATGCGGGCACATGTTTGGATGTCTCCATGCTTGCCATGGGAGTTTGCTCCGGACGGTGTTTTTTACATACGGTTGTGCATTCGGACGGACGGGACGGATCGTACTTGCGGGCTCGGACTTCAGTTTCCCGATTCTTACGTAAAAATGTCCGGGGACGTGTCGGACACTTTTTCCGACCCGACGACGTGTCGGAGAATTTTCCCAATGCGATTCGTATGGATTTTTTCACATACAAATCGTACTTGCCAGTTTGTACGGGACTTGTATGATTCGTACGTAAAAAAATCCGGATACGATTCGTACAGGGAATTTTTTTAACCGATCGGAATCGACCCCTTAATTTGATGAACATTATCACATTCTAGCCTTGTGCTGCACAAGAAATCCTTCCATTGTATATTTTAACAGACACCTATAGCGCCTTCTGTCCGCTGTTTATTCAAGCCAGTTAAGCTTGTGTGCAGTGGGTTCAAGGGCGTTTCCGGCTCACTCGGAGCTCCGAGTTCCCATCACATCAGGGACCCCTACATTCCAGCAGTCTAAACAGTGAATGTAAGGTGAGCGCTGCTGTGTAACTTCGTAACGTATGGGATTGAAAAATGTGTTTACATCGTAAATTCAAATGTAGCCGGCAGCAGTTAGATGATAGAACATTATTCATCAACTTTATTTAAATACTCACCTGAACGCTGGAAAATTAATTTGTGAAAGGCTGCCAGCTCATTTGAAATAACCATGTTTATTAAGGACACCGATGTTTCTACAGTGGAGAGGTGTGGTGCAGTGGCCAGGGCAGCTGACTTCGGAGTACAGGGTTCAAGGTTTGATTCCCAGCAGCAGTGTAGCTCAGCACCATGTGACACTGGGCAATAGCTCACTTAATTTCCACAACAGGCCCCAGCGCCTTGAGACCCATAAGGGTGAGTAGTTGGAGCTTTACATTTACATTTTTAAAGATTCCATGAAAACTATGCAGTGCCCACAATTAGTAACTATCACCTTGAAATTAAAAAGGCCCAAAACTCTTATTATGAAGCCAAAATTGACAAGGCAGCCAATTCCCCAAAGGAATTATTCCAAATCATCAAATCTCTTACCACAACAAAATCGGGAAGAATCTCCCAGTATCTACAGTAGCTTGCTGCAATGAACTTGCAACATTCTTTAAGAAGAAATCTCTGACATATACTGCACATTACAACAGACTAAAATAAGCATTTGCAATGCAATAGGTCTCGCAATTGCGAGATTTTGAGCTATTGGCCTTGTAAATGGCAATGCCTTTTAAACTAATAAAAGGCATTGTCATTTACAATACCAATAGGTCAAAGTTTGGCAAAAGCGAGACCTATTGTATTGCAGAGCGCGGTGTCCCTGAAGTAGGTGCAGCGCTCATCTTGAAGTAAAAAAAATAAATTAAACAGAGCGGTGTCCCTGAAGCAGGCGCCACGCTCACCATTAAAGTAAAAAATATATATATATGAAACAGGGAGCGGTGTCCCTGAAACTAGGTGTTATGGAATGTATGTGGTGTGTAGTGGAAGGGTGTGTTGGACTGGATTAGTTAGTTGTCTAACTGTGGCATGGAATTGTGTGGTGTGGTGTGGCTTGGATTTGTATAGTGGAATTATGTGGCATGGTGTGCCGTGGAATTATATGCATAGTAAATATGTGGTGTTGAGTATACTGGAATTATGTGGAGTGGGATTGTGTGTAATGCAGTGTAATTATGTGGAATGGTATTTTGTGGTGTGGAGAGGAATGTTCTGGACTTTAATTTTATTGTGTGCTGTTGAATGTTTTGTAGCATGATGTGGAATTGTAGGGTGTGGATTAGTTGTATGTGTAATTGTGTTGTTGAGTTGTATTATGTGGTTTGGTGTTGAATCATGTGGTGTGGATTGCAAATGTGTGAAGTTGAATTGTGTGGTGTGGAACTATGTGGGTAGGTTTACCTGTTTGGTGAGGAAAAGAAGAAATAGGTTGGAGATGAACTTCAGATCTATGTGTTTGGGTGTAAACAGAAAAGAAAGAGTTAGAGCTATTGGAGTTGTAAATGTCTTTTCCCTATATGTTATGGATTGGTGTGGATGTATGTGGTATGTAGTGGAATTTTGTGGGTTGTATTGGAATTGTTAGTTGTGGCATTGTGTGGCATGAAATTGTCTGTCATAGAGCGGATTCGTGTAGTGGAATGATGTGGCATAGTGTGCAGTTGTAATATGTGAATAGTATGTGTTTTTGAGTGTATTGGAATAATGTGAAGTGGGATTGTGTGTAATTATGATGAATGGTATTTTGTGTTGTGGAGTTTTATATAGCAGAGTTTAATTATGTGGTGTGCTGTTGAATTTTATGGTATGATTATGAATTGTGTGTTGTAAATTGGCTATATGCGATGTGTAGTGGAATTGTGTTGTGGGGTGGAATAATGTTTGCTTTTTGTAATTTGTGGTGTGGAATGGATTTGTGTGGAGTTGACTAGTGTGGCATGAAACAGTGAAGTATAAAGTGAAATTATGTTGAGTGGACTTATGTGGCATGGTGGAGATTTTTATGTAGATTGTTATGTGGTATCGAGTGTATTTATGTGGGGTGTATTTATGTGGTATTGAGTAGTGTGTAATTAGGTGGAGTTGAATTATGTGGTGCTGAGTGGTATTATATGGATTGTAAATATGTTGTGTGGTGTGATTGTATGGATTGGCATTGTATTGAGTGGTATTGTGTAGAGTGGCATTGCGTAGAGTAGAGGGGTTTGGCGTGCGGTTGTGTAGCATTATGTGGAGTGCAGTTGGTTGGAATGGTGTTGCATAGAGGAGTGGGGTTGCGTGGAGTGGTGTTGTGTGGAGTGTCATTGCAATAAGTGGCATTGCATGGGTGGCGCTGCTTTGATTAACGCTGCATGGAGTGGTGTGGTGCAGAGTGGAGCGCAGTTAGGTGGAATGCAGTTGTGTAGAGTGGGGCCACATTGTGTAGAGTGCAGCTGCGTGGAGTGGCGTCGTGTGAAGTAGCATAGAGTGGCACTCTGTGGAGTGGTGTAGAGTAGAGTGGTGTTGCGTGTAGTGGCATTGCATTGAGTGGTGTTGCGTGTAGTGGCTTTGTATTGAGCTGAGTGGTGTTGCGTGTAGTGGCATTGTATCGAGTTGAGTGGTGTTGCGTGTAGTGGCATTGCATTGAGCTGAGAGGCGTGTAGTGCAGTGGAATAAAGCAAAGCGAGTGGAGTAAAGCAAAGCAGAGTAGAGTAAAGCAGAGTGGACCGAAGCAGAGTGGACTGAAGCAGAGTGGACCGAAGTAAACAGAGTGGACTGGAGTAAAGCAGAGTGGACTGGAGTAAAGCAGAGTGGAATGGAGTAAAGCAGAGTGGACCGGAGTAAAGCTGTGGCATGAAGTAACGCAGGGGGGAGTAAAACTGAGTGGCGTGGAGTAAAACAGAGTGTAGCAGAGTAGAGCGGAGGGGAGTAAAGTAGAGTGCCATGGAGTAAAGCAGAGTGGAGTCAAGCAGAGTGTAGGGGTGTAAAGCAGAGTGCAGGAGTGTAAAGCAGAGTTCAGAGGTGTAATGCAGAGTGGAGTTAAGCAGAGCTGCATTGAGTGGAGGGGAGTAAAGCAGAGTGGTGTGGAGTAAAGTAGAGGGTAGCGTGGCATAAAGCAGTGTGGAGTAAATCAGGGTATAGGGGTAAAGCAGAGTGTACAGGAGTAAATAAAAGATGTATTGAGAGGAGTGGTGTAGAGTAAAGCAGAGTGGCATGGAGTAAAGCAGAGTGGAGTAAAGCAGAATGGCGAGGACTACAGCAGGGTGGCGTGGAGCACAGCAGAGTGGAGTAAACCGAGGTGGAGAACAGCAGAATGGGGTGGAGTGGAGTAAAGCAGAGTGGCACTGAGCAGAATGGAGTTGAATGGAGAAAAGCAGAGTGGCCTTGAGTAACGCAGAGTGGAGTAGAGTAAAGCAGAGTGGCATTGAGTGGAGTGAGGTAAAGCAGAGTGGCGTTGAGCTGAATTGAGTGTAGGAAAGCAGAGTGGCATTGGGCTGCATTGAGTGTAGTAAAGCAGAGTGGCGTTGAGCTGGATGGAGTGTAGTAAAGCAGAGTGGAGTTGAGCTGAATTGAGTGTAGGAAAGCAGAGTGGCGTTGAGCTGAATTGAGTGTAGTAAAGCAGAGTGGCGTTGAGCTGGATGGAGTGTAGTAAAGCAGAGTGGCGTTGAGCTGGATGGAGTGTAGTAAAACAGAATGGCGTTGAGCTGAATTGAGTGTAGTAAAGCAGAGTGACGTTGACCTGAATTGAGTGTAGTAAAGCAGAGTGGCGTTGAGCTGGATGGAGTGTAGTAAAACAGATTGGCGTTGAGCTGGATGGAGTGTAGTAAAGCAGAGTGACGCTGAGCTGGATGGAGTGTAGTAAAGCAGAGTAGCGTTGAGCTGGATGGAGTGTAGTAAAGCAGAGTGGCGTTGAGCTGGGTGGAGTGTAGTAAAGCAGAGTAGCATTGAGCTGGATGGATTTTAGTTAAGCAGAGTGGCATTGAGCTGGGTGGAGTGCAGTTAAGCAGAGTGGCGTTGAGTGGAGTAAAGCAGAGTGACGTTGAGCGGTGTGGAGTAGAATGGAGTGAAGCAGAGTTGAGTAAAGCAGAGGTGAGTAAAGCAGAGTGGAATAAAGGGGAGTGGAGTAAAGCAGAGTGACATGGAGTAAAGCAGAGTGGTGGGGAGTGGAGGAAAGCAGAGTGGAATGGAGTAAAGCAGAGTTCATTGAGTAGAGCTAAGTAAAGCGGAGTGAAGTAAAGCAGAGTGGCATGAGTCGAGTAAAACAGAGTGGTGGAGAGTGGAATAAAGCAAAGGTGGGAAGTGGAGCAAAGCAGAGTGGTGGGGAGTGGAGTAAAGCGGAGCGTAGTTGAGTGGAGTAAAGCAGAGTGTAGTTGAGTAAAGCTGAGTGGTGGGGAGGGGAGTAAGGCATGCACAAAAATTATAGTATGAATATTTCATGTTTCCTTCATTAATTTAAAACTTTTAATCAGCCCAAACAACACTAATGTAATCTGCAATCTACACCCAATAACTAAGCCTCTTTAAAAATAAGTTCCACTGCTGTGGAAGATGTCAACAAAACACAGATATGACAGTTTTAGCAGTGATAATCTTAAACTATGCGAATGTCATCTTTTATATAGCATAACTATCACCTGTTTAACAAACTGCAAAGTATACAATGTTCTTTCCATACGGCAGAATCTTTGTCGCATCCTTCTTGCCTTGAATAAATGTAAGGTGCAAGCACATTACAACGTGATTGTGTGCTAAAAAATAGTCTAAAGGTTTTAACATACAGAATTGACTCCATAAGCACCTTTAGAAAGTTTGTAGTAGCTGAAGAAATAATTAGCAAAGGAGGAAGCATCTACTGGTGGGAGACGGAAGAATCCTTTGTAGCGGTGCTCAGCTGTAAAGATTGTTATCATCCTTCTAACCAGCACGTGTTTTTTATTGCCACATTTGTCTGTAAAGGTTCCCAACCGTAAACACATACCAGGGGATGGTGGAAGAGGGTTTAAGGGGGCTGGCCCTAACCAGTAGCATAACAAGGACAATGCTCTGGGTGCTGTATGTTTAACATGCTGTGATTAACAAATGGCGTTCACCAAGCAATACATTTCTCACACAAGGGGACTGCTGTGGGCGCTTGATGTTTAACTCTATGTAATACGATGAGCAGTACCAAAGAATATAAATATTGGCATTTTTTTTCCGATGCACTAAATGTGGGGTGGTTAAAACACACTGTGCACCAGGCCCTGTATGTTTGACACGAAGAGTGTTCTGTGCGCTATATGTTTAACACTAAGTAAAAGCAAGCAGTACTAAAGCATATAAAAATAGCTGTGCTAATGTACTTTAAAGAACACAAAATTGTAGTCAAACTCTGAGCAATGATGGCTTCAACTAGTTACAACTAAGTCTAAACAAATAAAATAAGCAGGAGGGAATGCGACAATCATAAGAAGCAAGACCGCGCCCTGGAATTCCAGGTTAGAACAAGCAGCTATTTAAGGAAATTACAAACATGCAAGTTTTTAATAATAAATGTATTTTAAACATTTCGAGGACATGTACAGTGCAAAGACTAAATAAACCAGCCTGTCGTGTTTTCTGCTGTAGCAGCAGCAGCTGCGTTTTCTTTTAAAAGGAGGCTGTTTAGGTCTCGGCTAGGCAGCCACCACCCCCCCCCCCCCACACCCACTCCCGTTCCTGCCTTCTTCGGCGCCCGCATTTTTGTTTACAATGGAATAGGACTCGCGTAAATACGAGTCCTATTGCATTTGTAAATACTTGTTTTTTCCTATCATTGGCTGCCTGCATTCGCACTCTATTTTGACTGACCTGACCTTCTTCCACCGCAAGATCATAGATATACACGACAGCTTCTGACCCCAGACTCCGCTTCCAGCCGCCAAATCTACGACCGCCACCACCACCCTCAGCGCATGGACCCCCATCAGCACTGAAGACACCACCCACGTCATGAACACCATCCACTCTGGCTCCCCCTCCGACCCATGTCCTCATCATATCTTCAACAAAGCCGACACCACCATCGCACCCCACCTCCGGAACGTCATAAACAGCTCCTACACGTCAGCCACCTTCCCTGAGAGCTGGAAACACGCAGAGCTCAACGCCCTTCTGAAGAAACCCACAGCGGACCCCAAAGGCCTCAAGAACTTCCGCCCCATCTCCCTCCTCCCCTTCCCGGCTAAAGTCATCGAGAAGACCGTCAATAAACAGCTGACTACATTTATCGAAGCAAACAACTCGCTCGACCCATCCCAGTCTGGTTTTCGAGCCAACCACAGCACCGAGACCGCCCTCATCGCAGCCACTGATGAAATCAGGACCCTGATGGACAACGGAGAAACAACCGCTCTCATCCTCCTGGACCTCTCGGCAGCCTTTGATTCCGTCTGCCATCGCACCCTAATAACTCGCCTCTACAATACTGGGATCCAAGGAAAGGCCCTGGACTGGATCACCTCGTTCCTCTCCGACAGAACCCAGAGAGTACGCCTCCCAACCCTTCATCTCCGCGGCCACTGAGATCATCAGCGGCGTACCCCAAGGCTCCTCGCTCAGCCCAACCCTCTTCAATATCTACATGAGCCCCCTAGCTGCCATTGCACGCAAACACAACATCAACATCATCTCTTACGCCGACGACGCCCAGCTGATACTCTCCCTCACCAAAGACCCAGCCACCGCCAAAACCAACCTCCAGGAAGGAATGAAAGATGTCACTGAATGGATGAAGCACAGCCGTCTGAAGCTCAACTCGGACAAAACGGAGGTCTTAATCCTCGGACAATCCCCATCCACCTGGGACACCCACGGACCACGCACGCAACCTGGGATTCATCCTGGACTCCTCCCTCACGATGACCAAGCAAGTCAACGTTGACTCGTCTGCATGCTTCAACACCCTTCGCATGCTCTGAAACATCTTCCGGTGGATCCCCACCGAAACCAGAAAGACTGCCACCAAAGCCCTCGTCACCAGCCGTCTGGACTACGGGAATGCCCTCTACGCAGGAACCACAGCCAAACTCCAGAAACGTCTCCAGCGCATACAGAACGCCTCCGCACGACTCGTCCTCGACATCCCTCGCCACAGCCACATATCTGCCCACCTGAGGAACCTGCACTGGCTCCCCGTCAACAAGAGGATCACTTTCAGGCTGCTCACCCACGCACACAAGGCACTCCATGACATAGGCCCCGAATACCTCAACAACCGCCTCTCGTTCTACACCCCCACCCCACTACAACCCGCAAACTCCGCTCCGCCAGCCTCGCCCTCGCCACCGTCCCATGGATTCAGAGAACCACCACCGGAGGAAGATCGTTCTCCTACCTGGCATCCAAGACATGGAACTCCCTCCCCACACACCTACGACAGACCCAAGACCATCTCACTTTCAGGAAACACCTCAAGACCTGGCTTTTGAGCAGTAGCAGCAGTCCCCCTCCCTTCAGCGCCTTGAGACCCTCACGTGTGAGTAGCGCGCTCTATAAATGTTCTTGATTGATTGATTGATTGCATGCATGCGATGCTTTAGATCCTGTGCTTGCGCGGCAAATGTCTGCTTCTGCCTCTTGTTGAATGAGATTGGCGTCGCTCAGGCGCGCTTTCATGTGTATGTGCATTTGATTTCGTAAAGTGCCTGTTGTTCAGCACATCTCTTTCGTCATTGGCCGCAGCCCAAAGTGCAATTTCGCCGTAGGGCGGGCTCCACCACTATCACACCACTATCACTCGGAGGATTGCCTGTGACAGGGAGCCGGCTTGGGCCTGGGCACTGTAGCCGAGTCCGTGTGACAACTAATAATAGTGAGTGCTATGTTATTGAGAACTAATATCTGTAGGTGCTGGCGTCGTCGCCGCTTCATTCACGGGCAGCTGCTGGGCGCTGTGCTGTATTCTTTGATGCCTTTGTATGCGCTGCTTCCCTTTGCTCTTCTGGGCAGCCGCTGCCTCAGGGCCCCGCCAGCTGTTGATCATGGGGTGCGGTGCAGACTCGTCCCGCGGTACTTTTTGTTGCTTGTTCTAGATTGCTGACCCCCAACTCAGTGCTGCCCCCTGAGACTTAGAAAAGTCAGTCATGTATCATATATATGTCTTGAATTTCCAAAGGACTGACGCTGACTCAGCTATCCGAATGACTGACTCATACCAGCCCCTCTGGCCTTTACGAGGTACAGTCACATGCCAGGCGCATGAGAATGAGTCCGCATGACTGACTTAGGCCCACGGCTTTAGGTAGGCCGAGTCCGTCCGGCAGCAGTCTCGGTAGTAATTCAAAACGCACACTGAAACAGATTGCTATGGAACACTATTATTCGCCGTCTGACAAACAAACTGATCAGTTTGTGCACAAGGAAGGTTAACGGTAATACCAAGCAGTCCCTGTTTTATAATTCACGTTGTTCTTGCATTCACCAAGAATGTTATGTCATGTGGTGTTTCAGTATTTTTTCACGTAGCACATTACTCTTGTATAGTGCCTACTTTGAACGGAGTCGCCTCCAGGTGCTTCTAGTCTTACGGCTACAGCTTCAGACCTTGGACCTGGGGACCTGGGTTCGAGCCTTGGCTTGTTTTTTGAGTTTCTTGTTTGAATTTGCTTTCAGTAACAATGTGGATTCTACAATGATCTGGGTGGGCTTAAAACTTATAAAGAGTGATACTCCCCCCAAATAAAAAGAAAATGAAAGATCAGTGACTGATGGGACGACGGATTATCAGCAACTGGTAAGGACTAGTCAAATCTAGCATAGCTGGCAAGTTTTCAGTAAGCTGTAGGAGACTTTCGCTGTTTTCAGGGTACTTATGCGTGACACTACAAATCTGCTACACTTTCTAGAGAGTACAATAAAGTAGTTATGTTAATTTTATTATATAAAGCCAGTTTTACAAAGGCATTTTTTGTGATGGTCTAGAGACCGCCATAGTAACTCTGCAGCGCTCCCTATGCCAGGTCACTAACCAATGCCTTTTTATCATGCTCGATGCACATAGTAGCTATTGTAGCAAAGTGTTCTTCCTGCTGTGTACCCTCTGCTAGTGAAAGATTTTGGACTGGGACTGAATATGTTGAATGACAGTCGCATCCTTCCCAAAATACACATGTAAAAAAATCCTGATTTGTAAAGCGCAAACTACTCACCCTTACGGGTCTCAAGGCGCTGGGGGCCGTCGTGGAAATTAAGGTAGCTATTGCCCAGAGTCACATGGTGCTGGAGCCAAGGATCGAACCGTGAACCATGTGCTCTGAAGTCAGCTGCCCTGGCCGCTGCACCACACCTCTCCACATGCAAATCCGCAGTAATGATTGGCTGTGGTAACAGGCCTGGAATGTGCGGGTGGGCACCATTCTCCGTGCACTTGCAATAGCTCGAGGTCTCTGTTCATGAGTATATTAAGCTCCAAATGCTTTCAAAGAAGAGCCTTGAAAAAAATGGGCCTGTTTTGCCTCATGATGTGAGCAGGCCTAAGGCCCAATTCAGAGCTGAACTCGCCATTTGTGCACTAGCTCCATTGGCAGCTCTGGATATTAGCCACATCCTCTGCCCATTTTCATGGTTAGTAATTTGTTCTGTTGTAGACGGCTAACAGGAGAGAGAGTGCCGGAACTGAGGTTGTGCATCTGAGAAAGAGTGCAAGAGTCTGTGTGTATGTGTGAGTGAGTGCGAGGGAGTGTACACGTCAACTGCCGTGCTCCGGCCACGCAGTATCTGCAGACTGGACCAGTTGTGCACACTGAAAGAACACGTTATCTCCCACCTGCTCCTTTAACCTGGGGCCCTCTTACTGAAAAATAACAATTGCCAAAACTACACTAAACAGTTTAATTTTAATGCAATGTCTGTGAACAAGCTAAGTTAAAGACCTGAAGGACATTGTTTCTGCTGCCAATGTTCTGAGTGACAATGACAGAAAGTAGCCCTTGGCGTTTTAAACCTCTGTCTGCAGCCGCACTGACCCCCATACATCACATCTATAGTCACACTCCTATTACTGCTTTCCTGATACTGTGTTTTTTCTCGTCCCAATGCTGTTACTACTGTCCTTCTAATTCTGCTGTTAGCGTGTCCTGCTAATTTCCTTGTCACTGCCATCCTGCTGACACTGATGTTCTGCTCTCACTTCTCTCCTACTGTTACCAATGCTGTCCTCCTCCTACTGCAGTCAGTATTTTAATAATACTGCTCACACTATTGTCCCACTGCCATTGCTGTAGTTACACTCCTATTATTGCTTTCCTGCTACTGCTTGTTTTCCTCACACTGCTGTTACTACTAATCTGCTAATTTTGCTGTTAGTGTGTCCTGCTAATTTAATTGTCACTAAAGTCCTGCTCTTACTGCTCACATTACTGTCATGATAAATCTGTTGTCACTGCTGTACTGTTATCCTACTAACTCTAACGTAGCAGTTATCTTGCTTTTATTGTTATTACTGCTGTCCAGGTAACTATGCTGTAACTGCTACACCACTAAACTCATTAATATGCCGAGACCAATTGGCATTGCCAATGCTTGTTTTATTTTTGTTAGGGACGATGGTTTCTCAAGATCCGCAATCAAGCAACTCTAGGAAGGGTGAGGGCGGAGAGAAAACAGAAGAAGCCTTTGCTTTGCACGTTATACCACTATTTCTAGTAAATCAGCCCTTTTAAATATGCTAAAAGCACAGCTTTAACTCGTTGTTCCTGGGAAACAGCGAAGCAGCACTTAAAGTAAGGCGCAGTTCAGATCACAAACATTAATTTAAACTATGGGCAATGCTGGCTGGCTTCAACTTTTTACAGCTAAGTTTACACAAATGAAATCAGCTGGAGGGAAGGCACGGTGATTAGAAGAGGCGAGACGGCGCCCCGGAATTCCAGGTCAGAACGAGCAGCTCTTTAAGATACAAGAGTTTTAAATTATACATAGGGCTCCCGGTTTTATGGTATTTATTTTTTTGCCATTTCCGTCTGTATTTATCCATATTTATTTTTTGGGCTTTTTTTCTGTATTTATCCATATTTATTTTTGCCACAAGCAAAAGGCGACGCTACAGCTAGTATTTTTCCACATTTATTTACATTGACAAGGCACACCTGCGCCCGGTTGTTATTGGTCAACACAATACATTCAGCTGAAAACTTTGCCATTGTAGTACAAGCACATGAGCATTTCAAGAGATTTTGAGGACATTGAGGCTCTTTCGGGTTTGTTAATGAAGTGAAGACCACTGAAAACCAGTTCAATATTTGCTGATGATACCGGAATGGCGACAATGTTTGTTGGCGCCCCCCAATGACCACCTCCACCACGGATTCTCTCACTAGCACCCTTTAGCAGTGACCAAGTCACCAAAACCACACTCTCTCAGATGCATTGAATTAGTTATATAGCGCCACTCACACCAGTGTAGGGTGTCCGAGCACTTTGCATCATACACACATTACACAGAGACAATCAATCATACGTGTGTAAATCAGTGTATAAGAAATGTTACATAAGCCAAACGACTGGAAGTGTAGGAGTGACATGTCATCCATACAGGTAGGCAGTATAGCTTAAGAGTGCTTGGTGTGGAGAAGCACAAATGCACAGTCGAAAAAGAAACAGCATAGTTGGGAGTTCTCTTTAATAATAAGAATCGATTTCTAGCCAAATTAACCCTTTTGCAACATTAATCAATGTTCTAATAATGTATACTTTGCAGTGTGTATGCAGTTCTGGGATGAAAGTTAATAGCTCACTATTCTATATTAGGACTTTAAGTTATAAATTGCAAGTAACAAAAGGATGAATCTTTTGAAAGCTGTAACCTGCTGATCTGTTTACATCATACCCACTCTGTAATCTACTTGGTACACGTTCTTTGCAGCAGGCATATAAACCCTCTGCACTAACTTCGCCTAAGTCAAAACCTCAACTATACAAAATGCTGATCTCTCTCCAGGAAGATAATTAATCACACGAGTTTTCTTGACATTTATGTGAGGCCTGGTAATTGCCGGCGGAAAGAAACGCAGCAGCAGGTGCTTCAAAGGCTTAATAAACTTTCAAACACGGCGCCCCCAAAAAGAATTACAATTTTATACTGTTCGGGTAGATTTGAGCAGATGTTAGTTAAGGTAGCTCTATTGAGCATTTTTTAAAAATGAAGACTACTTCACCTGAACTCCAGAAGGAGCCTGATTGTGAGGAGAACATTTGCTGCATGAACCATACTCCTGCGGCAAAATGTTCGCCCAATTTCACAAAATTCACAAGACTTTGTGGGGGTGAAAAATCACCTGACCCTAATAACTTATTTTTTACATAGTGCCTCTTACTGACTAACGTCCGCTGGATGGAAGGCATGACTCTGGTCTGCAAGGGCTCGATCGCGAGAGAATCAGATCACCGCAGATGTCAGTGGTGGGTGTCAAGTTACTGAGCCATGGGTCTTGGTGACTCATGTACTGTGCCCCTGGTGCCGAGGCCTGATGTCAGACTGTCAGCTGCCTGCCAGGAAGCCTTGGTGAGAGTGTTACAGTCTCGTGGGCGCTTACGAACAGGGTAAGGACAAGTGGAACAGGACAGAGGGAGGGTGACCCTGGAATTCTGCCAACCGGGGATGGTCTGACGCCCGCACCCCTCCCTCTGTTCTGTTCCACTTGTGCATGTCGCCTTCTTACTCCGTGTTTCCAAAAAGTCGTTCATGTAACAATTTATGTAAATGCTAACGCCAGAGAATGTCATGCAGGCCTACCCCCTCTCTTCTAAGAATGGACTTTCAGGGTAAATTGGTAACGCGTGCGCTACTGCATGACTTCCTTTCCGCCATTGTTCTCTAAGTCTCGGGAAATAAAACAAAAACATGGCGGCAAACCGGCAAAATAAATACCGGGGGAATGCAATCGGAGAAATCTCTCAAAATCACTTTCTGATGATTTTTTTTTTTTTTTCAAACAAGTGACTCAAATGGCCTAATGAGTTCTCACAGTATTTTTCTATAAAAGTTCATTTAATACTGGCGCTAAAATGTCACCTCTTGCGTACTTGTAAACATATTTAATTAAAGGACTAAACATATTGTTGTAACCCCAGCACAATTATACTTTTGCTCCGTCCTACCTGTAACACTCTGTTAAGCCTTCTTGCTTAGTGATCGACACAAAATCTGGCACGCCCACACACTGACGCTACCATCCCACAATGATTGGCTCTGGGGAACGGGCATCACTGAAAGACCCTGAGCCAATAGGCCCACATGAGGGCGCTAAAAGACCCTGATTGGAAGGGTTTTCAATTGATTTTCAGGGACGTGGAAAGGAAACTGATGCAGCGGCAGCGCGGCAACATTTACTAGTGTTTTGCCGTTTCTACATATAAATACAGACAAAGGAAATATCGATTTCCGTCTGTATTTATATGTAAAAATCCGTAAAAACGGAAAACCGGGAGCCCTAATTATACATGATGAAGAATAACAGCTGAAATCGCACACAAACGGGAAGAAGGGGAGAGGAGTGGGGAGAATTAAAAAGTACCTTTGTCCATGCTGTCAGATGGGCTGGCCGCTTGCAAGAGGTTCTATGCATGGTGCCCCCTCACGTAGCATGTCGCCTGCTGTAAATGCCCCCAGAGCTGTTATGCTCCAAGTTGCTGCCCCCGCTTTGGACTCATCTGCATTTTAATCCTGATGCTAAATTAGCCTGACAAATGTTTCTGATGAAGGGAGAAGGGTCATTTAAAGTAAGCAAACTAGCTACTGCTGGCCGGGCTGGTTTAAAAACAAAAAACAGAAACTCATTAAAACAAGATAAAGGCATGCACGTAGCCAAGCCACTTCAAAGACGATCACGCGCAATGCAGCTGCCAGCAGCTTAGCACCCAGCAAAGGCAGAGCAGGAACATCAGCACAAACAAACAGTGGGGGTGGCGGTGGCGAGAAGGTGGCTGAACATATAACGGTGTCGACCTTGGAGAAGGAGAACAGGGTTCGAGCCTCAGCGTGGGCTGCATCATTTAATTATAATTAAATAAATCGAGATCTCGTGCATATTAAATATAAATAAATAAACAGTGTCGGGTGAGGGCAGGAAGCTGCCAGATGTGGAAATGCCTGCAGCAAAGAAAAAAACGTAATCCCTAATTTAAAAGATAACAGCCAGCAGTGTAAGTTAACTGTAGTTGCTCCATGCTGCTTCCTCCAGAAACAGAAGAAAACGGAAGTGACATATGGGACCACCAGCCAACAATAAGCGAGATAAGAACAGCAATGCCAGATTCCACCAATGGCAAGCAACAAAACAAAGACAAATGCAATGGGTGGAGTTTCACTAGTAATACTGATTACTTGATGCCTTATAAGGCAGCTGCGCTGCCTATGCGAGACCTAAAAACTACCAGGTATGTTAGGCAACTGCCACTGCCAGGCAGTGGCGGTTTCTGTGCATGGGCGTCGGGGCTCCTCCCCTCTTTACTTTCACAGTAAAAACGAAACTAAACTATCATTGCAATGTTAAATCTTTTTTTAATTAAAAAAAATACTCAGCTGTAAGTTTATAGAACGGGGGGCATTGCCTGCTTGAGGAACTTCGATTTTCGATTACGATCGAATCGACCCGCCATTTTGTAACCCGCCGCCATTTTGTGTTGCCACCACTCAGGCAGCACGGCGAACGAAGTCTTTTCTGCTTTTCCCGTAGCTTAGTGTCAAAATACGTCCTCGGCCTTGTTTGCGAGGCTGGTGTTTGGACTAGCCGAGTACACTAATCCGTGTCTGTTTCTCTAATCCCTGTTCCAACTATCTGTAGGCTCACACCATTCTTTCCCGATCATATCTTATCAACCGGCCTTCACTGTCTCCTGCTAGCATTCTCTTGTGTCATGCCCGTCCTCCACTACACACAAACGTATCTCACCACCTGCAAGTCAGTTGTAATCTATTAATATATTAAGTTCGGGGGTGGGATGACAAACACAGTTGGAGGAGAGGACTCTTCGAGTCATCTGATCTTTCTGTTTTCGAACCCTTCTTACTGGTTCTGCTTTGTTTTCCACTTACCCTATTGGCTCTTTTCTTCTTTGCTTGGGGCGTGTGTTCTGTTAATAATCCTGTGTTGTATAGTATTTAATCTGATGCGCCACAGAGTGAAGTGGCAGTCTCCTGAGAACCTACTTTGTGTACTTCTAGGATAACTGTACTAGCTGCAGCTAAATAAATTCAATCTTCTAACGCCGACAGAGTGTCCCGTGTCTCTGTGTATCGAAGCAGGTGAACCCAGGAGACGGAGGGCGTACCCTGCGCCGCCAGGCCCAAAAGGTTCTGGTTCTTCAATTGGCGCCCACGTTGGGCGGCTTCAGTGGTACCGGTTCTGCTCGAAGGTCGTGAGGAACCTCGCAAGAAAATTCCGGAGGGTTCGCGAGCCACACTAAGCGACCCCTGTATGTTGAAAGTGGTCCGAAGGTCTTTAGCAGCGCGGTTACTCCTTCCTGACGGCTACTGGCGACCGCTACCCTGACTGCTGCCCTGCTTTGGTCCATTCCTTTGGTGATGTATAGTAAAGCGAGACGATAGACGGGCCTCTGTTGGTGGAAGAAGACGTCCTTAGTTAAGTTAAGTATTTTCGTGGGTCGCGCCCACAACTTTGGTTCTTTGTTTGATGTCCTTAGGTATCTTAGATTTAGTTTTTGCAAAGACTAAAGCCGAGGGTAAGTGCATTTGTGCTGCGTAAAACTGAGTTTTACTCCCTTGAAGTTTGTGAACAGTCCAGAGTCATTGTGAAATGCCTGGCCTGACTAAGTTTGGAAGAATTTGTTGTCTTGGTTGTAACAGGGACTCCCGACTTGAGGACTCTTGTCCGATTCCTTCGGTTGGTACTCCCACATATGAGCTCTACTCGAAACATGGTATCGGCCCCATTGCCTTTAACGAGACATGGACTCGATACACGAAGAAAGATGGTGTTCTTAAATGGCCAGAAAACGGTAGTTTTGATCCTAATGTGCTAGATAATTTAGAAACAGTTTTGTTCAAAAGAAAAGCCCAGCCGGCAATGTTTGACTCTCTTTGCCTTTGGCGTAAGGAAGCCAAACAGAAAGAAATTAAACAAGCAAAACGAGATAGGAAAGCACAGGGTATGACGATTATACAGGCTGCGCAACAGTTAAAAAATGATGAAATTGACAATACGACTGAAATCTCAGAAAGACAACATCACATGGCGATAGATAAATGCTATCCGGTGTTGCCTGTTTCTCCTTCTGATAACAAGAAAGATATAGAAGAAGATCCCCTAATGTCTCATTTATTGAGGTTGCCTCCGCCCTATGCGCCAAATGCTAATGTGCCTCAGCCATTACAGCCTGCTCAGTTGCTGGTAGTACCTCCACCGGTTCCGGCTCTTCAGCATCTGCCTCCTCCAGTATTACCACCCTTGCCGGTTTTACCATTAGTCTCAACATCTACGCCTTCACTGCCTGATCCTAGCTCTCCGTTGCCTTCTGCTCCTCCTGTAATTTCTAGTTCTTCTCTTGATAATTCTCCTAATATTCTGTCTCCAGTTCTGATGTCTAATTCACCGTCTATGCGTAAACGTCTCACAGATTCTGTCACTAGTATTTTATCTCCTTTCTTTGGAGCTCTTAATGCGTCTCCGGCTTTTGTTCGAAGACAATCTCGTAGTCAGTTTCCAGACTTCGAGGAACGAGAGAAGCTAGATTCTCTTGCACGAAAATGGATCAAGAAGGGTCCACAATATAGTGTGTCTGATATTATGTCTACCTTTTTGCAATGGAATGCACCTACACAAAGGTATGTTTTCAATGTAATGTGCGACGTTCTCATTAAGGAATGGGAAGATGTGAGTTCGAGTCCGATCTCACAAGATTTATTAGATATCCAAACTGATTTTGAAAAAGGACTTATTGTAGGTTCCAAGGTTGAGGAAGCTGTAAGAACACTCATCTCTTATAGAACTTTATTGTTCTCTCAGATTTTTCTTGATTCTGATCCGTCGGTTAAACTGACATCGAAAAATTATCCTATGAGAGAGGTTCCTCCAGTATGGAAAGAAGAGGTTCCAGCAGCAGGTGCTAATCCAGCTATTCCAGCTCACTTCCATCGTATATGGGTACATGTACCATGGAAAAGATCTGAAGTTTTGGCCCTTAAACAGACTCTACCAGATCCTCGTAAGAACCCTGCAGGTTATTACATAGAATTATCGCAGACAATCGATGCTTGTATAATGAATCTGGCAGATATTGATATGCTAATGGGTAATGTAGTTCCACAGACAATATGGGCAAAGATTCGTAAAGAGGATCATGTACAGGAACTGGGTGCTACTTGGGATGCCATAGCTAATACAGATAGAGACCAAGTGGGTGGTGCAAAGCCTGACGCTTTGATTTCGGAGCTTCCTGGTAGAATCATTACGTTAATGAAAACTATGATGCCTGCATTGAGAGTGAATTGGGATAAGCTAGCAGCATGTAAGCAAAAGAAAGATGAAAGTGTCTCTGATTTCTTTACTCGGTTCGAAGAGACATTCATCGATCATAGTGGTCAGGACATGGCTACTGAGGGTGGACAGAGATTATTCGTGGATAAATTTGTATTCAATTTGCTTCCCGAACTGTCACACAAATTAAAGGATTCAGAAAGTTTTTGGGCTGTTTCTTCTTCTGCCCAGATATTGGCTACTGCACAATATTACGAGAATAGAGACAAAGAAGAAAAAGAAAAGCAAGAAAAGAAAACAAAAGATCTAAAAACAAAGGTTCTCTTACAGCAAGCTTATCCGCCACGTTACGTTCAGCCTCAAACTCAACAGCCACTGCAGTTTCAGAGATTGTATCAGAAACCTGAGCTATACATTTCGCGACCTTTGTTAGGTCCTAATCAATGTGCCTATTGTAAGGAGGAAGGTCATTTTAAAAGCAGTTGTCCGATTTTATTGCAGCGTAACGGAGCATCATCTGCTCCACGAGGTCGTGCTGGCCTCCAGTCAGCAAACAGAGGTAGAGGTCGAGGTATATTGACTCAAGAACAGCGTGCCCTTCCTTCTCCTAATTCCATGAACTATTTTGATCAGCAAAATGTGAGATCCACTCAATATTATAAAGAGGACCATTATGTTGAAGGCGAAAATGAGAGTCTTCATGCCAACTAGGACAGCCATGGACAAAGTAGAGGAGTTGTGCCAATCCCAGTAGATCAAAATGGCCCTTATGTCAACGTCACTACTATGGGTGTATCAGAGCCATTTCTTCTAGATACTGGAGCAATGAGAAGTTCTATCATTCATTCTAAACTCCCTGGCGCACCTTTGTCTGGCTTAACGAATGTTTCTGTAGGATTTTCTAGCGCCCCTGTTCGCAATCCGGTTTCTTGTTCCTTACCAATTTCAGTTGGTCCTTATGATTTGGAAGCTTCACTTCTGTTAACGAATGGTTATGGTGAAAATCTGTTGGGTCTAGACCTATTGAAAAGGATGCATGCTACCATATATTGTTCTCCTTCAGGCGTACATCACACTCTAGGTCAGAAGTTGATCTCCCCAATGTATCTGTCTAAAGATCAATTTCCTCCCGAGTTGCTTTCTCTTCCGACAGCACTTTGGGCCACAGGTCCGAATGATGTGCGTTGTCTTGAGATACCGCCTTATGTTGTCACTCTCAAGCCCAATGTTGAATTACCACGTATTCCACAATATCGAATTTCTGCTGAAGGTGAAAAGGCGCTCTTAGAAATCATTCACGATCTCATTCGAAAGGGTGTGGTCGAAGAAACGAGAGGCAACACATGCAATAGCCCTATTCTTCCTGTTCTTAAACGTACTGATCCTTCTCAGCCTCCTGTGTACCGGTTTGTGATTGACCTGCGAGAAGTGAACAAAATTGTGATTCCACAATTTCCTGTTGTTCCGGATATCACTGCCTTGTTGACTATGATACCTTCCACAGCGACTTGGTTCTCTGTTATTGATCTAAAGAATGCCTTCTTTAGTATTCCAATTGCAGAAGAGAGTAGGGACATTTTTGGTTTCTCTCTTGGAGGCCGAAGCTTCCGGTTTAAGCGCGCACCCCAAGGGTACTGTGAAAGTCCCTCCATTTACAGCCAAGCTTTGAAATGTCATCTTGATACTTTTCACTTGCCGTCTGGTGCTGCTCTTATCCAATACATGGACGACTTGTTAGTCGCCGCTGACTCAGAAGATGTCACTGTTGCACTGCTACATCACTTGTTCAAGCTAAATCACAAGGTTTCACCTTCCAAACTACAGTATGTTTGTCGAGAGGTTACCTACTTGGGTCATCTCCTATCAAAGGAGGGACGACGATTGACACCAGAACGAATTCAGGCAATTGCGCGAATGTCAGTACCATCCACACAAAGGGAAGTACGTGCTTTTCTGGGAATCACTTCTTATTGTAGACAGTGGATCCCTAACTTCTCTTTGATCGCCAAACCTTTGTTGGCACTCACCTTAAAAGATACACCTCAGCCCCTTCCTTGGACTGACGAGTGCCAAAAGAGTTTCACTGATTTACGTACTGCTCTGTGTTCTGCTCCTGTACTGGGTACCCCAGATTACACTAAGCCTTTTACGCTGTATGTTCACGAGAAAGAAGGTTGTGCATTATCAGTCTTGACACAGCAATTTGGAGATAGACAGCGACCATGTGCTTATTTTTCGGCTACGTTAGATCCCGTAGCTAAAGCATTGCCTAATTGTCTCAAAGCCACAGCAGCCGCAGCAATTTCTATTCGACAGTCCGCTGGGATACTGTTAGATAACACTCTTATTGTCATGGTGCCACATGCAGTGGATACCTTACTAAACAGAACAAAGACACAGCATCTCACGAGTGCACGTTTAACTGGTTACGAGCTGACGCTATTGGCTAATTACGTACACATCAAACGATGCAATACTCTGAATCCAGCCACTTTGTTGCCCCTTCCTAATGAGGAGAGTATTGAAGATCAACATGACTGTTTCTTCCGTACTGAGGAAGAGACAAAAGGAAGGATTGATTTGAGAGACACACCTTTAGAGAATCCAGATGGGACTCTATGGGTAGATGGTTCCTGTTTTAAGATGCCTAATGGGGATACGGTTTCAGCCTATGCTGTAACTACCTTACATACGATTGTGGAAACTGCACGTGTTAGACACAACTCAGCGCAAGCAGCAGAATTGATAGCACGGACGAGAGCTTGTGTACTATCAAAAGGTAAAAGAGTGAACGTGTACACTGACAGTCAATACGCCTTTGGTGTCGCGTTTAATTTTGGGCGTCTCTGGAAAGAGAGGGGTTACCTAACCTCACATGGCACTAAGATACAGCATGGTCAGTTAGTGACTGATCTCCTTGAGTCACTTACTTTACCTGTCCAAATTGCGATAGTGAAGTGTAGTGCTCACAAGAGGATAACAGATGATGTTGGACGAGGAAATGCATTTGCCGATGAAACAGCAAAGAAAACAGCGAAAGATTCAATGAGTCGAATGTATATGGCAGGTCCTGCGAATTGGGTCACAGAAAGAGGAATGTGTGAGAATACAATGGAAAGCGTGAAAACGATTCAGAAAGAGGCTACAGAAAGAGAGATAAGCAAGTGGAGAGAAAGTACGGGAATGTTAGATGAGATGGGTTGTTGGGTAGAATTGTCCGAACATCAACGATGGTTGTTGCCAGATGCTTATGTACTCCCAGTGGTTACTATGGCTCATGGTCCAGCTCACCTTAGTGCAAAAGGCATTTGTAAACTTCTAGCTCCAGTTTGGCAGAATGAAAGTATCCCTAAATGTGCAGACAACGTAGTAAAGCATTGTATTGTTTGTCTGATGTATAATCCAGGAAAGAGAACCCCCACTCCAGCAGGTCACTTTGCTCCTCCGACATACCCATTTGAAGTGTTGCAAATCGATTATATTCATATGGATCAATGCAACAACCTCAAATATGTTCTGGTGGTAGTATTAGCCTTTTCAAGATGGATAGAAGCATACCCTTTGAAAGAC